>NC_064633.1:28925708-29550708 GCF_023864275.1 Schistocerca cancellata | reverse complement strand
AAACATATTTTTAAGCCACTGATGCACCTGTGCTGTGAGGCACAAAGAGGATGACCTGACTGGAGACAGAGCCAGGGGAAGAGTTGCTGTGATTGTTAATAACACACGACTGCTCTGCTCTCTCATTGGTTGCTGACTTCGAAGCTGTAGCCATTTCCATTCATGCAGGGCAGAAGGCACTATCTGATCACAATACTTGCCTCCACAGGATGCGATAGAGTCTGAGGCTTTCATAGGCCTTATTAAACAACACACCTGTCAATTTCTCCTACTGGCTGATGTCAACGCTGTTAATGTGTTTCGGGCCTAGGGGCGAGTCTTGGAGTTCATGATACTCAGAACATGTGGATTCTCAATATGGGCAGTGCCACTCATTTCTCAGTTGCTACTGGTCCGCCCGAGTATACTCAGCTCAGTGTGAAGCTACTAATGGCCATCGTTCCTCCTGACCTTCGCATGGTGCATCCATCTACTGGACGGAGGTTTACTTGAAGAGAAGCCACCAAAGTGGGTGGTCAGCAGGGTTAATTGGACGCTGTTCAGCTGTGTTTGAACACCGCTACAGTGTCCTCGAATGAGAGGACCGTATCACACAACTGATGCATCATGCCACTACTTATCCATTCGAAAGTGCTCAGGTCATCTTAGGAGGCGGCCTGTTCCTTGGTGGACTGGTGAGCGCTCCTCAGCACTCCAGGACAGACGTGTGGCAGTTTAAATGCTGCCAATGGCAGACAACCTCACCGCATTCCTGATCGCGAGGGCAAAGGCCTGGTGGGTAGTTAAGGAGCGTAAGAAAAAGTCGTGGCAAGCATTCATAGACTCCATGAACCATTCCATTCCACTTGTTCTACTACAGTATGGAAAGCCATCTCAAGAATTTTGGTAAACACAGTCGTTTATCCATAGCAGCAATGCAGAAAGACTGTTGTCTCCAAAAAACGCCCAGAGATCTACATCTACATCTACATCTACATCTACATCCATACTCCGCAAGCCACCTGACGGTGTGTGGCGAAGGGTACCTTGAGTACCTCTATCGGTTCTCCCTTCTATTCCAGTCTCGTATTGTTCGTGGAAAGAAGGATTGTCGGTATGCCTCTGTGTGGGCTCTAATCTCTCTGATTTTATCCTCATGGTCTCTTCGCGAGATATACGTAGGAGGGAGCAATATACTGCTTGACTCTTCGGTGAAGGTATGTTCTCGAAACTTTAACAAAAGCCCGTACCGAGCTACCGAGCGTCTCTCCTGCAGAGTCTTCCACTGGAGTTTATCTATCATCTCCGTAACGCTTTCGCGATTACTAAATGATCCTGTAACGAAGCGCGCTGCTCTCCGTTGGATCTTCTCTATGTCTTCTATCAACCCTATCTGGTACGGATCCCACACTGCTGAGCAATATTCAAGCAGTGGGCGAACAAGCGTACTGTAACCTACTTCCTTTGTTTTCGGATTGCATTTCTTTAGGATTCTTGCAATGAATCTCAGTCTGGCATCTGCTTTACCGACGATCAACATTATATGATCATTCCATTTTAAATCACTCCTAATCCGTACTCCCAGATAATTTATGGTATTAACTGCTTCCAGTTGCTGACCTGCTATTTTGTAGCTAAATGATAAAGGATCTATCTTTCTGTGTTTTCTCAGCACATTACACTTGTCTACATTGAGATTGAATTGCCATTCCCTGCACCATGCGTCAATACGCTGCAGATCCTCCTGCATTTCAGTACAATTTTCCATTGTTACAACCTCTCTATACAGCACAGCATCATCTGCAAAAAGCCTCAGTGAACTTCCGATGTCATCCACCAGGTCATTTATGTATATTGTGAATAGCAACGGTCCTATGACACTCCCCTGCGGCGCACCTGAAATCACTCTTACTTCGGAAGACTTCTCTCCATTGAGAATGACATGCTGCGTCCTGTTATCTAGGAACATATCATTGAGACCATTGCAGAGCATTCTGCAGCGACTACAGCCGATCCCTGCTAAGATCTGGCGTTTCGCCCCTACTGTGCGACTGCAGAGAGGATCAAGTTGGACTTCCAGTCCCACAAATCTGAGTGTCTCCATGTAGAAGTTGGAATCGACATTCCTGAGATTCGTGATACTGCACCTGGTCACGACCAAATCCGGTATTGCATGCTTTGGCATCCACCAGCAGACACAGTATTCTCACGCAACTCTATCAACGAGGCTTTCGTGACCATCTCCCCATCTTCAGATGGTCTTTCCTGTACAAATGCTTTTCTAGGTTCCAATTGGTGATGCGCTGTTGTTGGATCTTTTTGAGCAGGAGAACTGTGTTCTGCAGGGCAGTGTTTTAGGTGTTGCCCTATTTGTCACAGCCATAAACAGTGTCACAGTATCTACAGGAGAGTGTCCTCTATGCTGTTCATAATTTCTGCAAAATTTCGCTCTTTTATGTTCCTCCTCCAGAGTTGCAACAACGACCTGTCAGTTGTAACTTAGAGTGTGGAAGTTAGTGGAATGGGCCTTAAAACTGTCTTTTCAGTTTCTGTAGAGAAAAGTGTGTGCCGATGGGGGGGGGGGGGAGGGGGGGGGTTAGTGGGTGTGTCTCATTTATTCGTTCCTGTCTTATTTTTAATGTCCCTTACTTCCATATGAACGACACCATTTTATATTTTAAACACTCATTGTGGTTTGTGGGCCTCATTTTTTACTTCAGATTGTCGTTGTTGTTCCACCTGCAAGACCTGATAGCCAGAACCTTGAAGGCACTGAACATGATAAACAGCCTTAGCAACTAGTCTTAGGGAATGGACAGAGCACCCTGTGTTGTGACTTGGCAAGGCAGCCAAGCCACTATGACCGGTAGCCGAAAGGCACGCGTTAAGCTCACCCAGGCTGGCGTGAGGTCTGGAACAGTTAAAGGAGTTGAGTCTAGTAAAAATGTAGCTGCTGGCATACTTAACTTTAATCCATAATTGGTGACCATCGGTCTGACGGTACATGCATCACAAGATAAATAGCAAATGATCATGACGCCTTGCTAGGTCGTAGCAAATGACGTAGCTGAAGGCTATGCTAACTATCGTCTCGGAAAATGAGAGCGTAATTTTTCAGTGAACCATCTCTAGCAAAGTCGGCTGTACAACTGGGGCGAGTGCTAGGAAGTGTCTCTAGACCTGCCGTGTGGCGGCGCTCGGTCTGCAAACACTGATAGTGGCGACACGCGGGTCCGACGTATACTAGCGGGCCGCGGCCGATTTAAAGGCTACCACCTAGCAAGTGTGGTGTCTGGCGGTGACACCACACCCTGTGCTCCAGTTTTATAGGGCTTCCGTGCATTGACTCCTATACTATGGGTGCATGGTGTAGGGGTCAGCAAGGCAGTGTTATTTGAAGATCACTGACGAAATACGCCATAAGGGGATTAGGCTGGGCAGATGTGCTTATAGGAACAGCCCAAGGCCTAGTCTCTGTGCTGCAGCTGGTAAAACGCCACTTACAATCAGTCGGTAACTCCTCGCGTTGTGTCAGGCATGTGAGTTCCTTGTAACTCATAATTCAGCTGCGTTCCATTTTGTTGCTTGACAGCTTCTAGGATGCTTTTTCTCCAGTTGTCCAATAGCAGTAAGGTCATTAGGCATCCGTGTGTGGCATGTGATGTAGTCGGCTGCTGTTGTGGAAGTACAACACCACATCCACGGCTTTAACCGTCTGCCGCCCTGGTTACCACAATGGCACAGGTAATTTTTCATTTGCTGTAGTACAGGGGAGACTGCACTCTTGCATATGTTTTTAATATTCTAAATGAGCACCACGAGTGCACAGCTGTGCATACAGATGGGTCGAAACAATTTTGGCTGTTCTATTGTTTCCCAAGATTCGGTTGCCCCCACTGTATTTGATGCCAAACTATCCGCGATCTTGAGGGCGCTGGAGCAGGTGAGATGCGCCATGAATGTTAAATGCCTCCTGTTCCAACTCCCTGAGTGCCCTTCAGTCTCTACCATGCTTGTATCCAGGTCATAAAGTAGTTCACAATATCCATGATGTCGTCCTCTGGCCACAACGGCTGGGGAGTGGGTTTCGTTCTGCTGGTGTCAGGGCACATGGGTACTGCAGAGAATGGAACGGCAGATCTACCAATGAAGGAAGCTTGTCATGACCCTCGATTAGTTCAAGGTGCAGTTCCCCTGCATGACCTTGTTTCACAGTTGACGTACAGACTTGTGCGTCGATGTGAAGACGAGTGGCTGAAAGTCACTGATAATAGGCTGCGTCTAGTAAAGCCCCCTAGGCGTCTTTGGTTTACTTTCTTCGCTCACATAGATGCTTACTCGTCTTCGCTTAGGCCACAGCCCTGTGACGCATGGCTTCTTGCTCCAGCGAGAGGATCCTCTAGTGTGTGGTGCTTGTGGCGCACAGATAACTAAGCGCCATACTTCAGTAGACTGTTTTTTTTTTATTTTCGGACCATGGAGGCAAATCTGCCCTCTCTTTTAAGTAACACTGAAATGAATGTGGGTAGAGTTTTAAGATTTTGTCATGTGTCCAACTCATCCCGAAAAAATTTAGGGAGCTGCTCTTAATGGTGTAACATGATGAATGGCTCACCCATGTTTTTTTGTAAGTGGTCAGCCAGTCACATTTCCTGTGCTTCTCTTTTAGCTCTACTGTGATTTTACTTCCGTTTTAATCTCAGGCATACCACCTTTCAAACTTCTCCGTTCTAATGAGGCTTGTGAGATAGTGAGATTGTGTGGGTCAAAGTGAGTGGGCTGGGGATGAGTTAACGACTGTTATTTTACTTGTTTCCTTCTCATCGTGTGAAGTATTCAACTCCAAATTTAAAATTTTTGTTATGGCAAACTGTTCCATCAAAGTATTGAATAGTAGTGATGACTGAACTGGATGATGATAAGTGCTTCATTGGGGGTCAGGACCCCCAAGAATGGCGCTGTGGTACTGCAGAAGAGAGATCATGGTGTTCAGGGGTGCCTACCACTCGTCGTTATGGACTGCAGCGAGACAATGCTAATGTCTGCGGTATCGATGCACGTTGCCAGATTTGGTGTGGTACCACTATCTATGGATGTCATCAAGGAAGCAGTCGATATACAAGGAAACGACTGAACTTACATTTGCATACTTAGAATCTACCCATTCAATGAAACAACTTCCGTCAGGCTCCACCAGGCAAGAGAAATTCAGAATTGAAATAGAAGCCACGAAAGGTGATTCTGTATCACAAATCCATCCCCAAAAAAGCCTAGAAGCGGATTTGAGATCTTCAAACTGAATATCAAGAAGAAGTATGTGATAATGAACGTGTCAGAATCCCATGTTTTCCTACTAATATGGCACTGTTTATGTGTGAAGCAGATTAAATTCAGTAACACATGAAACAACGTGATGGACCAACTGTTTTCAGAATGAGTTTTCACTTTGCAGCAGCATGTGGGCTGATTTGAAACTTCTTGGCCAACCGGAACTCAAAAATCTGAAAGTAGAACTACACCCATAGAAAACATAATAAACTGACAACGAAAACAGTGGACAAGCGTTGAATGTAGGACAGTTGAAGACACGCAGCATAGACAGGAAAGAAAAATCAAAGACGAGTAAACATGGTCTGAAGCGCGTTTAATAAGGAAAACTATTGTGTCATAGAAGATCTGTCACACTTTTGCCTTCACCAGTACTGTAAAAGATGTTAATTATGTTTTCTTATTTTCTTATTCGACTTTGAAATGATAGCATTCACTTTATGTCTACTGTAGTCTTTTACTGAAATTACAAAAATTACCTCAGAAAGTTAAGATTTTGTAAATGTGAAAGATTGTTCCAAGGTGCAACATCGTCGTGTAATTAGCAACAAGTATTCTATTCAAATTTAAAAGTGTTGTAATCGACATAATCTTGTCAATATTGAATATAATAGCCTATGTGCTACGTTATTTTCCTACAGTAAATGAACTGAAATTAAGAAGAAATCTTATCAAAACCTAGTTGCAAGTTTAAACTATGTTGAAACAGAAGCTATTGGCAACCACCACAAATTTCTATTTTCAGGATGGGGAAAATTGCGAAGAAATTAGAGAAACTCAGTCTTTTTACAAATATCACGTGTACCATTGCAGAAGATCTTTTCTCCTTTCAAGGTATAAGATGGCTCATGGTCGACGAAGTATCGCTTAACCACCCACAAATTACAAAATTTATTTTTAAAAAATGCAGAATTTTACTCATCATAAAATTAGAATTAACAAATCCTCCAAACAGCTTTCATTTGTTATACAGCACTTAGATAAGTAGCCGGCCGCGGTGGTCTAGCGGTTCCGGCGTTCAGTCCGGAACCGCGCGACTTCTACGGTCGCAGGTTCGAATCCTGCCTCGGGCGTGGATGTGTGTGATGTCCTTAGGTTAGTTAGGTTTAAGTAGTTCTAAGTTCTAGGGGACTGATGACCACAGATGTTCAGTCCCGTAGTGCTCAGAGCCATTTGACCCATTTTTTTAAATAAGTAGAAATTGTAATATTTACAAACGTTGTACAAAATGCAGCTGGATGTCTCACAACAACAGCAAGTGCTTATGGTGGTTTCTAATGCGCATTCTTTCACATGAATTTAAAATCAATCACTATGTTGAAACATGACTAGAAAACAAAATGTGTTACTAGTTTACTATCCGTTATGATCGACATGTTGACTTCCTCTGCAAGGATGTCCGGAATCCAGTCACAGTTCTACTCCATTATTTGGGAAGTTGGTGTTTATTTGTATTTTTTTTCACTATATGACAGCATGGAACTGTATGAAATGTCTTCCAGAAATCAAAGAGCACAGCATCTACGTGTGAAGTGACGTTTCCCGTGCGAATACAGTGAGCTGAGTTTCCCGAGATCTCAGTTTACAGAATGCACTTTGAAAGGCGCAGGCAAATTTGTTTGTCATTTTCATTAATTTTGATGTAGTTTTAGTAATTTAGAGATTCAGAATGATGGGAACTGCAACAAGAAACTATTTGTTAAATATCTTGGACCAGAGTGACTGGTATGGTGCACTATGTACTCGTAATTTGCTTTCTTTGACGTGGTGATGGACTCGCTGATTTCTGAATGCTTTTGCGACGTGGGAAGACACAACATGACGGAGATGAGATGTGTGAGCAGAAGATATTATGGGAAACGGCACTTTGAGTGACGACCTGCAGGGCAGCCACTGACTTCATGTAATTGGGACTACATCCCAGCATTCAGGGGCTCAGCGTCTCTTTACTGGGCATGGGCCTGGTGACCCCAGGGTCTGAGCTGCTGACTGGTAAGCGCCACCAGTCCCCTGTCACCATAAGAACTGGGCACACTTTAGTGACCACCGTGCGCTGAGGCAGTGAAATGTCACAGGAAAAGGGGATCCTGGCTTCTCTGCCTGGATCGCGAGAATAAAACCCTCATTCTTAAGGCGTGCTGCGCGATGATGAACTCTGTGACTGTTGAGGTTGAATAGTCGTTAGAGGGGCAACCTCTGAAAAACCTGGCACACCTCGGTTGTGTAAAGCTTACTTAGACACGTGGAGATCTGTCTGGTTGACCCTATTTCCCTAGATGCTCGTGAGACCACGATAGAACCCTTGAAATCTTCCTCGTCTCCTGACAGTGTGATGGTTGTACCGCCTGTGAGTGCTCTCAATTTTATAATTTGTGGGTGGTTAAGCCATACTTCGTCGATCATGAGCCATCTTATACCTTGAAAGGAGAATAGATCTTCTGCAATGGTACACGTGATATTTGTAAAAAGAATGAGCGAGACTAGCCCTCCTGATAATCTGAGTCAGGTGAACTACACAGGGCTATTACAAATGATTGAAGCGATTTCATAAATTCACTGTAGCTCCATTCATTGACATATGGTCACGACACACTACAGATACGTAGAAAAACTCATAAAGTTTTGTTCGGCTGAAGCCGCACTTCAGGTTTCTGCGGCCAGAGCGCTCGACAGCGCAGTGAGACAAAATGGCGACAGGAGCCGAGAAAGCGTATGTCGTGCTTGAAATGCACTCACATCAGTCAGTCATAACAGTGAAACGACACTTCAGGACGAAGTTCAACAAAGGTCCACCAACTGCTAACTCCATTCGGCGATGGTATGCGCAGTTTAAAGCTTCTGGATGCCTCTGTAAGGGGAAATCGACGCGTCGGCCTGCAGTGAGCGAAGAAACGGTTGAACGCGTTCGGGCAAGTTTCACGCGTAGCCCGCGGAAAATTGGCTCATGCCACAACTGGAGACCGACAGCGCCGACTTCATCTTTCAACAGAATGGTGCTCCACCACACTTCCATCATGATGTTCGGCATTTCTTAAACAGGAGATTGGAAATCCGATGGATCGGTCGTGGTGGAGATCATGATCAGCAATTCATGTCATGGCCTCTCCCGACTTAACCCCATGCGATTTCTTTCTGTGGGGTTGTGTGAAAGATTCAGTGTTTAAACCTCCTCTACCAAGAAACGTGCCAGAACTGCGAGCTCGCATCAACGATGCTTTCGAACTCATTGATGGGGACGTGCTGCGCCGAGTGTGGGAGGAGCTTGATTATCGGCTTGATGTCTGCCGAATCACTAAAGGGGCACATATCGAACATTTGTGAATGCCTAAAAAAACTTTTTGAGTTTTTGTATGTGTGTGCAAAGCATTGTGAAAATATCTCAAATAATAAAGTTATTGTAGAGCTGTGAAATTGCTTCAATCATTTGTAATTACCCTGTACTAAAAGGACTCAAGGAGCCTTAAACAAACATGTGTTTTCGGTGATTAAGAGAAACGAGGGGAAATTTGGAAAAATCCAACGTTTGGTCACATACTGTGACGTTATGGACATAGACACTGCCAAAATTAAACAGGAAGGGCATTACAAGGGATAGTGGATGTAGAGCAAAGGATGTGTAGGAATAATAGATATACTGAGAAGACCACCACCTTCATTGTGACCTTTTATTCTCCAACGCTGCCTGAACGCATCACGGCAGGTTTACTCAAACTTAGGGTTAGGCCTTAGGTACCCACCCCTATGCCAGCGTTTTTGTCACATAATGCTGAGTTGCATGGATGAAGCGACCTGTGCGAAATGTGGAAACGCAGCGCATGAAGCACAGACTAACTGTCCATTTCCAGCAGTCTGCGTCAACTGCTCTGCTCTGCAGCGGAGACTACACTGTTTTGGAAGAGAAATGAGAATATCACGAAATAAAAGTGGCCAAGCGGATACCCTACATAGAAGGCAACAAGAAATATAAGGCAACGAAAAGTCCCATTTTTACCACTTCTTATGCTTCTATGGCGCAGAAACCCGTTCCTAAAGTGGACGCTTCTACACAGATGACTTCCAGCGTACAAATGTCCACCATCAGCACCTGTACTTACATGTGTACGTGACAAGGCAAAGTCCATAAGAAATCCAAACAGCAACCACAGAAAAGAAATGGAATGGGTGGCCCACATCATACGAGTGATCCATCATGCCGCCAACTTATCCATTCCCAGGTCTTCCGGTCATCCTAGGAGGCAAACTGTAGTTTGGTGGACTGCTGAGTGACGTTCAGCGATGCAGGACAGGCTTGCAGCACTTCGTCAGTTCGAATGCCGCCCAATAGCAGACGACGTCACTGCTTTCTGAGCTGCGAGAGTGAAGACTCGATGTATAATTAAGTAGAAAATGAGAAGTTCATGACAAGAGTTCCTGGGCTCCATCAACCGTTCCACTTGTCTTGCAAAAGTATGGGAAGCCATCCAAAGGATTTCCAGTAAACACATTCGTTTAAAAATAGCAGCAGTGCTGAAACAGCGGTGTCTCCAAACAATGCCCAGAGACATCGGTCAGACGCTGGCAGAGAATTTTGCAGGCAGAACCCGACGTCTTGCCGCTACCGCTCGACTCTAGAGAGGGGCCAGTCAGACTTCGGATCCAATAGTTCTGAGTCCTACAACTCTCTTTCCTCCATACGGGAGCTATGTAGCAGCTGGAATCGGGTGAGGCACATGATTCTGCACCTGACCCGATGAAACCAGGTGCTGCATGCTTCGACATTTGCCATGAGCGTCGAAGCAAATCCTGCACAATCCTTCTAATCTTCTACGGCAGACAAGCAACATCTCCATAATGATCAGAGAGGCAATTCTAATACCCTTCCTCAGACCAGGAAAGGATCGCACATGTCCCAGTAGTATCGCCTTAATGAACTGTGTAGGAAAGACTATGGAGCGAATGGTTAACCGCCATCTGGTCTGGTTATCAGAGACCACGAAACTCCTTATCAGCTGTCGACACCTGACCCTGCCAGAAACGGCTATCAGCAGGATTCCTATGCAAACAACACAGTATCACGTATCAGTAAGCAATACGATACCACTTGGAGACATAGCGCTATGCACAACGCTATCAGTGAGGCTTTAGTGACGACCTCCCGTCTTCATACGGTTTTTCCTATTCAGCGATTTCTTAGGACCTGAGTTGATGACAAGCTGTAGGATCTTTTTGAGCAGGAGAACGGTGTTCCTCAGGGCAGTGCCTTATACGTTACACTCTTCGTCATAACCATACACTGTATCAACTCTAAGGCAATGAATCCTGTACAGTGCTTCTTATTTGCTGTTTTCTGTTCCTCCACCCAGTTTTCCAACAGCGAACTGTCAGTTGCAACATACACTGTCGAAATTAGAGGAGTCGGCTTCAAAGATGGGTTTTCGGTTTCCTGCATACGAGCATGTATATGTTAATTTTAATCTTTCTCGTAGTATTTTTAATCTACCTGATACGGATATGAGGAACGCCATCCTACATTTTTAAGACTCAGTGAGGTTTCTGGACCTCATTTTTGATTGCAAATTGTCGTGGTTGCACCGCCTCAGAGACCTCAGAGCCATAACCCTGAGGGCACTGAACATCATTTTGTGTGGAGCAAGTACAACCTCAGATCCAGGGTTTTAGCCGTCTGCCTTCCGGATGATTGCGGAGGCCGAAAGTGATTTTAGATTTGGTGCAATACGGTGGTTATTGTAGTCCCAATTCTGTTTTCAATGCGATATTTTATGACATTTTGTCTGAGATCCAGAACTATGTCGCTGTCTTTACGGATGGGTCTAAACAGGGGCCACAGATGATTGCCCTCTTGTTTCCCTGAATTGTGTCCTGAAGGTCAAAGTGCCTGAAGACTTTACTGTCCACGATACAGAATTATATGCCACCTTTTGGACACTGGAGCACGACTCTTCCAGTGCTAAATTTCTTGTTATTATGATTTTGTGATTGCCCTTCACTCTATACAACGTTTCGTACGCAGCAGACAATGTATACCAGAGTATCCAAGATCGCCTCCTCCAACTGAAACTTCTGGGAAAAGAGGTATCTTTCTGGTGGGTACTGGAACACGTGTGTATTCCATGGAACGATAGGGCAGATCTAGCAACCAAGGAGGCATGTCGTATCCTCAGTTATTTCACTGCGCCATCTCCCTGCATGCTATAGTCTCGCTTTTGAGATCCCAAGTCTTGCATCAGTGGGAGGATGAATGGCTGGAAGTGACAGACAACAAACTTCGTCCATTGAAGCTCACAACGTGGCTATGGCGTGCCTCCTTCCGGCCTCCACCCATCGACGGGACGAGGTTCTGATTACTCGTTTCCGTATAGGCCACAGCCCTGTGACACATGGCTTCTTGCTCTGGGGAGAGGACCCTCCAATGTGTGGAGCTTGTGGCGTATAGATTTTTGTGCACCACGTTTTATTGGTCTGTATTTTATTTTCCGATCTGCGGGCCATTGGATTTGTCGACGGATCTGCACTTATTTTAGGTAACGAATGTCGTTACAGTTTTAAACGTTGAGAATTTTCCAATATTTTCCCAAGCATTCGAGGGAGATGGCTTTAATGTGTTAACAGCGTAACTGGCTCCCCCTTGTTTTTTGTAAGTGCTCAGACAGTTACATTTCCCTATGCCTTTCTTTTAGCTCGTTTGTCGTTTTACTTCTGTTTTATTCTCATGTAAAGCCACATTCACTATTTTACGTTGTTTTAGCGCACGTATGATAGAGTGATTGTGTGATAAATTGGAGTGCATGAGACTTTTATTTTAATGATTGCAATGGCGCTAATAACCTCGTCGTTGGGCGCCCATAAGCTCCAACCACACACACACACACACACACACACACACACACACACACACACACACATATATATATATATATATACGCGCATACGACTGTGGTAGCAGGGGCTGCTAATCATTGTCTGGTTTACAACATCAGGCAGCCGAGTGGCCACCAGAGATGAGAAAGGCACCTGAGATGCAGGCGATGGCTGTTTTCCCACGTTTTGCAGGCTAGCTTTGTAAACAGTCATCGGCTGCTTTCGGGACCAGGAGTTGCACAAAATGATGGACTAGCCTCATGAGCAGTATTTCCTAATTCCCCGGGCCCTCTGATGTGAGGCTAACTAAATGATTGCAAAGAGTTGAGAGTTCGTTTGGTAGAACGGTATCAGAAGTGAATGATCGTTCGACACGAAAATTAGTCTGTTTATTTTCATTCCCTATTGTCATATGGTATTATATTTTGGGGTAATTCTTCTCATTCTGAAAGGATATTTTTTGCTGAGAAACGGACTGTTCGGGCAATAAGTGGTGTTAGTTCACGAACCTCTTGTCGACCTCTGTTCACGAGTCTGGGTATTTTGACATTGGCCTCTCAATACGTATATTCCGTATTGTCGTTTGTTGTTACCAATATTGGTTTATTCCCAAGAATAATCAGCTTTCACTCCGTTAACACCCGGCAGAAATCAAACCTGCATTTGGATCGGACTTCCTTAACTCTTGTGCAAAAGGGTGTGCAGTATACTGGTGCATTCATTTTCAATAACCTGCCACTCGAATTCAAAAATCTTAGCAGTAATCCACGCGCTTTCAAATCGAAACTGAAGAGTTTCCTCACGGGTCACTCCTTCTATTCTGTCGAGGAATTCCTTGAAAAATTAAGCTGATTTTTATTGCATTGCTGATAGCCTTTACTTAAACTTATGGACTGACTTTTTTAAGGTTTTTATCTGTTATTACGTTTATGTTGTGATTTCGCATACTGACACGTTCCATGGCCTTCGATATTTGCTCCTCCATTTGGTCCAACGGAACTTGACGAGCAAATAAAAAAAAGTATGACGTCACGTGTACAGAGCTGGCACTGACTTCTTTCAGCAGTAGGGGAGCGTTTTACTATATGGTTGGTATCTGAGGGTGATGCGTTTTCTGGCAGGACTCTGTATGCTGGAGTGAAGCCTTGCTATTAGGCCACAGTGTTTTGCAATTTTGCTGCTGGCGGGAAAAAATAGTGCAGAGTATAAAGAAAAGCCAAATTTTAACATTGGTGTGCGGTCCGTAGTTTCTCACGTGGACTTCAGTCGGTGGCAGTCCACTGAAATTGGTCGAAAAGAAAGATGCGAGTCTTAGCAGTATTATGCCACAGTGTGATATCTCATACTGTGTTCCTTCTTTGTGGACGACTTCTGTGCATCCTCCAGCCTCGCAACAGCTACTCGGCAATTGCAACTGGCGACTGGAGGAAGGATGTTACACCACAGGTTTTAAATTCTCTTTGGAGAAAATAGTTCGTGTTGATTTTAACTGTTGCCACTCACTTTTTAGTTCAGCCGTTTTAAAACTGCGGGACAGCATTCTCACTTTTAAGGGAATGGTGACGTATACGGGCCTTAGTTTTGATGAGTAGTTAACGTGGCTGCCACACCTTAAAGAACTGAAACTGAGGTGTCTCAAGGCCTTAAACATTCTGAAGTGCGCGAGTCATGGGTCTTGGGGAGCCGATAGGGCACGCCTGCTCCAAATGTATAAGGTCTTTGTGCGACCATGGCTTGAATTCAGATGCCGGATTTACGGTCACCAAGGGCTTCATAGCTCAAAATGCCGGATGCACTACGGTGGTATTACGTTGTCACATGATCCCTGTTGTCAGCTTTTGTGCAGCGGCTGGTGAGTTTCCGATGTCTATTACACGTCATCGTCTTGTGGTACACCAAGCACATAGAGCTTTGTCCGTTCCTACACCGCCAGCATCCAGCTATGTAGCACGGCCGCCACTGGAACGGGTTTTACATTATCGGCCGTAGGCAAGAAGGCCATCTGGGGTCTATGCAAGAGCGACCCTTCAGTTATTACAGGTGGGGCGGCATTGAGGTACAAAGCCAGCGGTGGAGCAGGGCATCCCGCTGAATATCACCAAAGCCGAGATTCCTTTTAGAATAGACTGCTTAGAGGAATCATTGCCCCCAGCCTATATTTCTACAACCAAATCTAACAAGATTTTGCGTTGCCACCTAGAATTTGTTACTGTTTACACAGATGGGTCTAAGCAGGGAGATTTTCTGGGTTGTGCTGTAGTCTTACCCGACATTATCCTCAGGACAGGGCTCCCAGACCAGTTTTCAGTTTATTATGTAGAATTGTTTGTTATTCTGAGGGTAACTGAACAGATGAGACGGCGTCATGACAAGAAATTCCTGATCTGTTGAGATTCTCAAAGTTCCCTTCACGGTGTTGGTCAGATAGTCCCAGCGGATCGGATGGTGCGAGACATGCAGGACGCTCTCCTTCCCCTGCAAAGGCGAGACGAGGAAATCGTCTTCTGTTGGGTTCCACGACACATAGGGATCCGGGGAAACGAATTCGCCGATGCCACTGTCAAGAAGACCTGCTCCCTTCGTCCTCCTGCTCGCTGTTCAGTTGCCCCTGCAGGCTGTGAGCAGGAAGGCAGTGTTTTGGTGGGAGACTGAGTGGCTGGAAGTGGGAAATAATAAACTACCTTCTGTAAGGCCTTCAGTGCAACCGTGGTTTGCCTCCTACCGTCCGTGGCCATTACACGGCATAGAGTGTGACATTGCCCATTGACAAATGGCTTCCTCTTACGTCGGGAGGAGCCCCCAATATGTCAGAGATGCGGGACATATCTGCCAGTATGACATACTTAAGCAGTGTGTTTTATACGACGACCCGAGGGTTGAGCTGGTTCTCCCACAGGATATACCTTCTATTTTAACTAATAGTGAGGCAAGTGTCGTTCGTGCTTTAAGATTTTGTGTGGTGTCCGGAATTCTTCCCAAGATATTCGGTGACAGAGTTTAATGTGTCACAGAGTGGGTGGGTCACTTATTATTTAGAGCTAGTTATACAGCCGCAGTTACTTGTCCTTTTTTGGACAGTGTTTTTACATTTATTTCATCCATGGTTTTATTTGGTTATTGTCTTGTGTCTCCTTGCGATTTTAGTATGAGCTTTTCTGATTCTCATGTTATTGGGGTTGTCTTGCGATTCTTGTGAGGGACACCGAGCGAGGTGGAGCAGTGGCTAGCACGCTGGACTCGCATTCGGGAGGACGACGATTCAATCCCCCGTCCGGCCATCCTGATTTAGGTTTTCCGTGATTTCCCTAAATCGCTCCAGGCAAATGCCGCGATGGTTCCTTTGAAAGGGCACGGCCGACTTCCTTCCCTGTCCTTCCCTAATCCGATGAGACAGATGACCTCGCTGTCTGGTCCCCTTCCCCAAACAACCCAACCCCCAACCCCCTCTTGTGAGGGGATGAAACTTGGTTTCCGTTTTACTGACTTTTTCATAGAAAAATCAATATGCTATTCGGTATATCATTAATGCAAGGACGTTGATGACCTTACTATTTAGAGCTCTGAGTCATAAATCACCATCATCATCATCAGAATCATCATCATCATACCAGCACACGGAAATTTACGGTGAGCAGTTAAAGTAGCACTGACGAGATACATCACTCCGTTCTGCACTTGAATTTATATTCGATACAATGAAGTAGTAGAGTAACACTGCTATCCATAATAACCTATAATCAGAAAGTTCATATACATAGAAATTATCACCTGTTTCACTGTCTTTTTCTCCTGAATATGATGATCAATGTTTTAATGAAATAAATTAGGGTGTTTAAACGAAAGATTTTTTGTCAGATACCCTAGTACCACATTAATTATTATGCAAACATCCCACTGTGGAATCTACACCTGGGCCTAATATTGCGTTATCCATCTGAAATTGTGTACATGTAACTTCATGGGGTAGATATTAAAGAAATGCCAACAGTTAATTTTCGTGGTTGTGGAGATAAAAACTTCGAAGGGGGGATGTGGCAACTTTGATTTATATAGAGGAGATTTCCAGTTTTTATAAACGTTTTAACACCAGAGCATAAAATATGTTAGACAATTCTACAACAATCTGACGTGAGCGATAGAGGCTTATATTTATGCTGCACCGAAATACATCCCATACAACGTCTATGCTTGTGTTAGTTTTCGATTGAATGTCTTTCCCGGTCGTGAAAAGAGAAAAAATCAAAACTGTCCCTGTATTACGCTACATGGCGCTGATACGTCCTTCGTCCCAAGTAACCACAAGTTTCTCTGTTCTATGCAGGAGACCCCCTGGGAAAGTCTGGGCATATACATGGAAGGCCAAGAATGTCCCGTAAATATTTCATACACCATCAGACATGCAATCCAATTCACGTTATCTGTCCCAGATGCGTATTTTGCAAGCTAGGTTGCCTTCCTTAAAGTGCACGAAATATTTTAAAGACCAGTTTCATTTTTTGCATTTCATTTTTTGCACTCTGCACAAAGCTCAGTAGTCACACACGAGTGGTCGTATTTACCATTACGTAAGCCATCACCTTTTATCGCTATGAGAAAACCCACTGTAATACGACCCTCGTATTTTCTTGGACGGGAGCACAGTGTGGGAAAGGCTGTGGAGGGTGGGGGCCAGCCACAAGCCACCGTCCTCCACAGGCTGAAAACAGCCGTTGGCGTTTAACGATTATGATGATGAGTCTGCTGCGTAGACAGAAGGCGTTGTCCGTAACATCGCAGGCGTTGGCGACCGCGACAGGACACTGTGTGTGTGGGCGGGGCGCGACCACCACTGTGCTCTGCTGGGCGGTGTTATTAAAAGCGGCGCCGGCGTGACTAACCCCACACCGCATACCGCCCGCACCTGCCATTGCGGTAATTACAGTTATTGGCCGGCAAATGCGCGTTTTCATTAGCAGGAGCGGGTCGCGGCCGGTCGATGGCCGCGATTAGCGCCAGCGTCTGGATTTATGGGCCGTGGCGCATGGGCCGAGGGGGTGAGGCGCGGTCGCCAGGGGAGGGATGCGTCTCAGGCGCCACTGGCTACTGGTTACCCGCTGTGGAGTGATCTCTGCTGCTGGGAGAGGATTTGCGGGAATAGACGGCTGCACATGGGGCAAACGGCCGGAACTGACTTCGAGTAAATGTCTACTGCGAAGTAATCTACTCTAATGGATATCAGGAACCCTTCCATACCAATTCGTATAGACAGCTTCATTTTAAAAAGAGTAGCTCCTGTTGAAGTGACTGCAATGTACACAATATACTTTGTGAACTACCACTATCATTAAGTATGAAAGGAGAAATTTTTTGGAGTTAGTTAACTAACCGTATACCTATGTAAATTTTATAATGGCATTTGTAACTATGATTGCAGTAAATTCTGTAGTATTTACGTAAAAAATATGTGCGGTATCATGTTATAAACTATGATTGCCAGCTACCGGGGGCGGACATTGTCAGTAATGCAATGCTTGGATTCCTTACTAAAATCGCATTCTGCCTGATCTCTCTCACTTGGGACGAAGAGTTGTGGTAAAAGTGGATCTTGTGGAGTTAGTTTGCAAGTTATTCATGTTTGTGCAGTCGTAAGGGGTAGCTGAAGCTCTGAGCTCATGTGAACAGATGGAAATTATGCTATTGTGTAAGTTGACTGATAATTGTGAAACAGTGCTTTGAGTGTTAAAAAAAAAGAAAAGAAAAAAGAAGCTAAATTGAATGAACACTTATTGTATTGTAGCTAAAGCCACCCATCGAACAGTGACGGGTGTTCAATAGGTAACGCAACACATTTTTCTTCTGAAAGTAGGGTTGCTTTTATTCATAATACCATTACACAAAACTCTATATTTCAACATAGCCACAATTCAGTGCCACGGCCTTAAGCCACCCTACTGTACGCATGCATAATACCATATTGGTCGACGTCGGAGCCAATGTCTCGCTGCATCAATAATCTCTCCATCATCCACGTACTGATTCCTGCAGAGTGCATCCTTCATTAGGCCAAGCAGAGGAAATCAGCAGCCACATATCTCTGAGCACCACACTGGTAGACAAGTCTATCATGACTATCAACAGAGATGTCCAGCTCAGCAGCGAAGTGTTTGATTGTGACCTGTCGATCACCTCAGATGAGAGGCTCCACACATGCCAACATTGCAGAAGTCACAGCTGTGTGTTGGGCTAGGTGGCACACGGGAGATCAGAGGCGTTTACACGACATTGTTGCGATGATGATAGACGCCTCACCCAACGACTAACCGTGGTTTTATCCTCAGGAGTTTAGCATTCGTTTGCTGGGTACTGGGATGGGGATCCTGGAGTTCCTGAGCTGGGGACTGGTAAACTGCATCAGTTCTCTGTCACCATAAACTCTGGGCATGCCGTGTGGTGGAGGAACGTTTTCTGTCACAGGGTATGGGGCTCTGGGTTCAAATGGTTCAAATGGCTCTGAGCACTATGGGACTCAACTGCCGTGGTCATAAGTCCCCTAGAACTTAGAACTACTTAAACCTAACTAACCTAAGGACATCACACACATCCCTGCCCGAGGCAGGATTCGAACCTGCGACCGTAGCGGTCGTGCGGTTCCAGACTGTAGCGCCTTTAACCGCTCGGCCACTCCGGCCGGCTATGGGGCTCTGGGATTCACCTCCTGGATCGCGGGAATGGTACAACAATAAAACACATCTGTCTCAAGTTGTGCTGCATGCTGATGACATGCATGGGTGTTGACATGGAACAGTCGTTAGCGGGTAACCTCTGGGGAACCTGCCAAGTCTCAGTTGTATAAGGCTTTCCATGAAAGCGAGGCTGTGTCTGAGTGAACCTAGCTACTCATGGGAATACCATGAAACCTAAATCTCATGTTTCTACTTCCACTGGTTTGGGTGGGCGAATAGGCAGTATTAATACCCAAAATCCTTAGAGGCTTCATGTGGCTAGTCGACGTGGGTCATCTCTGACTGTCTACGACAGTAAGCACAGTAACAGATGACATCCTGTGGTTGATAACACTGTTGTTGTAATAAAGCAAGTGACCAGTACTTTTGAAAAATTGTCACCGTTCTATATCCATGAAGCTCTCGAGGGACTTCGATGGCAACTTAAATCATTTAAGAGGGAGCAGAGTGGTACTCTTCTGTTGGAGACAATAAAGCAAGTGACCAGTACTTTTGAAAAATTGTCACCGTTCTATATCCATGAAGCTCTCGAGGGACTTCGATGGCAACTTAAATCATTTAAGAGGGAGCAGAGTGGTACTCTTCTGTTGGAGACAACGATGGCTCCAGAAATAAGGAAGCTGCTGAATGCCAAGCAATCTGGGGAATGTCTCATCAACAGTGGAGTTGCACAGAGGTCGGTAGTGTTAAAGGTGGTGTCACGTGCTGGGATATTATGGATGTTGCTACAGAAGAACTGCAACAGGAATGGGAAAGTTGAAGGGTGAGTGAAGCCTAGAACGTTGTGAAAAGGGTTGTGGGGAGCTCCAAAAGTCAGCATCAGTTATTCTGACAATGAATGTGCGAAAGTTTCCAGAATATATAGCAGCACTAATTCTTCACCTTAAGGTAAGACTGTATGTCTCAAATCCAATGTGCTGCTTCAAGTGGCAACGCTCTGCTCACACCACTATGGCTTGTAAAGGTAGGGCTACATGTGGAAGATATGGCAGTGCAGCACTTGAACAAGGTTTTCAATGCACTGCGCCATTCAGGTTTGTTAATTTCTCTCAGCCAATCCTGTCTGGAGCAGGGATTTTCCTGTCTACGCTGAACAAGAAGAGATTCAGGAAATTAAAGTCACACAAGGTTCTGAGGAAAAGGAGGAATTTAAGGCCACTCAGCCACCAGATGTCGTCAAGTCTTTCGTTTTGGCGTTGGAGCAGCCTGTCCTGAAGGTCAGAGTTGGCACCCAGGCTGTGATTCCTGAGCAGGCCACATATACCTGCACCTGTAAATGTAGCTGCTAGCCTGCACCACTGGTCCCATAGCCCAACCATCATATCGCTGAAACACTGAAAGTTGCTGAATATAATGTCAGAGTATAAAGCAAACTACCAGAGCATATACTGGATAAGATCCAACAGAGTATTCTGTACTATCAGACTACCTACCGTCACCAAAGTCCAAGTTGGTGACAAAGCCCAAATGGTCAAAGTGGTCTATTCTGAAGCCATCAGAACATGCGAACTTGTTGCTGTCTAATATCATCACTGATATGGAGGTCGACGTATGTCTGAGGAAACCAGCGAATCCCTCAACCGCCGCCCCCCTCACCCCCCCCCCCCCTCCATCCGTTGCCGTCTCACCACCACAGTGGAAAGAGAAGGCGGAGAGACAGAGTAAAACCTGACTGTTAGAGCTGATTCCGTACTGCAGTGGAACATTGATAGACTCAAGACACATGTGGATGAATTGAAACTGCTAGCACAGGAACGCCCCCTCTGCTTATGTCCGCAGAAAGCGTATTTTTAAGCGTCTGATGTCCCTGTCATAAGGGGCTGTACGCTATGTCACAAGAATGGCCTGACTGGCGAAAGGGCCAAGGGATTGGTTGCTCCGTTTGTCAATAATGCACACCTCTCCTCTACTCTATCCTTAGTTACTAACCTATAAATGGTTTCAGCTGAGGTTCATGTATGGCCGAGGGTCACTGTTTGCTATCTATCTTTACCTATAAGCGATGCAATTGACTCTAATGCTCTAAACATTTTACAGCACAACTCCCCCGACCATTTCTCCTAGTGGGAGACTTCAGTTACCACCATATAGTCTGGTGTTCCGCATCTGCTTGCCCTCGTGATATGGTATTGGACCGCGTCATGGCGTTTCAGGAACTGGGCATCCTTAACACGGGCACTACTACACATTTCTATTTTGTTACTGGATCATTCTCAGCCATCGACCTCTCTTTCCGCTCTCAATACTGTACTCTTGGTCTAGGGGTAGCGTCTTTGATTCATAATCAAACCGTCTTCGGTCGCGGGTTCAAATCCCGCCGCTGCTTAAATTTTGATAAACAATATTCATTGGGGGGCCGGAGACTTCTGGCATAAAAAGTCACCCTCATTCTGTCAACGGCCTTGCCAAAGAGGTCAGAGGAGCGGGGCACTCTCCTGTTCTGGGGGTGGGAAACTGCCCCTAAAGGTGGAAGAATCAGCAATGATCAACGACATGAGGATGCAGAAGGCAATGGAAACCACTGCATTAAAGACACGTAACGTGTATCCACAGGACATGTGGCCTGTAATTGAAGAAGTGTCATGATGATCTCTCCATTGGCACAAGATTCCGGCATAGTCCCCCATTCGGATCTCCGGTAGGGGACTCCCAAGGGGGAGGTTACCATGAGAAGAAGATTGAATAATCAACGGAAGGAAAACATTCTACGAGTCGAGGCGTGGAACATTAGAAGTTCGAACGTGGTAGGGAAACTAGAAAATCTGAAAAGGGAAATCCAGGGGCTCAATTTAGATACAGAAGTAGTCTATAAAGTGGAAAGAAGACAAGGATTTCTGGTCAGATGAGTATAAGCTACTATCAACAGCATCAGAAAATGGAGTAGGATTCCTTATGAATAGGAAGGTAGGGCAGAGAGTGTGTTACTGAGAACAGTTCACTGACAAGTTTGTTCTTATCAGAGTCGACAGTAAAGCAACACCAACAATGATAGTTCAGGTATACATGCCGACGTCGCAAGCTGAAGATGAATATATAGAGAAAGTGTAATAGTCATGGGGGACTGGAATGCAGTTGTAGGGGAAGGAGTAGAAGAAAAGGTTACAGGAGAATATGGGCTTGGGACAAGAGAGGAGAAAGACTAATTGAGTTATGTAACACGTTTCAGCTAGTAATAGCGAATACTCTGTTCAAGAATCACAAGAGGGGGACGTATACTTGGAAAAGGGCGGGTGATACGGCAAGATTTCAGTTAGATTACATCATGGTCAGACAGAGATTCCGAAATCAGGTACTGGATTGTAAGGCGTACCCAGAAGCAGGTATAGACTCATATCACAATGTAATAGTGATGGAGAGTAGGCAGTAGTTTAAGACATTAGGAAGTATCAATACGTAAAGACCGGGGATACGGAAGTACAAAGGAATGACGAGATTCGGTTGAAGATCTCTAAGGCTATAGATACAGCAATAAGGAATAGCTCCGTAGGCAGTACAGTTGATGAGGAATGGACATCTCTAAACAGGGCCATCACAGAAGTTGCGAAGGAAAACATATGTACAAAGAAGATAACTGCGAAGAAATAATGGGTAACAGAAGAAATACAATTGATCGATGAAAGGAGGAAGTACGAAAGTTTTCCGGGAAACTCAGGAATACATAATACAGGTCGCTCATGAATGAAATAAATAGGAAGTGCAGGGAGGCTAAGACGAAATGTCTGCAGGTAAAATGTGAAGACATCGAAAAAGAAATGATTGTCGGGAGGACAGACTCAGCATACAGAAAAATCAAAACAACCTTCGGTGATATTAAAAGCAAGGTTGATAACATTAAGCGTGCATCAGTAATTCCACTGTCAAATGCAAAGAAGAGAGCGGATAATTAGAAAGAATACATTGAAAACTTCTATGAGGGGGAAGGTTTGGCTGATAAGATAGAAGAAAAAACAGGAGTCGATTTAGAAGAGATAGGGGATCCAGCATTGGAATTAGAATACAAAAGGGCTTTGGAGGACTTAAGGTCAAATAAGGCACAAGGGATAGATAATATTCCATCAGAATTTCTAAAATCATGGGGGGAAGTGGCAACAAAACGACTATTCACGTTGGTGTGTAGAATATATGACTCTGGCAACATACCATCTGACTTTCGGAAAAGCATCATCCACACAATTCTGAAGACGGCAAGAGCTAGTAAGAGCTAGAATTCTCGCGCAATCAGCTTAAAAGCTCATGTATCCAAGTTACTTACAAGAATAATATACAGAAAAATGGAAAGGAAAATTGGGATTGCGCTAGATGACGATCACTTTGGCTTTAGGATAAGTAAAGACACGAGAGCCAATTCTGACGTTGCAGTTAATAATGGAAGCAAGACTAAAGAAAAATCAAGACACTTTCATAGGATTTGTCGACCTGGAAAAAGCGTTCGACAATACAAAACGGTGCAAGTTGTTCGAAATTCTGAAAAAATTAGGGGTAAGCTAAAGGGAGAGACGGGTCATACACAACATGTACAACAACCAAGCGGGAATAATAAGAGTGGAAGACCAAGAACGAAGTGGTGATATTAAAAAGGGTGCAAGACAAGGATGTAGCCTTTCGTCCTTATTGTTCAATCTGCACATCGAGGAAGCAATGATGGAAATAAAAGAATGGTGCAGATGTGGAATTAAAATTCAAGGTGAAAGGATATCAATGATATGATTCACTGATGACATTGCTATCCTGAGTGAAAGTGAAGAAGAATTAGATGATTTGCTGAACGGAATGCACAGTCTAATGAGTACACAGTATGGACTGAGAGTAAATCGAAGAAAGACGAAGGTAATGAGAAGTAGTGGAAATGAGAACAGGGAGAAATTTAACATCAGGATTGATTGTCACGAAGTCGATGTAGTTAAGGATTGCTGCTACCTACGGACGGAGCAAGGAGGACATCAAAAGCAGACTATCAATGGAAGAAAGGGCGTTCCTGACCAAGAGAAGTCCACTAATATCAAATATCGGCCTTAATTTGAGGAAGAAATTTCTGAGAATGTACGTCTGCAGTACAGCATTGTATGGTAGTGAAACATGGACTGTGGGAAAACCGGAACAGAAGAGAATCGAAACATTTGAGATGTCGTGCTACAGGCGGATGTTGAAAATTAGGTGGACAGATAAGGTAAGGAATGAGGAGGTTCTACGCAGAATCAGAGAGGAAAGAAATATGTGGAAAACACTGGTAAGGAGAAGGGACAGGATGACAGGACATCTGTTAAGACATGAGAGAATGACTTCCGTGGTACTAGAGGGAGCTGTAGAGGGTTCAAATGGCTCTGAGCACTAACCAAGCATCTTAGGAGACGACCTGTATCTTGGTGGACGGATGAGTGACGTTCAGCCATCCGGGAGGCATGATGATTTCAGTGTGGACTTTCAGCAGACAACCTCTTAGCCTTTCGAGTCGTGACAGCCAATGCTTGAAGCGTAATGAAGGAAAGCAACAAAAGGTCATGGCAAGCGTTCTTGAACTCTATAAACCGATCCACTTGTTGTGTGAAAGTATGGGAAACCATTCAAAAAATTTCAAGTAAATACAGTCGTTTACCAATAGCTGCAGCGCTGAAACAGGTGTGTCTCCAATCAGCATCTGTAGATATTGCTCCGACGCTGGCAGAGCACTTTGCAAAAACTGATGCCAATTCCAGTCAGAAGCCTGTGTTTCGCCGTTACTGTGTGACTGTACAGATGGACAAGTTGCACTTGCAAGCTGCATTCTGTTGCTATAGATATGTCTCTTAAACATTTCTCTACGTAAAATGGAGAAGCGATCTCTAAACTACCTTCTTTTCTTTTAACTATAATAATCAGATTCAGATAAATGCATGCATTCTGTTACTATTTACTGAATCAGAAGGACTAGCTACACAAGTCCTCTTGTTAGGTTAGGTGTTGGTACCTTCCAGTTCCCACGCTTTCCGCTGGGAGGAGGAAAAGAACATTTCGGAGGATCCATTTCGGTTCCACGAGTAGCTAAGGAAATAGGGGTCCACCAATACACAGCCCCACGTGGCTGAGTAAGCCTTATAGAACTGAAGTGCAGTAAGTTTCCCAGAGATTGCCCGTCAATGACTGTTCCACCTCAGCAGCCATGCACCTCATCAGTTTTTTTTAAATAGGTGTTTATTCGATCCCAGCAGTCCAGGCGGTCGAGCCAAGATGCCCATTCCCTGAGACAAACAACGTTCCACCGCCACTCCGCACGGTGGTCGCTGAAGAATGCCCAGAGCTTACGGTGACAGAGGACTGGTGGCGCTTACCAGTAACCCAGCTGAGGCACCCGGGGTCGCTAAGCCCGTACTCAGCAAACAAATGCTGAGCCCCTGAGGGCAGAAGTGTTTGACATTACGTGTAAAGGTTACTGGAAGTCGCTGAGTGTTCCCTTTCTCAAATACTGGGTGAATCTTGTCTAGATAATTTGCGCACTATGAGTTAATCTGCCTTAACACATTGTTACTAACTTCAGTACTCGAATTGCTGTGCCAAACGTATAACGTAAGATTAAATGTCTTAATGAGTAAATTATGACAGCATTTTAAATTTTACAATCTTGAATATGGCTGTGACTCTAAGATTCCAGTTAATAAAGTATAAAGCCAATCAGTTGTCAGTGTTTATTTATTTTAAGACTTGACCTATGTTTCTCTATCACTATGGGTATATTCTTCTAGAGAAGAAGGAATTACCTAGAACAAGTGATATCTTGCTCCAAATGGTGAATATAGAGTGATTACTGTTCTTAAATGGAAAAGAAAAGATGTTATTTATATGGATTACATTACGTAAAACATGTTACATGCACCATGAACTGAAGCGCTTGTTAATAAACGTAGCTACGAAGTACCATCCTCTAGTGTCAACAGCCTACAGAATAACTTAATCTGTGATGTCAAAACCACAAAAGAACAATTGTACAGTTCAGATGTCTGCAAGATTACATGTGATGCATGTCGTATATTTTACTTTGGAAAAACTGGGAGGACTTTCAGTGTCAGCTATAAAGAACACCTGTTGGGTGAGGGAGGTAGCAATAACCATAATTACCATAATTCTATACTGGCAAATGTCGTTAACGTCAGGTAATAATGCTAAAAGAGTTGAAGGAATCGACATTCTACTCAAAGAAAAAGAAAGGATGGAGTTTGAATATACTGGAGAAAATAAAGATTTGGTCTCCTCTTAGACGAACGGATTCAGTCGTGAAATAGAGGTTTCTTTAACACATTGTCTACTAATAGTAAAATAAAGGATAGACTAGAGGAAAAATATTTAAATTTACGAATATCAGCATATTTTGTGTTACACACTTTTCTCAAAATTAGGTTAATTTTTGACACACTTTTCTCAAAATTATATTACATTTTTGATAGGAATTCTTTATAAGTATATCCTTACTATGTATTGAAGTGATGAAGAGTGAAGATAATACTGTTTTAGAAGATTTGTTTATGTGGTACACCCGAAAAAATACAGACACTAGACATTTCTCACACTCATACCATGTATCACTTTTCATCATCCTTGCTTTGCACACTACACTATTTCTGGAGAATGGTATCTTGATGGAATTGTGGGAGGGGGGGAGGGGGACTTACGAAAACCGGAAAACGACTGTTTATAACACGCGAAATATGGAAGGAAAAATAAATCGATTTTGCAGCTTTTCACTGTTAAATGACATGTCATGCCCTCTGTTAACTGAGAAGAAGAAACACCAACAAGCAGCTGTAGTTGATCGGTCCGTCTCACAAGTAGCTATGTAATAACGGACTTAAAACCTGCTCCCGGCTGTGAGCCGGCCGTATAAGCCAATGGGTTAACGCTTTGAGAGGCAATGGTTTCTGCATGAAAGCACCATTTTCTTAATTTTTCTTTTTAAGTACCCGTGCCTTCCGCGTGAAACCACCGATGTGACTGCAAGACAAAGACATCTAATGGTATACTGAGGTATTTCTGTGAATGTTGTGCATTATGCAGTTACCTTCAGCGTTGAAAGCAAGAGCTAGTACATAGATTCTGCTACTTGATTCTGGGAAATTGTGACCTTTCTTCTATTTATTTTATTTTAAGGTGATCATATTGCGGAGATAAGTGACAGTGAAATTCAGGCTATTTATAGTTACTGGAACGTGAACTTGAGTTTGTACTAGAGTAGTTTCGAAAAAAAAAACACTGGAGTAGTATGTTCTTTTGATAAAAATTTGTAAGACGGCAGCCCTTCGGCCTCTTCATACTCTTATTAAGGGCCACCAAACCAGCCTATCTTGCATTTCTAAAACTTGAATTTCCACAAATGCAAATAAATGTTATTTTGCTACTGTTATAACACTGTCATGCAAAGTAGGTAATCAGATGCTAAGTACTGGTGTATACACGATCGGGAGTAGGATCCACGCAAATCATTATTTCTGTTCATTCCATGCTGGAGACGAGTGGGAACTTTTGCTCCGTGAGGAGGTCAGCCTCTGGCGGCTTTATCTTTTGATATCGGATCTTAGGGTCCAGAGCGATGGACGCTCGCTGTTTTGCCTGGGACAGTTTTCTCGCGAAAGCCTCATGTGTTCAGCAGGAACGCGCCAGCTCGGTGCCACGGCTGTGGTATTGTTTGGTACGCGTCGGGGAAATGGTGGCCGAGCTCCACGGGGTAGCCGACAGAAATGCGCTACACATAGCATCCCAGTTGTCATATTCCCTTGGCCCCCAGAAACCTTACCGCACAAAGTCGTAGCAGTAGCTGTGATCAGCTGCTCGGCTGGTAAGTCAGTACACATTTGCAATCACCATCGGGACTTGGCGGCAATGAATGGTACTGGCGGCTACGTTTACGGAGTACGGTAGTGGGATTCTAGATAAATTCGTTGTAAGGCCATAATTGGCGAAATTATTGTTTATCGGCGACGATTGCCAGCGCTCTGGCACATCGGAGTGACCGTTCTCTGGGCACGGGGTGGAAGAAAATTTGAAGTTGTTTGTTCCTGGCTGCCACATACGTTGGCAGTTTACTTTTAGTCGGTCTCCAAGGTGGAGCCCATGTAAAGTGCCTCTTACGTGAGGAAGACATTTTGACCAGTTTTAATAAATTATTGTCTCTTATTGATGTATTCACGATAGTTAGGAAGTGCTGTAGTCCGTAACTGGCCATGAGCCTTGAGTCGGAGAGCATTTCCCACGCTGGCTGGCTAGGTGACGAGGCGACCATATGTCGCGCGTAGTGGGGTGGGGCTCGGCGCTGGACCGTAGCAACAAGCGTTAGCCTGGGAAATATACAGTACATGACGGGAAATACAGCCATCTTGGCGCCCAAGTCACTGATTTTTTTTATTTATATTTAATAATTAAAGTCATTTATGACAACATGAATACTAGGAGGAGCCTCTGGATGTTTAAAACTATTTATCATAATTTTGCCTCGTTAAAATTCACACCCGTTCATTAACAAATGCATATCTTAGTAAGTACGAACTTGATCGGAAATCCACGAACTGTGACGAAACTAGTAAGAGACACGGACTGCGCGCCAGTCGGCGTTAAGAGCTTTTCCTGTCTTGTTCGATGGTAGCCATGCTCTCGGTTACGAGTAGTTTGTGACGTGAGTGTTTCATTATTGATCTAATAGGAATAAAAGTGATATTACGGCATTCTGAATGTTAATTTCGAGTAAATAGGTACCCCAAAGTTTACCGACAGCAATGTCAGATAATTTGCTTCCACCGTCAGAGACCTCCAATGCGCCAATGAAGGATCTGCACGGGACGACATTTACGAGAGCTGCACCGCGCACAGGTAGGAGGAAATCCGACGACACGCCCCACCAAGGTGGATCGAGGAAGGTCCGACTTACACGCGCAAATTCCCTGTGCAAATACTGACCAGTCGTACTGTACGTCACGTATACCGCCCTCTACGGACTCGCGGCTAAACTGAGAAATACCAGTATCAGTTTAGAAGCGAGAGGATCTTGCACCCACCCTTGTGCAGCGTAGCCGACCACGAGTAACAGCCGTCATCAGGACGCCGCCTTGGACCGTACTGTCGCTGATATGCGCAGCTCCGGTCTCTAGGGTTTCAGTTGATTTTTCACCCAAGATTCGTAATGAGGTTCGTCAGAGGTTGAATCTCAACAAACATTTTGCCTCCGTAGGTGATATCTTGATACTGGATGCTATTACCCACTTGTTTATCGGTGATATACTTTTCGTAGTAGAGAAGCACACTAGATTCCATGCAGTGTTGTTTGTACTAGGTTCTTACCGACACCTCTGTCAGATGCGAACAATTTACACGTTTGGAATATGTTCATATACACGATTGTTCCTTGTACAAATTTATGATCAATTTTGTGTTTAGTTTAAAGAAAATAAATGTACGAGGTGCATTCAAGTTCTAAGGACTCCGATTTTTTTTCTCCGGACTGAAAGAGATAGAAACATGCGCATTGTTTTAAAATGAGGCCGCGTTCATTGTCAATACGTCCCAGAGATTTCTGCACCGTACGGCAGATGGAATTTTACCGCCAGCGGCGAGAATGAGAACTGTTTTAAATACTTAAAATGGCGACGTTTTCCTTACATGAACAGCGTGCAATCATTCGTTTTCTGAATTTGCGTGGTGTGAAACCAATTGAAATTCATCGACAGTTGAAGGAGACATGTGGTGATGGAGTTATGGATGTGTCGAAAGTGCGTTCGTGGGTGCGACAGTTTAATGAAGGTAGAACATCATGTGACAACAAACCGAAACAACCTCGGGCTCGCACAAGCCAGTCTGACGACATGATCAAGAAAGTGGAGAGAATTGTTTTGTGGGATCGCCGAATCTGTTGAACAGATCGCCTCCAGAGTTGGCATTTCTGTGGGTTCTGTGCACACAATCCTGCATGACGACCTGAAAATGCGAAAAGTGTCATCCAGGTGGGTGCCACGAATGCTGACGGACGACCACATGGCTGCCCGTGTGGCATGTTGCCAAGCAATGTTGAGGCGCAACGACAACATGAATGGGACTTTCTTTTCGTCGGTTATGACAATGCATGAGACGTGGATGCCATTTTTCAATCCAGAAACAAAGCGCCAGTCAGCTCAATGGAAGCACACAGATTCACCGCCACCAAAAAAATTTCGGGTAACCGCCAGTGCTGAAAAAAATGATGGTGTCCATGTTCTGGGACAGCGAGGGCGTAATCCTTACCCATTGCGTTCCAAAGGGCACTACGGTAACAGGTGCATCCGACGAAAATGTTTTGAAGAACAAATTCCTTCCTGCACTGCAACAAAAACGCCCGGGAAGGGCTGCGCGTGTGCTGTTTCACCAAGACAATGCACCCGCACATCGAGCTAACGTTACGCAACAGTTTCTTCGTGATAACAACTTTGAAGTGATTACTCATGCTCCCTACTCACCTGACCTGGATCCTAGTGGCTTTTGGCTTTTTCCAACTATAAAAGACACTCTCCGTGGCCGCACATTCACCAGCCGTGCTGCTATTGCCTCAGCGATTTTCCAGTGGTCAAAACAGACTCCTAAAGAAGCCTTCGCCGCTGCCATGGAATCATGGCGTCAGCGTTGTGAAAAATGTGTATGTCTGCAGGGCGATCACGTCGAGAAGTAACGCCAGTTTTATCGATGTCGGGTGAGTAGTTAATTAGAAAAAAAAATCGGAGGCCTTAGAACTTGAATACACCTCGTAGTAAGTTTTAGGACACTATTTATCTTTCAAACATTGACACTCACCAGTATCTTTCAAAATCATCATTTCTGCAGATAAGGATCGCACAATAGTAAACATGTGGCTAGTTTCCAAATTTATTAAATGTTGGTGCCATTTTGCTTGTTAGTTAGGACTACAACTTGTCTTAGACATTGTGTTCATGGAAGATTCGAGGTGTAGGAGTGTGTCTACGAATAACGCGAAATTGTTTTCAAATATATCTTAGGAAATGATTGGTGGTTGAAAACAGTGGTTACAAACTCAAACCATAACTTTAAAACACTTTATATTTTATTTCTTGCCAACTGCTTTTTGTATTCATTGCTTACTATAATTACTGAAGGTCAGTTTTGTGAAGGACTTTAAAATTAATATTGTTGTTGTTGGTAACCATAGGGTTAACGGTTCCAAGACATTGCTCGTGACATTGTAACACATCTACATTTACATCTGTGTGGAAACTCTGCAAATCACATTTAAGTGCCTGGCAGAGGGTTCATCGAACCACGTTCACAGTTATCTATAATTCCAATATCGTATAGCGCGCATAAAGAACAAACATACATCTATACCTTTCCGTAAGAGCTATGATTTCCCTTATTTTATCGTGGTGATCGTTTCTCCCTGTGTTGGTCGGTGTCAACAAAGTATTTTCTCATTCGGAGAAGACAGTTGCTGATTGTAATTTCGTCAGAAGACTCCGTTGCAACAAAAAACTCATTTCCTTTAATGATGTCCAGCCCATATCCCGTATCATTTCCGTGACACTCTCTCCCATATTTCGCGATAACACAAACGTGCTGCCCTTCTTTGAACTTTTTCGATGTACTCCGTCAGTTCTATCTGGTAAGGATAACACATCGCGCGCAGCAGTATTCCTCAGTAGGTCTGGTACATTTTCTAAGTGTCCTGCCAATAAAACGCAGTCTTTGGTTAGCCTTCCCCACATTTTCTGTGTGTTCCTTCCAATTTTAGTTGCTCGTAATGGTAATTCCTACGTATTTAGTTGAATTTACGGCTTTTCGATTTGACTGATTTAACGTGTAACCGAAGTTTAACGAATTCCTTTTTGCACTCATGTGAATGACTTCACGCTTTTCGTTATTTATGGACACCTGCCAATTTTCGCACCATTCAGATATCTTTTATAAATCGTTTTGCAATTGGTTTTGACGACTTTATTACTCGATAAACGACAGTGTCATCCACAAACAACCTAAGATGGCTGCTCAAATTGTCTCCCAAATCTTTTATATAGATAAGGAACACCAAAGGGCCTATAACACTACCTTGGGGAACGCCAGAACTCACTTCTGTTTTACTCGATGAGTTTCCGTCAATTACTACGAACTGTGACCTCTCTGACAGGAAATCACAAATCCAGTCACATAACTGAGATGATACTTCGTAAGCACGCAGTTTCACTACAAGCCGCTTGTGTGGTACAGTGTAAAAAGAACGATGTTTTCTAGATCCATGCTGACTGTGTGTCAATAGACCGTTTTCTTCGAGGTAATTCATAATGTTAGAACACAAAATATGTTCCAAAATAGTGCTACATATCGACGTTAATGATATGGACCTGTTATTTAGTGGATTACTCCTACTACCTATCTTGAATATTGGCGTTACCTGTGCAACTTTTCAGTCTTTGGATATGGATCTCTCATCGAGCGAACTGTTGTATATGATAGTTAAGTATGGAGATAATGCATCGTCATACTCTGAAAGGAACCTAAGTTGTATACAGTCTGTACCAGGAGACTTGCTTTTATTAAGTGATTGAAGGTGCTTCACTACTCCGAGGCTATTTACTTCTACGTTACTCATGTTGGCAGCTGTTCTTGATTCGGATTCTGAAATATTTACTTCGTCTTCTTTTGTGAAGGCATTTCGGAAGGCTGTGTTTAGTATCTCTGCTTTGGCAGCACTGTCTTTAATAGTATCTCCATTGCTATCGCGCAGAGAAGGTGTTGATTGTTTCTTGCCGCTAACATACTTCACATACGAACAGAATCTCTTTGGAATTTCTGCCACGTGTCAAGACAAAGTTTCGTTGTGGAAACTGTTATAAGCATCTCGCACTGAAGTCCGCGCTAGATTTCGAACTTTTGTAAAAGATCGCAAATCTTGGGGATTTTGCGTCTGTTTAAATTTGGAGTGTTTGTTTCGTTGTTTCTGCAACAGTGTTCTAACCCGTTTTGTGTACCAAGGAGCATCAGCTCCGTCGTTTATTAATTTACTTGGTATAAATCTCTCAATTTCTGCTGTTACTATTTCTTTGAATTCAAACCACATCTGGTCTACACTTATATTGTTAATTTGGAAGGAGTGCATATTGTCTCACAGAAAGGCGAAAGTGAACTTTTATCTGCTGTTTTGAATAGGTATATTTTTCATTTATTCTTGCAGGATTTGGGGCTTGTATTATTCAGTCTCGCTACGACAGCCCTGTGTTCACTAATCCCTGTATCCGCTTTGATGCTCGTTATTAACTCAGGATTATTTGATGCTAAGAGGTCAAGTGTGTTTTCACAACCGTTTACTACTCGCGTGTTCTCATGAACTAACTGCTTGAAATAATTTTCAGCGAATGCGTTTAGCTCAATTTCGGATGATGTTTTATGCGTACCTCCGGAATTAAACATGTATTTTCGCCATCATATCGAGGGTAAAAGAAAGTCACCACCAACTATTATCGTATGGGTCGGGTACGTGTTTGAAAGCAAACTCAAGTTTTCTTTGAACCTTTCTGCAACTGTATCATCTGAATTGGGAGGTCGGTAAAAGGATCCAATTATTATTTTATTCCAGTTGCCAACAATGACCTCTGCCCATAGTAACTTACAGGAACTATCTACTTACATTTCTCCGAACACCGTTAGGTTCTTCGCAAAAATTTCGGTGGAGCTTATTTCCGGCTACAGCCAGCTTTCAGTGCCTTTAACGATTTGAGCATCGGTACTTTCTATTCGCATTTGGAGCTCTTGTACTTTCCCAACAAAGTTACCTTGACGCTGTACTTTATCAACATCACTTCCTCTTCAGAAACGTTGTTTTCGTGACGTACGTCTCATAATGCTATTCGTTACTTTCAAGAGATATCATTGTTTCTTTGACAAGCTAGTTTATCACAAGAGGACGCTGTTAATTACTTCTTGTAACGTCGTTCTCAAAGCTTCAGAGTTTAACATTTTTCAAAATTTTTCTCTAGATAAATAAGTTACTAATGCCTTCATATTAGTAGGCTTTTTTTCTTTGCTGCCGTATACGGTGAAAAATTCAGTTAGGGATTATAAAGAATGTTTGGAGTTTAACTGCAGATGTTGTGGTCGCAGGAACTTTATTATGTATCCTCTTCAGTGTTTTAGTTGCCTTTTCTTTGCACCTAACAGGCTTCCCAGAAACACGTCACATAATTTAATAACTGACATTTTCTGCACTGTCGTAACTGCACCACAAAGTGTACTGTACCTGTCAGTCTAGGCTAAACGTTTTGCGCCAGTGAGTCCAAACTTCAAAATCTGACCTGCTGTCCCAGTTTTTAATGTCTTGATATTGCCTCACGTCTTGGAGCTGAAAAAACTACTTCTAATAGCTGCAATTATTAGTCAGCAAATGAAGCAATTAATATTTATTGCTGTTCAGTATACTGTCCTCAGTCGCCAATAAAAATATCTGCGTTTACATCCCTAACAACCGGCGTAGTACTATTTACTTCTTTTAGTTTTATCTGAGATTTCTAAAGCTACAGATATGGAAATTGTTCTTTGACTTCCCAGTTAGAGGTAAAGAAATACGTGCTCCATCCTTTTTGGAGATATATTCACCTAAGGGGATGAAACAGGAGATGAATAGTTTTACGAAGTTATTTTATTACGAAAATTTTTTAAGCTAACTCTATGAAGACTTGTATTTGGCCTATCTGTTAGAAATTAAAAATATGCGTTGCACTGTTATTGGAGATAAAGCCCCTTAGGAGGTTCAGTAGAGAGTGAAAATTATTAAGAATATATTTCGTTGTAATAAAAAATTTTGAAAGCTTAAGCTATGAAAACTGGTATTTCATTTCTCAGTTAGATGTAAAGAAGTAATGGGGATAAAAGTTCCTCAGAAAATAAGCTCACGAGAACGTAAAAGTATGAGTGTGCGTGTGTGCTCGTACGTGTGTGTGAGTTTCTCTCTCTCTCTGTGTGTGTGTGTGTGTTGGGAGCTTATGGGGGCTCAACGGCGAGGTTAACAGTGGGCTCATACTCATTAAAACAAAACAATGTGGATAAAATCTCTAAAATTGTTACACACTCATGCATTCAAATTGATCACAAAATTACTCTCATTGAAAACAGCGAAGAATAAAACTAGGTATACATGAGATTAAAACACAAGTAAAACGACAAAGGAGCCAAAAAAGGCACAGATTAAACGTCGTTTGCAGATCACTTACTGAAAACATGGATGAGCCAGTCACCCTGTTAACACAATCCCTAAGATTTTCGGAAGAATGTGCGACAATTCATATAACTTTACAATTCGATCCACGTCTGTTTAACCGTTAAATAAAATAGTGGGCAGATCCGTAGGCAAATTCTACACGGCTCGCTGGGCGGAAAATAAAACGCAGTCCAATAAAATGTGGCGCACAGTGATTTGTACTCCACAAGCACCGCACATTGGAGGGTTCTCTCGTCGAAGTAAGAAGGCAGGTGTGTTAGGGCTGCGGCCTATGCGAAGACGAGTAGTCCCATCGATGTGGCTCAGAGGAGGTACGCCATGATGTAACGGTAACGCCGGTCGCCTTAAACGAAAATCGATGCTAACGTTATACCTGTGTGAGGAGTATTTTAGAAGTTGTGACCGTGATAAAACCTAATGGAAACCGAACAATCGAACTGGGTTTCGTTTACGAAACACTCCAGCAGAGTATCACCTACAGTAAACAGGTGGGTCAGGAACAGACATACTCCCAGCACAAAAGCAGGTTGTAACATTGCATATTAAAACCGGTCGCAATCCTAATTAGGCATTCTCGTGTCAAGCAATATAATAAAGCAGAAGGCAGTGCTAAGGATAACCTAACTCTTTCCTTATATCTGTTCACACTACAACACAGATAAATGCCTTACTAACTAGTAAGTCAAAGAAATAAATGGCCAATGGGATAGTAAACAGTAACATCTACCTCTCAACAACACGTGCCTTAAGTGAATTAGTTGCAACAGTTTATAGAACCAACACACATGAAACTAGTAATAATACTAAAAAGGGAAGAGGGCGAAATGATTCCGATTTAAATCAGGGAGTCTGTTAATAATCATAGTCTACAGCATCATTGCTTAGTACAGGATCTCTATGCTTGTATATTGACCAGATTGCATTAGAATAGCTAACACACTAGGTATTTCTTTCTTAAACTCGGTTTCAATCAATTAAACAGAATGTAAATGTAACTACACTGGATCTCAAGGAGTGTTTGCTTTGCTTCATTATTAATTATGTAAAGCGCAACGAACTATATCTCTTTAAATAACAAATGTGCTTTGATAAACAGTCTTTTTACTTACTCAAAATATAATTGGCTGTGCAAATGCCAACACAACAATGAATTTAAATTCAAACACTTTTTCATGAAATGAACACTGATTAACCTTATAATTCTGATCAAAGAGCACATATGCCACAGTTAACAATCTTTTTTAATTCATATTAAATTTTCTGTTTTTACTCAGCTTTAACAATAAGGCAAATTATTTGAGGAAATGACTGCAGATTGGGCTAAAAATGTACTGGAAATGGGGTATTTCTCAAACTATAAAACTGAACTTTTAACACTGTAACTCGTCACATTAGAAAGCAATCATAACTATCTTTACAGCTGCCAAATAAGTCTTTCCATAACAACTTACGACACTCGGAATTAAATTCACTGGGATAGGATTCCTGTCCAGGTCTGTGATTTGGGATAACCACTAGTGTAAGATAGAATTTTTAGCAATACCACGATTATCATTAAAATCAACTAAATTTCACAAATACCTGGTCATTTATAGAGTGCCATATATAAACAGTTTAGTGGAAGGCTGGTGGTACTGGTTGCGTAATTTGCAGTAGCTGTTACCATGGCGGCAATGCAGTCATGGCAGTACTGATGACCTTGCCGTGTTATAGATCTTCTTGGCGTCGAAATTATAATTCTATAGGGGCAAAAAACCGCGCCGTGATAATATTATCACCAAATACATCACCTGAGTCCCATAAATACTGCTCTTGATACGTTACTGTTGGCTAAATGTTAAACAGAGCACTGCTCAGCCCAGACTCCTTACCCGCCACAAAGGACGAGTTGTCAATTGCGCTCCATCTACACTTTCTCCTCTCCACTAGGCTACTTCCGTAGCTACGGGGCTTCCCCACGTCTTTTACACTCACCACTGCGTTCCCTAACTATGGACCATGTCATTTACAGTAAGTTATTGACAATAATTCCAGTACTTATTGAAATTCACAAGCACATTTTATACATCGTTCAAAAGCTTCACATAGCTGAAACATGCATACATAGTCAAAGAATTTCTACGATAGATACAATATTCTACATAAGCAACGCTACAAATTTACTTAGAAATACAGGGTTATTACAAATGATTGAAGCGATTTCACAGCTCTATAATAACTTTATTATTTGAGATATTTTCACAATGCTTTGCACACACATACAAAAACTCAAAAAGTTGTTTTAGGCATTCACAAATGTTCGATAAGTGCCCCTTTAGTGATTCGGCAGACATCAAACCGATAATCAAGTTCCTCCCACACTCGGCGCAGCATGTCCCCATCAATGAGTTTGAAAGCATTGTTGATGCGAGCTCGCAGTTCTGGCGCGTTTCTTGGTAGAGGAGGTTTAAACACTGAATCTTTCACATAACCCCACAGAAAGAAATCGCATGGGGTTAAGTCGGGAGAGCGTGGAGGCCATGACATGAATTGCTGATCATGATCTCCACCACGACCGATCCATCGGTTTTCCAATCTCCTGTTTAAGAAATGCCGAATATCATGATGGAAGTGCGGTGGAGCACCATCCTGTTGAAAGATGAAGTCGGCGCTGTCGGTCTCCAGTTGTGGCATGAGCCAATTTTCCAGCATGTCCAGATACACGTGTTCAACCGTTTCTTCGCTCACTGCAGGCCGACCCGTTGATTTCCCCTTACAGAGGCATCCAGAAGCTTTAAACTGCGCATACAATCGTCGAATGGAGTTAGCAGTTGGTGGATCTTTGTTGAACTTCGTCCTGAAGTGTCGTTGCACTGTTATGACTGACTGATGTGAGTGCATTTCAAGCACGACATACGCTTTCTCGGCTCCTGTCGCCATTTTGTCTCACTGCGCTCTCGAGCGCTCTGGCGGCAGAAACCTGAAGTGCGGCTTCAGCTGAACAAAACTTTATGAGTTTTTCTACGTATCTGTAGTGTGTCGTGACCATATGTCAATGAATGGAGCTACAGTGAATTTATGAAATCGCTTCAATCATTTGTAATAGCCCTGTATCTACACAGATACAAAATAAGTCGAAAATAGGTGTTACAATCACCGCATTGTGGACTTTGCTAGACACGTCTTATTGCCTGGCATTTCCACTCACTCATCATGCCATCGACGCAAGACTCGGGATCTCAACAGTGCACTTGGGGCGAATACTCTTGGTTGTAAAGGAGGAGCCACTTGTGGCAAATCTGGTAAAGCCGTTCACATCGGAGTTGGTTGTTCCTCTTCTCCAAAGTGTATCAACTGCTGTGGGGATCATTCTGTCTGGAATAGGCACTGAAGAGTTCCTCTTGAAGAACGAAAAATCAGGAGATCAAAACGACAAAGCGCATTCCATAATGGTGAAGCCAAGAAGTTATACAAGTCAATGCAGCCGCCCATGTTCGCTGTCTTCTTTTCTTCCGTTCTCAAACAACCAGTCCAGAAAACCGATGCCACTACTGAAACGGATGTTGCTAGTGACAAGCCTAGTTCCCACATTTGTCAATGCACTTGTGCTTCCGCAGTTCCTTTGAAGCCTGCGCTCCCCCAGAACTTCTGGAAAGGCTATGGGTGCTGACATCGTGAAACTTCCTGGCCCTCGAAAGGTCAAGTGTAATGTACCGCCAAGCGCTGCCACAACCACTACCATTTCCGTGGTTGTGGCTCCAAAGCCATCTCAGACCAAAAATCGAAGTCGAAGGCGAAGAATAAACAATTGACAGAGACAGAAGTGCACAGTCTAACGGTGTTCACATCATCCTATCTGATGCCTCCCTCGAATCTTCTTCGGAGCTAATGTCGGACTAACGCAATCATCTCGCCTCCACCCATTGTAGGTCCACCCCACGGCCCTCACTCCCCCCCCCCCCCCGCCCCGTCAGGATGGCTTCCATTCTCTAGTGGAACATTAATGGGTTCAGGACACGTACAGAGGAACTGAAACTGCTAGCAGAGGTACGGCCTGTGTTTAAACGGAACACATTTTAAAGATACTGATTCCTTACACTATACTGAAAGGATGACTTGGCTGGGGACGGAGCCTAGAAAGGGTTGTTGTGTATGTCACTTCTCTGCTCTCCACCTGGCTACTAAACTGCAAGCACTTACTGTCGAAATTCATGGGTGTCAGAGGATCACTTTTCTCACTGTATATAGTTCTGCAAGAGAATCTGAGACTCTCATGGATCTTGTTGAATAACTCCCATGAAAATTTCTCCTGCTGGGAGACTTCAATGCCCAACACGTCTTATGGGACTCGACCTCTACTTGCCATTTCGGTCGGCTTTTGGAGAGCCTCATGACATCTCACGAGTTGATCATCGTCAATACATGTACTTACACTCATTTCTGTACTGCTACTGGGTCATTCTCAGCCATCGACCTCTCTTCCTGCTCTCCAGCCTTTGCATTGCCGGCCCAGTGGGAGGTCACTGACGAAATTCATTCCAGTGATCATTTCCCAATTCGCATTCACCTACTGCATGGAACACTACTTGAAGAGAAGCCACAGGAATGGATGGTCAGGGGGGCTAACTGGACGCTGTTCAGCCAACTGTCGGTGTTTAAAATCGTGGCAGTGTCTGAGAATGGGTGGACCACTTTACAAGACAGTTCCATCACACAGCTGACTTATTCCTTCCAGAGTCCTCAGGTCATCCAAGGAGGCGACCTGTACCTTGGCGGAGGAATGATTGCCGTTCAGCAATGTGGGACAGGCGTGTGGCTCTTCGACGGTTTAATTGCTGCCCTGCAGCAGACGATCTCATAGCCTTTCGAGTCGTGAGAGCCAAGGCACGACGCGTAAATTAGGAGAACAAGACAAGGTCCTGGCAAGCGTTCCTGGATTCTATAAACCGTTCTATTTGTTCTACGAAAGTATGGGAAATCATCTGGAGGACTTCTGGTAAACACAGTCGTTTACCAGCAGCAGCAGTCGTCAAACAGGTGCATCACCAAACAACGGGTGCCTCCAAAGAACACCTGTAGATATCGCTCACACATTGCAGACCATTTTGCAAAATCTATTGACAGTGAAAGGCAGGATCCAGCGTTTCTCGAGAAACTGTGAAACTGTACAGAGGGGCAAGCTGAACTTCAGATCCATCAGTTCTGAGTCCTACAACTCCCCTTTCTCCGTGTGGGAGCTGGCATCGGCATTGTCCGAGACTTCTGACCTGCACCCAGTCACAAGCAAATCCGGTATTGCAACTTCGATTTTTGCAGCGGCGTCAAAGGAAATCGTCCTCGAATGTTTTAATCTGATAAGGCAGGGAAGCAATTTCCTCCACTCGTGCAGGGACAAAATTCCGATACTCAAACCAGGAAAAGACCACATATCTTCCATTAGCTACGGGAGTACTGCATTAACGAGCTGTGTGGCAAAGACCATGGTGCGAAAGATTAGTGGTCGTCTAGCCTGGTGGTTAGAGACCAGGCGATTCCATAGCAGCTCTCATTGGGGAGTCCGGGGATTTCGGTCCGCTGTCGACAGCCTAACCCTGCTATTCAGCAGTCCTTCCTGTGTAAACACCACTGATTTTTCATCTTCTTTGATATCAGTAAGGCATAGATCATAGCACTTGAAAACAGAGTATTCTCGCGTAACTCCATCAACGGGGTTTTCATTGCCACCTCCCCACCTTCTTACTGCCTTAGTGGGATTTTTTATTCAAGTTCCTGACAAGCTGCCAGATCGATCTGAGCAGGAGAATGGTGTCCCTCAGTGTAGAGTCTTGTTATTCCCTTTGCCACAGTCATAGACAGTATCACATCTTCGGGTAATGAGTCCTGTACACTGCTCCTTATTTGTGGACGATTTTGCTATTTCTGTTCTTCCTCCAGTGAGCCGTCTGTTGGAGCTTACACTGCGGAGATTAGAGTGGGCTGCATTTTAGAGACTAGATATCTTGACCTTATTTTTGATTGCAAATTGTTGTGGTTGTCACACCTGAGAGACCTGAAAGCCTGAATCCTGAAGGCACTAAACATCATAAAGTGCCTTAGTCACAGGTCTTGGGGAGGGGACAGGGCATGTTTGCTCCAGTTTTGAAGGGCTTTCGCAGCTGGACTATGGGTGCACGATGTATGAATCGGCAACATCTTCTTATTTGACAATGGTTAATGCTGTCCACCATGACTGGTTTCGGCTAGCCATGGGTGCTTATAATACCAGTCGCGTACCCAATCTCTGTAATGAGGCCAGTGAACTGCCACTTCCCATCCAGCGGCAGTTCCTCACGGTGCGTCAGGCATGTAAGTTCCTCGCACCTACGACTTAGACCGCATACCATGCTTTTGCATGTCCACCTCTGGAACGCCTTTTCTACACTTGGTGTAGCACAAATCTGGCCCCAAATCCAGGGTTTTAACTGTCCGCCACCCTGATTACTGGAGAGACCCGGAGTACTTTTAGACCTGGTGCTGTGCAGGAGACATTCCAGTTTTGTATACAGTTTCTAACATTTCCTGTACGCACCACAACTACGAGAGCTATACGGAAAGTAAGGAACGATAGGCCGCGAAATGGAAACCACAGTGAAAATAAAAACTGTTTTATTTGCAACGCTTAGCTACACCTTCCAGCTACTTCTCTACACAGTCGCTGCTCAGACATAGACATCTGTCGTACCGTTGTACCAACTTTTCATTTCCATAGTTGCAGAAGACAGCCGCCAGTGCTTTTCGACAATTTTCTACTCTAGACTGCAGCTCGTTGTCTGTGTCAAAATATTGTATTCATTGCCAGCGGTTCATTTGAGCAGAGATGAACCTCATGGATAGCCAATTATAGGTTGTATTGTGGTGATCGAACACTTCCCATCGAAAACGCTGCAGGAGCATTTTCATTGCCCCTGCAGAGTGCGGTCGAGAATTGTCGTATAGAACGACCAGCATGACAGTTATGTTATGTGTAAGTTGCATAGCTTCAGGCGAAATCTTTCGCCAGGCCCTCATACTTGGCGGGAGACGCTAATTTCTAGCCATCTTTACGTTCTCACTGAGAGCTCAGAACTGAAAAGAGCGACATGATGCGATCGACAGGCGTTCTATGCACAGCGCCCAACGCATCTGTGCAAAGATTCATCAGAATTTCACTGTATTTTCCAGTTCGCGACCGATCGTCCCTTACTTTCCGAATAACCCTCGTATGTAGCTGTCTTTAGAGATGTGTCGAAACAGTGGGACATTGCTGTTGTTTTTTCGGACTATGACCTCAAGGTCCAACTGTCTCTATACATCTACACCTACATCTACATTTATATTCCGCAAGCCACCTAACGGTGTGTGGCGGAGAGCACTTTACGTGCCACTGTACTGTTCCAGTCACGTATGCTTCGCGGGAAGAACGACTACCGGAAAGCCTCCGTGCGCGCTCGAATCTCTGTAATTTTACATTCGTTATCTCCTCGGGAGAGATAAGCAATCTATTCGATACCTCATCCAGAAACGCACCCTCTCGAAACCTGGACAGCAAGCTACACCGCGGTGCAGAGCGCCTCTCTTGCAGAGTCTGCCACTTGAGTTTGCTAAACATCTCCGTAACGCTATCACGCTGACCAAATAACCCTGTGACGAAACGCGCCGCTCTTCTTTGGATCTCCTCTGTCAAACCGACCTGGTACGGACTCCACAATGATGAGCAATAGTCAAGTATAGGTCGAACGAGTGTTTTCTAAGCCACCTCCTTTGTTGATGGACGACATTTTCTAAGGACTCTCCCAATGAATCTCAACCTGGCACCCGCCTTACCAACAATTAATTTTATATGATCATTCCACTTCAAATCGTTCCGTGCGCATACTCCCAGACATTTTACAGAAGTAACTGCTACCAGTGTTTGTTCCGCTATCATATAATCATACATTAAAGGATCCTTCTTTCTATGTATTCGCAGTACATTACATTTGTCTATGTTAAGATTCAGTTGCCACTTCTTGCACCAAGTGCCTATCCGCTGCAGATCTTACTGCATTTCGCTGCAATTTTCTAATGCTGCAACTTCTCTGTATGCTACAGCATCATCCGCGAAAAGCCGTATGGAACTTCCGACACTATCTACTAGGTCATTTATATATATTGTGAAAAGCAATGGTCCCATAACACTCCCCTGTGGCACGCCGGAGGCTACGTTAACGTCTGTAGACGTCTCTCCATTGAGAACAACATGCTGTGTTCTGTTTGCTAAAAACTCTTCAATCCAGCCACACAGCTGGTCTGATATTCCGTAGGCTCTTACTTTGCTTATCAGGCGACAGTGCGGAACTGTATCGAACGCCTTCCGGAAGTCAAGGAAAATAGCATCTACCTGGGAGCCTGTATCTAATATTTTCTGGGTCTCATGAACAAGATGTTGGTGGCACTAGATCAGATGAGACGTTCTTTCAAGTGCTAAATGTCTGATCTGTTCCGATTCTCTGACTGCCGTTCATTCTCTAAAACGTTTGAACCGGAATATGCAGGATTCTGTGCTCCAACTACAACGACTGAGGAAAGACGTGACGGGAACAAAAGGATGGATATAGCAGCCAAGGAGGGGTACCGTGATCCTCAGGTATTTCAGCGTGCCATCCGCCTGCATGCTATAATCTCACCGTTGAGCTCCAGAGTCTCGCGTCGGTAGGAGGATGAGTGATTGGAAGTGGCAGACAATATGCTGCATCTAGTAAAGCCCACAACTCGGTCGTGGTGTACCTCCTTCCAGCCAAGTCGGCAGGGCAAGGTCGTCGTTACTCGCCTTCGCATAGGCCACAGCCCTACGACGCATGGCTTCTCGCTCCAGTGAGAGGTCCCTCAAATGTGTGGTGCTTGTTGCGTAGAGATCACTGTACGACTCATTTCATTGGACTCTGATTTCTTTTACGACCAGCGGGTAGCGGCTGACTTTCCGACTTATCGACACTCTCTTCTAAATAACATTCAACGATATGAGTTTTGCGTTTTAATATTTTGTGAATTGCGTAACATTTTTCTCAAGATTTTAGGGAGATATATTAGGTATTTTATCAGGGTAACTGGCTCACCCATATACTTTGGAAGTATTCAGGCAGTGACATTTTCCTTATCAGGTTAACTGGCTCACTCATATTCTTTGGAAGTAGTCCGGCAGTAACATTTTCCTTCGGCTCTCTTTTTACCTTCATTTTCGTTCTCGTTGTGTTTTGATCTCATGTACAGCAACTTTCAACGTTTTTCGCTGTTTTAGAGCTTTTGAGAGAAAGTGATTAGGTGGTCGATGAGGGTGCATGAGTGCTGAACAATTTTCGGGATTTTAACCACATTCTTTTCTGTTAATGAGTGTACATGCGCTGATATCCTTGCCAATGAGCGACCATAAGCTTCAAACGTTATCGTCATCATCAAACATTATCAAATAATTTTCCTCGCTAACACATCCCACAGTTGGTTTTTACGCTGCTGCATACGAACGGCTCGCCGCTTCGAGAGCACAGTGGCAGCACGCGGAACATGCGGCGCCAGTGTGAACGGGGAAGCGCCGCCTCGCCTGCCCGGCAGGCCACGTGCCGATCGGTCTGTGTCCTCCGCGGGGTCGAATTCATCTGCAGCAATCTGCGTGCGGCGCGCCGGGACACGTTCACAAGCAGGCTTTCCCACGGATTCGTTACGAAACTGGGTCGGAACCCCGCGCTGTCAATCGTTATGCGCTGGCAATAATGACCAATGGACAGCTGTCGTGTACACCGGGCACTTTAAACGACTGATCACCGAGCCGAGAGCGGGTAGGGATGTGTATTTGGGCGCAGGGGGGGGGGGGGGGGGGAAGGAGGACAACTTGTGTAGTGAAACAAAGGGCGTAACGAACTCTGAAGTGCCCTCTGGAACTTGCCGTTGACGCCGTGGGAATCTAGTTATTTCCAGCATGCTCCATCCAATAGGAAGCAACTTTAATATGATTCAATAAATTTGCAAAACCGACGAAGTTTCACAGAAGTTAATTTTTATGTAAATGATGGCCGATGTCGGATCTTTGTATTCCAATAACAAACCATCCTGTAGACTAGAGTGTACCATGCTGCAACATGTAAAAAGCATAACGCTTACAAGAGTACACATATGTTTGAAACAATGACTACGTACCACATACAGGGTGTTTCAAAAATGACCGGTATCTTTGAAACGTCAATAAAAACTAAACGAGCAGCGATAGAAATACACCGTTTGTTGCAATATGCTTGGGACAACAGTACATTTTCAGGCGGACAAACTTTCGAAATTACAGTAGTTACAATTTTCAACAACAGATGGCGCTGCGGTCTGGGAAACTCTATAGTACGATATTTTCCACATATCCACCATGCGTAGCAATAATATGGCGTAGTCTCTGAATGAAATTACCCGAAACCTTTGACAACGTGTCTGGCGGAATGGCTTCACATGCAGATGAGAAAGTTTGTCTGCCTGAAAATGTACTGTTGTCCCAAGCATATTGCAACAAACGGTGTATTTCTATCGCTGCTCGTTTAGTGTTTATTGCCGTTTCAAATATACCGGTCATTTTTGAAACACCCTGTAAGTCCCACCATAACACTATAATGTGTGTACACTGGTCGTATTGCTCGCACGTGTGGTAAGTGGCGTCTGGTGGCGCTACGAGATATGATGCGTATGCGTTCGTAAAATGCTTTTCTACAAGCTAGATTTTATATTGTGACTTCTATACTTTAATATTCTTACGTATAAGAAATTGATTCTTGTACCATTATGAACGCTACAGTCATTTTAGTGTCAGATTGACTGGCCAGTGGGGGAGCTACAAGGAGAGACGCCCATTCATTCGTAAGATCTCCTGTGAACTTGCATCATTTATATTGTGACTGTGTTTTAACATCAAGCTAAAATGAATATTATTTAAGGTCATGTCTAAAGGTTACTTTGAAATTTTGTGAAATAAAGCCAGCAATCTGCCCACTGCGAAAACTCTTCAGTTCCCCCTACCTCAGTTCACCTAATGACATTCAGTGTTCAGGTAAGATTGTTTTGGTGCACGCAGCACTCGACAATCGTAAGCAAACAGTATTTTGCACTGAGCCACTCATACAGGCAATACGGGTGGCGTGCAAACATTATGATGTTGTGCTAAGACATTTGAGAAGGTGAATGTGTGTCAAATCTTATGGGACTTAACTGCTATGGTCATCAGTCCCTAAGCTTACACACTACTTAACCTAAATTATCCTAACGACAAACACACACGCCCATGCCCGAACCTCCGCCGGGACCAGCCGCACAGTCCATGACTGCAGCGCCTTAGACCGCTCGAGACATTCGTGGTGCAGTAATTTTGTCAAAAGTACTTGCACTTTAATTGTCCCTACGTATTGAATATCTTATTTGTTACACTTTACATTCAGTTCTATAGGATGGTTCGATAATGGGCTACAAAGGTCTCAAACTAGTTCTCGTTTAAATAAATCAAACTTCTGTGCAACTCTATGACACTTTTGTAATTTGATCGACTCATGAGAAGCACTAAAATTACATTGGTCAGTTCATATGTTCTCGGACTATGGTGTAGCAAATTGAGAAACATGGCAGCATAAGATTGAGAATTTAATTATTCTACATAATAAGACGTAAACTTTTGTCTTGTCGTTTGGTGTACATATCGTACAGACAGTATCATACTAAATAAATGGTGCCATGTCTCATGGTTAAAGAAAAATTTGAAGAAAAACAGGATACAGAATAGTCGATAACAAATTATAATAGAACAAATAAACATTCTAAAATACCGAAAAATAGGAAGTAAAGGCCAGTAAAAATTCTCTAGATTGCTCTGGAATGATAGCCTACCCTCCCTATATCATAGCCATATGGCCATGAGCCCACGGTTACGTAGGTATGGCACTAACGCCTGACACAGCCAAAAGCGAGGTACTGAAGCTCTCCGTGGGAATAGACAATTATACGTACCTGTTATAGCGTATTAAAACGAAATTGGCCTCACCGAACGTCGCTGGAATTTCTGATACTAGTGTAAAATTTATATTTCAGTCTGTTCAGTATCTTTCGCGAGGTCACTTGCTGATTTTGCTACTATTCAGTCGCAAAGAAAATAGAATATGAACAGCAAGAAGTGAGGTTCGCAACAAAGATGAAGTTACTTTTACATTTATTACTGGGAAAGCTATAGCGATGGAAGCACATCCTTGTGATGAGCATGCTCTTGAGGTCTTGGCGACCGCAGGGTTCCTGAGCACGGGACTGGTAATTGCCGCCAGTCCTCTGTCACCGTAGGCTCTGGGCATGCTTTAGCGATCACTGTAGGGCGCGGCAGTGGAACATTGTGTGTCAAACGGAATGGGAATCTTCACTTGACCGCCCGCATCTCGAAGATACACTACTGGCCATTAAAACTGTTACAGCAAGAAGAAATGCAGATGATAAACGGGTGTTCATTGGACAAATATATTATACTAGAACTGACATCTGATTACATTTTCACGCAGTTTGGATGCATAGATCCTGAGAAATCAGTACCCAGAACAAACAGCTCTGGCCGTAATAACGGCCTTGATACGCCTGGGCATTGAGTCAAACAGAGCTTGGATGGCGTGTACAGGTACAGCTGCCCATGCAGTTTCAACATGATACCACAGTTCATCAAGCGTAGTGACTGGCGTATTGTGCCGAGGCAGTTGCTCGGCCACCATTCACCAGACGTTTTCAATTGGTGAGAGATCTGGAGAATGTGCTGGCCAGGGCAACAGTCGAACATTTTCTGTATCCAGAAAGGACTGTACAGGACCTGCAACGTGCGGTCGTGCATTATCCTGCTGAAATGTAGGGTTTCGCAGGGATCGAATGAAGGATAGAGCCGCGGGTCGTAACACATCTGAAATGTAACGTCCACCGTTCAAAGTGCCGTCAATGCGAACAAGAGGTGCCCGAGACGTGTAATCAATGGCACCCCATACCATCACACTGAGTAATACGCAAGTATGGCGATGACGAATACACGCTTCCAATGTGCATTCACCACGATGTCGCCAAACACGGATGCGGCCATCATGATGCTGTAAACAAAAATGACGTTTTGTCATTCATGCACCCAGGTTCATCGTTGAGTACACCATCGCAGCCGCTCCTGTCTGTGATGCAGCGTCAAGGGTAACCGCAGCCATTGTCTCCGAGCTGATAGTCCATGCTGCTGCAAACATTGCCGAACTATTCGTGCACATGGTTTTTGTCTTGCAAACGTCCCCATCTGCTGACTCGGGGATCGAGACGTGGCTGCACGATCCGTTACAGCCATACGGATAAGATGCCTGTCATCTCGACTGCTAGTGATACAAGGCCGTTGGGATCCAGCACGGCGTTCCGTATTGTTCTCCTGAACCCACCTATTCCATATTCTGCTATCAGTCATTGGATCTCGACCAACGCGAGCAGCAATGTCGCGATACGATAAACCGCAATCGCCTCGTGATGACTGGGTGTTGTGTGACGTCCTTAGGTTAGTTAGGTTTAAGTAGTTCTAAGTTCTAGGGGACTGATGACCATAGATGTTAAGTCCCATAGTGCTCCGAGCCATTTGAACCAAACCGCAATCGCGATAGGCTACAATCAGACATTTATCAAAGTCGGAAACGTGGTAGTACGCATTTCTCCTCCTTACACGCGGCATCACTACGTTTCACCAGGCAACGCCGGTCAATTGCTGTTTGTGTATGAGAAATCAGTTGGAAACTTTCCTCATGTCAGCACGTTGTAGGTGTCGTCACCGGTGCCAACCTTGTGTGAATGCTCTGAAAAGCTAATCATTTGCATATCACAGCATCTCCTTCCTGTCGGCTGAATTTCGGATCTGTAGCACGTCATGTTCGTGGTGTAGCAGTTTTAATGGCCAGTAGTGTAGTACTGCAAAAAAACCCTCAACCACAAGGTGTGTTGTGCACCAATTAGACGCATGGCTATTGGGGTGAACAGTCGTTAGCGAGCCACCTCTGGGAATCCTGCCACACCTCAGGTGCGCGAGGCGCTGTTCGAGTAGTGCCTTATTTTCCTAGCTGGTCGTGGGAGTGCAGTAGTCGCTTCTAAATTCTCCATTCCTCCTCCCAGTGGAAAGGATAGGCCGCTGGAAAGTACCACCACACAGTGTAACAAAAGGGCTCGTGCAGCCAGCCCCCCTAATACAGTCAACAGTAACAGAATGCATGCTGTTTCTCAGATTCTGTTTTTCATAGTAAAATGAAAATGGGTAGTTACCACAAAGTTTCTGCATTTTACATACAGAAGGCTCAGAAGGCATTGCTGTAACATTAAAATCTGTTAAACGCTTGTGCAATGGGACTCTGTAGGTTGGAACACCTACCTCACAACAAGTAAAAAATCTTCAGACAGCTCAGATCCTCTGGGAGTATACGATAGAAACTGAATTGCACAACACCTTTAAACTGCAGTAAAGGTGTTGTGGCTTGCAGGGATCTAGTTGACATTCCCTGAGAAGACCTGAAAACTGAGTAGTCCTGCAAGGCATTGTCATAGTGTAAAACATCATGAAACGATCTAGTCAAACCAGACTCTTTTATCCTTAGTTTTAACACCAAGAAACTTCCAGAGCATTTCAAGGCAGGTTTTCTACGCTCAAGTTTGCAGCCTTATTTCCCCGACACAATATTGTGTTTTAAGTGCGAGCACTTTGGGCACCCTGCTCTTGGTTGTACGACAAGGACAAGCGAATTGTGGCAAATGTAGTTAAACAGTCCATGAAGGAGTTGGTTGTTCTTCTCCTTCAAAGTGTGTACACTCCTCTGGGAATCACCCTATCTGAAGTCGGGATTGCATAGTTTTACTTAAAGGACGGAAGATCTAGATCAAAAGGACTAAGCGCATCCCGTATGGTGAAGAAAAGAAGTTATACAAGTCCATGCAACCACCCACGTTTGGTGCCTCATTTTTTTGCGATCTCAGTCAGCCAGTACAGAAAACCAATGACACTACACAAACAGAGATTGCTAGAGTCGACGCTAGTACCTCCGTTCCTGCAGTTCCTTTGACGCTTGCCCCTCACCCCAGATCTTCAGAAAAGGCCATGGTTACTGACATCGCGGACCTCCTTCACTGCCCAGCGTTGCCAGTACCACTACTACTTCCAAAGTTGTGGCTCCAAAGCCACCTCAGTAGAAAAAATCGAAGTCGAAGGCGAAGAATCACCCACTGACGGTGACAGGGAGTACAAATTCCGACGACGTCGACGTCATCGCCGGCCTGGGTGGCCGAGTGGTTCTAGGCGCTACAGTCTGGAACCGCGCGACTGCTATGGCCGCAGGTCCGAATTCTGCCTCGGGCATGGATGTGTGTGATGTCCTTAGGTTAGGTTTAAGTACTAAGAAGTTAAGTCCCATAGTGCTCAGAGCCATTTGAACCATTTCGACGTCATCCCATCTGATGTCTCTCTGGATCTTTCGAGGCGATGGACCTTGATGTTGGGCTGGGACAATCATCTCGCTTCAAGACGTTGCTTCAATCAATTGTGGGCTTCCATCCCATCAGAAAGTCAGGATGAAAGTTTTATGCCCGTGATAGATAACTCCCATTCTACAGTGTAATATTGAGGGGTCCAGGGCACATATCAGGGATCTGAAATTGCTGGCACAGGTATGAACACGTTTTAAAGAGGCTGATGGCCTGTGCTACACAGCTATATCCTTTAGCGAAAGGATGACTTTACACAGGTCAAGGCCAAGAGAGAGCTTACTGTATACATCAACGACCGCGCATCACTTCTTTGCTCTCCGAATGACTACACCCATGCAAGCAGTTCCTGTCGAAACTCATGGTTGTCAGAGGCTCAGTGCTCGATCGCTGTATCGACATTCGCAGAATGTAATATGATACGCCCTGCTAAACCCACAGGACAGGGCAGGACAGGCAGTTGGAATTGTGGAAAGGGGCGAAAATGAGCGGCTGTCAGTTACACTCGAACACATATAGCTTTATTTATTTGACCAAACATACAGTACAAATTCTTGAACTTAGTTATCGGCTGAATACGCCGCACTGGCTTATGCCTTAAGGGCACAACCACTTTAATTTAAAATAACGTCTAGAAGCCATTAACTCAAAATTCAGAGGCCAAAGAGAATATTTAGAAGGTAGAAGGCCTCACGTTAAATAAGTTCTATAGCTTGGCTGAAAGCCCAAAAATCTAACACTTGAAAAGCGCCACGCGGAGTGGTCGCGCGGTTTGAGGCGCCATGTCACGGACTGCGCGACCCCTCCTGCCGGAGGTTCGAGTCATTCTTCGGGCATGGGTGTGTGTGTTGTTCTTAGCATAAGTTAGTTTAAGGAGTGTGTAAGTCTAGGGAGCGATGACCTTAGCAGTTTGGTCCCTTAGGATTTCACAAACACACACTTGAAAAGCATCAACCTTAATTTGAAGACGGTTGAAGGCCCATGATTTAAGACTCAAGCTAAAATTAAATAAAAAAAACACAAGGTAGAGGGCCTTATCTTCAATTAGGCTGAAGGCCGCATGACTTAAAACTCAAGGTAAAATAAATTTAAACAATAAAGCCGTACCTTAAATTAGGCTGAAGGCCCCAAACAATCTAACACTTGACAAGCAAGGAACTTCATAAAGCGGCTGAGCGCCCATGACTTAAAACACAACTAAAAAAAATTCAACTTTAATTCAAAACTATCGGCTATGAGCCATACGAATACACACAACAGAAAATAAGAAAAGACAGTGCAGCTAACAGCCTTCAGAAGTTTCGGGAGTCGGCCAGCACTTGAAATACTAACTATCACTTAGGTGAGACAGGCAGTCGGCCCAACCATTTTCGATCTGACAACAACCCAAGCAACAGACAGTCAACGGACCCACCGACAGGGTAACTTGCACTCCACTCAACCAGCACACAACCGGGAGTTCAATGCAAAACGTAAAAGGCATGGACGCCCACAACCAATTATACAGGGTGATTCAAAAAGAATACCACAACTTTAGGAATTTAAAACTCTGCAACGACAAAAGGCAGAGCTAAGCACTATCTGTCGGCGAATTAAGGGAGCTATAAAGTTTCATTTAGTTGTACATTTGTTCGCTTGAGGCGCTGTTGACTAGGCGTCAGCGTCAGTTGATGTTAAGATGGCGACCGCTCAACAGAAAGCTTTTTGTGTTATTGAGTACGGCAGAAGTGAATCGACGACAGTTGTTCAGCGTGCATTTCGAACGAAGTATGGTGTTAAACCTCCTGATAGGTGGTGTATTAAACGTTGGTATAAACAGTTTACAGAGAATGGGTGTTTGTGCAAAGGGAAAAGTTCTGGACAGCCGAGAACGAGTGATGAAAATGTAGCACGCATCCAGCAAGCATTTGTTCGCAGCCCAGGAAAATCGACTCGCAGAGCTAGCAGAGAGCTGCAAATTCCACAATCAACTGTATGGAGAGTCCTACGAAAAAGGTTAGTTATGAAACCTGAACGTCAACTACCCGAGGCGATGGATCGGCCGCCAGGCAGCCCGTGACAGAGCACTTCATCACTGGCCTCCAAGAAGCCCTGATCTTACCCCCTGCGATTTTTTCTTATGGGGGTATGTTAAGGATATAGTGTTTCGGCCACCTCTCCCAGCCACTATTGATGATTTGAAACGAGAAATAACAGCAGCTATCCAAACTGTTACGCCTGATATGCTACAGAGAGTGTGGAACGAGTTGGAGTATCGGGTTGATATTGCTCGAGTGTCTGGAGGGGGCCATATTGAACATCTCTGAACTTGTTTTTGAGTGAAAAAAAACCTTTTTAAATACTCTTTGTAATGATGTATAACAGAAGGTTATATTATGTTTCTTTCATTAAATACACATTTTTAAAGTTGTGGTATTCTTTTTGAATCACCCTGTACATTACGCTTTAAACTACACACCGTGCTGGACAGCGACAACACGGTGAGGAAAGGACACTGCCAGAATTTACGTCAACGGCCAGGGTAGGTGATTGGAACGTTAACGGCCACAAGGCAGAAAATTCCGCTGGTGCACTTCAGTTGCAAATAACCAAATACAGTTAATTCCACTGGACGGTGGCTAAACCTTGGCCAACTCGAACACACACGTTGTTGCTAGCGAGAAATGTCCCAACAGCCAACAACGAGAACTAAACGGCACAATGTGAACAGTCTTGACTTGCTGGTAAATTAAATCCAAACTCAACCTTCGTGTCCAGCGTCGGTGAGCCACGGACCCCGTACCAATGGGAACAGCCCCACACTCTCCGACACTGCGTAGAGACTGCCAGTGGGCCCGGCCAAACCACGCCCCGGCCAGATTTCCGCGCTGCTCCACGCCAACCGATCGACTCCTCGCACACCAGCACAAAATAACTGAGCGGTCGACATCACAAGCAACACACAATTTCACAAACACCATGACGAAGAACGCAATCAATGCTAAAAGCGGTGACTGAGGAGGACATGGCCAAATCTCGAGTTGAGACACACACCGCCAACCCGTAAGCAGCCGGCAAGGAAATATACGTCGTCCGATAAGACGACCAACCGACGATCGACCAAGACCGTCCCCAGTTCAAGTCACGTGTGCCGGCAACGGTCGCGCGACTCATGGCTATCCAAGCCTCACTACTGCTCCAACACGACGAACTTCCGCCGCGTCCCAACTCTACGGCTGCCAGATCCGAACTGCACAATAGGCGCGTTCCCACTTCCTGGCATATCCAAACTCCCTGCTAACACACGACAGCCGGGAAGTAATAGCAGTCAGCAAAGATAATACGACAGGGCTTATATCGATAAGCGCCACTGCTGCCGACCACGGGCAGGCAAGGTGGCAACTCAGTGACAGACATTAACATAACGAGGTGGTAGTACAGTAAAACCAGGATGTCAAATATGGCACGAAACGAGCCACGCACGGCTCACAATAGAATCTGAGGCTCTCATAGAGCTTATGGATCAATTCCCATGATGATTCCTCCTCCTGGGAGATTTCGATGCCTGTCATGCCTTGTGGGGCTCGACCTGTGCTTGCCGCCGGATTCACGTGTTGGGGAGCCCATTGATGTCTCACGATGATGATGATGATGATGAGGTCTGGAACTTATGGGTGCTCAACAGTAAGGTCATCAGCACCATTACCCTCATTAAAACAAAGATATGTGGTTAAAACCTTTAAATTTATTCCATACTCAAGCATCGATTCGACCACACAATCATTTAGTCTTATATGCTCTAAAACAACGGAGAAAGAGTAAAATCAGTTATAAATGAGATTAAAACACAAGTAAAACGATAATGGAAGTTAGAGGCACAGGTTAATGGACTACTTACTAAAAATATGGGACAGCTTGTCAGACCATTAAATCTTAGGAAAAATTTTGGACAATTCATAAACCTTCAAAACTCGAACCAAATTCGTTTGAAAATTATTTAAAAGAGATCCGCCAGCAAATCCGCTGCGACCCACTGGTCGGTAAATAAAACACAGTCCAATGAAATGTCGCACACAGTGATCTGTATGCCATTGGAGGGTCCTCTCGTAGAGCGAGAAGCCATTGGCCAACGGGATGTGGCCTATGTGAAGACGAGTAAGGAGGACCTCACACCGTCGTTGTGGCTGGAAGGAGATAGACCATTGCCGCATTGTGGGCTGTGCTAGATGGAGCTTCTTGTCTGTCACATCCAGCTACTTATTTCTCTCAGTGATGCAAGACTCTGGAGTTCAACAGCGAGGTTGTACCGTGTAGTGGCATGGCGCACTGAAATACCAGAGGGTCACGACACGCCTACTTGGCTGCTAGATCCGCCGTTTCATTCCCAGCCATTCTCATTTGCCCAGAACCCAGCAGAAAGGCGCCTCCCTACCGAGTGTTTGTAGTTGGAGGAGGGTGACATGGATAATCTGAACTATTTCATCTGCTGGGTGCAAAAGTTCTAGAGAGTGAATGGCATTTAAAAAATCGGAACAGACAAGAAATATAGCACTGGAAGAACGCCTTCTGCTCCAGTACCCGCAAGATCGCGTATAATTCTGTACTGAAGATAGTAAAGTCTTGAGGCAGTTGGATCTTGAAGACACCATCTGGGAAAACAACAGAGCACTCAACAGAGTCCCATTGTTTACACCCATCTGTAAAGAAAACTATACAGTTGTGGTGCTCAGATGAACTGTCAGAATATATCACACAGAAAAGCTGCAAGGAACTTTCATGCCTGACGTACCATGAAGAGCTGCCACTGGATGGTAAGTGGTGGTTCTCTAGTCTCAGCACAAAGACTGAGTATGAGATTGGTTCTATAAGCACCCCCTCATGATTGTCTGTATGTGTCTCAAGCAGGAGGTCCTGTTGTCCCATACACCATGCACCCATAGTCCAGGAGCGAACACACGAGAACCCTATACAAGTAAGGGAGAAGCCACTTCTAGCGGATGTGGTAGATTAGATTAGATTAGATTAGTTTTTCGTCCTATAGATCCGTGCTGAGGAGATCCTCGTGGATGTGGAACATGTCAATTTTTTTTTAAAAAAGCTGGAATAACAATACTAATAGTATGAATATATACAATACATCATTTATTTCTATCAAAAAATTCGTCAATGGAGTAGAAAGAGTTGACCACTAGTAAGTCTTTCAGGTTCCTTTTAAACTGATCTTTATTTGTAACTAAATTTTTTAAATTATTGAAGATGAGTGTTCCTGAGTAGTGGACCCCTTTTTGAACTAAAGTAAGTGCTTTTAAGTCCTTGTGCACATCATTTTTGTTCCTGGTATTGTATGTATGAACTGAGCTGTTCGTTGGAAAAAGAGATATATTATTTAGGACAAATTTCATTAAGGAGTAAATATACTGAGAGACAGTAGTTAGTATACCCAGTTCTTTGAAAATGTTTCTACAGGACGTCCGTGAATTTACTCCATAAATAATACGTATTACGCGTTTTTGGACTCTGAAAACTTTCGTTTGACTTGAAGAGTTACCCCAAAATATTATATCATATGACATTATGGATTGAAAGTAGGCAAAGTATGCAAGCTTTTTCATTTTTATGTCGCCTATGTCTGCTAACACTCGAATTGCAAATACAGATTTGTTAAGGCGTTTCTGCAGTTCTGTGATGTGTTCCTCCCAACTGAACTTATTATCAAGTTGTAATCCCAGGAATTTGAGACTTTCAACCTCTTCTATCTGCTCTTCTTCATACATTATGCATACGCTGGGTGGAAACCTCTTACAGGTTCTGAATTGCATACAGTGAGTCTTTTCGAAGTTTAATGTCATTGAGTTGGCTTTAAACCATTTATTAATATCCATGAAAATATCATTAGCAGATCTTTCTAGAACTACACTCGACATACAATTTATTGCAATACTTGTGTCATCTGCAAACAAAACGAACTCTGCTTCTGGCAGTGTAACTGATGAGAGATCATTAATGCCCACGAAGGAGTCGCTTGTCCATCTCTGTTCAAATGTGTGAACTGCCCTGGAGCTCACCCTACATGGAGTTGGGAATGCAGTGTGTATCTGGAAGACTGTAAATACAAGAGCTTAAGACTACGAAGCGCATTCTTTATGGTGACGCAAGGAGTGTGTTCAAACCCATGCTGACTCCAACATTAGGTATCTCCTTTGTTTTAATTCTTAAACAGCCAGTGTAGAAATATGATGCTGCTACACAAATAAAGGTTGCTACTGTCAGCATCCAGCAGCTGCATTTGTCGGTACACTTGTGCTTACGGCAGTTATTTCGACTCGTCTACATCCCCAAAGAACTTTAGAAAAGGACGTGATTGCCACCATTGCAGAGCACCCAGTCTTCAAAAAATTCTGTCTGGTAAGCTGTCCAGTCGAATCGAAACAAGGCCCCCAGAGTAGACAACATTCCATTGGAACTACTGACGGCCTTGGGAGAGCCAGTCCTGACAAAACTCTACCATCTGGTGAGCAAGATGTATGAAACAGGCGAAATACCCTCAGACTTCAAGAAGAATATAATAATTCCAATCCCAAAGAAAGCAGGTGTTGGCAGATGTGAGAATTACCGAACAATCAGTTTAATAAGCCACAGCTGCAAAATACTAATACGAATTCTTTACAGACGAATGGAAAAACTAGTAGAAGCCGACCTCGGGGAAGATCAGTTTGGATTCCGTAGAAATACTGGAACACGCGAGGCAATACTGACCTCACGACTTATCTTAGAAGAAAGATTAAGGAAAGGCAAACCTACGTTTCTAGCATTTGTAGACTTAGAGAAAGCTTTTGACAATGTTGACTGGAATACTCTCTTTCAAATTCTAAAGGTGGCAGGGGTAAAATACAGGGAGCGAAAGGCTATTTACAATTTGTACAGAAACCAGATGGCAGTTATAAGAGTCGAGGGACATGAAAGGGAAGCAGTGGTTAAGAAGGGAGTAAGACAGGGTTGTAGCCTCTCCCCGATGTTATTCAATCTGTATATTGAGCAAGCAGTAAAGGAAACAAAAGAAAAATTCGGAGTAGGTATTAAAATCCATGGAGAATAAATAAAAACGTTGAGGTTCGCCGATGACATTGTAATTCTGTCAGAGTCAGCAAAGGACTTGGAAGAGCAATTAAACGGAATGGATGGTGTCTTGAAGGGAGGATATAAGATGAACATCAACAAAAACAAAACGAGGATAATGGAATGTAGTCGAATTAAGTCGGGTGATGTTGAGGGTATTAGATTAGGAAATGAGACCCTTAAAGTAGTAAAGGAGTTTTGCTATTTGGGGAGCAAAATAACTGATGATGGTCGAAGTAGAGAGGATATAAAATGTAGACTGGCAATGGCAAGGAAAGCGTTTCTGAAGAAGAGAAATTTGTTAACATCGAGGATAGATTTAAGTGTCAGGAAGTCATTTCTGAAAGTACTTGTATGGAGTGTAGCCGTGTATGGAAGTGAAACATGGACGGTAAGTAGTTTGGATAAGAAGAGAATAGAAGCTTTCGAAATGTGGTGCTACAGAAGAATGCTGAAGATTAGATGGGTAGATCACATAACTAATGAGGAAGTATTGAATAGGATTGGGGAGAAGAGAAGTTTGTGGCACAACTTGACCAGAAGAAGAGATCGGTTGGTAGGACATGTTCTGAGGCATCAAGGGATCACCAATTTAGTATTGGAGGGCAGTGTGGAGGGTAAAAATCGTAGGGGGAGACCAAGAGATGAATACACTAAGCAGATTCAGAAGGATGTAGGTTGCCGTAGGTACTGGGAGATGAAGAAGCTTGCACAGGATACAGTAGCATGGAGAGCTGCATCAAACCAGTCTCAGGACTGAAGACCATAACAACAACAACAACAACAGCAACAACAAGCTGTCCAGTGTTGCAATCACCACAACCACAGCTGTGACTCCGAAGCCTACCCATGGCAAAACGTCAATGGTCAACTGTCCACAACTGACGCATTGGGGAGGTAAACAATCCGGTGATATCGACGTCATTCCCTCTGACGCCTCCCAAGATTCCTCTGCAGAACTAATGGACACTGACGTCAGACAGGGGCAATCACCTCGCCCTAAAACTGAGCGTCGACCAATTACGGGCCCAACTCCACGGTGGAAAGACAGAGTGAAATTGCAACCCCAGTGATAGATTACTCCCATATTACAATGGACCATCAGTGGTTTCAGGACACATTTGGAGGAAATGAAACTGTTAACACAGGAAGGCCCCCCTGTACTTGTGTTTGCAGGAAATGCATTTCAAAGCATCCGATGCCCCTCTCGTAGAGGGCTGTATCACAAGGATGACCTGATCGGGGAAAGCGCTAAGCAAAGAGTTGTAGATAATGCATACCACTCCTCTACTTTTCTCCTAGCCTTTGAGCTGCAAGCAATTGGAGTTGAAATTCATATGTGTCAGAAGATCACTGTTTGCTCATTTTACTTACATTTACATGACTCTCAGACTCTCAAAGATCTTATGTAACGACTTTCCGACCATATCTGCGACAGGGAGACTTCAATGTCCAACACATCCTCTGGGGCTCGACCTCTGCTTTCTCTCAGGGTCGGGTTTTGGAGAGCCTCATGATGCCTCACGACCTGTGCATCATTAACACAGATATGCTTACTCCGTACTCCTACTAGATCGTTCACGGCCATCGATCTCTCATTTGCGGTCCAGCCCTCGTGGGCTCCGTCACTGACGACCTTCATTCCAGTGACCACTTCCCACTTCGCATTCACCTACTGGATGGAAGATTCCTTGAACACCGAACTGGTTAGTCAGAAGGGTTTAACTGGAAACTGTTCAGACAGTTGGCTGTGTTTGAACGGCGGTGACAGCGTGGGTGAACCGCATCACGACTGATTCATCATGCCGCTGATGTATCCATGCCAAAGCCTGCACGTCATCTTAGGCGAAGTGTACCTTCGTGGAGTGATGAATGCCGCTCAGCAATCCATGACAGGCGTGCGGCTCTTCGTTGGTATAAATTCCACCGATAGCAGACAACCTCGTTCCCTTTCGAGAAACCAGAGCCGAGACCCGGTGAAAATTAAAGAGAACAAGGAAAGTTCATTGCAAACGTTCTTGGAGTCCATAAGAACTGGGAAAGGACCAATGTCTCCTTAACGAGCTGCGAAGGTAAGACCTTGTAGCGAGTAGTTAACTGCTGTCTGGTCAGGATGTCGGAGACCAGGCAAACCCCAAGTTTCTCAGAGTGTGGATTCAGGAGATTTCAATCCAGTGTTGACAACTTGACCTTGCTAGAGAAGGCTATTCAGGAGGCTTTATTTTTTTATATCAGTAGGGCCTACCATACTACTTGGAGGCACCTTGTTCTCAGGTAGCTTCACCTGTGAGGCTTCGGTTGTCATCTCCCCATCTTTATTCAGTCCTTTCTATCAAAGCGCTTCTTTCAGTACCAAGTTGGTGACTTGCTGTAGAATAGTTTCGAGCAGGAGTATGGTGTACCTCACGGGAGTGTTTTAAGTGTTACCCTCTTTGGCACAGCCGTCAACAGTATAACAACCATGGTGAGGAGTCCTGTACAGTGCTCCTTATTTGTGAACGATTTTTCAGTTTTCTGTTCCTCTACGAGTATTGCAAGAGCAGCTCGTCATTGGAGTTTACACTGAAGATGCTGGAGAAGTGGGCAGAACAGACTGGTTTTACATTATCTGTGGAGAAGTGTGTATTCATTTTAATCATTTTTGTCATATTTTTAATTTGCCTCAGTTGCGTATGTGGAACACCATTCGATTTTTGCGTCTTTTGGGCCTCCTTTTTGACTCCGTCATGGTTACCACACCTGAGAGAAGTGAAGGCAAGGGCTCAGAATGCACTGAACATTTTGAAGTTTCTTAACGACAAGTCTTGGGGAGTGGACTAGGCGCGTCTGCTCCAGTTTTATAGTGCTCTCGCTCGCGTGCGGCTGGACTGTGGGTGCACAGTTTACAGATCATGGTGGCCTTCGTAACTGAAAATCGTTGCCACTGTCCACCGTGAGGCCATCAGGTTATGCACAGGCACTTACAGGACCAGGCGCATACCCAGTCTCTGTGCTGATGCCATATGGTGTCCTCAAGATTCGGTTACCCCCAGAGTTCACTCTGTTTGACGCCAGACTATCCGCGATCTTGACGGCGCTAGAACAAATGGTTCAAATGGCTCTGAGCACTATGGGACTTAACATCTGAGGTCATCTGTCACCTAGAACTTAGAACTACTTAAACCTAACCAACCTAAGGACTTCATACACATCCATGCCCGAAGCAGTATTCGAACCTGCGACCGTAGCAGTCGCGCGGTTCCGGACTGAAGCGCCTAGAACCGCTCGGACACAGCGGTTTGCGGCACTGGAGCAGATGAGGTGTATCAGGACTGCTGAATTTCTCGTCTGTTCCGAGTCCCTGTGTGCTCTTCAGTCTCTGGGAATCTTCTATCCAGCTGTAGTTCAGGATATCCATGACGCTCTCATCTGGCTACAACGGTTGAGGAGAGGATATTCTTCCGCTTGCAGCCAGGTCACATGGATATTGCGGGGAGGTGACCACTGTGTGGCGGTCAGCCCACTCTGGGAAAGTGCACCAAGGCAAAGAGTTTAGGATGTTTTAGGAAGTAACTGGTCACTGTAAGTCGAGGTGTGACGCTGTGGTCAGCAACATATGCCGCTTTCAAGTGCACTTGAGATAAAACACTTTAGATGGGAAACTGATTAGTAGTTTTCATTCTGTAATCAGAGTAAACCGTGCCGAAATGCAATTCAGTTACTGAAGGGTATTATGTAGCCCAATTTCATGCTTGTAATTTTTTTTTTTTTTTTTTTGCGGTTCTGTATCTGAATTGGTAAAAACGAAACCTTTAGACGATCACTTTGTTATCCGTCTGTCTGTTTGTCTATCGGCTAGACTGTTCAAAACTTTTTCTCAGGAACAAATAGAAGTATCATGTTGGAGTATATGTCAGATACTAAAGTCTATAGTTACTTCGCAGTGTAATAAATGTAAGTTGATAATCATTGCAACCAAAACACGTCCATTTATGTCACATATTTTCGTACTTACAAACTCAGTCACAAAAACCCACATGGTACTTCACGTTGACCTAGAATCATGAAATTTGGCAAGAAGCAATGTTTCACTGTACAAGTAAAGTAAAATATCTGAAAATTGTTTATCTGTAATTATATCACACGAAAAAAAATTGTCTATCTGTCCCTACTTCTGTTAAGACCCCTTTTCCTCAGGAACGGGTTGACATATCCAGTTGAAATTTGTCACATGCTGAGGTCTATAGACATTTGGCGGCGTAAAAATTTTAAGCTCATGAGTCAATGCAATGAAAAGATACAATAAATTGTGTCACGCACTTTGATACTTGGAAACTTACTCATTAAAACGTATGAGGTACAACACCTTGGTGTAGGACCATAACATTTGACATTTGGCAAGAGGAAAGGTTTCACAGTGTAATTGAAGTTAAAGAATCAGAACATTGTTAATATGTAATTACAATGCGCGAAAAAAACATTTGTTATTGTCAACTGTTATCCGACTTAAAACTTGAAAAGCTTTCTTTTAAAGTCATGAAATCACTGGGATCGACGTCTTGCCAGTATCAATTTCGATAACAGGCAAAAATCCTCGCTTTCCGGAACGAATGAATTTTGCATATGCATAATCACTGCGTGCGTGCTCTGAGCAATAGATATCCCCCTTAGGATTCCATTATGTGCTCGAATGAATGGTCACAAGCCAAGTTTGATGGCAACCGCGTGCGATTTTCAGGAACTATTCGTGAACTTATTTTGTAGTGTTTTGTCTCAACTCCTGTAGCGAGTGCCTGTAACGACAATTGAGTTATCGTTAGGGGTGTGAGTAGTTCACATCTACTGAGAAGTTTTACATAAATCTTACTGGGCCGATTACGCAATTGGCATAACAGGTGGCGTAGACCATCCGCGTGAGCGAGACCTTGCTATCAGACACAGTCGTAGAGGTCCAAAATTCAGTTCAAACAGCCCACGGTCAAGTTTGAAACTAGAATGAAAGTACCACTCTGCAGCGAAGTGTGCGCAGATATGAAAATACCTGGCAGATTAAAACGGTGTACCAGACCGACACTCGATTGCAGGAGCTTTGTCTTTCGTGGGCAAGTGCTCTACCAACTGAGCTACCTAGGCACGATTCATGAGCCGTCCACACAGCTTAACTTCCACCATTACCTCATCCCCTAACTTCCAAACTTTACAGAAGCTCTCCTGCGGAACTTGTGGCAGTAGCACTCCTGGAAGAAAGGATGTTGTGGGGACATGGCTTAGCTACAGCCTGGGAAATATTTCCAGAATGGAATTTTCACTCTGCAACGGAGTGTGTGATGATAGGAAAGTTCCTGGTGGATTAAAAAAGTGAGCCGGACAGGTACTTGAATTCGGGACCTTTGCCTTCCGTGGGCAAGAGTTGTACCGACTGATCTACCCAAGCACGACTCACGACCACTCCTCACAGTTCCTCCAGTACCTCATATCCTATCTCCCTGAGGTACTGGCCGAGGTAAAGCTGTGAGGACTGGTCGTGAGTCGTGCTTGGATAGCTCACGCAGTACAGCACTTGTCGGCGAAGTGCGTAGGTCGGCAGATGGAGTCTCGGTCTGGCGTACGGTTTGAATCTGCCAGGAAGTTTCAGCTTCGAAACTACTCGTCCGCTTCGTGTCTTCACTGAGGCTCCTTAACATCAATAAGCTGTATCATCTGAGACCGCTAGTTCCTAGTTCAGTTTTTGTGGGGCCGGTTCATCAGCTGCGGCAGAACGGAGAATGGTCATTTGTCTATGGCGGGAGCTTCAAACCGAATCAATACGGAAGCGCGTAGTGTACCCAGCCGAGCGAAACCGCGGTTGCCATCGCTTCCGCGAACTGCCGCTGGCGGGAGAAAGCCGAGTCGCAACCAATCGCCGAAGACTCGCCGCTAATTGCGTTCGGTCTCCGCTCGAAGCGTTCTATCAGACTGCTGCAAACAGATCGCCGTCTGCCGCTGCCTGTGGCCAATTTCTAATTGCGGCTGGGGCCCTCCTGCGGCTCGGGGTTAATTTGCGGCCGTAAATCCGAGACGGTTCTACCGGCGCCCGTAACTGTTACAACGTGAAACGAAATTTATTTAATACTTCCATTACGCCCGTAACGGTGGAGGGCGATAGGCTCTCGCAATGTAGCGTGCATATCGAGCGTGAAGCGGTGATCGTTTCTTCAGTCCCCTTATTCTGTCCTGGAATGAAGTTGGAAGCCTGGAGCAAATCGTACGCGAATTGTCTGCGCCGTCGGTTGCACCGACACAGTTACAGCCCTGAAGGGGCGTTTGGAGAACGAATCGTCTGCTCAGAGCAGCGTAACGGAAAACGACGTTTCTGCGGAGAGCACCACTTGCGAAGAACTACGACCAGAGGAAACGTCCTTAGACGAAAGCTTTCAGTAATAGGACACTAGTCTAACGCATTTTCCATGAGTATGTAATATTCGATCCCAATCAGTGTGAAACAGAGTTACACATCTAAGTAAGTACATTTTAGGTATAAATAATCATCAGTCTTGCACTATTAAAAGATCATAGAGATGTAATAATTATAAACAAAATATAGTTTACCTATTTCTCTCTCTTGCATCCTACTCGCTGTCTAAGATGTGTTTGTTATGTCATGAATGAAAAAGGTTTCGTGTTCTTTTTCGTCATTAACTAATATCAGATCAGCTTTTCATGACCCAGCTCCAACAAACAAGTCGGATAAACAGCAACAGATGAGCGGCTTAGTTTCTTTGAAGTGGTAAGTTAAGCACAAAATAACAGTCATAGTATATTTATAGGTTAAAAAGGAAAGACACTCTCCCGTGCAACGCCCGTATGGGTGATCTCGTAATTCCCGCTATAATTTTTGGAAAACGGGAACTTGCCACTTACAATAATTGTATCATCAGCATGTTAATACTGACGATAGCGTACTCTTTTAGAAATCTGAGAATAATTGTTTTAAGATTCTGGTATTGTTTATCCAAATCTCACACAAATTTTACAAAAAAATATTCTAGAATGCGATAGTTTTCATCATCAATAACTTTTGAAAAAGTAGACAAAATGTGTTCATATTTGTCGTATGTCTTCATTTGAAAATAAATGATGTAATGACGAACCTTCATTAATCATATGCTAAAAATTTGACTACATTTCAGTGTAATTGCTTTTAATTGCTACAAAGCATACAGAATGGAATAATAACTTACGTGTGATTATACGAATCGCATACTTCAGATATAGGTTCGTATGGGGAGCTTTTATAAGCATTTGTATCGTCTACTAAAGTAATGAAAATATATTCTCCTCCCCCTTGCAAGATACCTCGTGTGGGAGGGAGAAAGAGGTGTGAATTTTGATTTAAATTCTATAAATGAAATGCAAGGTGTGTTGTTCAACAACTTGCAAGATACCTCGTGTGCGAGGGAGTAAGAGGTGTGAATTTTGATTTAAATTCTATAAATGAAATGCAAGGAGTGCTGTTCAACATATAAGTAGTTTATTCAGTGAAACTGCATTAAATGGCGCATGCAATAATTATTGAAATTTTATCAAATTCATTTAACAATCACTCACAAATTATTCAAATAATGATAAACAAAAATAAAAAATTGGGTCACCAGATACTGTAGAAAGTATAAAAAAATAAAAAAACAACAAATAGAATTGAATTGTCACCAAGAGCTCACATCAAGTGAATTATATAAGGTGCCTGCCCTGGTATTTGCCTTTTAACATGAGCATTGTATGACTTCATTCTAATTTAACACATAAATAAATTACACGAGACGGGTTGACCTGGTGTATTAAATAAGGAAGGAATAAAGAAAGCATCTCGTGGTCGTGCGGTAGCGTTTTCGCTTCCCACGCCCGGGTTCCCGGGTTCGATTCCCGGTGGGGTCAGGGATTTTCTCTGCCTCGTGATGGCTGGGTGTTGTGTGCTGTCTTTAGGTTAGTTAGGTTTAAGTAGTTCTAAGTTCTAGGGGACTGATGACCAAAGATGTTAAGTCCCATAGTGCTCAGAGCCATTTGAACCATTTGAATTTTTTGAATAAAGAAAGAAAAAAAAACAGCTGAACCTATGACTCTCTTAACGGGCAAACAATGAATACTGTGCCTTGCGTCTGTATGAGCATCTAACACATTGCAAAGAAATGGAAGAAAGCGAAAGAAGAATGCGCAGCTAGAAAGGCGGGCGTTTTCTGTATTACCACGTTCATAGGGTGGTCGGCGTGGTGGTGGAGTCGGCTGATTGCGGGCGGCTGCATCAAGACTGTCGGCGTCGTAGTTGATAGCGTCTAACATGCCCTACGCTGAAAATAGTGACCGAAACCTGCTGCTGGAAGTTATCATTACTGGACAACGGTATGCGTCCATCTGCAAGTGCAAACCTACGTAAAACTGCATTAAACAAAGCTCAAAACTATTATAACATTACTACCGTCACGGGCATGTAGTAAATCAAAATGATCCTGAGTTAAGCTCTTGATAACGCGCACAGTGAGTGAAGTTCGCCTACTTGGATCTAACAAACTTTGCTCTCTACGCTGTTTGCGACGAACGCAAAGTGTATTATCTTATGACAAGCGATAAGAGAATCCTTGCGACTTATCGGAAGCAGTCAGAGAGATATCCTGCCGCCTCAGAAGCAATATTCGGAAATCCTAAAAACTAGTGCGCTCCTCGCACCTGGAGAGAGAGAGCCGCTCCCCTTCAGCGTCTTGTCTCCGCCCTTCTGCAAATTACGTAGCTCGTACTCTCTTTCAAGGCGAACATTAGATTCTTGCCAAAGAAGAAGTCTCTTTCAAAATTTCCTCCCTCCTTGCCGTCACATTCCGCGAGGAAAAGAGCGATACTCTGTGTGAGACAGCGTATACAAATAAACCAAGACTTTTCCCTTCGAGTACTGCCGCTACGTTCCCAGGTGTTCTGCTCGCGGGAAACAGCGAAAATTCCCCGAGCCACTTGAGATTCTTGGACACCCGAGTCGTGCTGTTGCTATTCAACTCGCCGCTCTGTCCACGCTACCTAGAATCGTGACAAAACTGTTTTTCGCTCTAAGTTTGTAGTTTCCGCTGCCTGGGACACACTTGCGAATGTCCACGGCTTCCCTTGGCAGCGTGTTCATGTATGCAGCGTCTTCGCTAACCCTCTGGGGGTCTGCGGGCTTCCCAGCTAGGAGCGCATCAGAAGAATTCCTTTCGTCCACAAAGTGTACCAAGTTTGCAAAGAGAAGAATCATAGCCCTTTACCGATACTTAATGACACAATAATTCACCTCCATCCCACTTCAATTGCAAAAAACTAATGACTGAATTTAAAAGCAATTACCTCCTTTAATTATAAACATGAAAAGCTTTGACGCTTTTCACCCTCCACTCCCCCAGTAACGTTTCAAGCAATATTACTGCTTCTTGACAAGAAGGAACCATTGGCCGTGGCCAGATATTGGCGTGAAAAACTTTAAAAGAAATTTTCCTGACATAAAAATGTGAAGTAAATGTGTTATCACTTACGTTCCGTAACATCGAGCTTATCTGCAATATCACACATGCTTGACACCAAATAAAGCAGAAGGGATAGATGACATTCTTTGGAAAAAAAGATAAAAGAAGACCGTCATGTCCATCTAGAGCTCCTCAAGTGATTCCAAGTTGCTATGTCGTTCGCCACTGAGACACAATGGCAATATGGCATGGCCACGTTTCAGCATACGTAAATATCTCAGGTATTACCACCATGTGCTGGTCTAGCGGTTCTAGGCGCTCAGTCCGGAACCGCGCGACTACTACGGTCGCAGGTTCGAATCCTCCCTCGGGCATGGATGTGTGTGATGTCCTTAGGTTAGTTAGGTTTAAGTAGTTCTAAGTTCTAGGGGACTGATGACCACAGATGTTAAGTCCCATAGTGCTCAGAGCCATTTGAACCATTTTTGAACCATCATGTGCCCGTTCCTCGTTGGCAAACAGGGTGTACCGTCTCGTCCTATTTCAGACGTCCTCATACTCTGACATCCTCGTGTACCACCATCTACCACGTCACGATTTCCTCTGCAGTCACAGCACCCAGTGGCGGTTTTCGTGGACCCATGTTTTGCACCACATGGTGAATAGACGTACAAGTGTGACGTTGTGGCACCTGTTCTCAGTAGGAAGTAAGTCGTCTCTAGACGATACAACTACTCACTGGCAGGTGTTGCTGCCTAGCCTTGCGCAGAGACGCGCTGCTACAGTCTATGACACTCGACGCCAATTCCTGGCAACAAAGCGTTGTGCTCACGGCGATACTCGTCATCGATGCATTTTCGGCATGTCGATGTACTCAAGGGGAACAGCACTGACAGAGGATACGAGCAGCCAAAGAACCGCAACGAGAGTTTTCCAGGTATCCCTAAACAGAACACGCCCTCTTGCTGATCGTCGAAACGCAGCTTAGTGCAGCCTTGGTGACCTTCTGCTGGGACTCGCTGGCCGCTCGTCGTCGTTCTAGCTGCCGCAGGGGGTGGTCCGTGGGGGACGTGCGACAGGGGGTTATTAATAGCAGGCGGTCAGCGGGTCGGCGCCGGCGCCATGATTCTCCTGTGCAACGATTAGGCTGGCCGCCGCTCAATCAGCGCTGGGGATGCACCACCGCAGCGCGGCGACGAATTGCGCGAGGCGTCCCCAGTACACTCGCTCCGGACCTCCGCATGCTGCCTGTGGCACAATGGATTACCCAAGAGCGTTCGTGGGGGACTCAGTGACGTGTAGCTTTCAGCCACTTACTTTCGACCCTATATTAATTTCACTCGTGTACTGATAAGCCGACACATTTGGCACGCATATTTCTTGCTTTATTCTACTAGCTTCGTTAGTCAGAATAGAGCATCCTCAAGCGCCCTTTACATAGGGTCAGGTGCATGAAAACGCAGATGAATGAGCATTCACGGAGAATTCGTCACTGTTCGCTACCATTCACTTGTATCTGTGGACAGCCGATGACCCTAGAGAAGAGACATAGGAGCCTACAACAACTCCGTCCTTAATTTTCTGGCGCTAATAATCGGCAAACAGGATATAAAACACCACGACTGGCCATTAAAATTGCTACACCAAGAAGAAATGCGGATGATAAACGGGTATTCATTGGACAAATATATTATGCTAGAACTGAGATGTGATTACATTTTCATGCAATTTGGGTGCATAGATCCTGAGAAATCAGTACCCAGAACAACCACCTCTCGCCGTAACAACGGCCTTGATACGCCTGGGCATGAGTCAAACACAGCTTGGATGGCGTGCACAGGTACAGCTGCCCATGGAGCTTCAAAACGATACCACAGTTCATCAGGAGTAGTGACTCGCGTATTGTGACGAGTCAGTTGCTCGGCCACCATTGACCAGACGTTTTCAATTGGTGAGAGGTCTGGAGAATGTGCTGGCCAGGGCAGCAGTCGAACATTTTCTGTATCCACAAAGGCCCGTACAGGACTTGCAACATGCGGTCGTGCATTATCTTGCTGAAATGTAGGGTTTCGCAGGGGTGGAATGAAGGGTAGAGCCACGGGTCGTAGCACATCTGAAATGTAACGTCCACTGTTTAAAGTGCCGTCAATGCGAACAAGAGGTGACCAGACGTGTAACCAATGGCAAACAATACCATCACGCCCTGTGATACGCCAATATGGCGATGACGAATACACGCTTCCAATGTGCGTTTACCGCGATGTTACCAAACACGGATGCGACCATCATGATGCTGTAAATAGAACCTGGATTCATTCAGAAAATGACGTCTTGCCATTCGTGCACCCACGTTCGTCGTTGAGTACCCCATCGCAGGCGCTCCTGTCTGTGAAGCAGCGTCAAGGGTAACCGCAGCCATGGTCTCTGAGCTGATAGTCCATGCTGCTGCAAACGTCGTCGAACTGTTCGTGCAGATGGTTTTTGACTTGCAAACGTCCCCATCTGTTGACTCAGGGATCGAGAGGTGGCTGCACGATCCGTTACAGCCATGGGGATAAGATACCTGTCATCTCGACTGCTAGTGATACGAGGCCGTGGGGATCCAGCATGGCGTTCCGTATTACCCTCCTGAACCCACCGATTCCATATTCTGCTAACAGTCATTGGATCTCAACCAGCGCGAGCAGCAATGTCGCAATACGATTAATCGCAGTCGTGATAGGCTACAATCCGACCTTTATCAAAGTCGGAAACGTGGTGGTACCCATTTTTCCTCCTTAGACGAGGCATCACAACAACGTTTCACCAGGCAATACCGGTGAACTGCTGTTTCTGTATGAGAAATTGGTTGGAAACTTTCCTCATGTCAGCACGTTGTAGGAGTCGCCACCGGCGCCAACCTTGTGTGAATGCTCTGAAAATCTAATCATTTGCATATCACAGCATCTTCTTCCTGATGGTTAAATTTCACGTCTGTAGCTCATCTTCTTCGTGGTTTAGCAATTTTAATCGCCAGTAGTGTATATGCACCGACGGAAAAAATCGCAACATCAGCAAGCAGTTGTGCGACATAAACGAAAGTTGTTAGGAGTGTTTCTCCATCTGTAAGATTATGTCTATTCAGGTTTCCCACCGGTCGCGTAAGTGTGGCACTAGCAGCGCCTCTAGGAGAAGGCAAATCAGGTTTGCTTTAAGTACGTACTGTAAGACTTATGAGCGATATTTATCTTTGAGATTGGAAAGGTTGAGTTGATATTAGTCCAAAATGCCTTTAAGGGACAATGTCGCCGTTATCAACACGTCACTGACTCTGAAAGAGGTCTTGTAATTGAGCTATGAGAAACTGGATGTTCCTTCTGTGATACTGGAGAACTACTTGGCACGAATGTAGCCACTGTACATGATTTCAGGCAGCGGGGTCACGAGAATGCACGAGAATGCAAGACTGTGTTTGCTTCGGACGGCCACGCGGCACTATAGTGAGGAAATACCATCGCGTTCGGCTTATGCACCCGGCGCATCGTACTGCACCTGCACTAGCAATTTAACGAAGCTCAGTGGCCCAATGAACAGTTACAAATCGCTTACTTCAAGGAAAGCTCCGAGCCAGATTCCCTGTAGCCTGCGCTCCACTGTCCCCAAACCACCGCCATTTACGTCTTTAGCAGTGTCAGGCGAGAAAGTTGGCGCATGGTGGAGGTGTGCTATGTTTCCTGATGAGAGCTGGTTCTGCTTCGGTGCCAGTGATAGCCGTGTGTTGCTTAAAAGGTGTGAGGTAAATGTGCCGCGCAGAGTGGCCGCGTGGTTTGAGGCGTCATGTCACGGACTGCGCGGCCCCTCCCGCCGGAGGTTCGAGTCCTCGTTCGGGCATGGGTGTGTGTGTTGTTCTTAGCACGTCAGTTTAAGTAGTGTGCAAGTCTAGGGAGCGATGACCTCAGCAGTTTGGTCCCTTAGGAATTCACACACATTTGAACATTCGAAGTAAACGTGTTATCACTTACGATCAGTCACGTCGAGCTTACTGCAGCACCATACATACCTGAGACTCAATTAGGCATAAGCGATAGATAATGATCTTTGGAAAAATAATAAAAGAACACGGTCATGTCCATCGAGAGTTCTCCAAGTTGATCGTACGCCACAATGATCAGACAGGTCCTGCAACCAACCTGTCTGCGTGCTAGACACGCTGGACCTTGTAATGGTTCTTTATTTACGTGACCATTACGGCACTCCAACCCCAGTTCTCGATACCAGTAATATCGTACTACTTTTCTGCGAAGTAACAGACATATTTTTGTGACAATATTCACATTTGGTTTTATTAATGTATAGGTACTCCGATGTATCGATATATTACAGTGATATGGTTCTTGTGTGTATTCATTTCTGTGAGACTGTCATAATCTTTGACTTACTTGTAACCGTTTTGGCGCGAATGCGCACAGAGCAGTCCTTTTTCACTTTGCAGAAGTTGTTATTTTGCTTTGTAAAAGAACAGTCAAGTCTTATGTTTGGTTAAAGTGGAAATTAAATATGGTCGTGCGGTTCTAGGCGCTACAGTCTGGAACCGCGAGACCACTGCGGTCGCAGGTTCGAATCCTGCCTCGGGCATGGATGTGTGTGATGTCCTTAGGTTAGTTAGGTTTAAGTAGTTCTAAGTTCTAGGGGAGTGATGACCTCAGAAATTGAGTCCCGTTGTGCTCAGAGCCATTTCAACCATTTTTGAAATTAAACATAGGAAGATATTTACTATTAAAAACAGTCTTGATCACGATTTATTTATCAAGGTGACCGGTTTCGACCACTACTGTGGTCATCTTCAGACCATTAAGTAGGAACCTCTTTCTCCAACTTTCTGTTGGAGAAAGAGGTTCCTACTCAATGGTCTGAAGATGACCACAGTAGTGGTCGAAACTGGTCACCTTGATCGATAAATCGTGATCAAGACTGCTTTTAATAGTAAATATTTGTAAGACATTGATCACTGCCCTTCCCGCAATATATTCAAAAGTAAAATATATGAAGATTGATACAATTGCTTGATGATGTGACAATTAAGAAGTAGTATCCGTGAATCTACAAGAAGTTTAATAAAAATGTGGATCATGAACACCAAGTCAAAAATTATTTCTACCATACCATTGTTCTGATCTGGGATTGTCTGATCATTAAGAATTTCCTGAAAAACGCATTTGTTAGGTCTTCAAATATTGCTAAAATACAGTACTGGACCTGCTAGCAGACAAAGTGGAATCACCCTAGAATCAACAAGATGAGCCATAACAACTTCAACGAAATCTACGAGGGAATCCATTCAAGATAAGTGTCAAAATTAATGACTTTTTTACAGTGACTTCATTATTTCCATTCTGACGATACAGTCAAAAACTTTGTTTTTGCCCGATAAAGCGAACATACGCAGCGTGAGCAAAATTATTAATCTGATTTCTAACCTATTTTGCAAGTGGTGGCATTGTTAGAACCTACACCTGGAATTATGCACTGGCGTGCTACTTCACGTGACATCTGGAGCATTTTGTGATTATACCATGCATCCTGACTGTAAATTTGTGCATCAGTCTGGTAATTCCACCTGCTGTGCCACCATTAAGACCATCATCCTAGACAGTGTTTTCCAATGCTCGCCCACATACCGCTGTTGTAATGCAACGTACTCTACAGAGAGTCGACATGTTTCCTTGGCCTGCTCCATCACCAGATCTGCCTCAAGTGGAGTAGATGGGACATCATCGGACGACAAATCCAGCGTCATGCACAAACAGCATTTACCGTCCCTTTACTGACCGTCCAAGTGTTACAGGCATGGAACTCCATCCCACAAACTGTCATCCGGCACGTCTATGACACAAGACATACACGTTTTCATGCTTGGATTCAGTATCTTGGAGGTTACAACAGTTATCAATGTACCAGCATTGTTTATCTCGCGCTTATATTAACCTGTGTTCTTTCTATGTTTATGACTTACATATGTAACCCACAGAAATGTACTCCCAAAGTGTCATTGTTCTATATTAATTATTTTTTGATGGTACGATTTTTTTCCGTTAGTGTATATATCCACATCTGCAAACATAGTCAGCAAGCCACCATAATGTGCGTGGCGGGGTAGCCTGTACCGCTACTAGACATATCATTTTCTGTTCCACTTTCAAACGGATCAGGGGGAAGAAGGGCTGTCTCTTAGCTGTTGTACCTTATCTTCGTGGTCCTTAGGCGAAATATTTGTTGATAGCGCTAAGGTCGTTCTCCAGTCACCTTCAAATGCCATTTCTCTAAATTTTCTCAGTAGTGTTCCTCGAAAAGAACCTCGCTTCCCACCAAGGATTCCCATTTGAGTTTTCTATGCATCTCAGTAACGCGTATGTTTTGATTGAATTTACCAGTAACAAACCTAGCATGCCGCCTCTGAATTGCTTCGATGTCTTCATTTAATCTCATCTAGTGCGGATCCATAACACTCGAGAATAGTACTCAAGAATAGATCGCACTAGTATTCTACATACGGTCTCCTTTACAGATGAACCACACGTTCCCAAAGTTCACCCCATAAACCGATGTTGACCATTCGCCTTTAGTACCACTATCCGCACACGCTCGTTCCATTTAATATCGCTTTGCAACGTTACGCCCCGATATTTAACCGGTTTGACTATGTCAACCAGGTCATTATTAATGCAGTAACCAGATATTAAGGGCTTGTTTTCCGTACCCATCGGCATTAACTAACATTTTTCTTTACTTAAAGCTAGCTACCATTCACCACATCAAGTATAAATTTTTTTCTAGGTCCTCTTCTGTCCTACATGCACTCAACATCGACGCCAATCAGCACGCCACAACATCATCAGCAAATAACCGCCATTTGCTGCACACCTTGTGCGCCAAATAATTTATGTATACAAAAAATCAGTAGTGGTCTTATCACACTTCCCTGATGATACCTTTATCTCTGGCCAACGCTCATCGCCGAGGATCACATACAGGTTCCTGCAAGTATTACGTAACAAGTCTTCGAGCCCCTGGCGTATCTGGGAAGCTATTCCATATTCCTAGGACCTTCTTCAATAGTCTGCTGTGGTGCACCGCGTCGAAAGCTTTTCGGAAATTTAAAAATATGGAATCTGCATGTTGGCCTTTATAAGCAGTTCGCTGTATATCATGCGAGAAAAGGACAAGCCAAATTTCGCACAAATTAGGGGAACGTCCGCTGACGCTTTCCACTGGCAATTAGGACGACATTTAAACTCAGAACACTAATTACTGAGAACAACCGTAGCCTGAAGACAAGGTAGCATTCATACTATGGTTATTACCAACCGGAGACATTTACATTGTTGACTGTTTCGCATTTCAATAGCTGCTGTACATCAGATAGTTTGTGATTCCTCGAGAAACTTAAGCAAAGCACTGCAAGGATTTTCTCGAAGCACATGTAAGGTAGATAGTATCAGTAACTATGATTAATGAAATGTGAAATACGCTAATGGCTTGTCACATTGGCTACTTTATAAAATCTGCTGTATAGAGTGCTACAGGGCAGATAGCGTGATCCGGGTAAACTATTTTTATTTACCATCAAAGATTTCTAATGCCACATCCATACAATTTCACACATGATGAGCGATAATGGTTAGGTTTACACATGGTTTTGCTTTTATTTGGCACCTACATCTTCGTCTACATGGATACTCTGCAGATCACATATAAGTGCTTGGTAGAGGGTTCATCCAATCACCTTCACACTAATTCTCTGTTATTCCAGTCCCATACAGCGCGCAGAAAAAAACGAACACCTATATCTTGACATGCGAGCTCTGATTTCACCTATTTTATTATGATGAGCGTTTCTCCCTATGTAGGTCGGCGTCAACAAAATATTTTCTCATTCAAAGGAGAAAGTTGGTGATCGAAATTTCGTGAGAAGATTCCGCCGCAACGAGAAACGCATTTGTTTTAATGATGTCCATCCCAAATCTTGTATTATTTCAGTAACAGTCTCTCCTCTATTTCGCGATGATACAAAACGTGCTGCCTTTCTTTGAACTTTCTCAACGTACTCCGTCAGTCCTATCTGGTAAGGATCCCACACGGCGCAGCAGTATTCTAAAAGAGGACGGACAAGCGTAGTGTAGGCAGTCTCTTTAGTAGATTTGTTACATTTTCTAAGTGTCCTGCCAATAAAGCTCAGTCTTTGGTTACCCTTCCCCAGAACATTTTCTATACGTTCCTTCCAATTTAAATTCCTCGTAATTATAATTAATAGGTTGAAAGGCGTATACTGGGGCACACTTGTATGTGGCACCAGAATTATATAAGAATATTAATAAATTAAAATAAAACTAGTGTAAACAATGAATGTCTCTGATAGGCTGGATAATGTGGATCGCTGTCTGTGCGCGACCGCAGAGCTAAAGATACTGTACTGCTTTGTTGCAGTAAGACAGGGCTTGGCGCTCAGTTGTAGGTAGCTGTCTGGGAGGGAAAGACGATGGAGTAGGCAGGCTTTGGGGTGTGCTCTGTGCAGCCACCGTGAGTTAGAGGTATGTCAATATTATTGAACAAGGAAGCAGAAGTCTTCAGAGAAATAAGGTAAAGATATACAATAATAATGACTTCTGTTCCTGCCAGTGCGGTGGTATAGGTGGGTTAGCTGACAATTTATAATTGTTGAGTAACGCCAGAAGGTATGTAAACGGTTTTGATAAAAATTCTAGATTTGTTAACAGAGCTATATGAAATTTGATAATTTGCGTTTATGTTGGATTAATGAAGTTAGATAGTACCTTCTGTAAAAGTGGCATTGCTTGTGAATCAATTGTGAATAATGTAACTTCAATTGTGAGATGTTTTTCGAAAGCCAGACTTAACTTTAAATATAATTTTGTTAAGAAATCGCACTGTTAGTAATTCACCATAATCAGTACCGCCTCCTACTCCAGGTCATATAATTTTTAATGAAGTTGAATTTTCTTAAATGTTCGCGTTTGGCAGCCAAATTAATTTCATATGCATTTCAAATATTACGGCCTGCATTGCACACTGTTGAGCATTTTGTCATTTTTTTTTGTTGTCAATCTAGTAAGGTTTCTTTTACTTTCTAAATCAAGTATGCTTTTAAGCATTAAATTAAATTACAGGTCTGATGATGGTCATGTGATATGACAGAAACCGGCCACCTATGTTCTTGCAGCATAAGTGGTGCGATCAAGACTGAATCTTAAAAAGAAAAAATTTTTTTGAAATTTTTTGATCGCTGTTCCAAAAGTTTTTATTAAAATTATCCGGAAAGTAGTTATAAAATTTTATTGTAATCAAATGCGAAACTTACAAGAACATCATTTTTCGACATAGTTTCCTTGAGTTTCAACGCACTTGGTCCATCGTTATACAAGCTTCCTGATGCCCTCATAAAAGAAGGTTCTCGGTTGAGCTGCGAGCCAGGAATGCACCCCTTCTTTCACTGCTTCATCCGAGGCAAATCGACGGCTCCATCGTGTGTAACACTTGTGCGACCAATCCGGAATTTTTCAACCTATTCGTAGACATTCCGTTGTGGCTGTACAGAAAGTCTTCGATAAATTTTAGCCCCTGATACGCCATCCGACCACAAAAAACCGATAACTGAACGTTGCTATTCTTTGGTGCAAATAGACAGCGGAGCAACCATGATTAACACCACAGCAGTGATAACGAAACTAACCCAGCAGCTTGAAAATTGCAAAGGTATAACTACAAAAAAAAAGTATGCGTCCTCAACATAAAACGACAGTACTACCAAAATAAACAAAAATGTAAGTAAATTGCGGATAATAACTGACTTACACTCGTAATAAAATACTGCACCACTTACATGCATAGCATGATGCGGTTCAGAAATTCATTGTAATTCTCATGTGCAACTAGTTTTATTGATATTTTAGCTGATGTCAACATCGATGTTGTTCTGCCTTTCTTACCCTGCATTCGTCATTTTACGCTTTTACTGCAACAGAAAAATGCATTTTTAACGCATTCATTACACATATGCAAGCCCTCACGCTCTTATTTTAAGGTTCAAAATGGCTCTGAGCACTATAGGACTTAACTTCTATGGTCATCAGTCCCCTAGAACTTAGAACTACTTAAACCTAACTAACCTAAGGACATAACACAGATGCATGCCCGAGGCAGGATTCGAACCTGCGACCGAAGCAGTCACGCGGTTCCGGACTGAGCGCCTAGAACCGCACGGCCACCGTCGCCGGCTCTTATTTTAAGGGAAGTCAAAACATGATACGAAGATGGTATTAAGACATTACGACACTTTGGCTTCCCAAAGAGGTTAGATGAAGTGAAAGGTTTTCAATTTTTCTTGGACTGCATTGTTTGCGTGAAGTTTTCACTTTTAACTTGTGTCACTAACCCCACTGACTCCGTGAATTGAAATTTTTTTCAGTCTGATTTGATCTGTTAACTACGTTTCTTCTTTCTGGTATCAGATCATTTTGAACCAGTATATTTAGCTACGTGCCTTGGAATCCTTCCATTTTCAAGACTTTTCCCTAAAGGCTTCTCTGTTGTTTATATCCTCCGTTTTTATATTGTTTCTTTCTAAATTCTTTTTTACTTCCTTGACCCAGCTTGTTGTGGACTTCTTATCCCACAAATATTTGAAAGTCTTATTAGTTAATCTACTGCCTTGTACTCGAAATAAACATCCAAAATACATGAGTCTTCTTTTTCTTATTACATTTGAAATATTTTCTATATGTTGGTATATTTCAGCATTACTTTGTAATTTACAACCTTCTGCTATGTTCTATGGCCCTAAAATGTCCGTTATAATTCGCCTTTGTAGTACTTTTGATTTACCTAAATTATAGCTTAATGCCTGGCATTTGCTTGCATATAGGCATTCTGGCTTCACTACCGTGCTGTAATTCCTTATTTTTGCGTTTTTGCATAAGGACTTTTTATTGTAAAGATATTTAGTGATACTATATGCTCTCTCCATTTCATGCAACCTTTCCTCTATTGAAAATTTTTCGAAAGCGTTTTATTTGATTATCTCCCCTACATATTTGAATTTTTTTACCTCTCTACTTGGTCAATAGCTGTTTTCAGGAATTTTGGAGCACCTTTAACGTTTGTTAAAAATTTTGTTTTTTTCTGCAGAAGTTCTTAATCCAGTTCTGCTGGCTATTTCTTCCAGGAGATTTACTTGTGTTATAGCAGTGCCACATTTTCGGAAAGTATATCAAAATTATTTGCAGATGCAAGACAGTCGATTTCGATCTTTTCGCTTCCTCTTCCTAAAATTATCGGTGAAATGTTGAATTAATCATTTCTCCGTTTCAAATTCTCACTAATTTACTTAACACACTATTAAAAAGAATTTGGGATGTATCTGTAAGTGTTTCACGGATTAGGTTTCGCAGTTTAGACTTCACGCCAAACTCTCGGATTATTTTATCAATAGTTTCTCTGCCTACGGAACCCAAAACATAACTATAACTTTGTTTGAATTAAGTGATATGTGACGAATTACTGACTTGAGATTAAATATTTGTTCTGAGCATGACCGTCCCTTACTAAATACCAGCTTGATATTCACCTGAATAACTGTCTAGTGGTGTTTCTATTACGCTCAATAAAATCTTGGAAAATACTTTATATGCTATTGGTAGTAAATAGATTCCTCTGAAGTTGTTTGCATCCTGTTTATTCCCTTTTTGTGTAGTGGATGTATCAAGACAACTGTCCATTCCTCTGGGATTTTTCTCTGTTTTCCAGATTTCTTCGAAGAGTAAATTTAGCCCATTTACTATATTTGGCAAGGAACACTCCAAAATTTCATCTGTAATAGAATCTTCTCCACTAGCTTCGCTGATTTGAGGGTTTTAATTACTTCTCCAATTTATTCTGTAGTTGATGGTAAATCTTCTTCCAGATTTACATTAATATCTGAGAATTCCAATTTATGACTTGGTTCAGGACAGTTCATAAGCTTAAGAAAATATCATACTAGTATTTCACAATTTTCGATATTGCTTAGCCGTTTCTGCTGTTTTCCTTACTGAAACGGAAATTTGAAGCTTGGTACAAATTTAACTTATTTTTAGAAGTTTGATGAAAGTCATACGTTCTACTTTTTACAATTTTTTTTTCTATTTCCAGAAGTTTCTTCTTTTCATTCTTTTGGTATCTCTGATTAAGCTGGATGTTTTCTTTCTTAGTTTAAATTGATCATAAACTTCAATTTTCTTTGACGATTTCCATTTTTCCCATTTTTTAGGCCTCTCTCCTATGGCTCCTTCGCATATTTCATTCCACCATATTTTCCTTTTATTTTTCTGTGACCCAAGTGTTTTCCGTGCAGCATTGTTAACTGCTCTCGATATTTAAAAAAATAACAGATTAAAATTTACTTTAGTTATGACAGTGAACCGATTGTTCTGTACTGACAAGTTACTCTGTAACTGCAATATATGTGGTATATTGGCATTTAATAGAGTCCAAAATTTCTTCTTTATGTAAGCTACGATATTTCTATCAGTAAATGTATCTTTCTTGTTAATTATATTTTTAACTTTGTCTAACAGATCTGAAGATGGGCAGCTAGCCTGAAACCGGTCATTGAAAATAAAAAATAGCGATCGCAGACTGAAATGTCATATTTTCATTTAAAGAACGATCGCGGAAATCCCATTAAGACAATCCTGTCTAGTTTTGATGCTCTCGATATTTCTTGCCAAGTGCCAAGTTTAGCGATTTAATTTCGCCTTAATAGATTTTAACTGATTCTTCTGTTAAAATAAGTTCATCTGTATTATATTTTATTAACCTTTTCGATTTTCTTTGTTCTTTCTTGGGGAGGGATTTGACTTTAATTTTAGAGACGTAATGATCAGAATCAAATTCACCATTCCTTACTACTTCCACATTCATATGATCTAACTGAAGTTCTCCTAACATAAGGGTTGCGAGATTTCCACGTTTTAGCTTTTCATGGAGTTTCCTAAAGAAGGCTGACGCCAGTTTCAGATGAATGCTTTGACACAAACTGATCAACCACATATCAGTTACGTTGGCTCTTCTATCAGCTGGCCAGTACTACATTACTAGACTTATTTTCTGTGTCCATTTGTGAACTGAAGTTGCCTACCAGTAACATGTGTTCGTCTTTGGAGTTTTGGATGTTTCAGCTTGTAAAAGATCTCAGAAATCTTCCGTTCACCCCAAATCCTGTATCATTTCAGTGGTACTCTCTCCCCTATTTAGCGATAATACAAAACGTGCTGCCCTTCTTTGAACTTTTCAGTCAATCCTATCCGGTAAGGATCCCACACCGCGCAACAGTATCCTAAAATAGGACGGACAAGCGTAGTGTAGGCAGTCTCCTTAGCAGTTCTGTTACATTTTCTAAGCGACCTGCCAATAATACGTAATCTTTGTTTAGCCTTCCCCACAACAGTTTCTGTGTGTTCTTTCCAATTTAAGTTCTTCGTAATTATATTTAAATGAAACCCTGAGACATTTAAGTCTCTTCTTGATCTATGACAAAGATCAAAGCAGAAGAAATGAACTAAAATTTGTGCTGCGGCCGGGACTTGAACCCTGTCAGCCCTGGCAGTAGTGACAATGTAAGGGATTTCTGGAAGTGACTGAGCATCTTAAGATATTTTCTATGTTTGTGAAAGGGTGCTATGGCTAATTTCGTAAATTGGTTATGTGTGTAACAGTTTATGTTTTCCGCGTATCTAGTGTGAAAGTTGCTGTCAGTAGCTTCAATAAATTCGTCAAGTTATTTTGTATGTAGAAACCAGTCGTCAGGGGTATGAAAGGGAAGCAGTGGTTGAGAAGGGAGTGAGACGGGGTTGTGGCCTATCCCTGTTGTTATTCAATCTGTGTATTGAGTAAGCAGTAAAAGAAACAAAAGAAAAACTCTGAGTAGGAATTAAAGTTTAGGGAGAAGATATAAAAACTTTGAGGTTTGCTGATGACAGTGTGAATCTGTCAGAAACAGCAAAGGACTTGGAAGAGCAGTTGAACGGAATGGACAGTGTCTTGAAAAGAGGAGATAGTGTGAACGCTCTGCTTCTTTTGATGTACCGACAACCGACGGAATCTGTTTTGAAGTGGCACAGTCAGTTTGGACGCGATAATACAAAACGTGCTGCCCTTCTTTGAACTTTTCCGTCAATCCTATCTGGTAAGGATCCCACACCGCGCAACAGTATTCTAAAATAGGACGGACAAGCGTAGTGTAGGCAGTCTCCTTAGCAGATATTCAGATATTGTCAATAGTGAATAAATTTCTTCGGGTTTGTACATTGTAAACTACAAAATTCCGCCGTTTCGGCTACTATTGCAAGACGCCTTCCTCAGGGTGTACTGTTAACTGCTGAATAGGCGCTAGTTTAATTACTTATATACTATGGAGGAGGGCTGTCATTGGATATTGGGGTGAAGAGGGTCGGTGTTGGGTGTTCTTTTATTAGTCTTTGCATTGAGTGTTGTCATTGGCGGAAATAGGCGTTTCCCATTGGAGATTCCTTTATTGATTGCCATTGGTGTAAATTGGTGAATAGGAAACTGAGCTGCGACTGCAGCGTAGCGTTGTTTACAAACTGCGTAGTATCGCCTAGGGAGCGTCAGATTCTGTGTACCCTCCGGTGCTGTAACCTACCGCACTCCCGTTGCTTTGCGAGAGCTGTTCTTTCACAAAGCTGTCACAGCTGGCAGCCAAGACGCTGGTACCCGTCTTCTCTATTCGTATTGTCGGGTCGCTTGGCTATTTCTACAGCCTCTCTGATCTTCTTCCTCAAGCTAAACGGCTGTTTCGTCGGTACGCGAGCCTCTCGAAATTCGATCTTCATCCTGCACTGTTCCTGGTGTTCTGCCACCGCTGATTTGTTGTATTTTTTGAGACGAATATACCTTTCGTGTTCAGATAACCTTGTGCTTATTGGACTCCCAGTCTCGCCTACATAAACCAGTCCACATTCGCACCCTATTTCATACACTCCGGCGGCATGAAACTTGTAATTGTATCCTTCGTGGAGCCCAGAATGTCTTTTATTTTGTTGCTGCTACGAAAAATCGGCTTAATACCTGCCCGACGGAGAATTTTGCCCTTGTACGTATGGTAGCAGGACGGTGTTCCGTGCTTCGTTCTGCATTTCCGTATTGCCCTCCTCCTTTTGCGCCATAGTTTTATGTATCATGCTCGGGCCATAGCCATTAGCTCCAAAAATGGACGTAAGGTTCTGTAATTCAGCTTTGAGACTGTGTGCATCGCTGATCCCGTAAGCCCTCTTAACGTTTGCAGGGCCGATTTCCTTTGCTTAGGATGGTGATGGGAGAAAGCATGCAGGTACTTGTCCATGTTGATGGTATTTCTATAAACTCCGTGCCCAAGCTTTCCATCAAGATTATTGTAAGCTTCCATGTCGAGAAAGGGCAATACCCCGCTCTTTTCTATCTCCATGATGCAGTGAATTTTGCTGTTGCGTTGGTGGAAGTTCTGAAGCTCTTCTTCTCCGTGTGGCTAGTTGACAAAGTTGTCGTCAACGTATCGTATTCTGGGCGTAATGCTGCGGTCTGGAGTGCTGTTTCTTCGCGCACTTGCTTCCGTCCGTTTGTTCGAAGACGTCCCGTTTCCACCTTCAATAGGTGGTCGTCAGAAAGTGGCGCACTAGCTCGCAGATACTGGATGCCACGCGTTCCTCTGAGATGTTCATGGTGTCCGTCACGGTTACATTCGTGAATAAAGACATCACGTCGAAACTGACCATGAGATTCGTACCCGAGACACGCTTTTCTTTCAAATGTGCTGCAAAGTCGGTGGAGTCCTTGACGTATGAATCAGTGTGGCTCACTAGACGTCTAAGCTTCGGAGCCAATTCTTTTGCTAGTTTGTAGGTCGGTGAATTAATACTACTCACTATCGCCCGTAAAGGAAAGGTTTCTTTGTCGACCTTTGGTACACCATATACTTTTGGTGCCTGTTTAACTTGTGAAATAAGTCTTCGGGTCGTGTCAAAATTCATTCCACTTTGCTTCAGCGCTACAGTCGATTTCCTTATCTTGGCCATCGGATCATTCTTAAGATTATAGTGAATGGGTTCACTCAAAAGATCCTCATCCGCTTGTCATAATCTACCGTGTCCAACACTAGGGTTGCATTTTCCTTGTCCGCCTGTATTACCACTATCTGCGAATTGTTCTTCAGCTCCTTGACTGCATGACGTTCCTCCTTACCGATTTTTTGCTTCAGAGGTTTTGCGTGTGCCAAGACTCGTACTGTTTCTTGCCGGATCTTCCCTGTCTCTGGTGGTGGCAGGTGAAGAACCGAAGCCTCCTCTGATTCGATAATGTCTTCTTTCGGTACTAGTTTTGGTGCGATTGCATGGTTCATCCCTCTAGCCAGAATTTGTGTGACTGCGTCGCTCAAGGTGTGGCTGGAGAGGTTCACCACTATTCGTCGCTTGTCCAGCATCGGTCCTTCATCGGTTGTTTTCTGTTGCAAGTTGTCGAACTTCATTATCTGATGGTACTTTCACTTGACCTTAAGGCTCGTTGGCAGGTTTACATTTAACGTATTCAGATAATGTTTGCTGGACGGTTTGAAATTAAGCTATGTTCGAGCACATTATTGCATAATCTTAAGTGCATCAACCGAAATCTAGCAGTATTGCGCATAAACACTGGCGCATTCATGAGCTTCTTAAAGAAGGAAACACACATTGGCACATCTTGCTGACACCTTAAAAATGAGGATGGAATGGCATTTACGCACTCCCAGTGGATAACTACCGAACATTTCGAAACACTTCTACAGATGGTATGAATTTAGAAAAAAGACAATTTCAGACTGTCCATTTCTGCATCCCAAACATTTGTAATCATGGTCTCGTACAATTCACAACACATTCTTCAAGCAATGAACAGTGAGTAACATAAGTTTCAAGTTTCGTAAGCAAGAGTTTTAGAACAATTGCATACCAAAGAAAAAAAATATTATTAAAATTTGTGGTTTTTAATTTTTATGAAAAACTAACACGTTTTCCGAAAAACTACTTCAGCTGGGGCTGCACTTTTTATACGTTTACATAAAGTAGATTTTAGCACCGAAGGATGGGACTCAACTCTCAGCTTTCTGCTTCAGTTCTATCAAACCTAGAGAAAGACACAGTTCTTTGCATTTCAGGGCAAGGGGTTCTGCGAAAAGTCACAGTGGCGCAAAGAATTTCCGCAATGTGTGGGAACAATAAGTCAGTGCCAACTAAGGTTTGCAAGAGAAATGTTGTCTCGGGCTACATGCGTAAATATGGCATGTTTCTTTCTGCTTCATTTTCGTTTATTTGCTTCATTCAGGTTGGATCAATCAGCCAGCCTCCAGTATCTGATATGCTACAAATTCAAGTTCATGTTCAATCTTTCACACACACACACACACACACAATAGCGATTCGCACATATTAGTTAAATTAGCTATAAACATATTAATTAAATTATGCTTTATTCCCATTATTGCCATGAGATGTCATTGCAGACGCCAATTACATATGGAACAGATAACGTCCGTGCCACGTAAGGACTTTCCTAGTGTGCATCACTTAAGTCATTTCAGTTATATAGAACTTGATGACATCTATTTACCTAACATTATCCGTAGAATTTTATGCATAAATGACCTTCGGTGATGGTAAAAGGGATACATCTCCGCGTTATAAAGTCACTATCATTCGATTTTAGTCTTTAAGCTAGGGTACTGGGTTCACTATTTTAATCAAAAATGTTCAAATGTGTGTGAAATCTTACGGGATTTAACTGCTAAGGTCATCAGTCCCTAAGCTTACACACTACTTAACCTAAATTATCCTAAGGACAAACACACACACACATGCCCGAGGGAGGACTCGAACCTTCGCCGGGACCAGCCGCACAGCCCACGACTGCAGCCCCTTAGACCGCTCGGCTAAACCCGCGGGGCACTATTTTAATCCTGGAAACAAGAGAACATCAATGAAGTGTCTCCACAAATGATCACGGACTCTAAAAATGTTCAAGACGATGCCATCATCCTCACAGTAAAACTTTGAACATAGCTGCTAAGATTCAGTGACCGTGTCAGAATTATATTGTAACAAATAAGCCCTCGGTCACAAATATTAAGTCAAAATTGACCAGGTTTCGACGCTACTATGAGCGTCGTCTACAGAATTAGACTAACTGTACTAAAACATTAGGTATATAGCTCATTAATAAAATTAAAGTTTGTACTGACTCGAAAAGATGCAGTACTTACAAGTCACATATTAAAAAAGATCTCAGCCGGAAAGGCGACGTCATGAACACTTGTCAGATGGCGAGCAGCTAAGGGCTGCTCGTACTGTGGACAGCGGTTGCAAAATCCTTTACAATGCCGTTGCAACTGTCCAAGATAAAATATCTGAAGGCGCATATAAATTCTGAGAAACTGATATAATTAAATTAGTGATTAATAACTGCCATGGACAACTCACAAACAGATAAAAATATTTTTGGCTGGTGACTTCCGTGAAGATGATCCACGACTGAAATCGGTTCATATTTGAGTTTAAAATAAAAGCAGCTGATGGTCAGACTTGGATTTTATGCAAATATATAAGATTAAAATCATACTAATAACAACTCGCAGAGATTCAGTGAAGCTATTATTTCTCCTGGGGCATTCCGGGAATAGAACGGAAAGACCCCCTTAATGTATGATGCAATAAAAGATACCCTTTTCCGAACACCTCGTGATGGATCGAAGAGTATTATGGAGACATTATGGAGATTATGTACAGTTTCTGATGTGTTCACCAGTATGCAGTTGAAGACTAACGCGGGATTCACCGGATCGGCTTATCACGGATTTTGGTGAGTCAGGCGTGTTATAGAGGGAGCTGTCGTAAATACTTGGCTAGCAGCTTTTCATGTGACAGCTCTTGTTTTCCAAAAAAATCGATGTTGAACTCTGATGCGTACCTCCTGTATCCGGAACGTTAGATATGTAACGCCTAGCAAGAATACAGCAGCGGTTAACGTTCGTGGCCACCATGTTGGTGGTTCGGGTTAATATCCTAACCACGTGATTTATTTTATTTTTTCAGTTGCAATTCTGCACTCTAATTTCATTAATATATCGATCATTACAGCAAACTTTGTTCGAAAATATATTCCGTTTGATACAGAATATATTGCGTCTATTATATTGTCCATAATGATAATTCGTCTTTTGGCCAACAGAGGTTGTAATGCGCTGGATATCGCATTTCCAATTGCGATGGAATAAGTGAAAATCGTGCACTGAGGTGTATTTGTCAGAAGGTGCAAATGGTGAAGAAATCTTTCGGTGTAGCTGGTGGCGTTAGTTGAGTTCGCCCTTCGATAGCTCATGACACTCCTCTACTTCTCATAAATCTTCTTTTGGCTGCCCTTATGTAGAAACGCTTTCTGCTTCCTTTCCTCTACTCTTTTTGCACACAACAGTGACGACGCGTTGCGAACTACTGATGCTAGCCACAATTGTCACAGATAACGAAACGCGAGGTCACGTCTAGGAAACGCCCGAAGCGAACGTTATCCAAATATTTGGCATTTTAGCTACGAAGTACAAACGGAATACACATTTTGAGAAATTTTGTTTTAATAAATGATTTGTATATGAATTTACTACGGTGAAAATCATTATTTTTGAATAATTTCGCTTGACATTTACTATTTAATGATATTATATATGGCGAAGAAAAAAAGCACTCCATCTTCAGGCCACGAGTGGCCTACCGGGACCATCCGACCGCCGTGTCATCCTCAGTGGAGGATGAGGATAGGAGGGACGTTTAGTCAACACACCGCTCTCCCAGTCGTTAGTATTCTTGACCGAAGCCGCTACTAATCGGTCGAGTAGCCCTCAATTGGCATCACGACGCTGAGTGCACCCCGAAAAATGGCAACAGCGCATGGCGGCCCGTGTGGGCACCCATCCAAGTGCCGACCACGCCCGACAGCGCTTAACTGCGGTGACCTCACGGGCACCGGTGTAGCCACTGCGGCAAGGCCGTTGCCCCGAAAACGAAACAGAAAGGAAATAAAATAAAATATACAGGCAGGATCTGAGCCCGAACCACCAACTCGGTGCTCACGAACCTTAGTCAATGCGCTACGCACCCTGGGCGGTTCATGTCTCACGTTCAGCATCAAACTTCATAGATTTTCTCGAAAACTAGTGGCCGTCGCATGAAAAGCCCCTAGCCAGGTATTCAGGACAAGACCTTCTGCAACATACGTAAGACTCATCAAAATCCGTGGTTAACAGGTCTGATGGTTCCCTTGTATTCGGGCCCCTTGTATGAACATATCTCTTTTTTTATATCGGTGGGCAGGATATGAGCTGTGGGTGGTACTGATTAGTAAACTCGAGTTTGTAGAACGAAGACTGGACTTAACAAGCGGACAAAACGGATTGTAAAACTTTCTTAATTAAATTATGCTTCCCAGCTCCTGACGGCACGGCTTCTCTTTTCAAAAGCATTCGTGTATGAGGGCATTCAGACGCAAGTACTGACACAACAATTATACACCTGCTGGTAAGCAGTGTTATATGTAATGCATGCATAGAAGTGGATGCGGGTTTTCTAGACAAAACATATTTGATTGCTTTTGTGTTCCTGTTCTCTTCATTTGCCCCATTCGGACAGTTTAGTCAGTCAGTTGTTTCGTTCACTTGTTGATGCACTCTGTGGGATTGAAAAAGGAATAAGGAAGAGCCAGATTACAGCTACATTGTTGAAGACGGTAGGAGAAAGGCGGAGATCCGCCCTCGAGATTAATATCCCCGCCGGACGTCGATCCGAGAGCTGGTCTTCACACGTGTACTCGCGGAACAACGGGCCGCGGTTGGCGTGAATGGCCTCACCAAATTAATACCAAACAAACAGTTTCTATGACACCAAAAGGAGCGGCCCGCAGCGCGTTTATATTAAAACCTCACTTGGGAGCCGTGTCTTGCAGCGGAAGTACCTTGCCCAGCAGTTTTCATTTCAACCGTGTTTCGCATTACCGCAGCACCCAATTGCGGTATTATTCGGTCGGACGCGAGCAAACCTTTATGCCGAGAGCTGGGAAATATGCAAAGCCGCGGCAACGCCCCCACAATGGGGAGCCCAGCGGGCCAACAATGGCGGCGACAACTTGTTAATCAGCTATCTGGCGCTCGCGAGCGCGCGCGAGCTGCTGCTGGCACGGCGGCGCGTGATGAATTGTGAAAAATTGCCTTGTTATTCCGGCGCGGCGACAAAAGTCCGCGCGCTTAAATCGCATTCTCGAAACTCGCGTCCGTTAATGAAGGGCCGCCCGGACGTGAGTGATAAGCGTCATAAAACAAGAGAGGGGCTCCGCCGGGACCCGAGGACAAAAAACGCGGCCGCTAGCCCGCAGTCGCGGACACCACCGCTGCCTTCCAACAGGTGGCAAATGAGCGCCCAGCGCCCACTGACAGCCATCACGGGCTGCGAATGTAACGCGCTTTGTTTACGGCGACCCAGGGCGCCGGTGAACCTGCTGCACGGACAGCTGAATGCGTTATCTACCCGTACTCTTCAGCGCCTGACAACCACCGGAGACAGCGCGGCGAGATTTCCGCATCGGCCTCTCCGTCACAGCGGCACATCTGAGTGAAGTTACTGGCACTTGGGAATGGACAAGTGGTCTGTTCTAGCGGCATGTGCAACAATGTTATCGGAGGTCGCTCGTCGTATTAAATCTGCCACAGTTAACATTAAGACACACCACAGGAGGGAGCCTAAAGCCGTCGGCGCACGGACCGTGCTGTCGAAGGTTAACGTTGAGCGTGCCAAGTTCAACGTGCTGCTGAACGCTCAGGAACGATGCGACTTGTGCATACGGTACGTGGGCCACAAAGTTGTAAACGCGATCGCAACGCACTCCAGCGGCAGTTGAGGGATGTTTCTAGTTCGTAAATCACACTGCTTACGCAACGTGTGAGCGTAAAAATCCCACGTTAGCTCTATTAAAACGCACATTTCCTCCTTCGTCCACGAAAAGCAAAGTACCATGTCCAGTCAATATGGACACAGGCTTATAAAAGTTCCATTGCAAACAGTGCGGTACAAATTTGGAATTCTTCTCCGCACACGATAATCATTATCTCATCATTCCCACATTTTAGTAAAATCACAAGGTCAGTCTTACTTGATAAGTGTTCCTACCCAGTAGCAGAATCTTTGCAACATGCGAATTACGAAGCGTAAAAGAAAAAGGAGCAAAATACACTCCTGGAAATTGAAATAAGAACACCGTGAATTCATTGTCCCAGGAAGGGGAAACTTTATTGACACATTCCTGGGGTCAGATACATCACATGATCACACTGACAGAACCACAGGCACATAGACACAGGCAACAGAGCATGCAAAATGTCGGCACTAGTACAGTGTATATCCACCTTTCGCAGCAATGCAGGCTGCTATTCTCCCATGGAGACGATCGTAGAGATGCTGGATGTAGTCCTGTGGAACGGCTTGCCATGCCATTTCCACCTGGCGCCTCAGTTGGACCAGCGTTCGTGCTGGACGTGCAGTCCGCGTGAGACGACGCTTCATCCAGTCCCAGACATGCTCAATGGGGGACAGATCCGGAGATCTTGCTGGCCAGGGTAGTTGACTTACACCTTCTAGAGGACGTTGGGTGGCACGGGATACATGCGGACGTGCATTGTCCTGTTGGAACAGCAAGTTCCCTTGCCGGTCTAGGAATGGTAGAACGATGGGTTCGATGACGGTTTGGATGTACCGTGCACTATTCAGTGTCCCCTCGACGATCACCAGTGGTGTACGGCCAGTGTAGGAGATCGCTCCCCACACCATGATGCCGGGTGTTGGCCCTGTGTGCCTCGGTCGTATGCAGTCCTGATTGTGGCGCTCACCTGCACGGCGCCAAACACGCATACGACCATCATTGGCACCAAGGCAGAAGCGACTCTCATCGCTGAAGACGACACGTCTCCATTCGTCCCTCCATTCACGCCTGTCGCGACACCACTGGAGGCGGGCTGCACGATGTTGGGGCGTGAGCGGAAGACGGCCTAAAGGTGTGCGGGACCGTAGCCCAGCTTCATGGAGACGGTTGCGAATGGTCCTCGCCGATACCCCAGGAGCAACAGTGTCCCTAATTTGCTGGGAAGTGGCGGTGCGGTCCCCTACGGCACTGCGTAGGATCCTACGGTCTTGGCGTTCATCCGTGCGTCGCTGCGGTCCGGTCCCAGGTCGACGGGCACGTGCACCTTCCGCCGACCACTGGCGACAACATCGATCTACTGTGGAGACCTCACGCCCCACGTGTTGAGCAATTCGGCGGTACGTCCACCCGGCCTCCCGCATGCCCACTATACGCCCTCGCTCAAAGTCCGTCAACTGCACATACGGTTCACGTCCACGCTGTCGCGGCATGCTACCAGTGTTAAAGACTGCGATGGAGCTCCGTATGCCACGGCAAACTGGCTGACACTGACTGCGGCGGTGCACAAATGCTGCGCAGCTAGCGCCATTCGACGGCCAACACCGCGGTTCCTGGTGTGTCCGCTGTGCCGTGCGTGTGATCATTGCTTGTACAGCCCTCTCGCAGTGTCTGGAGCAAGTATGGTGGGTCTGACACATCGGTGTCAATGTGTTCTCTTTTCCGTTTCCAGGAGTGTATCTTTATACAAGTAGCGCAAGCTGTCCTGTAATTAACCCAATCGAACAAAGTAACCCCTCAAAAAAAGGAACTTATATTTACATAGCATCAAATATTGTAGTAAATACTTATATTAAACTAATAATAAAGTGTTAGAACGTAACAAAAACTCGAATGTTAAGAAAAAAAATTGGGAGAGTGAAGTTGCCAACCACCGCCGTCAATGCAATTCTTGTTATGGGACAGTGACGCTACTCATAACGCTTTTTTTCTGTTGTTTGTATTGTTCGTTGCGTTTGGTCTCGGCGGACGTCACAAGACGTCCGTTCAAGTTGATCGTTGATTCCTTCACTCAGTTTTTTTTTTATTACAGAGGGTGAGCAGCTCTCTGACCGAACAGGCTTTTTATTTTATTTTATTTTTTTATTTTTTTTTTAAATTTCACTTTCTTCGCTTTTGTTCGTTGCATCTACTCGGGGCGGACTAAGACATCCGTTTAAGTTCGTTGATGATCGATTAACTTAGTTTCTTTTTTTTTATTTTTTATTTTTTTTATTACAGAGGGCACGTAACCTTCTGACCGACACGCTGAGCTACCTCGCCGGCGACTAAACCAACAACACATGTAGTGTATCTAATCACATTATCTCAGCCCGTGCTGAAAACCTTAATCGTAGACATCTTACTAATTGAAATTTAATTAATACAAATTGTACCAAGAACAATGCGTTTTGGGTGGATCTTCAGTGTGTCGCTGCCTTCAAATAGCCCACTCTCATAATACGCAAGTTACAACAATTCTTTTGCCACGAATATGATGTTTCTCATTATTTTATTGGAACGAATAACGCTGTTAACAACGGGTTTTCCAGTAATTCTCAATTTGCTGGTGCTCAGAAACGGCATATATACATATAGGCTTGAAATGAATGCCAATATGGCGCCTCACAACTCCGACGGCGTGCGTGTGACGTAGGTGGCGTTGTGCCATCTCATTGGTCAACGCTCAGAATATCTGACAGGCCAGATATTGCTCTGCACTTTCGGAAAGACCCCCGAACGTGCTATTCCACGATATGACGTCAGAAACTCGGCACGCTCAACGTTCGGCAGCACGGTCCGTGTGCCGACGACTTAAGGCCGTACATTCGGACGTCGCGCTGAGCGTGCCGAGTTCTGGCGTCGCAGCGTGGAAAAAGCACGATGGTGAGTCTTTCCGAACGTGTAGAGCAGCACCAAGCATTACAGACATTCTGAACGTGCGTTTCAAGGTAGAGCAATGAGATCGAAGAAAGAATGTCGCCTACGTCAAACGCACGCCACCTATTTTCAGTACTGAGCCGGGGGACGCCATATTGGCTTTCAGTTGAAGCCTAATTTGGTGGATTTGAAGAATAACTTACGGCCTATCTTGTTTCAAAGCACCAGGAAATTGAGGATCTCTGGGAAAACCGTCGTTCACTGGTACCATTTGTTGTAATAAATGACGGGAAATTTTCGAATTGTAATTTTCGTGCTATGAAAAGATACATCCAAGACACATTCTTCTTGGTGCGGGATCAGCCGAGCGGTCTGGGCGCTGCAGTCATGGACTGTGCGGCTGGTCCCGGCGGAGGTTCGAGTCCTCCCTCGGGCATGGGTGTGTGTGTTTGTCCTTAGGATAATTTAAGTTAAGTAGTGTGTAAGCTTAGCGGCTGATGACCTTAGCAGTTAAATCCCATAAGATTTCACACACATTTTTTGAACACGTTCTTCTTGGTACAGTCTGTTATAATTAAATATCATTTAATAACGTTTGTGTCATTAAAGCCTTCAGAAAATAGTAGGATACTGTACAAGAGAAGATCGTATCTTAAAGAAGTCCAGTGTAGATCCTGTCAGATCACCGAAGATTAGCGCTGTCGGGCTTGGCTTGGCTAGCACTTGGATGGTTCACAATCCGTGTCTGCCGCATACTGTTGGCAATTGGGTTGCACTCAGGCTTGTGAGGCCAATTGCGGAGCTACGTGATTCAGAAGTAGCGGCACCGGTAACGAAAACTGCCAGTCGCCGGGAGAGAGGTGTGCCGACCACGTGCGTCCGGTGGCGCCCAAGGGACTGAGGGTGACTCGGCGGCCGGTCGGTATCGCTGTTCCTTAAACGGCTGTTCACGCCGTTTTGGTTTGTATGCTTTTCCTCATTTCGCTTTTTCTAACGGACTCTGAGACCTTCTTCCTAATTTAATGGAACTATATTTTATAGCATTCAATGTTATGTAAATATAATTGCGATCTCTCTCAGGAGTTTGTTTGCTCGGTTGGCTTTGTCTACAAGAGAGCATTACTTGCAGTAACATACAGTACTGGCCATTAAAATTGCTACACCACGAAGATGACGTGCGACAGCAGCGAAATTTAGCCGACAGGAAGAATATGCTGTGATTTGCAAATGATTAGCTTTTTCCAGAGCATTCACACAAGGTTGGCGCCAGTGGCGACACTTACAACGTGCTCACATGAGGAAAGTTTCCAACCGATTCCTCATACACAAACAGCAATTGACCGGCATTGCCTGGTGAAACGTTGTTGTGATGCCTCGTGTAAGGAGGAGAAATGTGTACCATCACGTTTCCGACTTTGATAAAGGTCGGATGTAGCCCATCGCGATTGCGATTAATCGAATCGCGACATTGCTGCTCGCGTTGGTCGAGATCCAATGACTGTTAGCAGAACATGGAATCGGTGGGTTCAGGAGGGTAATACGAAACGCCGTGCTGGATCCCAACTGCCTCGTATCACTAGCAGTCGAGATGACAGGCACCTCATCCGCATGGCTGTAACGGATCGTGCAGCCACGTCTCGATCCCTGAGTCAACAGATGGGGACGTTTGCAAGACAACAACCATCTGGGCGAATAGTTCGACGACGTTTTCAGCAGCATGAACTATCAGCTCGGACACCACGGCTGCGGTTACCATTGACGCTGCATCACAGACAGGAGCGCCTGCGATGGTGTACTCAACGACGTACCTGGGTGCACGAATGGCAAAACGTCATTTTTTCGGATGAATCCAGGTTCTGTTTACAGCATCATGATGGTTTGGTGACATTGCGGTGAATGTACATCGACGTCGTGTATTCGTCATCGCCATAGTGGCGTATCACCCGGCGTGATGGTATGGTGTGCCACTGGTTACACATCTCGGTCACCTCTTGTTCGCATTGACGACACTTTGAGCAGTGGACGTTACTTTTCAGATGTGTTACGACCCTTGGCTCTACCCTTCATTCGATCCCTGCGAAACCCTACATTTCAGCAGGATAATGCACGACCGCATGTTGCAGGTCCTGTACGGGCCTTTCTGGATACAGAAAATGTTCGACTGCTGCCCTGGTCAGCACATTCTCCATATCTCTCAGCATTTGAAAATGTCTGGTCAATGGTGGCCGAGCACCTGGCTCGTCACAAAACGCGAGTCACTACTCTTGATGAACTATGGTACCGTGTTGAAAGTGCATGGGCCGCTGTACCTGTACACGCCATCCAAGCTCTGTTTGACTCAATGCCCAGGCGTATCAAGGCCGTTGTTACGGCCACTGGTGGTTGTTCTGGGTACTGATTTCCCAGGATCTATGCACCCAAATTGCGTGAAAATGTAATCGCATATCAGTTCTAGTATAATATATTTGTCCAATGAATACCCGTTTATCATCTGCATTTCTTCTTGGTCTAGCAATTTTAACGGCCAGTAGCGTATTTTGCACTTTCTTCTTCAAAGTCTATTATTTCGTATGTTCCAAAGATACTGCTACTGAATGTAAACAGTGAAAAGTATAATGACCTTAGACTTTACTAACATAACGATGGAATTTAATTTATGGTATACGGAAGAGTATTGCAAATTTGTATCACACTATTTGTAATGAAACCTAGCTCACGTCCTTACTGACTGGAGATAGAACTTCCCTTTTGGCCTTACAACCTGTTGATGGACGCTGAAGCTTTTATTAGTGCGCGCTGCAGACAGAATAATATGACTGTCAACTGAATAAGGAAGGAGAGATGCATTCTAATAGAGCTACCGTAGGAATTTTACGTCTGTCCATTTCATAAGGAAGCTGTATGGTTTGTGAACCAGATACAGTCGACAACTGCCACCGGAGCGTGATGCAATAGCATACATCACGCAGACGCACACGTATTGTAATCACATGCCGGGTCTTTCTGAGCGTTCTGCAGTGCAATGGAAATCATGTCAGGGTGTTGCATGCAGTGTGCCGCAGCTCGTGCCACCGCGGGTTAAAGCTGCATTCACAGTGTCACCAACAAAGGTAGCCAGACGCCGCCTCCAAAAGACAACGGCCAGCGGGTTGATCACATTGTCTTCAGTCTCTTGCGCCAGGTTTTGGTGAAATGGATGCCACTCCACTTCTGTGCTTAGATATTGCTCCCGTGCTGCGTCTTTTGCTTTTAAAACTACTCCGAATGCATGTGAACGAGCTATTCAGTATTGAAAAGAACGTGGTGAGTACCGTACACTCGTTCCTCAATTACTACAATAACAAAACTAGTTTTACGAAAATCTGGAAATGAAAGAGAAACGTTCTGCACATACTGGAGCTGATTCGTGGTGACATTGATAAGCAAGGTTAAAGCACACTAAATATCTTCAAACGAATTCATCAATACTTATGTACATATGTCAATTAATCTTCAATGACTGTCATTCAGCATATGTGTGGAAGACAAACAAAAATTTTAGAATAAGATACTCTGAACATCTGAAGTGCTGAAACGTGAAAGCATATACTTCACATTTGCAAACTACCTTGTGTAACAGAATCACCACCGTATAATAACGCAATAACAATTCATAGATAGCCAACGACCACTTTCCACATTCCGACTGAGATACACAACAGTAACTTTAATCATTAGCATTGACATACCCCACCTTTCTCTGCTGAACGTTTGATTTTTAGAGGTTATAATCCAATCCTAAATTTTACTATTTGGCCGTCTTGCAGATGATATGCGGCTTTAAATATAGACGTGAGTCTGTAATGGCTACACAGTGAAACAACATGCATCCGCAATACTGAGTAACTTCTAGTTAATTATTATTAAATTCTTGTTAGAAACTTGTGGTTCCCAGGAAAGTGTCGATTTCAGATCAGACAATCCGAAACATATCCCTTTTATGATACTTCTAGTCTTTAGGACACCGCAAAGTCTTCCTTTTTTGTACAAAGCATGTAAGCGTTTCGTAGTCCATGAGCTGCGTATGGGAACGTTGCACAATTCGAAAACAAAGAAATTGGAATTCCGCCCAGCCTTGTCTGTAAGCTCAAGCATTGAGATCGGTTGCACTGAAATCGCTCACATACTGGTCTACTCATCTGTAGAGGTCGGCTGACTTTAGCCGATGTCGATCGTCGGTTGTATTCCTCGACGCCAAAATCATCATAGCCTAAGGGAGGAACATTCAGCAGTATGGCATTATTGATAAGTACATGTAGGGTTTCAGGAGACGACTGGACAAGAACAACAACACATACAGGAAATGACGTACATCAGTGGACAGGGCTTCTCTCGTAATACGCGCCGTGGCGTAACTGTAGTAAGATAGAGGCGTAACAGAACAAGTAGAAAAACCCTACCCTCCATATTGCCACATCGAATTAATAGGCGCGTGTAGATAGGTAACCCAATGAACATGTTTTGAAAGCGATTTTCTGTATTTGCGCCTTCCCCGTTGAAGCAACGGCGACTGGAATGAAGTGAATGCACGTTTTGACGTTTGTAGGGTCACAAACGGTGCTCATGTTAAGCACCTGTAATGAGAGTTAAGAATTTGAACAGGTGAAACCCACTGATATGTGTCTACTTCTGTATGTCTTGTGTCTTTCATGCAGTCGCCTGCTGAAATCCAGAGCAACCACACAGCCTGGTGTTAATACGCCTAATGAAATACTTGTATCACGACTTCAGAGAATGTTAAGTCTTAATTTCGTATTCTGTAGCTTTTATAAGACCGACTTAGGTAACAATCACGTCTTCTTAATTCAGCCTGATTCACCCTACTAGTGAGACACTCAGAAACAGAGAGGAGAAATATTACAATCTCTACTTTCCTTCCATATTACTTTTCGGAAAGTGGGTTATGGTAACAGAGTGATCTGCAGCATGGTCTGGGTCCTGTGTTAGGTCGGAAGATCAAAGTTTGCTTCAGAGTTGGAAAAATCAATTAATGTGAATACGATATGTTATATGTGGCGGTAGACCTATCTGCAGCATAGGCAGAGGTCTGAGATAGGTTGAAAGGAGTCAGTTTGTAAGTTTGTGAAACCATATATTCAGAACGGGTTTTATTCTTGCTATCATACCTATTTGTTATACGCACATTAGATTTCGATGAGTGGTTTATACATACTACTTTGACGACGGCAGAGGAGAGGCATGGACAGATGAAATATTTACGCTAATTTACAACTTGGTCGACGTTTGGGCACAGAAGAAGATGTTCCACAGTCAGTCGGCCCCATTGTCACCACATCTCTCCTACAGTGTGAAAGCTGGTCATAAAGTCATTTCCTCGACTAAATCCAGTTGTGAGCACAACACTTAAGGATAGCGTCAGTCCCACACTACACACGGCGGACGATTTGGTGAAGCCTTCGGCTGTAGAAATCGGCATTTTCGATGTTCAGGAAACGAGCGTCCTAATAAAACATCCCGTCATCAGTCTGGAAATACCTGCCACACAGTGTTTTTTTTTCTTTTTTATTTGACCTGAGGACATAAATCACTGGGTGCCACGTCGGGTGAATAGGGGGAGGGGCGGCGGGGAACGTAGGCTAAATCTGGTATTCCAGAAAACTAGCATGCGCAGAATGGGCTGGGGCGTTGTTTCTTTTATCATGGAGCAATATAGTCCCTCCCCATTCTCCCCCCCCCCCCTCTTTCTCCTTCTGTTAGCACCTTAGCATGGCAGAAACAAAAGACAACGGTTAGGGCTTTTTCTGGAAGTGGTGAATTTCCACTGCTTACTTTGCTCCTTCGTCAGGGCGTCGTAGTGATACACCTGGAATTCGTTCGTGGCGACAAGGTGGCTAGAGAAAGTAATCTGTATTGTGCAGACTCAGCTGCAACATTTCCGTTTTTGTGTCGCTTCGGCCGACTGTTTCAGTGGGCGTGAGCAGACGTGGTACTCGGCGGGTCACGACATTGGTCATGCGGAAAATGCCGCGCAGTTACTCAAATCTGATTCGTGATTGGTTTCCAGTCGTTCCACTGTCTCCTCTATTGTCATACCTTGATCTACGAATAACAAGGCCTCTACTAGCGATTCCGGTTTCCTTACAAAGAGGTGGTCTGCCGTATTGTTCTTCCTCATTCACATTTGGTTCAACACGTTGGAAATGTGTCTATCATACGACGAAGCAGTGCTGCGGTTGACTTCTACGAACTCAGATGAGCTGCTGCAGCACTGCACCCCTGTAAGTGAAGAAAACAAATCAACACAGTCAACACGCTGCGCCGTTATGCTTTCGCTTCTGTAGTGGCGTCCTACGTTTCTGTAGTGCGGGCATTTCAGTCCGTACCAGCAGAGCGGGCATGTGCAGCAAACAAACAGAATATTAATTGCGTAACTTTAGGATTACTTCTTGTAGACGTCATATTTCACAGGTTATTGAGGTTCTGTAGTTGGCATATCTTAAGTGTAGTCCATCTCTTATTCTCTTTTGTGTGTAACGAATTCTGGGTCTTCTAGGAACCATTCCCTTTGTACTTGATACGTCTAGCTTCCGGCTTAACATTCAGCAACCCCGCTGCCTTTGTACGTATGAAACTCTTTATTGAAGTGAGAGTGGTTATGGTGTGGTTGTACAGCGCAGCCAGATGGAAAACTGCGCGGCCCAACAAAATTAAAGGATCATTTTTTCAAAACCTCGTAATTGTTTTCCGTTGCGTCACTTAAGTTTGATATTTGGCTCAGAGGTGCCTACACGCTTCTTCTGTAATGGTAGAAAAGGCATGGCACCCTGTGACGTCACAGTCCGGCTCGGTGACGCTTCAAACAGCAAGGCGTCGACAGACGCAATAAGATCGCAGCTCATAAGTTCATGTGACCTGTAAGGTGGGTTAATTATGTCACATTGGCACCAAATTTCGCTACGCCACGGTGGACGTGTCACGCGATGGGAAGGTTATCACACCAGCTTTCAGCCAAATTTCAGCCCTTGTTTTGACGTGGAGGTCAGAACAGCGAAACAAGGCGTAGTCGAGGACTACACACCATCGCTCAGAATCGACACGAAAAGGCCTCACAGAGTGACATAAATGGCATCAGTGAAAACCCCCCTCCCTTTCCTTTGGGTGTTGATTCCCACACGTTTCGCGCTTAAAACGACAGTTCGCAGTGCATCACGCCGACGTTCGTCACTGCTGCCACCCCCTGGACGTTTCAAGCCTACTCTGAGGATGCTGTGGGGCTGCAGTGCCATTCAACGTGATCTGACCCCTTCAGATTGTAGTGCGGTGAAAATTTTTGCTCTGATGTACAGGGCAGAACCATTGGGAACAGTTAAAAACCATTCGACGATTTTGGACGCGATACGAAGGTGCAAAGGACGTTTATGCTTTAGCAGCCCCCCTGTTATTACTCATCCTGTGGCGTGATCACGGGGGCGTACAACATGAACATGCGCGTGAATAAAAGGTCAAAGGTTCCCTCTGGGACTCCCCAGTTCAGCTACCCTCAGCGTCACCCACGCGTCTTCGTCAGCACTTTAAAAATGTTCGTGTCAGAAATTTTGACACCAATTTAGTCTCGTGGCTGTTCTAGTGCCTGAGATTTAGTCATATCCTTCGAGCACTTCTTAGATGGGATTTCCACTGCAGCATTTCCGTTGGTAGTACTGTTAGTGTCATGACTTTCAGTTAGGTGCCGGTACTGGTACAGCCACGTAGGACGACGCGGACCCCATTGACCAATAGTGACATGCGGCGTGAGCGGCACACGTTAACGTGATCTGCTTAGCCAACATGTGATCCCTGCTCTACGATAGAGGGATGCTTTGTAATCAACTGTCTTGATGTACGATGGAGTCCAGCCTCACATTGCCCGTAAGGTTACACGGGAAATCATTTGGCGAAAACGAAGTCACTGGCCGATCGTTTCAGACTGTGTGGCCACAAAGACCACCAGATTTTAGCCCCTGTGAGTTCTGGTTGTGGGTTCACCTGAAAGATAGGGTTCCATCTACGGGACACTAAGCCAATATCCTACCTGACATGTTTCGCTCAGCAATAGAGGAATATATAAAGCGGTTGACTCTGTCGTGGATGCAGTGGTTCAAATGGTTCAAACGGTTCTGAGCACTATGCGACTTAACTTCTGAGGTCATCAGTCGCCTAGAACTTACAACTAATTAAACCTAACTAACCTAAGGACATCACACACATCCATGCCCGAGGCAGGATTCGAACCTGCGAACGTAGCGGTCGCTCGGTTCCAGTCTGTAGCGCCTCGAACCGCACGGCCACTCCGGCCGGCTGGATGCAGTGAGCAACATTTGTGACGCGGAACGTAAAAATGGTACACAATTAACAGCTGTTACCCCTCTCGTGTCAACATGAAGATGTGTTTCTATGAATGCTTTATTTGTTATTTCTTTTCCGTATATCCGAAAAATGTTGCCACAAAGTTTCATTGTCCTACGACCAGTCTTTTTGATGCGGGCCCTCTCAAGTAGCGAAAGTTTAATTGTGACCACCCTGTACACAGAGTTAAGTTTTAAACAACATGTCCCACTTTCCGTACTCTTACTGAGAGCGAAACGGACGTGCTTAATGTGAACTGATGCTTCTCACAACCACAGTATAAACTCCAGTCGTTGGACTGTCATAGACCTATCATTCACCTAAAACACAACAATCAAAATCGTTGACTGTTGAAGGTAAAATTGCGCCGAAGTAAGCGAACTTTGATTTCTCGGCGAGAGAGTGATGACAAGCGCCCTTTTTTTAGTCTCTTAATTAAGACTGAAGACTTCGAAAAGAGTAGCACTGTGACTGAATGCTAGTTGGTAACTTTCTGATCACCTTACATTTTAAACTGAAACGAAAGTGGTCAACATCAACGTGCAAAGCAGCGTTCTTTCGATAGGGCGTTGCCACTGTTTACTCATCCGTGCTCGAAGTGTATTATACGCCAAATACGTCTTTTATTGTAATCTCAGTTACCAATCGGCATGGCTGAGGACATTTTCGTTGAACGAACAGGTTTGTTGTGCTCCAGAAGGGAGTAGGAGAAGGTAGAGTAGTGTAGGACAGCGGTTTTTTCTTTTTGTGGTTTTAGGGCGCAAAACTTCTATGGTCATTAGCGCCCAGCCCGTGACTTAAGACTAAAAAACCGAAATTGAAAACCAGCAGCAATGGGAACAAAGTCAGAAAATTGGAGAAACTAAAATGAGAAGAATGCTTAAAAATCCACTACGGAAAGGGGGTGGTTGTCCCCAAAAAAAGCTTCAAATGACTGACGTCATTTCACTGTCACTAATAAACTGGAGAACGCGGTCGGCTGAGCGCGTGTCATCTGCTAAAATCGACGATAGATCAGGCGATAGCTGTAGACGGGAGCGTAACGGATTAAAATAGGGGCATTCAATTAAAAGGTGTCTTACTGTCCACAGCTGAGAGCAGTGGGGACAGAGTGGGGGAGGATCGCCGCTTAAAAGATGTCGATGGCTAAAACGACAGTGCCCTATCCGGAGTCTAGCTAAAATTACCTCCTCCCGACGACGCGTTCGGGAGGAAGAGGTCCAAGCGCAAGGAAGGGCTTTCACTTCCCGCAGTTTATTACGGGGAAGTGTCGACCAATGCGCATGCCATAAATGAGCAACTTGGCGACATAAACCGCTCCGTAGATCGGTGAAGGGAAGCGACTGAATAGCTGGCCGAGGAAGAGAGACTGCAGCCTTGGCCGCTATATCGGCCGCCTCATTCTCACAGATACCAGCGTGTCCCGGGAGCCAGAGGAACGCCACCGAGACGCCCCCCAGGTGGAGCAAGCGCAGACAGTCCTGAATCCGGTGGACCAGAGGGTGCACAGGGTAAAGAGCTTGGAGACTGAGGAGAGAGCTGAGAGAATCTGAGCAGATAACGTACTGTATCCGCTGATGGCGGCGGATGTAGTGGACAGCCTGGAGAACAGCGTAAAGCTCCGCAGTATAAACCGAACACTGGTCGGGAAGCCGAAAGCGATTTGGGGTGTCGCCAACAATATAGGCACTCCCTACACCTAACGATGTTTTCGAGCCGTCGGTGTAAATAAATGTGGCGTCCGTCATTTCTGCACATAGAGCAGCAAATGCCCGACGATAAACAAGTGTAGGGGTACCATCCTTGGGAAATTGACAAAGGTCACGGAGCAGGCAGATCCGGGGACGGAGCCAAGGCGGTGCTGTACCCCAAGTTGTCAAGAAGGTTTTAGGAAAGCGGAAGGAAAGAGAATGGAGCAGTTGACAGAAGCGGACTCCCGGGGGTAGTAGGGAGGAGGAGCGGCCTGCATACCCTACATCAAAGGAGGCGGAGGCGTCGAAAAAAAGGTCATGGGCTGGATTAGCAGGCATGGAAGACAGATAGCTAGCATAACGACTCAGGAGGACTGCTCGCCGATTGGACAGCGGAGGTTCAGCAGTCTCAGCATAAAGGCTTTCCACAGGGCTAGTGTAAAAAGCTCCAGACACTAAACGTAATCCACGGTGGTGGATAGAGTCGAGACGCCGAAGAATAGACGGCCGAGCAGAGGAGTAGACTATGCTTCCATTATCCAATTTCGAGCGCACTAAGGCGCGATAGAGGCGGAGAAGGACCACTCGGTCCGCTCCCCAGGAGGTACTATTCAGGACACGGAGGGTGTTAAGCGATCGCAGACAGCGAGCCGAAAGATAGGAAACGTGGGAAGACCAGCATAGTTTTCTGTCAAACATAAGACCCAAGAATTTAGCGACGTCTGAAAACGGAAGGTTGACAGGACCTAAATGTAAGGAGGGTGGAAGAAACTCCTTACGTCGCCAAAAATTGACACAAACGGTCTTACTGGGTGAGAAACGGAAGCCAGTTTCGATGCTCCACGAGTGGAGGCGATCGAGACATCCTTGAAGACGTCGTTCAAGAAGGCTGGTCCGTTGAGAGCTGTAGTAGATCGCAAAATCGTCCACAAATAGGGAGCCCGAGACATCAGGAGGGAGACAATCCATAATTGGATTTATGGCGATGGCAAACAGTACAACACTCAGTACGGATCCCTGGGGTACCCCGTTTTCTTGGGAGAAAGTACGGGAGAGAGTAGTGTTCACCCGCACCCTAAAAGTGCGCTCTGCCATAAATTCGCGAAGAAAAAGGGGCAGCCGGCCTCGAAAGCCCCAAGAGAACAGTGTGCGGAGGATGCCTGTCCTCCAACAGGTATCGTATGCTCTCTCCAGATCAAAAAATATTGCTACCGTTTGGCGTTTCCGGAGAAAATTGTTCATGATATAAGTGGAGAGAGCAACAAGATGGTCAACTGCAGAACGATGCTTCCGAAATCCGCATTGGGCTGGTGTTAAAAGACTGCGGGATTCCAGCCACCAAGCTAAACGGTAATTCACCATACGCTCCAAAACCTTACAGACACTACTCGTGAGAGAAATGGGGCGATAACTAGAGGGGAGATGTTTGTCCTTTCCAGGTTTCGGAACGGGAACGACAATAGCTTCCCGCCACCGTCTGGGAAAGGTACTGTCGGTCCAAATTCGATTATAAAGGCGAAGGAGGTAACGCAGACTATGGGTTGATAAATGCAGCAACATTTGGACATGGATACCATCCGGTCCTGGGGCGGAGGAGCGAGAAGAAGAGAGGGCATGTTGGAGTTCCCGCATGGAGAAAACAGTATTGTAGCTTTCGTGATTTTGAGAGGAGAAAGCAAGATGTCGCACTTCTGCTGCACGTTTCTTCGGGAGAAACGCTGGCGGGTAATTTGAAGAGCTCGAAATCTCAGCAAAGTGCTGACCCAACGAGTTAGAAATTGCGACGGGGTCCACTAAGGTATCATGCGCGACAGTGAGCCCAGAGACCGGGGAGAAACTAGGCGCGCCTGAGAACCGTCGAAGCCGACTCCAAACTTCCGAGGAGGGAGTGAAGGTGTTAAATGAGCTAATAAAGAATTTACAGCTTGCCTTCTTGCTATCGCGGATGACGCGACGGCATCGCGCACGGAGCTGCTTATAGCGGATACAGTTGTCCAAAGTAGGATGGTGACGGAAAATGCGAAGAGCACGTCGCCGCTCACGTAGTGCGTCACGGCATGCCTCGTTCCATCAAGGAACTGGGGGGCGCCGGGGCAATTCGGAGGTGCGTGGTATTGAACGTTCCGCAGCTGTAAGAATAACGTCGGTAATATGTGTGACCTCATCGTCGACGCTGGGAAAGCGACGGTCATCGAATGTCGCTAGAGACGAAAAAAGTGTCCAATCGGCTTGGGCAAATTTCCAGCTTCGCGAGCGCATATATGGCAGTAGAGGCTGCAGTCTAAGGACACATGGAAAGTGGTCACTCGAGTGTGTATCATCAAGGGCGAACCATTCGAAGCGCCGAGCTAGCGGAACAGTACCGACCGCAAGGTCCAAATGAGATAAATTTGTCGTGGAGGCAGACAAAAATGTGGGGACCCCAGTGTTGAGGCAAACTAGATCCGCTTGGTGGAAGACGTCTAGCAATAGAGAGCCACGTGGACAAGGATGTGGAGATCCCCAAAGCGGGTGGTGGGCATTGAAGTCCCCAACCAGCAAATAGGGGGGTGGAAGCTGACCAAGAAGATGAAGGAGATCAGCTCGTGCCATTGGTGTGGATGATGGAATGTATACAGTACAAAGAGAGAACGTGTATCCAGAAAGGGAAAGACGGACGACGACAGCTTGGAAGGAACTGTTTAAGGGGATTGGGTGATAATGGAGAGTATCATGGAGAAGAATCATGAGTCCTCCATGGGCTGGAGTGCCTTCAACAGAGGGGAGGTCATATCGGACGGACTGAAAGTGAGGGAGAACAAAGCGGTCATGCGGACGGTTGACCGGCCACCAGCAGTGCGCCTCGGCGACACAGAAGACGGCCGAGGGCGATTTCCGCCAGGTGGTGCTGTAGATGGGACACGCCTTGGCGGAGAAGGAGAGGAACTGGGTTTCTTTGTAGCCTTCTTGGAAGAATGATGTTTAGATGAACCGATGGTTGTGAAGTTGCAGTACGTAAAAACTCTTCACGAGTATGCTCTTTTTTCGAAGACTTGGCGTCCGACTTTTGGGCTCGAGATTTAGCAGAACCCGACGAAGGGTGAGCCATAGAGTGGCCAGGCGAAAGTGGTGAGGTTGAAAGAGCGATCTTTGCGCTGGCCGATCTGACGACCGTGGCACTAAAGGTGAGGTCGCAAGTCTGCGTGGCCACCTCCTTTGTTGGCCGAGGAGAAGCAAGGACAGTGCTGTATTTTCCTGTCTGAGGCACGGTGGGCTTGTGACTGGCGAATAATTTTCGAGCAGCAAAGGTCGACACCTTTTCCTTCACTCTTATTTCCTGGATGACCTTTTCGTCCTTAAAAACGGGGCAATCTCGAGAGGAAGCAGCGTGGTCACCCATACAGTTGATGCAGCGAGGGGATGGAGGTGGACAAGCATCCTCATGGGCATCCTTGCCACACGTAACACATTTGGCCGGATTGGAACAGGACTGGCTGGTGTGATTGAACCGCTGACATCGATAGCAACGCGTAGGGTTTGGGACATAAGGGCGAACGGAAATTATCTCATAGCCTGCTTTGATTTTCGATGGGAGTTGAACTGTCAAATGTCAAGAAGACAGTGCGGGTTGGAATGATGTTTTTGTCAACCCGTTTCATTACTCTATGAACTGCCGTTACGCCCTGGTCAGACAGATAGTGCTGAATTTCTTCGTCAGACAATCCATCGAGGGAGCGTGTATAAACGACTCCACGCGAGGAATTTAAGGTACGGTGCGGTTCCACCTGGACAGGGAAGGTGTGGAGCAGAGAAGTATGCAGCAATTTTTGTGCCTGGAGGGCACTGTGTGTTTCTAACAACAGGGTGCCATTTCGTAATCTGGAACAAGACTTTACAGAACCTGCAATTGCGTCGACACCTTTCTGAATAATGAAAGGGTTGACCGTGGAGAAGTCGTGACCTTCGTCAGACCGAGAAACAACAAGGAACTGTGGCAACGATGGAAGAATCGTCTGTGGCTGAGACTCAGTATACTTACGTTTGTGAGCGGACATAGTGGAAGGTGAGGAAACCATTGCGGAAGAATCCCCCATGATTACCGGCGTCTCCGATGGCGCGCTCCTCCCTTGTGGGGGCCCTCTCTGAGGGCACTCCCGCCTTAGGTGATTGTTCACACCTCAGGTCACACCTCCCGACAAACGGACGGAGGGACCAATCGGCATTTTCGGAAGGTATCAGCTCGGGTAATCACCCCTCCCTGGGCCTGGCCGTTACCAGGGGGTACGTACGTGTCCTACCTGTCTACCCGGGGTGGGGAATTACGCGTTACCCCGTCACCGGCTACGCACAAAAGGCGTGGGTCGGCCTTCAGACACGCACAGGGAGGAAGAAAGAGAAAGGGAAAGGAAAGAAGAGAGGTCTCAAACGCCGCAGCGATGAAAAGGGAAAGAGAAGAGGTAAGGAAAAGAGAAGGACAAAGGAAGGAAGAAGACATAAAAGCAAGGAAGGCGAAGAATGCAGTACATTTACGAGCGTCCGTCTCCGGACGTAGGCACAAACCATACTCCCAGATGGGAAGAAAGGGAAGGAAAGAGCCAGAGGTGAGGGGAGGAGGGGCGAAGATAGGGATGGGGAAGGATGCGGAAAGGGAAGGTATGCAGCCCGGAAAGGAAGGAAAGCCACATTAGCTCGGGGTCCCGTGCTCGCTACGCACGTATCCACAAAAGAGTTGTGGACCCCCTGGGGGGACAGCGGGTTGTACCGGACAGGATAGCGGTAACGGTAAGACATGTCGCACCTTGCAGCATGAATATGGAGGAACGAGAACTCTCCTTTTTGAATGAAAACGACAGTGCGTTTCAGAGCGGTAACAAGTTACCTGTTCATGTGAGATTTTCGGCATACGAACTTCGGTTTGGCGTGTCGTGTTTTTCGTTTGCAAAAGTATGTAACATTACATTTCAGTTGTATGTTTAGATAAAACATATCATTCTCTAGCTCAAGTTATAACAATGGGGATGTTTAACTAGCACAGCGGTAAGTTCAAGTTGAACCAGAAGAAACAGCGTAAACAACTAGTTTATGTATCGTTTTTCTTCGGTAGGCAATGGTGGAGAAGACACGACGTGAGTGCGATGAAAATAACATGAAGGAAGCTGTAGAAGAAGTCAGAGTTCTCGAAATGATGATCAGAAAAGTGAGTGAGAAATATTCAGTCCCTTGGAGAACATTAGACGACAAACTTAAAGCTTCGCAGGAAAATATATTGTAGGAAAACTATTTTAGGAAGCAATAAGCTCTTTCCGAGAACAGTCAGTGATGAACAGGAAACCGTAATGAAAGACTATGTTACAAATTTACATAACTAACTTATGCCTTTGAGCCAAGATGGATTCTTAAAATGGTTCAAATGGCTCTACGCACTATGGGACTTAACATCTGAGGTCGTCAGTCCCCTAGACTTAGAACCACTTCAACCTAAATAACCTAAGGACATCACACACATCCATACCCGAGGCAAGATTCGAACCTGCGACCGTTGCAGAAGCGCAGTTCCGGACTGAAGCGCCTAGGACGGCTCGACCACAGCGGCCGGCGAGTTCTTAAATCTTATGTGCTAATACACAGACCGACTGAAAATAAAGTATTGTTACACAAGACAAAAATTAAAGCGAGTAAGAACGTTTACTATGATTTTATTAATAGGCGTGAAGACTTAAAGCTGAAGACAACTCAATCCAGAGTTTGCAACGATCAGCAGGTTTTAGCGAGGAAAGACATACTGCCAAACTGGGCCGGCTGATGGAAAGTTCAAGTAGATAAGCTTTTACGGTCTGATTAGAGTTTCGTGAATAATGCTTTTTTTCAGATGTCCGACACATCCAAAACGTTAAATGGCTAAAATACAAAGGAAGGTAAAACTATTAAAAACGTAAACAAAAGTATATTCTTATCATAATGAGTTTTATAATTCTTTTAAGTAACGTGTTATAGTATTGATTGGTGTGGCAAACGCTGTACTACAACTACAGAAAAAAATTATACCTAGCTTCGGGCTAGTTCACTTGTACGATACAAGCCGACGTCCCCCTACAATAAGCTTTTGGATGAAACTTTCTTTCTCGAGAGTATATAATCGTTTTAGTACGGTGAAGGGGCCCTCCATGAGCAGACACCTTCAGCGACACACATCGATGCTGTTCCTTCATGTCTTCTTATACAATCTTCTCACGTTCCGTTATATCGTCTCTCCATCATTTCTTACCGCTGGGAATCCCCAGCCCTCGACTTTCAGTTCGTCACGCTGCTTTTCCTTACCACGCCTACCTCGACAGCTAATTCCCTAATCCAGTTTTCATTTTCCAGTATTACGTAACAAGGGCTTGACGATACCGTCAACAGGAATGCTTTCGTCGTCGTGATGTGGATAAATGGTATGGAGGCTTGTGGCACAATCGTGGGATTACAACTGCGTCAACTACAAGTACTTTCTGGGACGGTTCAAGAGTCGTCTTTGCTCTCCGACAGAAGATAAGAAGGTGGATCCTTCCCGAAACGTAGAAAACTCGGAGCAAACTGTAAGGGCTGTGAGATATTCTAGGTTGTAGTCTTTGCTTCCTGTTTTCCTATGGAGGCTTAATCCCGTGGTATGGTTTCAAACGTTGTCACGGATCCAACACTAGTGGCTTTCTCCTTGACGGAAGCCTATGGTGTCGATCTGAAACAAACGAAAAAAGTTACATTAGTATGCTGGAAGGAACAATTTTAATTACTAATTACAAACGGAAACTGAAATAAGTGTATGTTCTACAGTGTTTTGTTAACTCGGTGTACAAGCCCACCATCTGACTTTACGTATCGTCGCAAATAAGTTACAATATTTGCGAACAGCAGTCAGAAAGACGTTACACACCAAGAGTAAAGTACGAAGACAGAATAAATGTCATCTTCGACGCTACCCTGGTAATACTATTAAAAATGTTAGAGTTAAACGTAAGTAATTTGACAAGGGATGAAGCTTAAAAACATTAAAATAAAATTCGAAAAAGTGGTGACTATATATAAAATAATCTTAATAAAATAAAATTTGTGCATGACAATTGTACTGAACAATAACTTGAAGAGGTAGTGTTTAGTACACGTATGAGGCGCTACAGAAACGAAGTAAAGGCTGGAATTGACAATTGTAGCAACAGATTAAATGAATTACATAGGAAATCACAATAAAATAAATATATACAGGAAAAATGGAGAAACAGTATAGAAAAGCCAGTGCGGGAAGCATTAGAAAACTGTGATTAAGTGGTTTAGGAGAGGGAACTTACTGAGCTCTGTTTGATAACTTGTATTAAGTCAGGACTGTGAGCCAGACGTTTGTTATTGCCCAGGGCTTCCAAGACGTTAATTTTTTGGCCTTTATGTGATAAGTGGTAGACATGGGACTGTAGCAGTGTTAATTTTCAGCCAGCCTGGTTCCTGTTACGCCAGCAGGTGTGGTCACAATGTAGAATTGCGGCGTTGCATCATCGAGCCCGAGTTGGGGATATCTCGGGTTTGCGACGTTCTGCAGTTATTGCTGTAGTCACTAACCGATCAGTTAAACCTATCTCGGAGCTAAGGTATTCCAGATCTTTGACGGTGCGCCACTGTCAAGAGATTCGTAGGTAGGAGAATTCGAGTTTTAGATTTCGATGTGGCGCTCTCAGTAGGCGATATCAGCCTCATTTCACCAGACAAATGCGGCATACTCTAAAAGATGACACGGCAGCGTCTGCTGTAGAAGAACGCTCTTTGGCAGCATGCGAGGCCATCTCGTTCTTTTCGCCCTGAGATCTGAGACAAGCTGGAGCCTGTCGAGGTTGACACGTAGGCACCTCTTTGTACGAGGGCAGTTCAATAAGTAATGCAACACATTTTTTTTCTCGGCCAATTTTGGTTGAAAAAACCGGAAATTTCTTGTGGAATATTTTCAAACATTCCTGCTTCGTCTCGTATAGTTTCATTGACTTCCGACAGTTGGCAGCGCTGTACGGAGCTGTTAAAATGGCGTCTGTAACGGATGTGCGTTGCAAACAACGGGCAGTGATCGCGTTTCTTTTGGCGGAAAACCAGGGCATCTCAGATATTCATAGGCGCTTGCAGAATGTCTACGGTGATCTGGCAGTGGACAAAAGCACGGTGAGTCGTTGGGCAAAGTGTGTGTCATCATCGCCGCAAGGTCAAGCAAGACTGTCTGATCTCCCGCGTGCGGGCCGGCCGTGCACAGCTGTGACTCCTGCAATGGCGGAGGGTGCGAACACACTCGTTCGAGATGATCGACGGATCACCATCAAACAACTCAGTGCTCAACTTGACATCTCTGTTGGTAGTGCTGTCACAATTGTTCACCAGTTGGGATATTCAAAGGTTTGTTCCCGCTGGGTCCCTCGTTGTCTAACCGAACACCATAAAGAGCAAAGAAGAACCATCTGTGCGGAACTGCTTGCTGAGGGTGACAATTTCTTGTCAAAGATTGTTACAGGCGATGAAACATGGGTTCATCACTTTGAACCTGAAACAAAACGGCAATCAATGGAGTGGCACCACACCCACTACCCTACCAAGAAAAAGTTTAAAGCCATACCCTCAGCCGGTAAAGTCATGGTTACAGTCTTCTGGGACGCTGAAGGGGTTAATCTGTTCGATGTCCTTCCCCATGGTCAAACGATCAACTCTGAAGTGTATTGTGCTACTCTTCAGAAATTGAAGAAACGACTTCAGCGTGTTCGTAGGCACAAAAATCAGAACGAACTTCTCCTTCTTCATGACAACGCAAGGCCTCACACAAGTCTTCGCACCCGAGAGGAGCTCACAAAACTTCAGTGGACTGTTCTTCCTCATGCACCCTACAGCCCCGATCTCGCACCGTCGGATTTCCATATGTTTGGCCCAATGAAGGACGGAATCCGTGGGAGGCACTACGCGGATGATGAAGAAGCTATTCGTGCAGTACGACGTTGGCTCCGACATCGACCAGTGGAATGGTATCGTGCAGGCATACAGGCCCTCATTTCAAGGTGGCGTAAGGCCCTAGCATTGAATGGAGATTACGTTGAAAAATAGTGTTGTGTAGCTAAAAGATTGGGGAATAACCTGGTGTATTTCAATGCTGAATAAAACAACCCCTGTTTCAGAAAAAAAATGTGTTGCATTACTTATTGAACGGCCCTCGTACATCCCCATTCCACAGGTGAAGCCGCTACAAACTTTTACAGCAGGAAAACTCCGTCCGCACAGACATTTAGAAGTTAGCACTTTGCGTGCAACGACCGGGGCACAGTCCTCCAGCCGCAGGGGATGGAGAGGCGGCTCAGGTGGGAGTTTTGTGCTCAGAGCCCCGCCGGCCGGCGATAAAAATGACCGCGTATTAATATCCTTCAGCCACGTGATAGCGTTCCACGGCCCCCTGACAATCACATCCTCAAACCTCATTAAAGGCTGGCGGAAGATGAGAACAAGCGAGGGCTGCGCGGCCGGCGGGTGACGTTGAAAGAGGAGGGCCGCCACGCGCCCCAGGGGTGTCAAAACCTGACTGATGCGCCCGCCTGCGCCCACCACCGCGTTACCAGCGAACAGTATCGCCAGGAAGCTCACACTGATATAATTTCACTGATGATCATCATCGTCATCATCCCTACAAATGCGTTCAAAAGAAAAGTTTCACCTCAAATTTTCTTTTAAAGCTTCTTTCATCCCCTTTATTTTTTTTTATTTTTTTGGTGCGTCTGCATTACATCTCTTCTTCTACCTCATAATCTTTCCTTTCTATTTTTCTATCACTGCAGCTTTTTGCTAAGAGTTTTTGTTTGGAATGTGTCCGACTGATTTCGCCTTCACCTTTCAAACATACTACAGGAGAGTTCTTGCTTATTTACTCTTTCGAAAACTTCATTATTCCTCACGCAATATATATACTTAAATTTCTGCCTTATCTACAGCCACATTTCAAAAATTTCTAAGGATTTCCAGTCTTCCTTCTTTAACGTCCCAGTTACTAAGCCATATAATATATGGCTACACGAGACGGAAACAAGAAACGGTATTTCACATTCGGGACATGGAACGTGCGTACTCTTAATAAATGAGCTTGATACATGAATTAAAAAAAAATACAAGAGACATTCTAACTCTACAGGAAATTATGTGGCTTGGTGTCGTTTTCTATATTGGAGATGAAAAACAGCATGGATTTGGTACTGGCTAAAAATGGTTCAAATGGCTCTGAGCACTATGGGACTCAATATCTCAGGTCATCAGTCCCCTATAACTCAGAACTACTTAAACCTAACTAACCTAAGGACATCACACACATCCATGCCCGAGGCAGGATTCGAATCTGCGACCGTAGCAGTCGCGCGGTTCCGGACTGAAGCGCCTAGAACCGCTCGGCCACCGGGATTTGGTACTGACATTGCTGTAAAGAACAAGGTTGTTGATGTGGTTAAAGACATCCACCTCCATAACAAGCCAATGTCGTACATCACAATCAAATACCAGTGGTACGATATAACATTCATAAATATCCAGGCACCGACCGAAGATTCAACTCAGGATGAAAAAGATCAATACTATGAAGAATTAGATAGGGTAGTTGAAAGTATTCCAACAAGAAATATGAGGATTATCGTAGGAGATTTTAGTGGAAAGTAGGTAAAGAGGATATTTTCAACCCCACAGTAGGAGAATGTAGTAAGGGCTCCGCCACAAACTAAAATGAATTAAAAATGGACAACTTCGCATGTTAAAGAATATGAGAATTTACTCCACGATGTTTCCTCACAATGAAATTCACAAAGGTACATGGTGCAAAACTGTTAAGTCAGATTGATCATTTTATGGCAGACCAAAGAGATACCAGAACGTACAGAGAAGTAGATTGTAGCTCAGGTCACTTTCTGATGGTAGTAAAGATGAACACTGAGATGATTTGGAATCAACAACCAGAGTCCACGCCAAAACTTTTGTTCGATGTAGAACGACTGCAGGAATAGTCTCTTAAAGAAATCTGCGTGATTCATATTAATAACCAGTTTACAGCATTGCAAGAAGTTAGGGAGGAAAATAGTGTTCGGAAGGCTTGGGAAGTAAACAAGACAATAGTAACAGATGCAACAGCGAAAATATTGGGCATGAAAAAGAAACTGAAGAAAGGGAAATAGTTCAAAACTTGAAAAGAGCAAGGCTTCAGGCGAAGACCAGATATCAGCAGAGATGTCAAGAGATGGTGGAAATAAACTACACAAAGAAATTTATAACTTTATCACAATGATCTGGAAAACTGAAATTGTACCTGAAGACGAAAACTATAATACTTTGCCTCATACACAAGAAAGGAAACAAAATGGAATGTGGAAATTTCCCCTTGTGAGTTCGGAGGTTAGAACAGATCCGAGGTGTGCTTCCCTCTCGCAAAAGTATGATGGTTCCCTTTTAGGATTTGACCTCCACATTTTGCAAATTTTTCAAAAGTGCGGGCCATTTAGGGAAGAACGCCTTACGTGGTTCATCATATATCCATCATGTACTGAGACTTTCTGCACCTATTATTGTCATGCCTCTGCAACTCCACCCATAATCAACCTATTTGGGCGAGGAGACCTTATGGGGTGCATAATCTCTGTCTATTGTCCGTTGTCATCTTCTACACCCATGTTAATACTGGATCATTTTGCAGCCAATGTCCAACTCAGTATGCTGTCCATCATGGAGGGGTAGTAATGTACCTTCAGGGCTGTAGCCCCCTGACAACATAGAGATCGCACTGCTGACTCCTGAGCTGCAAACTCCCCACTTATGCCTCTCTACGTGGGACATCAGGGCAAATAGCAACGACTATCCTATCAGGTGGCCTTTGGTTGAGGCTGCATGGCCCCCATGTGAGAGTCCCTGGTCAGTATTGGTGGCATCAGGGTGGATGACCTACAATGGAGCAGACCAAGTCGTCTTTTGCTGGCGGCCGAAGTTTTCGATGCCGAGAAATAGGACGTCAAATCGTTGCCCTTCACAGCTACACCGTGGGAGGGCTGCAAAAACAAGAACCATATTCAACTCAATATTTAGTTTTCAGGAGAACCGATGGGGACTTCTTTCTGGCTACAAGCACTCTTATTGAAAACTAAGAGGATAAGGCTGGGGAAGGGGAGGCGCTGTCCAAAGTGTGAAATGGATTAGTCCTGATTAAGACAGTATTGCCAGCCCAGTCACAGGCGTTGCTCGCCTGTGACAAGCTGGGTGATATTCCCATCTCAGTCACTCCCCATAAAAGCCTAATCATGGTCCAGGGGATTATTTGTCATCGAGACCTTCTACTGCAGTCGGACGATGATTTACGCCCCCGTTTAGAACGGATGGGTATTCACTTCGCCCGGCGCATCTTTAGGGAAACAAAAGATAATAGGGTTGCTACTGGTGCCTTCGTCTTGAATTTTGAGAGTGATTTGTTACCTGAAAAGGTCAAGATGATGGTGCACTGATGTGACGCGAAACCACACATCCCTCCCCCTATGTGGTGCTTTAAGTGCTGGAAACTCAGGCATATGCCTTCCAGGTGCAACTCCACTTATGATTTCACCACTTTCATTAATTTCATAGGTTAAAGTCCCTTTAGTTTTCCTGTTAATTCCAAAATTATAATCCGGTACCTTTGTCCATTAGACACACGCACGGTCAAAATTGTGAATGCTTTCAGAGGGTAACACTAGCGAGTTTCACGGCACGTTAGTTTTATGCATTCACCTACACCTCCATGGTGAATACGTCGATCACAGCTTCGTCTCACCTACCAAAAGTCCCAAAAAACTCAGTTCATCCTGCAGTCCTTCGCGACCTATTTTTCTCTATTCTTGACGCGTTCCAGGGTTCAGAGGTAATGTACATGGATTGCTTGGTGGTTGCTGGACACGTTTGGTTCGTTCATGCTGGTGCAGGACATGCCGACTTGCGCTCTTCGAAAGACGGCTGCAGCCTTTTCACTGCGGAGGTGGTAGCCATCTCGCGCCCTTGAACGTATCTGTTCCTGCAGTGAGAAGTCCGTCTTTAGCGCGCCCTTGAGCGCCTTACAAACTCTGGACTAGTGCTATCCTCACCATCTTTTGGTAATGTCCATCCAGGAGTTCGTTTACGTCCATGAACAATGTGGACGTTCAGTAGCCTTTGTATGGATAGCAGGACACGTCGGAATCCCGGGAAACGAAATACCTAACAGGCTAACCAAAGAGGCGGCTACTAGTAAACTGAGTCTAGAGATCGGCATACAGGAACCTGATCTTCCATCGGTACTATGCCGCAAAGTTTTGGGTTCTGGAATACAGAATGGCTCTCCCTGACCATGCCGAATAAGTTACATATGATAAAGGAGACCACAAATGTTTGGCAGTCCTCCATGTGAGCCTCTTGCAAGGACGCCATTGTCCTTTGCCGGCTCTGCATCAGTCATTCTTGGCTAACTGAAGGTCACCTCATGCGGCATGAGCACCCACATTAGTGTCCGTGTGGTTCACGCTTGACAGAGGTCGACATGTTGTTGGACTGTCCAAATACAGGAACCTGATCTTCCATCGGTACTATGCCGCAAAGTTTTGGGTTCTGGAATACAGAATGGCTCTCCCTGACCTTGCCGAATAAGTTACATATGATAAAGGAGACCACAAATGTTTGGCAGTCCTCCATGTGAGCCTCTTGCAAGGACTCCATTGTCCTTTGCCGGCTCTGCATCAGTCATTCTTGGCTAACTGAAGGTCACCTCATGCAGCAGGAGGACCCACATTAGTGTCCGTGTGGTTCACGTTTGACAGCGGTCGACATGTTGTTGGACTGGTCTCTCTGACGTGCTCCCTTTGATTTTAGGTGACAATGCCTCAATGGATAACTTAGTTTTACCTGTGTAGGTTGTTTTTATCGTTCTATTCAAGAGGGCGGGCGCCTTGGCCTCACATCTCTGGCCCTCACCCTACCTGCTTTCTCCTCGCTCCCTCTGGTACTGTCTGTTCGGCTTGGCGTTCATCTTTTCACCATCTGTGTTTCTCTTGTCCTGTGTTTTTAGGCTGGAGATTTTAGTGTGTTGCAGAGTGGCTGGCTTATCCTCTTTATTCTTGAGATCAGCCAGCCAAGGCCATCTACTATGTTGTTTTAATACTTTCTACCATTCCTTCCTTTAAGTTGATGTTTTCCATTTTGGCTTGATACTTTCGTTTTCTACTTCGATGTGGCTACAAACATTGTTTTAGGTTTTTTCCTTCCAAGGATTTCAGGCCATAGGTTTGTTTTGGGATATGGCTTTAACACAAGATCCGTGTGACTAAGGAAAAAGGGACTGATAACCTTGCAGTTAAATCCCTTTAATCTACAAAACAACCAACAATCTAACCAGTGTGGAAATGACAGAGGAATCTGTTTGCTGAAGATAAAATACAAAGTTCTATCAATGATCATTCTCGACAAAGTTAAGCCTTACACAGAAAACGTTATTCAAGGGTACTAGGCTAGATTTCGAGCAAACCATTGCACAAATGACAATCGGTTTACTCTACGACAGATCTTTGAAAAATTACGGGATCTTTTAAAAAAAACATTCACTGTCTGTTTATTGATTTCCAACAAGCCTATGACAGAATCCACAGACGTAGCCTCTATAGCACACTAAGAGGATTTGGCGTACCCAATATACACATTAGAATAATGCAACTGTGCATAGATGATTCACAGGTGTAGTGTTCAGGGGATCCATGTCCCCAGCTTCCTAATTCCTTATGACAAGGAGATGTACTTTCATGTGTTCTCTTCAATCTTGCATTGGAGGACTGGAGAAAGTCGTTCAAGAGAGTAATTTACATCTATACAATGGTCTCCGATTCGAACACAGTGAAGTGAAACTTCTGGCATACACAGATGATGTAGTCTCACTCAGTGAAACAGTAGAAGGGCTGAAGGACACCTAGAGATCTCTCAGGCACAGTGCCAGCAAAATGAGACTTTCGATAAAGCAAGAGAAAACAGAATATATGGAAATAGATCGACTCATAAACCCAGATCCACAATGAAATTGACAACCACTCTAGATTTGGTAAAGTTCATCCAAGTATTTAAACTAATGTCTTGGATCACTTTTCAACAGTGAAAATGTCATAACATTGGATATAAACGAGAGAAGAGTTTCAGGATCAAGACTATAAGCTCTAAGTAGCCTACTCAAAGGTAAAGTTTTGTCAGTCACCACAAATGTGAACATATATAACTCCATCAATTGTTCAGAACTACTTTACAAATGGTTCAAATAGCTCTGAGCACTATTAGACATAACATCTGTGGTCATCAGACCCCTAGAACTTTGGACTACTTAAACCTAACTAACCTAATGACATCACACACATCCATGCCCGAAGCAGGATTCGAACCTGCGACCGTAGCGGTCACGCGGTTCCAGACTGTAGCGCCTAGAACCGCACGGCCACGCTGGCCGGCTATACTACTCTACAGTTCGGAAAGCTGGACACTTACCAAGAAAGAGAGAAAGAAACTGAACGTTTCCGAAAGAAAATCGATGAGAAAAATCTGGGGACCTGTATTGGAGAATGACATCTAGAGAGTTCGAAAGAACGCTGAAGTTTATCAGTTAAAGATACAACCCACTGTTGTCCAGAAATTAAAAAGTAGGAGAATGCAATGGGCTGGGTATGTGGCTAGAATGGAATCCAACAGAATCTCTAAAAAGGCATTTCAGTATACTCTCGAAGCAACAAGTCGTTGGGCCGACCTCGCCCACGGTGGCAACATGACGTAGAGAAGGACACAGCAGTATTAGGAATCCCCACAGGGTCGAGAGAGGCAACAAGTTATAGAAGAACATGGAAGCAGATCGTTGATGCAGCGTGTGGTCTACAGGGCCTGTCATCGCTTATAGTGCTGATAACAACTGTTAGATCGCTTTCTTCCATTTGCATTCTCATCATACATTTCTATCTTAAATGTACTCTGTGATTAACCCCACTGTCTTACCGCTGCATTTTTATCTTCTTCAGTATTCCTTATATAATTTTCTACTTTACGCAATTAATTCATGAAACAAAAATAAGTGATAACAAATAACTTACAGAAATGCAATCAGGTAACGTACTCGAAATTTTCGCTGCAAGTGGACTGTGTTCGGTGAGCTAGTTGAAAAATCGCCGTGGAGGGCGAAGCTTAAGTTTCGCAAAACAAATATATCTCTGCGTTGCCTTTCATCACTCTTTCCAGCTGAATCCAAATGAATGCTCTGGAAATTTATTATATCTCTTGTTTCTCATTGCTCCCGATTTTACACGAGTAGTAGCTTTGGGAGTATGGAAATGAATACCAATGTATATATAATGCCCCCCTGCTGGTCTGGGGGTTAGAATAGGCCCAAGATATTCCTGCCTGTCGTAAGAGGCGACTATAATGAGTGTCAAACGTTCCGGTCTTTATGTGATGGTCCCCTGTGGGGTTTGACCTCCATTTTCCCAACTTCTCTTGAAGAGTGAGCTAGTTGGGGAATGGCGCCTTACATGGTCAATCCTGTCCATCATGCACTGAGACCTTCAGCATTCTTTCTCATCGTGGCTTTGCAGTTCCGCTCATTCTCCATCTCATGGGCGAAGACACCGTCCTGGGTGCGTTTTCCTCCATCCACTATGCAGCGTAGTTTTTTGCGGCGATGATGACCATGGACTTCTTTGCTCCTGATATCCAGCACGGTAGCCAGTCCATTGTGGAGGGGCCAAAATGGACACTGTTGGTTGTAGGCTCCTCGCCATAAAGGGATCACTCTGCTGATGCCTTCTCTGTTAACTCCCCACATATGCCAAGGAGTGGATACCCATCACCTTGGGACATCGAGACTCCCAGCAATGGCCATCCTGCCAGGTGGCCTATGCTGTGGCTCGGTGGGACCCATGGGGAGGGTCCCTGGTCGCCTGGTCGGAGTGGGTGACATCAGAGTGGATGACACGCCACGAAGCGTAGTACATCATCTCTTGCTGGTGGTCAACCACCAACAGTCTCTAAGCGTTCAAGGGCTGAATTTAATGCATGGAAGTATGACCCCAAATCGTTTCCTTCCCTCGCCACACCAGGGGGGGGGGGGGGGGGGGGAACGTAAGGCTAAGGATGAAAGTGAATCGTATTCGCCCCAGTACTTAGTATGCACGAGAGCTGATGGGGAATCCTTTGTGTTGATGAAGCCTCAGTTTTTTGTAGAGTGTTTAGAGGTCAAGTTTGGGGAGGTGGAGGGATTGTCCAAAATGCGGTCAGCATCCTCTGTCCAGTCACGGGCTTTACTCGCTTGTGACAAGCTGGGGGATGTTTTTGTTAACATCACGCCCCGTAAGACTTAAATATGCTCCAGGGTATGATACTCCACAGGGTCTGAAGACGTGTGGCGAAGTGTTCGTTTAGTCCGACGCGTCCATCGGGGTCCGAGGGATAATGAGGTCGCCACCAGTGCCTTCATCTTTACCTTCGAGGGAGACCCATTACCCGAGAAGGTCAAGGTGATGGTCTACCGCTGTGATGTCAAGCCATCTATCCCTCCCACGATGCTGTTTTCTAAGTGCTGGAAGTTCGGCCATATGTCTTCCTGCTGTATTTTCAGTGTCACCTGTCGAAATTGTGGACGGCCTTCACATCCCCATACTCCATGTGCCACACTTCCCATCTGAGTCAACTATGGAGAACTCCTTCACCTTGCTCTCCAGACTGTACAGAACGAGAGTAAAATCATGGAATGGAAGACACTGGACTGACTGACCTACACTGAAGCTAAGAGGAAATTTGAACACCTACATACTGTGCATATGACTTACACCGCCACTACAACAGGTCTGGTCTCATCAGGTCCACCAACTCCAGTTATCTCTCAGAGCCGGAAGACCACTGCTGCACCTCATGATGGTGGGGCCACTTCCCTCTCTGTTGCTCCTGCACCACCAACCTCAGGAGCAGTGTCCCTACTCCCTCCAACCATCAGGGACACCACTCCCCACTTCTCAGTTGGAGAAGGGTACATCTTCTTTGGTTCCTCTCGCTAGGAAGGGGTCCCTTGGGTCCCTCCCCTCCAAGGTTTCTACAAGTGGGAAAGATGAAACCTGCCAGTGGTTGAATTGTCCAAAAGCATTGATACTCCTCAGTCCTGGAGTCTGAATCCGTGAAACCCTCCCAGCCAGAGAAACACAAGGAGCAGCGAGAGAAATTCAAAAAGAAGACCCCCAAGAGCAAGGGACATGTGGTGGCAACAACACCACCGCTACCTACAAGCTCTGCATCTCAGGATGAAGTGGAAATGCTGGCGTGTGCTGAGGGCCTACATATCGTTAGGTTCTCAGACACAATGCATGTTGATCGCAAATGTCCTGAACAGGTGGCAGCAGGTGACCCTGAGGCGTAAACTGCCTCATTGAATGTTCCAAGCCTTCCCAGACTCACAATCATGTCATCCTCCAGTGGGATTGCGGTTTTTTTTCCACCACCTGTCTGAGTTATGGCAAATGTTAAGTTTTACACCTGCTTTCTGGATTGTCCTCCATGAAACCTGGTTCCCATCAGTGCGGAACCCTGCCCTCTGCGGATATAAGGCTCATTACAGGAACTGTAGCGAATATAATAGTGTGTCAGGTGGAGTTTGCGTCAATGTCCTGAACTCAGTATGTAGTGAAACTGTGCCCCTTCAAACCTCTCTTGAAGTTGTGGCTGTCAGGATAAGGACGGCACAGGAAATAACTCTCTGCAATGTATATCTTCCTCCAGATAGTGCAGTACCCGTGAACGTATTGGTTGCGCTGAATGATCAGCTCCCTGCACCTCTCCTACTTTTGAGAGATTTTAATGCTTATAATTCCTTTTGGGATGGCACTGGCCGAGGCCGAGATGTCGAAACTTTACTGTGTCACTTCGACCTCTGCCTCTTAGATCCTGGGGCCACCACACATTTCAGTGTGGCTCACGGCAGTTACTCTGGCGTTGATTTATCCCTCTGCAGCCCAGGAATTCTCCCATCTGTCCACTGGATAGCACATGACGGCCTGTGTGGTAGTGACCACTTCCCCATCTTCCTGTCTTTTCCCTGGCGTCATGCCCACTCACGCATACCCAGATGGGCTTTAAACAAGGCAGAGTGGGGAGACTTCACCTCTGCTGTCACCGTTGAATCTCCCCCACATGATAACATTGATGTGATGGTTGAGCATGGCACTAGGACGATCGTTTCTGCGGCAGAAACTGCGATCCCTTGTTCCTTAGGGTAGCCCTGGCGAACGACCTTAGTGGTTGCAGGAAATTGCTGAGGCCAGTAAAGAACGTAGGCGAGCTCTACATTGACATAAACGGCAACCTTTCCTGGAGCACCTAATAGCTTCTAAACGGCTCTGTGCCATGTACAAAAAGACGGAAACAGGAGTGTTGAGAGAGGTATGTCTCAACCATTGTGTGCCATACGTCACCTTCCCAAGTCTGGGAGAAGATCAGACGAGTTTTGAGTACCAGACTCCAACAGGTGTTCCTGGCTTTATGGCGTGTTATCTGCCGACGGAAACGCGATAGCCGAGCACTTTGCTGAGCAGTATGCGACGGATGGAAGGGAAGGTCCTCTTGTTCACTACACACCACAGTGATTCTTATAACGCCACATTTACAGAGTGGGAGCTCCTCAGCGCCCTTGCCCATTGCCCCGCCACAGCTCCTGGGCCAGATCGGATCCACAGTCAGACGATTAAACATCTCTCGTCTGACTACAAGCGACGTCTCCTCGTCATCTTCAACCAGATGTGGTATGATGGCGCCTTTCCATAGCAATGGCGGGAGAGCACCATCATTCCAGTGCTCAAACCCGGCAAAAACCAGCTTGAAGTGAATAAGTATTGGCCCATCAGCCTCACCAACATTCTTTGTAACCTGTTAGAATGTACAGTAAGTCAGTGGTTGTGTTGGCTCCTGGAGTCACGGCGCCTACTGGCTCCATGCCAGGGCATTTTCCGCCAGGGTCGCTCTACCTCTGATAATCTTGTGTCCCTCGAGTATACCGTCCGAATTCTATTCCAGGAGCCAGGGTTTCTGTCTTTTTTTATTTACGGAAAGCATATGGCACAACCTGTCGACATCATAACCTTGCCACTTTATATAAGTAGGGCCTCTGGGTCCACTCCCTTTTATCCAAAACTTACTATCGCTCTGTACTTTCCGTGTCCAATTGGGTGCCTCCCATATTTCACTCCATATCCAGGAGAATGGAGTCCTGCAGGATTCTGTATTGAGTGTGTATTTTTAGGGGCCATTAATGGTCTAGCAGCAGCTGTAGGGCCGTCGGTCTAACCTTCTCTGTACGCAGACATCTTCTGCATTTCGCACTGCTCCTTCAGTTCTGGTGTTGCTGAGCGGCGCCTACAGGGAGCCACCCACAGGGCGCACTCACGGGCTCTAGCCCACGGCTTCCAGTTTTCAGCCGCGAAGTCGTGTGTCGTGCACTTCTGTCGGCATCGTACCATTCATCCGGAACCAGCACTATACCTTAATGACGATCCACTCACTGTAGTGGAGACAAATCGATTCTTAGGACTGGTTTTCGACGCTCGATCGACTTGGCTTCCTCATCTCCGTCAGATTAAGCGGAAGTGCTGGCAGCACCTCAATGCCCTCTGCTGCCTGAGCAACACCAACCGGTGGGCAGATCACTCCACGCTGCTGCAACTCTGCAGAGTCCGTGTTCAATCCCTTCTTGACTGTGGGAGTGTGATTTATGGTTCGGTAACTCCCTCAGCGTTGCATTTACTCGACCCAGTGCACCACTGCGGAGTTCGACTAGCGATAGGAGCTATTAGGGCGAGTCCAGTGACCAGCCTACTGGTGGAGGCTGGAGTCCGTCCATTGAAGATCAGACGTGCACAACTGCTCGCCAGTTACGTTCGACACATTCGTAGCTCTTCTGAACATCGTAATTACCGTCTCTTCTTCCCAACCACGGCGGATCATCTCCCACATCGGCGGCGCAGATCAGAGTTTACGATCGCAGTTCGTGTCCCTTCTGTCAGAACTGGAGTCTTTCCCTTTACAACCTCTCCTCGAGGTCCATTCACGTACACCTCCATGGTGTAAAACCTCGGCAGAAGCTTCTCCTGGACCATCAAATGTCCCTAAGGACACAGTTAACCCTGCGGTTTTCCGCTGTCATTTCCTCTCGATTCTCGACCTGTACTGGGACCATGAAGTGGTTTACACCGACGGCTCGATGGCTGATGGTCACGTTCGCTTCGCTTATGTTCATGGAGGACATACTGAACAGCGCTCCTTGCCAGATGACTGCAGTGTTTTCACTGGAGAGCTGACGGCCATATGTCGTGCCTCATGCCGTGGCGAGTCATTTCTTCTGTGTACTGACTTCTTCCAGCCTACAAGCTATCGACCAGTGCTACCCACGCCATCCTTTGGTGGCGACCATCCAGGAGTTTATACACTCCTGGAAATTGAAATATTAACACCGTGAATGCACTGTCCCAGGAAGGGGAAACTTTATTGACACATTCCTGGGGTCAGATACATCACATGATCACACTGAAAGAACCACAGGCACATAGACACAGGCAACAGAGCATGCACAATGTCGGCACTAGTACAGTGTATATCCACCTTTCGCAGCAATGCAGGCTGCTATTCTCCCATGGAGACGATCGTAGAGATGCTGGATGTAGTCCTGTGGAACGGCTTGCCATGCCATTTCCACCTGGCGCCTCAGTTGGACCAGCGTTCGTGCTGGACATGCAGACCGCGTGAGACGACGCTTCATCCAGTCCCAAACATGCTCAATGGGGGACAGATCCGGAGATCTTGTTGGCCAGGGTAGTTGACTTACACCTTCTAGAGCACGTTGGGTGGCACGGGATACATGCGGACGTGCATTGTCCTGTTGGAACAGCAAGTTCCCTTGCCGGTCTAGGAATGGTAGAACGATGGGTTCGATGACGGTTTAGATGTACCGTGCACTATTCAGTGTCCCCTCGACGATCACCAGTGGTGTACGGCCAGTGTAGGAGATCGCTCCCCACACCATGATGCCGGGTGTTGGCCCTGTGTGCCTCGGTCGTATGCAGTCCTGATTGTGGCGCTCACCTGCACGGCGCCAAACACGCATACGACCATCATTGGCACCAAGGCAGAAGCGACTCTCATCGCTGAAGACGACACGTCTCCATTCGTCCCTCCATTCACGCCTGTCGCGACACCACTGGAGGCGGGCTGCACGATGTTGGGGCGTGAGCGGAAGACGGCCTAACGGTGTGCGGGACCGTAGCCCAGCTTCATGGAGACGGTTGCGAATGGTCCTCGCCGATACCCCAGGAGCAACAGTGTCCCTAATTTGCTGGGAAGTGGCGGTGCGGTCCCCTACGGCACTGCGTAGGATCCTACGGTCTTGGCGTGCATCCGTGCGTCGCTGCGGTCCGGTCCCAGGTCGACCGGCACGTGCACCTTCCGCTGACCACTGGCGACAACATGGATGTACTGTGGAGACCTCACGCCCCACGTATTGAGCAATTCGGCGGTACGTCCACCCGGCCTCCCGCATGCCCACTATACGCCCTCGCTCAAAGTCCGTCAACTGCACATACGGTTCACGTCCACGCTGTCGCGGCATGCTACCAGTGTTAAAGACTGCGATGGAGCTCCGTATGCCACGGCAAACTGGCTGACACTGACGGCGGCGGTGCACAAATGCTGCGCAGCTAGCGCCATTCGACGGCCAACACCGCGGTTCCTGGTGTGTCCGCTGTGCCGTGCGTGTGATCATTGCTTGTACAGCCCTCTCGCAGTGTCCGGAGCAAGTATGGTGGGTCTGACACACCGGTGTCAATGTGTTCTTTTTTCCCTTTCCAGGAGTGTATATGCCCTGGAAAGGTCCAGTCGTTCAGTAGTGTTCGTCTGGACCCCGGGTCACGTCGGAATTCCAGGAGATGAACTTGCCGACAGGCTACACGGAAACCGCTTCTGGAGATTGGCACCCCGTAACTGACCTGCGTTCGTTATTACGCCGCAGGGTTTTTCAGCTTTGGGAGACGGAATGGCATAATCTCGGTACGCACAACAAACTGCGTGCCATTAAGGAGACTGCGAATGTGCGGAAGTCCTCGATGAGGGCCTCTCGCACGGACCCTGTGGTTCTCTGCTGGCTCCGCATTGGCCACGCTTGGGCTACCCACGGCTGCCTCCTGCGCCGTGAAGACCCGCCTGAGTGTCGGTGCTGCGCCTGGTTGACAGAGGTCCATATTCTTTTGCACTGTCCTACTTTGGCTGCCCTGCGACATTCTCTTCGGTTTCCGGACTCGTTATCATTGATTTTAGCAGACAACGCTTCATCGACTGATTTGGCTCTACATTTTATCCGAGAGAGTGCGTTTTATAATTCTGTGTAGGTTTTAGCGTATGTCCTTTGTCCCTCTGTGTCCTCCACCCTAGTGCTTTTAGGCTGGAGGTTTTAATGTGTTGGACAGTGGCTGGCTTCTCCTTTTATGCTCGTGGTCAGCCGGCCACGGTAATCTGCTTTCTTGTTTCAATCTCTCCTACCTGTATCTTGCATCTCTCTGTGGTTTTCTTGTCCTCTTTTGTCCATTGTAGAGTTTGTTGCCCTTCTGTCGTCTGTCGTTCTTGTGGTTTTTCCCTTTCTCCCCATTTTGTGTTGTCGGTCCCGTTTGTTTTATTCTCAGCCTTGTGGCATTGCTTTTATCGGAACAAGAGACAGATGACCCATCGCTTAAAGCAACCATCCAACGAAACTACATGTAATCCTAGTAATCCTTTGTACTTGAGAACCTTGAAGATTTTCAGTAATTTTATTTATGAGTAGTTTTAGTGACTATGTGTTCATGTATTCATAACTTCAGCATGCAATACGGTAGCATAGCACTTTGTCCTGCTTTTCCTATGATATGCTACGGATTCCTTAATTACCCTTTCTTTATAATAATAGGCCCAATTCCATCCTTGCTCCTTTCCTTTTGTTCGTCTAATTTATTGCAGTCTCATCTTAGGTGAAAAGGTTATCCCACAACTGCATTTTTTTATATACGCCCTTCCTGCATTAACGTCATATTTATAGCAACAAATATGTAACACTCTATTCACTCATTTATTATGTTGCGAAGTAAATAATTTTTTCTCGCTACTGCGATGGAGGGTTTGCTTTAAAGCATTTTTATGCTGACACTGTTTCATGAAGACTTCAAATTTTTGAAACATTTTTCACTGCACTATTTCCCAGTTTATCAAAATACTGCGAAGTTTCACTTTTGGTAGTCACCCTCCTGTCTCCTTATTCACTTATTCTAGCATGTAAACTGTTTGAAACAACAATGCAGAAATCAACAACTAAGTCGAATTTTAGAAACAATGGTAATTCAAGTGCATAAAATGCGAACCTCGTTGCCAATTTTGGGGAAGCGGCAAATGTTTTCGCACGCTCACTTTGTTTGCTTGCACACCTCTCGATCAGCTGTTCGCTGACCTTTTGGTGCTCTAGCTATCAATTGTTGAAAGTGTTGGAGCTATGTAGCTAAAATATTGGGTAAATAATAAAAAAATTGGTAAATAGATATTAGATTGATACTGAAGGATATCTGCATTAAGTAATAATATGGGTAAAGGTATCAATGGGAAAGTATTGAGTGAAGAGGTATCAGTATCGAGATAAAAGTACTTGATATCAAAACATAATAACGCAGTTTCCGTGTTCCTAGTCATGAGCTGTAAACAGTGGTTAACTCCACAAAGGCCTGTCACAGACGATCGTGTCGAGCTTTCAGCGCAGCAACCAGGAAGTCGTTTGTTATGAAACAAAAACAGTTTATCAGCACGTGCGTCACACACATTGCTCATCTAAGACATTTATTTCGGACCATTTGTTGTTTATCTTAAAGTAATATGTGGTGTCACCGCCAGACACCACACTTGCTAGGTGGTAGCTTTAAATCGGCCGCGGTCCATTAGTACATGTCGGACCCGCGTGTCGCCACTGTCAGTAAGTGCAGACCGAGCGCCACCACACGGCAGGTCTAGAGAGACGTACTAGCACTCGCCCCAGTTGTACGACGACTTTGCTAGCGACTACACTGACGAAGCCTTTCTCTCATTTGCCGAGAGACAGTTAGAATAGCCTTCAGCTAAGTCCATGGCTACGACCTAGCAAGGCGCCATTAACCATTTCTAGAGAGAGTCTCACTTGTATCATCAAGAATGCTGTATACAAATGATGGATTAAAGTTGAGTATTCCAGAAGCTACGTACTTTTCTTTATAGCATTCATTACGTATCCTGTTTCAGACCTAAGCAAGCCTGCGTGAGTTAAGCGCGTGCCCTTTCGGCTTCCTCGCCCTGTGTCTAGACTGTCTTGTCTAGACACAACATAATAATCTTGGGAGTCTGTAAAGTTTATGTGATTTTGACCCCGAAGGTGTGGGCCCTGTCGTAATGGTACGGCGCGATAAATAACGAGGCATCCTTTTTTAACGTCAGCTACTGTGTGGACAGTTTAAATTGGCGGGAAGGCTGATGCCGATAGAAAGCGCCCAGCCACGCTTGGCAAGGACTTCGGAAGACATAGAAGAACTTTCGCGAAATTCCGCCAGCGCTGTGGCACCTGGCCTCCCGCGATGCCACAGGCAACGGTCAGTCCCACCTTGCAAGCCCTAAGAAGCTAGTGTCCGCTGGGAACCGAACTCAGCATATCACAGCCGTGCATTTTAATTGAGTACGTCGTGTTTATCACGAAGAATAATTAAAATATTCGAGACAGAAAAGCAAAGATGATCTGATTGCCACCAAGTCTTCTGGGGAGATTAACTGATTTTTCAAATGCACGATTACTGCGAATTAATATTACAAGATTGCGTAGCGTGGTGGAAGATCCTGGAACGATACTTCGCCTAGCTGTTTTAGCAAAACAGAGTTAAATGGCGCTTCCTGAAGGAAGTCGTGTTTTTGTTGTGAATGGGGCGCGAAAACTGAAATAAAATACAATCTCATTCTGTCTTAGTTATCTTTATTCCAGTTTGGAACCTGGTTACGACATTGGCGTTTTCATTGGTTCCTGCTGTTGTTGTTGCACGAACTGTACGGAGGATGTCTGGTTGACCAGTTGTGCGACTGGGCACTATAAAGAGAATTTAGGTACACTAGAGTCCGCAGGTTAAGGAATTTGCCCGCACTAGCATATTACAGAAACAGAATTCCAAACCCCTAAATGTCACACTCAGTTAGTACCATCGAGCTGTGTGAGCCGTGGTAAAAATTGCTGTCTTGAAGAGCGTGCCGCGGCGCGTTGTGTGAAGCAGTCGCCCTCCGTTTATGGCGGTGGCGCCGCTGTGGCAATCGCAGCTTTGGTGTCTCACTCTGGCGGGAAAGGGGAAAGGTTGCCTGTTCACGTGCATTTAAGCGGCGCTATGAGCTCGCCAGTTGGTCAGTCTGGAGTCCGTCTGGGTGAGTCTGGAGTCAGTCTGGGGTCAGTCTCTCGTCCCCAGCTTGCTAGTCTGTCTCTCGTCCGAATTTGTGGCTCAGTGAGAGAAGTCAACGAATGGTCGCCCGTTCGGCGGCTTAGTTCCTGCATCTGAGTCTGCGCGTTAGGCCGCCAGTCTGCTCGAGTTGCTCAGGCAACGGTCATTGGCGGTTGGATCGATCGGTTGGTCGGTCGTGCACTGAGACACAAGATGACTTCTAAGCCTCGAGCGTCGGCGCATGTGAGGTCGCCACGTGAGTCCAGTGGGCCGCGCCGTATAGCGTCGGCTTCGCGGCCGACACGAGAGCAACGGGAGTCAACCCTCGACATCGGTCTGTCCGGTGCGAGCTGCGACGCCGTGAGACGGGAGATAGGCGCGCCTTCCTGCGTCCGTTGAAGCGGCTCGCAGCGGACGGTTCGGGAGAGCGATTTGGGGGTGCTGCGCCAGATCTTCGCCAGACATCGCAGTTTATTAGGAGTTAAGTGATTGAATATATATTGTTTCATTTACTTGTAAATTCTACTTTCTTCTTGGTGAGGTCACCTGCTGCTTTGTTTCGGGGTCGTCCCACCATTCTTCTCCGTTTGCCCACCCGCGGGAAGGTGGTTATTTATGAATTGGGTGGTCCGTTTTCCCCTTGTGGAGTAGGGGCGGGTTAGAGCAACCTGCGGTTCGGGTTGTTCGGTAATCGCACTATCAGTGTGCCGTACGTTAATAGCTGCCTCTGTCATGTTTTTCGGGTTCGGGGTGTTGCCGAATTTATTGCTTGAAGTGTAACTGCCTAATTCCTGAAATATGTTATTATCTTGCCTATCATCTTGAGAGGCGGTATATTTATAGTGTAGAGCATGTTTGGCCAATCTTGTATAATTTTATGTAAGATTGCATTTCATGGGCTTTTATTTAAATGCTCATTTTAGTATATAAGATAGCTACCCTTCCACCGAAAGACTTTTCTTAGAAGTTAAAATCGAGTTGCACCTTTCGGTGGCAAGTTAATCTTTTAATTTTATTGTTTTGTACCATTTCCATCCATCCTACGGGGTGCATAGTTTGTGTGCTTGTGTGAATTGTTAAAGCTTTTACTTTAAGGTACTCTGGTGTGTTGCAGATTTGCACCTGTGTAGTCTTTCAGAGGTTGTTGTGAGAGGTCGTGACTACGGCCGTGTCAAAAGGGGGCGGCAAGGTTCTCTGCCCGAAAGCTCATGCACTCAAAACTTTGTTTCCTTCTGCCTCTGAATAAATTGTAACTTGATAGTTGGAGGGTGCTTTCTGCTTATAATTTTAAATCTGTTCCTTAAAAAAAATAGGAATAAAATTCCCTTTTGTTAAAAGCAATTTCATTTTGATTTCATCAGTTACTCCCTGATACTCTGGTACTGACAACTACTTCCACGGTCACATAGTGTGATTAAATGTGATAATGTTCTTGATGAATCGCTAGTAAATAAAGTAAATTCTTAAGAAAAGGTTTTGAAAGCAAATTCACAGTTCACTGTGTTTAGTGCGACCCATAATTTTTAGGCTGCACATGGACGTTACCATACTAGGCTCTTCTTCATGTGTACTTTTTGTGACTCTTCATGTCCAAACGGGAATGGCGGTGGAAAACTAATAGCTGTTTTCGGGATTCTCCGGCAAGGGGTGCCGACGTGGGAGCAGGCGAAATGTTGGCCCCAGGTGCCGCTGCGTCATCATCATCAATGCGCCATTAAGCGAGCCCAAGGACGGCGCCAGCTGCGGCGACGGCGCGGGCTGAGCGAGTGGGTCCCCCTCTCCAGCCCGCCCCCGCCTCCCACCCTCCTTCTTTATCGGCCCATTTATCCAGACGCCTGCGAAGACCGCTTAGATTGTCGCGTCGTGACTCTTCCCACCTCCAAATCAACAAACTGCTGCGAGTTTAAAGTTTCTCTCCTGAGGAAGCCCGGAGGCAGTTTTAATTTAAATTAATGAAGGAGGAGGCGCCAAGAAACCAGTAGCTGCCGCCGAAGACTTGTTTCCGCGGACCGCAATATTTATCCCGCAGCGCTGGCGGCGGCGGCGGCGGCGGCAGTCGCATTAGCATATTAATTCCGGGCCTGCGACACGCAGATAAAGTGGCGCCCGCTATCGGGCGACTGGGCGCCAGGTATTTACTCGCCGCAATTAATCAAAAACACAAAAGGACGCATATTAGCATGATAACGGCCGCGCGCAAGACGCCCGCAACTTCGTCAGCGCTAAAGGCGAAGAACTGCGTACGGCGGTAGCTTCTGCTACAGGCTACTAGTTGGTGCACGGCGCATGCGCAGGCAGCCACACAATTTGCCCCTCTGTACAACGGTGTCCTGGAAACTGGTCTGTGAGCATGCGGGTGCTATTCTGTCATTCTGCACAACGGATTAATCTGAGATGTACCCTTTACCCTGTGGCTCCTGCAAGATGCAATTTCCATCCCCACACTACTACAGAAGTCAGACAGACGCTCCTAACGTTCTAAAGAGAAATGCCTGAAAAACTTTCAGCAATAAATATCTTCTGGAGTCGTCCACTGTAAGGAAATGACACGAAAATTCACAAAATTTCTTATGTAACTAGTGGGATACTTGGGTACTGGAAAGTGCTAGTTAGTGTAAGAAAAACATGAACCTAACGAAAATTATTATTTCTTTTGCAAACATTCTGAGAAATCACAATGGCACTTTTAGTTATGAACTGAACAATTTATTTCCGGGTTCTTTTCGGAATGTGAAATTACCTCTTAAGGATATTATTCGCTAATGAAATTTCTATACAAAGTTTAAGATTGTTATTGACTTGGCAAAATGGCTGAGAGCCGCGCCTACTCAACTTGAATAATTATCTGTTAGGTACGGTCGAGGCTGTCGCGTGTGAAATGCAGTGAAGTGTACTGTTGTGGAGGAAATATGGGGCTCGCAAGAGCTGCAGCGCACAATACCGTAAGCTGCGATGACTGCTGTCTGCGCCGCTCCCTGCTGACAAATAAGATAACTCTCGTTCTATCTGGATTGACGTTCGCCAATCAAACTCTCCCTACGCCTTGATGAAGTGAAGGACTCCTATTCGCCCCTAATCTAACTATTGGCGTGGTACACCGGTCAGATAACCAGTCCACCGCGATGTCACTCAAAAATTCGCCCGCAGGCATTTAACTATAACTCTATCCATTCACACCGCGCAATAAGTGTGGCAGAAACACAGTGAACAATGCTTAATCGCAAGGACTCAATATAGAGTCGCACTCCGATTCGCTCTCGACAGAGGTGCTCTCCCAGTGAAGTACTGAGGAGAGACTTGTTCCTCGCTTTTTGAGTACACGTATGAGCGCGCACGCTCTCGTTACGTGTTCTCGCTCCAAGAGCGACAATGGAACGGCCCCTCTCCACACCAGACGTGAAGCGATGTATCTTTCGGTCTCTTCCACTACTCTTTCAGCTCAAGGCATCAGAAATATCGTCTGCCAATCAGCATTGCTCTTCTAAAATGGGAGAATGACGTTTCGTTTAAGGCGACCAATCCGGAAATCTGTAGCATCGGCGTTTGGCGTTTGCTGTCTCCCTGTGAAAATCTCTGAAACTGCGTACTATGTTGTAAAGAATGTGTAGGCTGTGCACTGCCACACAATGTAGCGGAATTTGCTTTTAAGTCGAACACGGGGTCGTTCTTCCTTTCACTCGGGCAAACGCTGTCTGTTCTATGGGCGGTCACCGGCTGACATAGATAGGCTGAGTCGTCCTCTGAAGGGACCGCCCCCCGGCGTGCGGTTTGCGTCTCCAGAACTAAAAGCTCCCGTGACTGTCGTGTCTGGAATGTGTGTCTGTACGCAGCCTCGAGTATTTCAATCTTGGTGCGCATTTGCGATTTATTAGTTATTTGCATATCGTTTACATGAATTCATACAACACTGACTTTATCTTATCGAGTTTGGGTTCGAATGAAGCGTCTTGATGTGCGGAATATGATTGTGAGGGCGGAATATGTAAGCAATGAAGGTCAGGAGACCACGACGTCTTACAGTGGGACCAGCAAAATTTTCGCCCAGAAAAGGTCGAGAAAATGTTCAACAGTCCCCCTGGCAGGCAGTTTGAAGAGCCGAGGTCACTTTCGCACAACTCGCATAGTGGCGTCAAATCGAAAGACTTGCACCCGGCGAACGGTCTACCCGACGGGAGGCCCTAGTCACACGACATTTATTTACTTTCATGGTGATTTACTTCATAATAACGGGTGAATGGAAGCGTCCGATTCCATCCGTCTGCTTTGACCCATGATGTAAGGGTGTTACGTCATGGGTGTGTGACGTCATTACGACGCGGAGTTTATGAGTTGGTTTTGTTGTGGAGTTCGTCTTGCTGTGTTTGATGGCGCCCTATGGTGGTGTGTGTGTATGGGCTGAATGTAATGGGTTCATTTGAGCCTTGCTGTTGAATGTGCGAAGTCGTTGGTAGTCTTTGTAGTTTGGAACGCAAGGTTTGTGTATTTGGCGTTTCCATTATGTGTTATTTGTTTGTTGTTTGTGGTGAGTTCCGTCATCTCGGGTAGAGGTATCGGTGTCGGCGTGCACCACTGTGTGCTCATGTGTGTGTGTGTGTGTGTGTGTGTGTGTGTGTGTGTGTGTTTGGGATGGCCGACCTAGTTTGCAGCGCCGGACTTTATTGGTGGTAAGTAACTGTTTTTTTTTGTCTATTTTTCTCGTGTATGTTTTGTGTATTTATTGTGTATTGAATGTATCTTAATTTACGTGGGGATGTTTGACTTTTGAATTTTTGAGGTGTTGTGGTTTTGGTTTTGTTTTTCGTAGCTGTAGGCGTTGGTTTTTTTGTATCAATAGTTATGGTTGACCTATATAGGTCAATGGTAATGACCGATTCCAATTTTAGTAGTTTTTGCTGTACGTGTTGGTCTTTTGGTATCGTCAGCTGTGGTTGACCTTATGAGGACGCTTCCATTTACCAATATTTTTGCAATCTGGTCATAATGTATTTTTTGGTGTCCGACACAGTCACAAAATTTTTACTTATGGTCAGATCTTCGGAAACACCAAGTGGAAATCATGTAGTAAATTGCACTTGAAGATCTGAATGATAGTTTGGCGCAGGTACCACTAGTTCGTATAGCGTTATCCAGTGTGCACGTGTAGTATTCAACTATGGATGCAAACCAGCACTGCACTTCAATTGCAATTCGAACAAACTACGGTAGATACGTTGACTCGTTGCATAGAGAGGAGGGAGTAACTTTCGTCAATTGCGATAGTGGCGCTGCTAGAGAAACAGTTAAATATACAGCAGGAGACTGCCCATTTGAAACCTTCAATGGTGACCGTTTCGAATTCCTACGTGCTACTCTAAAGGCGGTCGAATACGACAGAAACATGGACATTCGGCGCGCAGTTGTGTTTCCCTACATTTTGTGATTTCATACAAGCTTATTCCTTGATGATCTTACAGATCTTCAGAAATGATGTAGGAGGGTAAATGTATCAATCTGAGGCAACGGTCGCTGGAACGGAAACGATCTACTATGAAGTTATAAGCGAAAATCGTTCTGATACCTCCGACAGTGGAATACATGTGCTGTCCTGCTGACAATGTAGGGTAAGCAATTCCGACAAGAGGTTGGGTTAGTAACTCTACTAATCCAATGCAAATGGCGTACTTTGTACTGACATGAGCAATCCTGGTATACAATGCCTGTAATGCAGTAAATGCAGTCTGTGTTTAGTGTTGAAGTAATAACGTCGATCAGCCATAACCAAGTGGAGTAGTGCCCAATGACGGAAGATGCAGACATGACTTTCGCGTATGTGTAAGCTATAGAAACAGCAGAAAAGCAAAAACATCGTACAGAACCAAATATCCACGCAGAAGACATCTGGCTCACACCATGTTTCCAAGACTGTTCCAGCAATTAAGCAAAACAGGGCAGACCGAGGAGAACAACGAAGTAAGTGCTCTTCTGACTTAGAAGATGCAGTGCTTGCCGGAGTGGATGAGGCACCTACAATCAGCACTCTATGAGCTGGGCGAATCCGATTTCGGTGCTCGTGTCGTGCTTTAGCCAATAGTTCCTGCAGCGGCTTACACTCCGCCCTACCGTCCCTGAGCACATACTTTTCACTGATGAAGCCTGTTTCGCCAGAGACGGTATGCTAAATAGTCGCAATAGTCATATTTGAGTCGATGAGTAACTGTGCGCTACAGCTGTGTAGAGCAATCGACGTGTTGGCAGGCACAGCCATTGATTACACACTATGCCCATTTCTGCTTTCTCTCCGCTTAAACGCACATCTGTACATAGTATTTATCAGGAACACACTACCCCGGTTGGTGGAATATATCGCACTCGCTATTCGTCAACGAATGTGGTTCGTGAACACCTGGATCAAACATTCCCTGAAAAGTGAACACGCTGAGGAGCTCCTGTTTATGGACAGCATGTTCACCTGATCTCACCCCACTTGATTGCTCGGTTTATTCTTGTGGAGCCACGTGGAAAGTCTTGCGTACGAGATACACGTCTAGACTTAAGAGGTTTTCCTGCCAAGAATTCTCTCTGCTTGCTACACTGTTCCGGCGACACCGTGCGCATTAGAACTGGTACGACATCGCTTTGTGCGACGCTGCCATGCCTGCATTTAAGGGAAAGGGGAGGAGAGGACACGCCATTTTGAACAACTGCTGTAAATGCTACATGTGAAACTTGTGGAGGTAAACGGAATTCATGATTACTGTAATGTAGAGCTGAGATTTTCCGTCTCCCTGACATCAAGTTACGTTCGCCGTTACTAGTCCACCAAGGGAAATTATCTGCAGGTTTTGGGGAGTATTAACCGAGAATTCTGTATGTCATGACCAGGGTTCAGAAGTTGGGGCCCTGCACGGTGCTAATGTGGAACTTGAGTAGATTTCTCGCTTTTCCCTTTCGACTCGGTCGTTCCGGACTAGAGTCAAATGACACATTTACAGTTATCCATCATCCCTGTATGTATATTTTTTTTGTATTTTTATGTCTGTCTTTTTTATGTCCTGTGTATTTTAATTTCATATTTAATGGTTGTATTAAAGACTATTTCTATTTAATTAATTCACGTGATATGCTACACCATACAGTAAATAAAGAAATAGAATGGAGAACATAAATACCAAATTACGAGCGATAAATTTAAAAATTGTCCTTTTTACACGGCATCACACGCATCAAAAAAAGTTCTGCATCACCCCGGTTCCCAGAACTCCTGAGGATACACGTTGACTGTGAATATTCTATCAGAGACAAACTACCTTTGAGTGTTTAGAGTTGTCACTAAACCCGCCCAAAGATGTAAACAACCATGCATGAGCAGCGCCTATTAGACGGAGGGGGTTCGACAGCCGGTCAGTTCCACTCAGGAAGGAGGTACACGGCTCGTGTTGTCTATAGTTCAACCATGCCTAGACGGTCAACACCGCGGTTCAATCGCGTCCCAATTGTTACTTAGTCTGCCTCGGGCATGGATGTGTGTGATGTCCTAAGTACTTCTAAATTCTCGTGTACTGATGACCTCAGATGTTAAGTCCCATGGTGCTCAGAGCCTTTTGAACCATTTTGTCACTTTGTGCGAGGAAGGGCTCTCAACAAGGGAAGTGTCAGAGTGAACTAAAGCGATGTTGTTCGGACATGGAGGAGATACAAAGAGACAGGAACTGTAGATGACATGCCTCGCTCAGGTCGCCCAAGGGCTACTATTGCAGTGGATGACCGCTGCCTACGGATTATGTCTCGGAGGAACCCTGACAGCAACGCCACCATGTTGAATAATGATTTTCGTGCAGCCACAGTCGTGTCACGACTCAAACTGTGCACCATAGGCTGTATCATCCGCAACTTCATTCCCGACGTCCATGACGAGATCCGTCTTTGCCACCACGACACCATGCAGCGCGGTGCAGATGGGCCCAACAACATGCCGAATGGACCGGTCAGGATTGGTATCACGTTCTCTTCACTGATTGTCGCATATGCCTTCAACCAGACAATCGTCGGAGACGTGTTTGGAGGCAAACAGGTCAGGCTGAACGTCTTAGGCACACTATCCAACGAGTGCAGCAAGGTGGAGATTCCCTGCTGTGCTGGGGTAGCATTATGTGGGGCTGATGGTGCGGTCATGGAAGGTGGCGTAACGGCTTGAATGCCACACGTGAATGCCATCCTCCAACCGATAGTGCAACCATATCGGCAGCATATTGGCGAGGCATTCGTCTTCATGGACAACAATTCGCGGCCCCATCGTGCAAATCTAGTGAATGTCTTCCTTCAGGATAATGACATCGCTCGACTAGAGTGGCCAGCATGTTCTCCAGACATGAACCATATCGAAAATGCCTGGGATAGATTGAAAAGGGCTGTTGATGGATGACGTGACCCACCAAACACTCTGAGGGATCTACTCCGAATCGCTGTTGAGCAGTGGGACATTCTGGACCAACAGTGCCTTGATGAACTTGTGGATAGTATGCCGCAACGAATACAGGCATGTATCAATGCAAGAGGACGTGCTACTGGGTATTAGAGATACCGGTATGTACAGCAATCTGGACCATCAACTCTGATGGTCTCGCTGTATGGTGGTACAACATGCAATGTGTGGTTTTCATGAGCAATGAAAAGGGCGGAAATGTTGTTTATGTTGATCTCTATTCCAATTTCTTGTACAGTTTCTGGAACTCTCGGAACCGAGGTGAGATGAAACTTGTTTTGGTGTGTGTATATGACACATGTAATGTATATAAATTGCCTTGTCATGTAAGATTGAAAGAACTATGCCCCTTACATGAAGTCAATCAAGATCACCAAACTCACGTTGAGCAAACAGTAGGGCTGAACAAATATGACTGAAAAGACAGTCCATCTTGTAGAGGGTATAGTATGGACATATTGGAATAATTAATGTTGGGTGATGGTTTTAAAGTAATCCATGGGACGTGAAACTTTGTGGAAATGCGTCGCTTTACTGGAGGCTAGTTTATCCCAGGGAAGTATTCAGAGTTGACCACGGCTGGTTGGCGGCGCGTGATGGGAAGCGACAATAGGCAGCTTAGGGCGGCTCAAACTCTGAGAAAGCGGTAACAGGGCACGGCCTCCAGCTGCCTAAAGATGAGTGACAGTGAGGGGGTGTTTGACCCCAGGCTGGTGTACCAGGAAGCAGATGGAAAACGGTACGCCTGTTGTTAAATGTCCGTCGTCCCGTTTTCAGTGAAACATGCGAGAAAGCCGCGCAAAGCTATGGTGGAGCAGTCAAAAGAGACCAAAATATGCGTGTTCGTGACTATAGCAACTTCACGCTGAATTCACGGTCCGCAGAGTCTGAAGTAAATCAGGTTAAGAGCGACAGAATGAAATGCGCCGGTCTCCGATGGGAACGTAAGACCAAGGAATTTGAAGTACTCTCCGAGGAGTCAGAATTTCGGAAAAAATTGGTGTTTTATGCAGATGATAACCTCGATGGGTGGGCTGGGAGGAGCTAAATAGCAGCAGTTGAGAGGAAGGGAAATTTTGTGGGAATTTGTTGACTTCCCAGAGGAGACATTGGTCGGCGCTGGGAAGCAACGCATAATTAACGCGACTTTTGCTGCAATTGACGGAAGTGATTTTGCTGGAGAGGAAACCGAGGCTAAGAGCGGACTGACAGAAGTCTCGGTATACGTCTTCCTATCCCAGCTTGCCTAGAGTGCGGACGTGCCGCTCTTTACTCAGCTTGCCTGAGAGAGAGTGAGCATTTCTGCACTTCAGGACTTAGCAAACTGAACTATTGAGCTTGGAGATAGAAAGTTTTTGTTCAACTATGTACTGAGCAAGATAGCTAGGAGTGAATAGACGAGCGCAGCCTTGCAGCACCACGAGGCTGGCCGACATCCGCACAACGACGCCACCCCGACACGCTGAATTCGGTGACATTGCGCCCGCTCCGGCCACTGATTAATTTGTTGGATCATGTCGGCAAAGTTTCCACGAGGGTTTCATGCGCCGTGTATTGTGGAATTCTTCTAGCACTTCGTATTACGCCTGGGTCAGTAGATAGGAATTAATTTTGATTTATCGCGAGTTACTCCACACAAACGCAATTTATTCCCACTGCCTGTTAGCAGAGTCATGTAATGTGATGATTGAAGGTCGTGAGTTAAAATAAATTTGTGCTAATCGACTGCATCTGTTTTCAATCCAGTAGTTGAAATCCCAAGTCACTTTCTTAATTAATTGAATGTTCAACATATGCATCTGGTGTTCAATAGCTGAATATAACATCAATGTGCACCCCTTTTTAATTAAAACGGATCAATTCTGAATCAATTAATGTCAACACTGCCACTGCAGTTCAATCAGGAGTCACAGGGCCTTATTACTTTCTTTGCGTTATCCGATATTGCGGCAGTTTTGCACTCTCTGTTGATCTGTTTGTCAATTAGGTGGGGTGAACACAAGCCAAAAGCAGATAAGTGACGGGTGGGGTGTTACAGTCATGCTGACTGAAAATATGCCAGTGTACAGGTGATGTGAGCTGTACACAGCTTCTCCTCTCACTCCTAGCGCTATATAACTTTAAAACATGAAAACGATTTTTTTGTATAGTTACAATTCTACATATAATCGTCTGTACTCCCAAGTGTAAGATGTATGAGCCTTGAGAAGTTGCATATTAAGTCAATATATCTAAAAACAAAGCTTCTGTAACTTACCAAATGAAAGCGTTGGTACGTTGATAGAGACAATAACAAACACAAACACACACACAAATTTCAAGCTTTTGCAACCCACAGTTGCTTCATCAGGAAAGAGGGAAGGAGAGGGAAAGACGAAAGGATGTGGGTTTTAAGGGAGAGGGTAAGGAGTCATTCCAATCCCGGGAGCGGAAGACTTACCTTGGGGGGGGGGGGGGGGGGAAGGGACAGGTATACACTCGCACACACACACACATATCCATCCGTACATATACAGAATGCATATTAAGTCAGATACACTTGAAAAGGACAGACTATGAGTCGTAAAATAACTCACGTAATAATAAACAAAATTTTTCTAGGTGACAATGCCAAACAAGATTTTTCATCTTCAAACCGAGTATGTTGTGTCCATCATAAAAGGCGGAGAAAGAGACCCAAACGTTAAAACAGCAAATCCAGCTTTATATTTGCATGTAAGGGGGCAGATAGATATTCATGTTGTTAGTCATTTACATCTTACCATTGACGCTGCATCACCCAAAAACCGTACTAAGGGAGACCAAGTCGCCATCCATAGGGGTTAACAAGGATACTCGGAGTGCATGCAGGCTGTGACTCACAGGGAGCGTTCTCGATGTCACCACCCCCTTGTTGCCCGAAGTTGATTCATTCATTTTTGAAGTAAGCTATTAATTTGGACGGCACTTGGCACGCTGAGATAGTGACACATTGCAGCGACCGATAGCGACGGTCGAATTTAAATAACCAGTTTTATTGATCATGCTGATCTTTTTTGTTGCTCATCTTTGTTGTGAGTTGAAGGTTCGATGTCAATTTTCTTTCTTTGGTTTAACTTTTTACGATCGTCTATAACTGTAGAGGATGAGTGGGTTGCTTCAATGAAATCATGTAAACACTGGTGGACTTTCTCGTAAATAACACGTGTTTTTTGAGTCATATCACCTCAGAATACACGTAACTCGAATTCCATCCTCGAACTTCAAACTCGCACAACTGACCGCAAATATTTAACAACACGCAGAAAAGAAATTACTGTCATATATCGATCTATTTATGCAAAATCGTGTTTGGAACATGCTTTTCATAGATAAAACATAAATAATTGTTTATCTTTTTTGAGGAGTCCACAAACATCATTGTAATTAGTTAAGTGTTTATAAAAGTTGACGTTTAAATGTTTTCGCATAACTATGTAGTAGTAGATTTTTGGTTTTTATGTTTTCAGTTTGGTATTGGTCGTTACATATGATCCGAGATCGGTTAGTACATTTGTCTCACAATAAGCAGTTTTATTACAAAGTGTAAGCACTCATGCAGCCCATATGGGCCGTGACTTAGTGAGCAGGTAGTTATAGCAACAGCCGGTCCAGTTTCCACGGTTTATCCTTTGGGCGAAGATTTCACTGAGCGCTGTCTTCATGTATACCTGTGCAATGCGGGCTTCATAGAGGAGAGTCCCTCGCAGATATGTTAGTAACTATCCGGTGTTGAGGAGACAGGTGTGAGACATCCCTTATTGCCCTGTTTCACACGGCATTTGCAAATAATTGATATGCTTCATCCGCATGAGTGGATAATTTCTGAACCTCCTTCGATTTGTAGATAGAATAGTTATGTTTACTTAGGGTTGAGAAGAATGTACGTTTAGTACACCGGTAGGAAAGCAACAAAATTTGATGAAGTTGCGGAAGTAGATGATTTTCTATACGTAAGACAAATAAACAACAAGCCGATGGACTCTTAAAAGAAACAACCAGCGGACTGAAACTGGATGGTAGTTCATTTGAGGAACTGAATGCCGTATTTACTCAAAACATACAGGGTGTTTCAAAAATGACCGGTATATTTGAAACGGCAATAAAAACTAAACGAGCAGCGATAGAAATACACCGTTTGTTGCAATATGCTTGGGACAACAGTACATTTTCAGGCGGACAAACTTTCGAAATTACAGTAGTTACAATTTTCAACAACAGATGGCGCTGCAAGTGATGTGAAAGATATAGAAGACAACGCAGTCTGTGGGTGCGCCATTCTGTACGTCGTCTTTCTGCTGTAAGCGTGTGCTGTTCACAACGTGCAAGTGTGCTGTAGACAACATGGTTTATTCCTTAGAACAGAGGATTTTTCTGGTGTTGGAATTCCACCGCCTAGAACACAGTGTTGTTGCAACAAGACGAAGTTTTCAACGGAGGTTTAATGTAACCAAAGGACCGAAAAGCGATACAATAAAGGATCTGTTTGAAAAATGTCAACGGACTGGGAACGTGACGGATGAACGTGCTGGAAAGGTAGGGCGACCACGTACGGCAACCACAGAGGGCAACGCACAGCTAGTGCAGCAGGTGATCCAACAGCAGCCTCGGGTTTCCGTTCGCCGTGTTGCATCTGCGGTCCAAATGACGCCAACGTCCACGTATCGTCTCATGCGCCAGAGTTTACAACTCTATCCATACAAAATTCAAAACCATTGCTGCACGAGAGACATTCGCTAACGATATAGTGCACAGGATTGATGACGGCGATATGCATGTAGGCAGCATTTGGTTTACTGACGAAGCTTATTTTTACCTGGACGGCTTCGTCAATAAACAGAACTGGCGCATATGGGGAACCGAAAAGCCCCATGTTGCAGTCCCATCGTCCCTGCATCCTCAAAAAGTACTGGTCTGGGCCGCCATTTCTTCCAAAGGAATCATTGGCCCATTTTTCAGATCCGAAACGATTACTGCATCACACTATCTGGACATTCTTCGTGAATTTGTGGCGGTACAAACTGCCTTAGACGACACTGCGAACACCTCGTGGTTTATGCAAGATGGTGCCCGGCCACATCGCACGGCCGACGTCTTTAATTTCCTGAATGAATATTTCGATGATCGTGTGATTGCTTTGGGCTATCCGAAACATACAGGAGGCGGCGTGGATTGGCCTCCCTATTCGCCAGACATGAACCCCTGTGACTTCTTTCTGTGGGGACACTGGAAAGACAAGGTGTACCGCCAGAATCCAGAAACAATTGAACAGCTGAAGCAGTACATCTCATCTGCATGTGAAGCCATTCCGCCAGACACGTTGTCAAAGGTTTCGGGTAATTTCATTCAGAGACTACGCCATATTATTGCTACGCATGGTGGATATGTGGAAAATATCGTACTATAGAGTTTCCCAGACCGCAGCGCCATCTGTTGTTGAAAATTGTAACTACTGTAATTTCGCAAGTTTGTCTGCCTGAAAATGTACTGTTGTCCCAAGCATATTGCAACAAACGGTGTATTTCTATCGCTGCTCGTTTAGTTTTTATTGCCGTTTCAAATATACCGGTTATTTTTGAAACACCCTGTACATAAACACTGTGCAAGTGTGTGTATAACCTATTTGACAATAAAGAGAACGCAATAATTCTATAAACTATGAAGGGATATCAGGCATGTGGTGGCCTTTCCACCCCGATACTCCGTGGTTGACATCAGGCGAGTACTGACAGTCTAGCTTCGACGACGCTGTGAACCATTCCCTCTGCAGTCAATGTCTCAGCTAAACCACCACTACGTCTCTGACTAACAACGTACTGCCGCGAATATGGTGAAGTTGAAGTGCTTCATATTAAGATAGGCGAACGAGTGAAATGAATAAATGACTGACTTGCTGGTGGTTTTAACAAAATATTGGACAAATATCGTCAAGAAAAAACTCTACCAACATACATAGCTTAGCTGAGAGCAGACTTCGAGCAAAGTATCGAACACATTTATTAGAATCAATTAACTAGTTCATACAAGATACATCGACACTGTTATAAGCTATCATAAACGAGTCGGCGCATTTTAAACGAGTACATTTTGGTTGGGACAGAAGGAAATATCTGTAGAGAACATCTGTGAGAAACGGTTCTCAAAAGATTTGTTTCGAAGTCACGTCTGTCTGAACAGTGGCAGCCAGTGTACAGTAGCAGGTTTCGCTTCAGGCGGCACGCGGGCATATCTACGTCCTCCTGCGAACGTGATGGAAGCAGAACCGAGCGTCGCATTGCGTCACGCCGTGCTCATGCACCATATTCGCCCGCCGATAACTATTTTTTTTTTTTGCAGTAAATGCACAGTTTACGCAACTGTATCTGGTCGCCGTGGCTTATTGAACACAAACACGCAGATTTTTAAGGAACTTTGTGCTTCGATAAGAAAATACTGTGGAGTTTGGAACGCGATAAACGTAAAAAAATTAGTGGTAAACAGTACACCAATCACAGAAGCAGACGGAAATAGCTTTTTCCCACATTTGCCGCATCGCACACAAGACGTAAATGAACGTTCAAGTAATTTGTTGTTGTCGATTTGTAATAACTCGTATGTTTTTCCCTTCTACGATGGGCAGAAATTATGTCCTACATTTTTACTACAACGTTATAATTGTAAATCAGTGAGTATTTTCCGTCTTGGATAAGGTGAAGTCACAGGCAAGGATCAAATTACATATTGCCTACGTGTCCATTTTTTTGGAGAAAGATTCCGATTTCGCCATTAGAGGGAAGCGAACACAAGTAACCTAGTCGTCTAGTCGTTATTCCGTGTTTTTAACATTCACGATCCGTGTCCCTACAGGAAAGCAATTAAATATGAAGAAGATCTCATATAATGTAATTTGGACTGCATAACAGGACTGGGAAAACAACTTGAAATGAGTTTAACAGAAAATGTTTCATTCACTATTTGTATTTCTGTTTATTTCATTTTTAAGATTCGCACAATAATGTTTGAGCATGCGACGTTTAATCTTTTATATTTCCAGAACACGTCATTTAACTTTCGTCGAACACTTACACAAACACTAACATAAAATTACCATTAGAGATACGGAGATGGAAGTCATAGAGATAAACGATAACAAAAAACATCTTCTCGCCCTCCACAAACTCTGTCACATTTTCAAAACCATTACGGAACAGAACCGACTCATAAGTTATCGGACTAACATGGTAAACCACACAGCTGTTAAGTTAATAGATCATGTAGTATAATATTAAATCAGATCTATGGTAACACCCACTCACTACCACTCTACACCCTCACACACTTCCCAGGCACCACCACCATCTTTTCCCAGTTGCTTTCCATCCCATCACTCCCCCCTCCCCCCTCTCACAACCACTAGCCACTACTCTCATCTCCCACCCCTGCTTTCCTGTCACATCTCTGCTGTTGAACAACGAAAACATTTCCACTAATTTGTATTGACTCACACTCCCCCCTCTATCCCCCCCCCCACCCTACACACACACACACACACACACACACACACAGAAACACAGAAACGCTCACAGTCAGAAATCAAATGAAAAAACATACTGCTTGAGTGCGGAACACATAAAACCACCCTTTTAAATTTGATGTGAAGTTTTATAATATGACATGAAGTGGAATTAACGCCCATAAAGCCTAAGAAAAAGTGATTTGAAAAGGGCGAAAAACTGGCAAGAGTGAATGTGAAACCAAGATTCTTCCAATACCACCTTCCGATAACGGCGAAGGAGTATGTGTACAAGAACTAAAAAGTCCGTAATACGTTGTAAGCCACCTTTATACGGAAATACTTGTTTGATTCTATACAGACCAAAAGGTACAGATATATCGTGCAGCCATATTTCCATAATGCCCACAGAAGACGCTTCGTAGATAAATGCGAAACGTTTCTGGTGTAAAAATATTATTTCATTGCAGTAAGCTTAAGACTGAAAATCCAGTAATAATTAGTTATCACAATTAATGTAGCTGAATTGTTACTACAGCCCATTTGTGTGCTCTTCTCCTTAATGGCGGAAACGAACTCTTTCTCCAAAAAATGAAAGCACAACTCCTTCCTCTTGCGAGCGTATAGCTGAGCTTTCGACATACCACTGTGAATGTCAGAATGATCCACGTCCGTTGGACAGGTCGATCCTCATTTTGCTCCGCAAGGACTCAAATACATTTAATGAAAAGGTCTCATGCAGTGGATAAGTAATAGAACACGACTGGCTTTAGCAAACATGGAACGTGGTTGTTGTACCTCACAAAAAATGGCAAACAGGATGATCATTTAATTATAACATGTAAGAGCGGTACACATTAATTTATATATGTTACGAAGTTCCCTGATAACATACATAAATAACAAATTATTACAGGGTCTGTTCGATCAGAAGCAATGCGGAGAGTGAGAAAATTAAAGATTGATGATTTGGGAGAGCACTTATCTAATACCTGAATGCCACAGCAAAGACTGGATGGTTTAGGTGTACGTGGCAAGACCACAATCCAGAAGTGCATTATGGGAAGACAAATCGGCATTGGTCGTGCAGTGATTACTTGAACCCTCCAGAAGAATGAGAAACTACACATTCAACTAAAATTCATGATTGAGTCGTGAATGAGCCTTCAGTCACTCGGGAAGAATATTATATTCATGGTTTCTAATCCTAACAATGCACCTACAAACACTCGGTAATTCTCATACGCTGCTCTCCTAAGCTGTGGGCGCTGACGATAATCAGCAGTCAGTCGTGTAGGTACTCTCCATATCCAGCAGTTGTTTGGACCTTACCGAGTGCCATGATCTGCCGAAAACTGCGCCACATCAGCGCTCTATCGGATATGTCAGTTAAATCTCTTAGACCAATCACATTCGTGTGCCCCAGGCAAAGTCTTTTCCACTGTGTGCTGAGCTGAAATACGTTCTCCACCGACAAAGAGTTCTTGCTCCTCTTTACAAGTTCACGCGACGCACAAATGAAACAGGTTCTGAAAATGATGGCTATAGATATGTTTGTTAACAAGGTAACTATCTCCCCTCCTAGCAAAAGTCTTAGAACATTAGCCAATCTTTAGATAGCCAAGAATGCAATTCTTAAACAATTCTGAGTTACTCCCCCGCTCCTCAGCTACGTTTCTTACTCCAGCTAATACGCTCATCTCCACGTCCTTATTTCTCAGAAATTGGCTTCTACTCAGCTATTTTTTCAGATTAGCCAACGAGGAGCCCTCTTATAGCTATTTAGGGCAGATGCTATTAATCCTGTGAAGAATTCATCTCATCACATTACAAAGGGAAAAGAATCCCTGCCCACGATGAAGATCTGTCGCTTCCCATAGAATGTTCCAGACTGTCCCAGCAATCTTGGAAAGCCAGTCGTCAGTACGAGACAAGGTCCCTTTTAAGTTGTAACACCATAGCTCTAATGCTCTACTGATTTATTTTGCCTTTTGTTTTATTTAATGTTACATCTTTGAGTTTCTGCAAGTGTTGTTTGATTGAATCGATAACACAAAATTGTATACTCCTTTCTTTGTAAAAACTTTGATGTCATGGTTTGATTCTATGCAATGTAGTGTATCTGTCATTTACATACTTTGTCTCATTTGAAGGGAACAAAACTTAATGTATATAATTATAATTTTGTTTAAATAATTTTTTGTGGAAATACCAATATATGCAAATGTTCTGTTTCATTTAAAATGTTTGTTTGCTGTTATGTAAATTGCTGACCTTCACTTAGGGTTCTTAGTTATTTTGTATGTAAACGTTGTTGTCCATCGGGAACGGAACTGTGTAACGCGCGCAAATTGTGGTTGGCCTAGGTAGAAAAGGTGAAATCAAGAGCCAGTCGGGGACGAGCTACCAAACTGTCAACTGCTCATGTGAAAGTTGTAAATTGTGCTGGTTCCGAGAGAGGCTTTCCGTGCCGCTTTCCAATGCCTCGGGTGTATGGATAAAGAGCTGGAACTATTCTGGAATTGATATCTATCTTCACCACCAAGAAATGACAGAGTCCAGCAATTCTACCTTGCAAAACCACCTACCAATATGCAATCGCCACAACATTGCCCAATCACTGAAAAGGAACCAAGGAATAGTAGAAATGTATGGTGAAGGATCAGCTCATTGGACGTTTTAGTGTGTGCAAATATAAGGTAACATACTCGAACTCTTATACCTATCTTGATTTTTTATCCCTAGTCACACAACCACTTAGGGTCGTTCCCATGCTAAAGTGATTACCGAGTGTAATTATTGAAAGAACATTAAAATTCAGTGTTTTAGCAGAACTGAGTAATACAGTAAATAATGCTTGCTGAAAATAATCTTTCTGTTAAAACTGTATATTAATATTTTGTTGCCAACTTCTAAAGCGAATGATCTTAAAACTGAGGCTTATAAAGTTTTGCTTAGTAAATGATCATATTGCTGCCTGTTGTGAATCGCAAAAGGTGAGTCAGTATCTCACAAATATGTTAATTTTGTGTCTCGCTGTAGTAAAAGTTGAAAACTGCAATTGTGGAAAATTATATACTCATGCCTGCTAAGCACTTGTTTCTCTTGTGTATTAAAAGTGCATAGTAATGGTGTAACAGGATCCACAGTTTGTGTATTGTGCTCAAGCTAGATAACGATTCATAGGTAGACCACTATCTAGACAACAGTAATTTCTTTATTCAAAAGACAGTGAGAAGTAATCTATTAGTGAACTCCAATTAATTTTCCTTCTAAGTAGAAAGGTGTTTAGTATTGAGAGACTTTATCTATGCACAATAACTAATTCTGCTATGAACCATATTCATATTTCATGTCAGATAGGAATATGTCTGAAAAGTAATAGTAAACCTATGCCCAATTTACGATTCTACAGTGAATATTAAGAATAACGTTATTGAGACCATTCAGTTTGGCTAAGCTCCTTAGGTAATAGTGTGTTTTGTTATCTGTTATATTTATGCAAATAGTTTGTTCTGATCTGTTAGCTTTATCCTTAACGTGAACATACTGTATTCAAGTGCCAGAGTTCATTGCACTCTCGTGTGGCTAAGTATAGGTTGTCCGTTAAAGCTACTCATACCTATTTTCTTGAACAAGAATGTCAATCATTCTCATGCCTAATTAGGCTGGCGACCGTTTTCTTTATTCTTTGAACAGTGTAGATAGGTAAAATATTGTTTGTTAATGTTTAAACATTTACGTGATTCTGAATTTCACTTACGATAAGGTACAATACGGTCAACATAACGAAATTCCTCTCAGAGGGTAACACTGCTCTGTTGCTTTATACCATAATTGCTTTAACAAGATAGTTTTATTTCACAGCCTGCCTCCAACTTCAAGGTTATGGTATAGCAGACGGTAGTGTTACACGAGGCTTTTCCGTGACAGGACTACTTGTTCTGTTGGGGCATAATACGTAATAGACCAAATTTGGTATTTGATTTCACAAACTACGTAAAACCGGTTGCAGTGTAATAAAGTGTGTGTTTTGGCGAGATGGCACTGCTTGTAAAGCGTGAGACCCCCCGTGAGAGCAGATGTTCATCATGCTTCGTTATACGATTTCTGTGAATGTAGTCCTGGCCCCATATCACACTGGACGCACTATTCTAAAAGTTGCAGAAATGTGACTTGCAGACATCAGCACTGACAATGGCCAGGTCGCTGCCCGCTAACTTGTCCAGAGCAGTCAGCTCATCTTATCCTCTTGTGCTTTCCTCTGAAACACAGCCCCCAACTCCCAGGGGAGTTAGTCCGTACAGATAGTGCCCATCTTCGCTTATTATGTACCCGTCTAAGTTACAGAGAAAATTACACAAAAAAACCACCAAGAAAGAGTTAATATAGAAATTGACGGCCTATTCCTGGCAATTACTGATGTTATTAATTACAAGAATTGAATATGTTATTAACTGATAGGAATAGAGGTTATATCAACAAGCTGCTTTTACCTCACACGGGGATAACAGTGGTAATAGTATGAAACCGATGTTTTAATTTGCTCGTTCTCTTTCACAATGATTCTTGCTGACCCTGATACCACTCACATGATTTGTGATTAAAACTGCATAGTGTTTTCGTGTAAGCGAGTTTGTGATGCATATCGTGCGGAGCTGTGTGAGGAATTTCTGTAATGGGATCGCATCGTCCGGCACCACCTAGTACATATCCAAACCATAACCAGAAGACTTCCCAGCTGCCGTGTTTCTTCCCTACGCTCTTCCCATTCATTACGTTGTCTTCCTTTAAGAAAGACATATGGTCGGATGCAATGAAGTTGGAGATAAGTGTGTTTGTCCATTTGTAACGAATACACGAATGGTACGATATACTACAAAAATTTGTTCACTATTTCCATTGCGGATGGCGGATAGGACTGTGATTTAAGTTGGTATAATATGCAATTACATGCTAGAAAGGATTTTTTTCATGGACCATTGGCAGCAAAAGAGCTGCTCTATAGTTGTTCTACATTGCCATCATCATCATCATCATCATCATTTAAGACTGATTATGCCTTTCAGCGTTCAGTCTGGAGCATAGCCCCCTTATAAAATTCCTCCATGATCCCCTATTCAGTGCTAACATTGGTGCCTCTTCTGATGTTAAACCTATTACTTCAAAATCTATATTGCCATGACTATGTAGTTTATATTCCACTCTCTTTGCTCATCTTTTATGTAACTTTTTGTTACTTATTACATGTATATTGTAAATATATGAACATACCTGCAGCTATCATTCTTCACTTTCATCTATCACCTATCGTTGTAAATATTTTTTCTGTAACGCAATGCACCTCATGTTAGAGATCGCGATGTGACAAAGTGTGATATCTAGCCTTTTCGTACATTTTGTACTGACTTTCTGTGTTTACTTAATGTGAATGAGTATGAAACCAAATGCAGCTAAACACTGTGTTTGTATGTGTGAATAACCTGCAATATATACATTAGCTGAATGAATTGGTCATAGATACCATGAGACATTGCAATAAATACCCCAGATCATAGCAATTTAAAAAAAAACTTCTTGTAACCGATAAGTATATTTCCGATATTTCCATCATTACCAGGATCACAGAATCTAGCTGGGCGTGATTCGGAATATACTATTCCTGCAGCACCATATCTGTTGATGAGCCTAAAATGTATTGAAAAGTAGTTAATAGTAGAGAAAACAAATCGTATCAAAGTATAAAAAAAGCTAACACAAATTTTATGTTACTACACATAAACTGCAGCTACGTACCCTTATACGCGTGAAGTATATTAGTTACTATTACCACCACGACTCCCTATTTAAAAAATTCGAAAAAGGAGCAATATTGTTGAGGCTGTCACGAGAAATTTAATTACCAATGTCTTTTTAGATGTTAAGACTTCACATTTGTAGAAAACTGTAACTAGGATTGGTCCGTTGTACACTAGTGCATAACAAAGATAGGCACTTCTAAATACGAGATGTAGAAGCACAGCGGGGAGTTCTGGTAGAAGAGAGTGAACACAATGAATTAAAGCGCCAATTGGAAGAGCTTTTAACGTTCAGTTACTGGGAGTAAGAATACCGCTAAATCTTAACAGCGTTCAATTAATGAACTACCTAAGTCCGGCTCAATTGACAGGACACATGTTTTTAGGTATAGGTGATTTAATAATGTGTACACTACTACAGTGTGTATATTTTCATTCCATGAGGACTTAATGAATTATGTTTCAAAAAATGCAGTTTACAAGGTTAATGTTGTTAGAAAAGCTAAGTACTTTAACACAGCGATTAGTATGTCCATAGAATCAAGTCATCAGAACAACAAGTGGAATATCCAACAGTGAAGAAAGGGGTTGCTGATTTCTCTGCTATTTGTGGGGACAGAGAAATGGAGCTGTTATACGTGGTCACCTATCGGTTGTCAAGTAGAACGGTAAACTGTGCTGTGGCTGAGTGACTCTCTAGAGTCCATCGCGACGGAAATAATGTAAGGGTGTAGAGGTGTTTTTATGGGGACCATGAATCCATGAAAACGTTTTTAGTAGGTGTGTTTATATTTTTATATATATGATTTTATCATTCTCGAAACTGCACAGATAACTCTCGGAGAACAAAGTAAAACAAACAGAAAAGTGCCTGTTGTTTGGCCTTTCATATTTTCACCATTTATTTTATCTTTTTCGTGTTTACTTCACAAGTATCTCTGAGATGTTAACTTTTCCAGCTTCAATATGCATCGGTTGTGGTACATTCGCAAACTCTTTGCTTAACTACTACATTGGAATGCTTGTTTTTAGTAAGCCGATGGTCATCAGAAAATGGCTTGCCTTGGCGGTTTAGAGTGCCATGTGCTTGAGTGTTCAAAAGAAAGTCGGCTATCATTCTCATTCTCGTTCTTTTACTTACAAGTGTAGCGTCGAAAAGGGAGAGACGTTGTCCAGCGCCTTGAAGTGTTAAATGTTTCTAGTTTTCTAGCCATATTTTAAGCGACACTCTGCTCTGATAAAATTACTTCGTTTTACCAAGAGCAATGGTTTTGAATAATTTTTACGACGAGCAAGATTACAGGTAAGAACAGTCCAAATTATTTACTGAGCTGAAGTCTGTGGTAATACTTTAAGTTAGTCAAGCCATGTTTTGGATACTTCTACGCGATGGTATAATTCTGCGTATTTGTAAATAATGGTGTAGGTTAAGAGTGGTTGTGAAGTATAAGCATATAAAAACTGGTCACTGAACCATTACGAAGCTCGTTTCATTCTGTTTTGCATGAAATTCGTTCATGTTAAATTTCATGAAAAGTACGTGATCGGTTTTGTTATGCTAAATCTTTTTACTACTCACTGATACTATTATTATTGCAAGAAAACATTTCATATGTTTTATTGTAATTAAAATACTTATTTTAAAATGCACATAAACAGTCTCGAAAGCAAGAAACTTTTATCTTTGTGGTTACCGGTTTCGGTCCGTTTTTAACCATCTTCAGGCCGCGTATGACGATGGTAGGCGGTGGCGGTGAACGGAACATACGTTACGACTCAACGAACGTCAACTGCTCAACTGCTGAGCAGTCGTAACGCCTGTTCCATTCATCGTCATCGCCTGCCATCATGGTCACAAACTGAGAAACTGACCGAAACCGGAAACCGCAAAACAAAGGTTCCTTTCGGGAAGGTTTTTATGTTAATTATAATGTACTGAAAAGAAACCGCCGTTCTCCAAGAGAAATGTTCTCAAAATTTAAAATACTTATTTTTATGATACTTATTTATATGATATATTTTATACGTGATGGGGAAAATAAAACTGGTTAGGAAAGTATTTCATGCATCATAAGACAGACAACCCAACACATCGTCCGGACCCAGGGCAGATGATATAAGCTGGGTTGCCTGCCTTAAGATGCGTCAGATGTTCTCGGGGACAGTTTTACTTTGCACATTTTACATATTTATAGTTGTTATTACATAATTCGTACACTTATGTGGCAGGTTATTTTGGGTGTGGGGGGGGGGGGGGGGGGTTGCGGTGAGAGGATAAAGGCAGAAACAAACTAAAAAACTGTGGCAGTCCACCCTACTCCAGAACCAAACAGAAACTGTGACTGGCGAGCCTGAATTCGCGACATAAGCTGAATAACAACGCGATTTGCTGTTCGAGATCTGACATATTTCAGTGTCCGTAAATTACCATTAGGCAAAAATTCATTTCACTCCCACGCGGAGAACTGAACCCGACGAGAAATAATCCAAGAGTGGCAGAGAAGCATCGAGATCCTTCCCTTATGCTGATGAAACCTCGTAACAGTTGACTAGCACTATAAGATAGGAAAGGGATCACCTTGAATTAAATTATAAGTGTGGTGAACCTAAATAAGATTATAGATGTGGTGATCTTAAATTAAATTGTAAGTGTGGTGAACTTAAATTATAAGTGTGGTGGAGAGTGTGTGCTCAAGTTGCTTCCACTGCAGCCTCTCAAACATTAATGCGTCTAATCTGGCCTTTGTTTCCAAGGACAACACCGACAAAGCAAAAAAATGGTTCAAATGGCTCTGAGCACTATTGGACTTAACAGCTATGGTCATCAGTCCCCTAGAACTTAGAACTACTTAAACCTAACTAACCTAAGGACAGCACACAACACACAGCCATCACGAGGCAGAGAAAATCCCTGACCCCGCCGGGAATCGAACCCGGGAACCCGGGCGTGGGAAGCGAGAACGCTACCGCACGACCACGAGATGCGGGCCCGACAAAGCAAAACACCAGCTATTTGTATACCACTTTATTATACCGGGTGATCAAAAAGTCAGTTGTTGTTGTTGTTGTGATCTTCAGTCCTGAGACTGGTTTGATGCAGCTCTCCATGCTACTCTATACTGTGCAAGCTTCTTCATCTCCCAGTACCTACTGCAGCCTACATCGTTCTGAATCTGCTTAGTGTATTCATCTCTCGGCCTCCCTCTACGATTTTTACCCTCCACGCTGCCCTCCAATACTAAATTGGTGATCCCTCGATGTCTCAGAACATGTCCTACCAACCGATCCCTTCTTCTAGTCCAATGGTGCCACAAGCTCCTCTTCTCCCCAATTCTATTCAATACCTCCTCATTAGTTATGTGATCTACCCATCTAATCTTCAGCATTCTTCTGTAGCACCACATTTCGAAAGCTTCTATTCTCTTTTTGTCTAAGCTATTTATCGTCCACGTTTCACTTCCATACATGGCTACACTCCATACAAATACTTTCAGAAATGACTTCCTGACATTTTATTCTATACTCGATGTTAACAAATTTTTCTTCTTCAGAAACGCTTTCCTTGCCATTGCCAGTCTATATTTTATATCCTCTCTACTTCGACCATCATCAGTTTTTTGCTCCCCAAATAGCAAATCTCCCTTACTACTTTAAGTGTCTCATTTCCTAATCTAATTCCCTCAGCGTCACCCGACTTAATTCGACTACATTCCATTATCCTCGTTTTGCTTTTGTTGATGTTCATCTTATATCCTCCTTTCAAGACACTGTCCATTCCGTTCAACTGCTCTTCCAAGTCCTTTGCTGTCTCTGGCAGGCCGGCCGCGGTGGTCTAGCGGTTCTAGGCGCGCAGTCCGGAACCGCGCGACTGCTACGGTCGCAGGTTCGAATCCAGCCTCGTGCATGGATGTGTGTGATGTCCTTAGGTGAGTTAGGTTCAAGTAGTTCTAAGTACCAGGGGACTGATGACCTCAGATGTTAAGTCCCATAGTGCTCAGAGCCATTTGAACCATTTGTCTCTGACAGAATTACAATGTCATCAACGAAGCTCAAAGTTTTTAATTCTTCTCCATGGATTTTAATACCTACTCCGAACTTTTCTTTTGTTTCCTTTATTGCTTGCTCAATATACAGATTGAATAACATCGGAGATAGGCAACAACCCTGTCTCACTCCCTTCCCAACCACTGCTTCCCTTTCGTGTCCCTCGAATCTTATAACTGCCATCTGCTTTCTGTACAAATTGTAAATAGTCTTTCGCTCTCTATATTTTACCCCTGCCACCTTCAGAATTTGAAAGAGAGTATTCCAATCAACATTGTCGAAAGCTTTCTCTAAGTCTACAAATGCTAGAAATGTAGGTTTGCCTTTCCTTAATCTTTCTTCTAAGATAAGTCGTAGGGTCTGTATTGCCTCACGTGTTCCAACATTTCTACGGAATCCAAACTGGTCTTCCCCGAGGTCAGCTTCTATCAGTTTTTCCATTCGTCTGTAAAGAATTCGCGTTAGTATTAGTGACTTCTTAAACTGATAATTTTCACATCTGCCAACACCTGCTTTCTTTGGGATTGGAATTATTATATTCTTCTTGAAGTCTGAGGGTATTTCGCCTGTCTCATATATCTTGCTCATCAGATGGTAGAGTTTTGTCAGGACTGGTTCTCCCAAGGCTGCCAGTAGTTCTATGTTGACTACTCCGGGGGCCTTGTTTCGACTCAGGTCTTTCAGTGCTCTGTCAAACTCTTCACGCAATATCATATCTCCCATTTCATCTTCATCTACATCCTCTTCTGTTTCCGTAATATTGTCGTCAAGTACATCACCCTTGTATAGACCCTCTATATACTCCTTCCACCTTTCTGCTTTCCCTTCTTTGCTTAGAACTGGGTTTCCATCGAAGCTCTTGATATTCATGCAATGGGTTCTCCCTTCTCCAAAGGTCTCTTTAATTTTCCTGTAGGCAGTATCTATCTTACCCCTAGTGAGATAAGCCTCTACATCCTTACATTTGCCATCTAGCCATCCCTGCTTAGCCATTTTGCACTTACTGTAAATCTCATTTTTGAGACGTTTGTATTCCTTTTTGCCTGCTTCATTTACTGCATTTTTATATTTTCTCCTTTCATCAATTAAATTCAATAATTCTTCTGTTACCCAAGGATTTCTACTAGCCCTCGTCTTTTTACCTATTTGATCCTCTGTTGCCTTCACTATTTCATCCCTCAAAGCTACCCATTCTTCTTCTACTGTATTTCTTTCCTTCATTCCTGTCAGTTGTTCCCTTATGCTCTCCCTGAAACTCTGTACAACCTCTGGTTCTTTCAGTTTATCGAGGTCCCATCTCCTTAAATTCCCACCTTTTTGCAGTTTCTTCAGTTTTAATCTACAGTTAATAACCAATAGATTGTGGTCAGAGTCCACATCTGCTCCTGGAAATCTCGTACAATTTAAAACCTGGTTCCTAAATCTCTGTCTTACCATTATATAATCTATCTGATACCTACTAGTATCTCCAGGGTTCCTCCATGTATACAACCTTCTTTCATGATTCTTAAACCAAGTGTTAGCTATGATTAAGTTATGCTCTGCGCATATTTCTACTAGGCGGCTTCCTCTTTCATTTCTTAGACCCAAGCCCTATTCACCTACTGTTTCCTTCTTTCCCTTTTCCTACTCTCGAATTCCAGTCACCCATGACTATTAAATTTCCGTCTCCCTTCACTACCTGAATAATTTCTTTTATCTCATCATACATTTCATCAATGTCTTCGTCATCTGCAGAGCTAGTTGGCATACAACCTTGTACTACTCTAGTTGGCATGGGCTTCGTGTCTATCTTGGCCACAATAATGCGTTCACTATGCTGTTTGTAGTAGCTTACCCGCACTCCTATTGTTTTTTCAATATTAAACCTACTCCTGCATTACCCCTATTTGATTTTGTATTTATAACCCTGTATTCATCTGACCAAAAGTCTTGTTCCTCCTGCCACCGAACTTCACTAATTCCCGCTACATCTAACTTTAACCTATCCATTTCCCTTTTTAAATTTTCTAACCCACCTGCCCCATTAAGGGATCTGACATTCCACGCTCCGATCCGTTGAACGCCAGTTTTCTTTCTCATGATAACAACGTCTTCTTGAGTAGTCCCCGCCCGGAGTTCCGAATGGGGGACTATTTTACCTCCGGAATATTCTACCCAAGAGGACGCCATCATTATTTAATCACACAGTAAAGCTGCATGCCCTCGGGAAAAATTACGGCTGTAGTTTCCCCTTGCTTTCAGCCGTTCGCAGTACCAGAACAGCAAGGCCATTTTGGTTAGTGTTACAAGGCGAGATCAGTCAATCATCCAGACTGTTGCCCCTGCAACTACTAAAAGGCTGCTGCCCCTCTTCACGAACCACACGTTTGTCTGGCCTCTCAACAGATACCCCTCCGTTGTGGCTGCACCTACGGTACGGCTATCTGTATCATTGAGGCACGCAAGCCTCCCCACCAACGGCAAGGTCCATGGTTAACGGGGGAAAAAGTCAGTATAAATTTGAAAACTGAATAAATCACGGAATAATATAGATAGAGAGGTACAAATTGACACACATGTTTGGAATGACATGGAATTTTATTAGAACCAATGAAATATAAAGTTCAAAAATGTCCGACAGATGGCGCTTCATCTGATTAGAATAGCAATAATTAGCATAACAAAGTAAGACAAAGAAAAGATAATGTTCTTTACAGGAAATGCTCAACATGTCCACCATCATTCCTCAACAATAGCTGTAGTCGAGGGATAATGTTGTGAACAGCACTGTAAAGCATGTCCGCAGTTATGGTGAGGCATTGGCGTCGGATGTTGTTTTTCAGCATCCCTAGAGATGTCGGTCGATGACGCTACACTTGCGACATCAGGTAACCCCAAACCAATAATCGCACGGACTGAGGTCTGGGGACCTGGGAGGCCCAGCATGACGAAAGTGGCGGCTGAGCACACGATCATTACCAAACGACGCGCGGAAGAGATCTTTCACGCGTCTGGCAATATGGGGTGGAGCGCCATCCTGCATAAACATCGTACATTCCAGCAGGTGTTTATCAACCAGCTTGGGGATGATGCGATTCTGTAACATATTGGCGTACCCGTCACGGTAGCAGTTACAAAACCAGAATCACGCATTTCCTCGAAGAAAAAAGGCCCGATAACGGTATATGTGGTAAATCCAACCCCTTCCGTGACTTTCGCGACGTGCAATGGAGTTTCCACGACAGTTCTAGGATTTTCGGTTGCCCAAATTCTGCAGTTGTGGGCGTTGACAGACCCTCGGAGAGTGAAATGAGCTTAGTCAGTCCACAACACGTTACTCAACCAATCGTCATCTTCCGCCACCTTTTGAAACGCCCACACCGCAAATGCCCTCCGCTTCAATAAATCGCCAGGTAACAGTTCATGATGTCGATGGATTTTGTACGGATAGCATCGGAGGGTACGCCTCAGTGCCAACCAAACAGTAGTGTATGGAATGCCGGTGCGACTGCACGAGCGCTGACTTCCCCGTGCATAGACGAACCCATTACAGTCTCCATTTCTTCCTGAACTGTCTCAGCAGCATTACGCCTTGTGCTCGGTCGGCCACTACGGGGTCTATCGTCTAAACAACCCGTGGCATCGAACTTCAAAATCATTCTCGCCACAGCTGCAATTTTCAACGGACCTTTCCCCTTTCGAATCCCCTTCCTATGGCGATAGGGTCGTAACGCTGAACGAGCACGTTCCCCATTCTGATAACACAGCTTCACTAAAAGCGCCTTTTCAGGTAACGTCAACATGCTGCGACTGCTGGCGCATCTGATTCTCTCTCTTTTTTTTTTTTTTCTTTATTGTTATTTTAAAACCCGTACAAAACAGGCAGGCTGTCAGCAGCATGGTACGCCGCTCTTCAGCCGTAGAGGAGATAAGAAAGAACAGAAAGAATACACAAATGTGACATAACGGTGTTTAATAAAAAGGAGACACATAAAGATAAACACGGAGCCGTTCACACTCGACGATAATTCACAACAAACTGTTGTCACGACGCACGAACACTGAAGAAGACAATGGCACTGGTGAACAATGGAGTGTGACGACGAAACTGAACACTAAACACGACGGCACACACGATACACTGATGGCGATGACCTCCGGCGCGCGAATGTTCACTCAGCGTGTACGAGTCCGGGGACCTGCCAAGAGTGGAGGTGAAGGTGGAGGAAGGGGGGATGGGAGAGGGGAGAGCAGAGATGCCATGGGCAAAGGAGAGAGGGGGAGGGAGGAAGGGGAAGCCCGGAGGAGAGGGTAGGAGGGAGGGGGGAAAGGAAAGAGAAGGGAAGGGAAAGGGGGGGAGGGAGGGTGCCTAAAGGAAAGGACACAGGAGGTGGGGGGGAGGATCAAAGTTGATAGGAGGGGTATATGCAGGGGAGGAGGACATCATCAGGGAGGGGGAGCTGGCGGAAGCCACCTTGGGAGAGGGTAAGGAGGGTGGAGAGATGGAGACCAGGTGGGATGTGGGAATACAGGCGCGGCAGCGGGCGGGGGTGGGAGAGGATCAGGGACACGAGCGGGTGAGGAGGATCAAGTTTACGGGAGGTGTACAGGATCCGTATCCTTTCAAGGAAAAGGAGGAGATGGGGGAAGGGGATGAGATCATACAGGATCCGCGTGGGGGAGGGGAGACGGATGCGATAGGCAAGGCGGAGAGCATGGCGTTCAAGGATTTGGAGGGATTTATAAAAGGTAGGGGGCGCGGAGATCCAGGCAGGATGGGCGTAACAAAGTATAGGGCGGATGAGGGATTTATAGGTGTGGAGGATTGTGGAGGCGTCCAAACCCCACGTACGGCCAGAAAGGAGCTTGAGGAGACAGAGGCGGGAACGTGCCTTGGCTTGGATTGTCCGGAGATGGGGAGTCCAGGAGAGGCGACGGTCGAGGGTGACGCCAAGGTACTGAAGGGTGGGAGTGAGGGCGATAGGACGGCCATAGACGGTGAGATAGAAATCAAGGAGGCTGAAGGAAGGGGTGGTTTTGCCTACAATGATCGCCTGGGTTTTGGAGGGATTGACCTTAAGCAACCACTGGTTGCACCAAGCAGTGAAGCGGTCAAGATGGGACTGGAGAAGGCGTTGGGAGCGTTGCAGGGTGGGGGCAAGGGCAAGGAAGGCAGTGCCATCGGCAAACTGGAGAAGGTGGACGGGGGGTGACGGCGGCGGCATGTCCGCCGTGTACAAAAGGTACAGAAGGGGGAGAGGACGGAGCCTTGGGGCACACCGGCGGAGGGGAAAAAGGTGTAGGAATCTGTGTTATGGATGGTGACATAGGAAGGACGGCGGGAGAGAAAGGAGCCGATCAGACGGACGTAGTTAATGGGAAGGGCAAAGGTTTGGAGCTTGAAGAGGAGACCGGAATGCCAGACGGGGTCATAAGCGCGTTCGAGGTCAAGGGAGAGGAAGATTGCGGAGCGACGGGAATTAAGCTGTTCGGAAAGGAGATGAGTGAGGTGAAGGAGAAGATCGTCAGAAGAGAAGGACGGCCGAAAGCCACACTGGGTGACGGGAAGGAGGCGGTGCTGGCGGAGATGCTGGTGGATGCGGCGGGTGAGGATAGATTCCAGGACCTTGCTGAAGACCGAGGTAAGGCTGATAGGACGGTAAGAGGAGACGGCGGACGGCGGTTTGCCAGGTTTAAGGAACATGAGGATACGGGAGGTTTTCCACAGGTCGGGGTAGTAACTGGTGGACAGGACTACATTGTAGACCCTGGCCAGGGTGGAGAGGAAAGAGACAGGAGCTTCACGAAGGTGACGGTAGGTGGCACGATCGTGACCAGGAGCGGTGTTGCGTTTTGTGCAGAGTGTATCAATGAGATCCTGTGTAGTGATAGGGGCATTGAGTTCCGTGTGTGTAATGTTGTCCAAGTACTGGAAACCAGGAGCGAGGGGAGGGACAGAGGTGTCAGTTCGATCGCGGATATCCGGGAAGAGGGAGTAATCGAACTGGGGATCATCGGGGATGGAGAAAACATCGGAGAGGTAGGAGGCAAAGTGATTGGCCTTACTAAGGGCGTCAGGGAAGGGGTGATCATCGTGGAGAAGAGGATAGTAGGGGGAGGGTTTAGTTCCGGTAAGGCGATGGAAGGCCGACCAGAACTTGGACGAGTTGATTGGTAGGGTTGCAGTTAAACGGGTGCATGTCTGTCGCCAGTCCTGGCGTTTCTTAGCCGCGAGCAAATTACGAACGTGCCGCTGGAGTTGCCGGTGGCGTCGTAGTGTGTCCGGGTCACGCGTGCGGAGGAAGGCACGGTAGAGACGACGGGATTCACGGAGGAGGAGAACGGCCTGTGGGGGTAAGGTAGGACGGTGGGGGTGGATGGCGACAGTAGGAACGTGGGCCTCCACGGCCTCAGACAAGGTCTGCTGGAGAAAGGAGGCGGCATGGGTGACATCGTCAGGGTGGTGGTAGGTGAGAGGGTGGCTATCGACCTGGGTGGAAAGGGTATCCCGGTAGGCATTCCAGTCGGCTCGGGAATAGTCGTGGACATACTTAGGGGGAGGATCAGTATGAGGGTCAGGGCGAGGGCGACGACCGTCTGAAACGGTGAGGAGGACAGGGAGATGGTCGCTACCAATAGGTTCCAGGACATCCACCGTTATGCGGCCAAGGAGGTTGGGGGAGGAGAGGATAACATCAGGAGTGGAGTTGGATTCGGGACGGGTGTGCTGGGGGATGGGAATGAGGTCGCCTTGAAGGGAGGAGAGGAACCGATGCCACCGCCGTAACTGGGCGGCGGAACGACTATGGATGTTGAGGTCGGCGGCGATGACGTAGGAGGAGAAGGTACGGTCAATGTGGGAGAGGAAGTCGAAGGGAAGAGGGGCGTTAGGGCGGACATAGATGGTGGCGCAGGTAACGGTAAGGCCAGGGAAGAAGAGACTAAGGATCAGGTGTTCGGTGGGGTCGGGAAGGAGAGATTGGAGCCGAACGGGGATCTGGCGGTGGTGCCCAATGGCAACTCCGCCACGCGCAATCGGGAGGGGATTATCGGAGCGGTGGAGGAGGTAGGGCGAAGTGTGGACTGTGTGGTGGGGTTGCAGGAAGGTTTCATTGAGGAGGAAGGCATCCACGCGGTGGGTGGCAAGGGTGTGCAGGAAGAGGTTTTTGTTGGCGGGAAGGGAGCGTATGTTGTTGAAAAGGATACGTTGCTGTCGCGCCATGACAGGGATTTAAACGAGGGTGTCAAGACGGGAGAAGGTGAAATGGGCCTGGTTGTTGGAGTAGGTGGCGTACATCTTGAGTTGGAATATGGAACGGGCGGCAAGGGAGATCTGCTGGAGGGTGTGGGGGCGCTGAAAGGGATGAACATTCTGGAGGACGATGGTAAGGAACCTGATGATGTCCTCAGCGGTGAGGGGGGGGGACGAAGGGAATTGCCAGGAGGGGTGGGGGCGTCCAGGGGACGGACAGGGACGGTGAGTTCAGGAGTGGTTGGAGGGGGTCGGGCTTTACACTTTTGGGAGTAGGTGGGATGGGGGAGATTGCAGGTATTGCAGGAAGGAGGGGATTGGAGGTTAGGGCACTGCCTGAGGAAGTGCGCTTGCCAACAATGCGGGCAGGTGGGGGCCTCGCGGCACTCAGCTGTGGGGTGCGCGTTATAGCGCAGACACCTCTGGCAGCGCAGGGATTGAGGAGGGGAACGGGAGGGGTCGACCTTGTACCGCTGGTTAAAAAGGAGGGCGCCATCCTTCAGGAGACGGTCAGTGGAGGGAACGTGCTCAGAAGAAACCCGCATAAGGTGGGTGGGGCCGGCAGCGTTATGTATGCCGCGAACCGCACGCACCTCCAAATGGGGATGCGCCTGGAGCTCCGCCAACACCTCCTCCTCCGTGATCACTGGACTAAGCCGAGTGATCACGGCGGTGAGAGTTGGCGGGCGACGCGGAGGTTGGGGTTGGCGGGAGGGAGGTGGTGAAGGAGCAGGGGTGAGAGAGGCATGAGAGCCAAAGCGGGTGACAGGGATGCGGGAAAGGAGGTATGTGTGGAGGGTTGGGCTGGGGGAGGACCGAATCACGGCGAGGAGTGAGGAGGGAGATGGGGGCACCAGGACAATGCTAGCAAAGGAAGAGGGTGAGGTTCCGGGCTTCAAGGAGAGAGGGATCAGGACGGGAGAGGAGGTAGCGGTAGGAGGAGGGGGTAGAGGAGGAGGAGGAGGGGGCAGGGACAGGCGGGGAGACATCCATGGCATCATGGGTGGGGGAAGGAGGACGAGGCGGAGCCTTTTTGGAAGCAGAGGAAGCAGGGGTGCCACTGGGGCGCTTGACGGCGGTGGAGGAGGTGTGGGGGACGGGAACAACGGGAATGTGGCGGGGAGGGGCAGGTCCCGGGGCCGGAGTCGGCGCCAGAGATAGTGATGGTGAAGGTGAAGGTGAAGGCGACGGCGACGATGACGATGACGGTGGCAGTGGCGGCGGTGATGGCGAAGGTGACGGGGAGAGCTGGGCGTGGACAGTGGCCCGACGGGCCACCACCCGAGCCGGAGCTGCAGTGACAGGCTGGGGGAGTGGGGGGAAAGGATCAGAACAAGAGGGGCGAGAGGAAGAAGCGGGAGAGGGGGCGACAAAGAGAGAGGGTGAAGGGAGAGTGAGGAGAGGTGGGATGGAAGGAGGGGGGTGGGACTGGGCACACCAAGTTATAGTGGTGGAGGCGGCGGAAGGGGAAGTATAAACTATGGCGGTGGTGGTAGCGGTGGCAGCGGTGGTGGGGGCGGACATGACGGTAGACAGAAACAATAACGAACAGAACGAAGAGGAAAGGACAGAAACTGGGGACAGACAAAGACGAAGACGGATGAAGACGAAGACGGAGGAAGACGAAGACGGCCGTAGACCAAGGTCAGGACGGCGGCGACGGCGGCGACCAGGCGGCACCGGATGGCGGCGGCGGCGGCGGCGGCGGCGGCGGGCACCGGCTGGCGGCGGCGGCGGGCACCGGCGGCGGCGGCGGTGGGCACCGGCTGGCGGCGGCGGTGGGCACCGGCTGGCGGCGGCGGCGGCGGGCACCGGCTGGCGGCGGCGGCGGGCACCGGCGGCGGCGGCGGTGGGCACCGGCTGGCGGCGGCGGTGGGCACCGGCGGCGGCGGCGGCGGCGACGGCGACGAACAGACGGACGGACGAACAGCAGATGGCGGCGAACAGGCAGACGGACGAACGGACGGACAGCAGGCAGCAGCGGCGGCGGCGGTGGACAGCGAGCAGTCAGGCGGACAGACGGACGAACAGCGACAGCAGGAAGCGACGGGCAGGCAGGCAGACAGACAGACAGACAGGCAGACAGACAGACACAACCGCCGAAGACGGAGATTACAACCTGAGAGTAGCCCAGGCGTTGCAACCTGACGTCGTCGACTGAGGGGATCCAACCCTCTGATGGATTCTCTCTCTCATTACAGCTCCTTTTATACACGATTGTCATGCGCAGTCACTGACGTTTTGCTTCCAGCGCCATCTGTCGGACATTTTGTGAACTTTTTTTTGTTCTAATAAAACCCCATGTCATTCCAAGCAGCTGTGTCAATTTTCACCTCTCTATCTACATTATTCCGTGGTTTATTAAGTTTTCAAATTTATACTGACTTTTTGATCGCCCGGTACTGACTAACCCAGAAAGGTATTTATACAAGTTAAGGAACTTGTAATGGAGGTCAAGTCTGCTTTCAGCATAATTTCGTTTACTCTAAAGTTGCACGAAAGTTAGTCAAAATTTGTCTGCCTTTAGCAGTTTATTTATTCTTAAAGGAAAAAAAGGTTAATCAAAATGTACGAAAGAAGCAAGTTTATCTGAACCTCGAATTAGGTTAACAATAAGTGAGAATAACACTTTGTGAGGATCCCTATCGAAGGTAGAGTGTGTGGTGGCTATATCACGAAGACGTCCAATATGTTCAGTACGTTGATATAAGATTAATTTTGATGAATTCAGCAATCCGAGTTGCACACCCATAACATACAGGAGCGAACAGCTCAGACTTCGGATCGCGCCCAACTGAGTTCACCAGACAGACCCAAACTGCCGTCAGCCCCCGCCTCCTTTGATCGGCCATCGCCTCCGCCGAATCACCATCTTCGACCTCCCACAAAACCCTCCTCGTGCTCGACTTCCAACATACCTAAAATTGCAGCTGGAAGGTCTGCCTCTATTTTATCACCAATGAGATGGCCGGGAAAAGTCACAGAATGTGCAAAAATCGGTGAAAAGACTTACGACATCTCCTCACATTTTTACTTCCGCCAGTAACTCATCTCCTACCTTCCAAACTTCACAGAACTTTGTGAAGACACTGTCGTGTCCTGTGAACTGTGCCTACGCGCCAACGCTATCAGAACTGTGTCGACAAGCGCCTAAGAACTTGTATTTTCTAGTGACTTTAGTGAAGCCAAAGTATGGCCATTCTGAACTTTTATCAATCCGCCACTCAGTAATCGTGGCTCATTTAGTGTGTTCTGAACCGCAAGTTCACGTGAGCAGTTTCATAGCTACAGCCGAACCTGGTGAGCAAAGATAAATTCTGTTGTAGTTAATAAATTATTACTTATTCAGAGTGTTATGATTAACTTTATTACTGTTAGCCACCACAGTGTCTAAGAAGTCTAAGACAACACTACTGGGACATCCTTTTCTCCACTTTTGAACAAACTATTGTTTTACCAAAAATAATTTGTTTCAAATGTTATTAAACATTCTTTTGCAAAAGTGAATCAGGTTTGAATAACCAATTCTATATTCTATTAAGCCTTATACTCAGGTTTCTAAAAATGTATACATACGTCAAAATCAGTTTGATAGTTATAAATTTACTGTAATTAAAAAGTGTCTTATTATTGGAAATTCTGACGGGAAATTAAGGTTTATATGGGCGCTGAGTGCCAATTCTGAGAGTGTGTATATAGCTTTCTACTCGCGAACATACTATGCTACTCCTTTTCTTCTTAAGTAACTACCTGAAAGATTCTATGCCACTCGTCTGAAGTTGTTTGTCATTTCTTTTAGTTGTTCTGACGTGAACAGTTGATGAAATACTAATATGGCGGCCACTCAATAAATACGAGGCGTATTCGGAAAATAAGATCCGATCGGTCGATAAATGGAAACCACTGTGAAAATTCGATGAAGCTTTGCACAGATGTGTTGGGCGGTATCTCTAGTTCACCAGTCGATCGCATCAAGTCGCACTTTTCAGTTCTGAGCGCACAGTGAACACATAAAGATGCCTAGAAAATAGTGTCTCCCTCCAAGTACTAGGGCCTGGTGAAATACACTCCTGGAAATTGAAATAAGAACACCGTGAATTCATTGTCCCAGGAAGGGGAAACTTTATTGACACATTCCTGGGGTCAGATACATCACATGATCACACTGACAGAACCACAGGCACATAGACACAGGCAACAGAGCATGCACAATGTCGGCACTAGTACAGTGTATATCCACCTTTCGCAGCAATGCAGGCTGCTATTCTCCCACGGAGACGATCGTAGAGATGCTGGATGTAGTCCTGTGGAACGGCTTGACATGCCATTTCCACCTGGCGCCTCAGTTGGACCAGCGCTCGTGCTGGACGTGCAGACCGCGTGAGACGACGCTTCATCCAGTCCGAAACATGCTCAATGGGGGACAGATCCGGAGATCTTGCTGGCCAGGGTAGTTGACTTACACCTTCTAGAGCACGTTGGGTGGCACGGGATACATGCGGACGTGCATTGTCCTGTTGGAACAGCAAGTTCCCTTGCCGGTCTAGGAATGGTAGAACGATGGGTTCGATGACGGTTTGGATGTACCGTGCACTATTCAGTGTCCCCTCGACGATCACCAGTGGTGTACGGCCAGTGTAGGAGATCGCTCCCGACACCATGATGCCGGGTGTTGGCCCTGTGTGCCTCGGTCGTATGCAGTCCTGATTGTGGCGCTCACCTGCACGGCGCCAAACACGCATACGACCATCATTGGCACCAAGGCAGAAGCGACTCTCATCGCTGAAGACGACACGTCTCCATTCGTCCCTCCATTCACGCCTGTCGCGACACCACTGGAGGCGGGCTGCACGATGTTGGGGCGTGAGCGGAAGACGGCCTAACGGTGTGCGGGACCGTAGCCCAGCTTCATGGAGACGGTTACGAATGGTCCTCGCCGATACCCCAGGAGCAACAGTGTCCCTAATTTGCTGGGAAGTGGCGGTGCGGTCCCCTACGGCACTGCGTAGGCTCCTACGGTCCCCAGGTCGACGGGCACGTGCACCTTCCGCCGACCACTGGCGACAACATCGATGTACTGTGGAGACCTCACGTCCCACGTGTTGAGCAATTCGGCGGTACGTCCACCCGGCCTCCCGCATGCCCACTATACGCCCTCGCTCAAAGTCCGTCAACTGCACATACGGTTCACGTCCACGCTGTCGCGGCATGCTACCAGTGTTAAAGACTGCGATGGAGCTCCGTATGCCACGGCAAACTGGCTGACACTGACGGCGGCGGTGCACAAATGCTGCGCAGCTAGCGCCATTCGACGGCCAACACCGCGGTTCCTGGTGTGTCCGCTGTGCCGTGCGTGTGGTCATTGCTTGTACAGCCCTCTCGCAGTGTCCGGAGCAAGTATGGTGGGTCTGACACACCGGTGTCAATGTGTTCTTTTTTCCATTTCCAGGAGTGTAGTTCGCCCGAAGCTAAGCAGCCCACATCACATAAGTGTCATGCATGTTTTTCTTCAGATCAATTTTCAGCCTCATTCTGCAGGGGCAATGAAGATGCTCCTGCAGCGTTTTAAATTGGAAGTATTTGTTAACTCACGATACCACCAGTAATTAGCTCCCTCTCAGTTTCATCTCTGCTCACATGAACCGCTGGCTATCAAGACAGCATAGAGAATTGGCAGAAAGCACCCGCGGCTGCCTCCCTTAACGATGGTATTGGAAAGTTGGTACAGTCGGACCGGCGACTGTGTAGATAAGTAGCTGGAAGTTGTAACTAACTATTGCAAAAAAAAAAAAAAAAAAAAAAAAATTATTGATTTTCAAGGTGGTTATCATTTGGCGACAGATCGGACCTTACTTTCCGAATACCCCTCTAAGTCATAAACTAGGACAGAGGCATCAGACACATACGTACCCGCTTGAAATATTTATTTTTCGACATACTTCTCTTGTAAACTTTAAACACGTGTCCTTCCTTTCGACTACTTGTGGCAACGTTCCCATCTAACGAGTGATCTAACAAGATTTTTTTATTTCCCCAGATTTCTGCAACCCACGAGGCCGATGTGATCTGGAGGGTAGTGAAACACACCTAAACGTGGAAACTATGTGCCATCGCTTGATAACTAGGCCGGCCAGGACGCTCCCTGCTGGGGACTTTTTCTTATCCTTTGCTGGATTCCTTTATCCCCTTCAACAAAACTTTCCATGAAATAAGCCTCTAACCATATATAACCTCCACGAATATATGGGACCAATTTCGCTTTGGACGCCCTCTGAGGACTATCTCTCAGCTTACAAATGTCGCATAAGATCTAGTCGCGTACACACCTTTAGCACACCTGCAGTGATAGTCTGACTGCAAATCACTAAGCATTGGCCGCGAGATATTATGCATCAGCTACCTTCCCACGCGACGTGTGCTTCCAGCTTCTAGATGCATATAGGCTCGAAATTTAAAACTATGTGCGATTTTCTGGCATTTGCAACTCACTTTGGTAAATTACAGAAAAGACCAAGAAATGTGTTTCAATGATCATGTAACAGACCCCATCTTTGGCAAGGAGTAGGAAGCAACAGAGAAAGATGGGAACATATTTTGTTTGTAATTATCTCTTCCGAATGATAAATAAATAGTGATAGCATGGTCAATATTTATCTCTAGAATGTGCATAGTTTGTTTACAGCTTTTTTACAACCTGACATAGACATTTTAATAAAATCACGATCAGATGAAAGACAGTAAACAAGCTGTATGCAAATCCATGTCCATATACTACAGTACTTGAGCATCAAGTTGGGAAGTGCTGTTTTCTCTCTGAAATGGTGATAACGTACTTAAAATCACAAAAGTTACTTCTTTATGAATTAATAAATTAGTTAAAAATGTGATTTCTATCGAATATTTCATTGCAAATGGACACTGAAAATCTATTTAACAGTTAGAATGCACTGAGGTGACAAAGGTCACGGGATACATCTCAGTAAAGGGTCAGACACCTATTGCCTGACGTAGTGCAAATGCTCTGTGTGTCGCAGAATAAAGTAATCGTTGGAAGCCCCTTGCAGAAATATGCAGCTGCGCTGCTCTCTATATCCGTCCATAAGTGCGAACGTGTTACTGGTGCAGGATTTTGTGCACGAACTTATCTATTGATAATATCCCGCAAATATTCGATGGGATTCGTGTCGGACGATCTGGGTAGCCAAATTATTCTCTCGAGTTGTCCACAGTCTCCTTAAAACCAATAGGAACTACTGTAATGGCAGATTATCATCCATTAAAATTCCATCTTTGTTGGGAACATGCAAATTTCTCCAAGTAGCCGTACACGACCATTTCTAGTCAATGACTGGTTCAGTTGGACCAGTGCACGCAGTAAATTTATGTAAACATAGCCCACACCATTACGGAGCCATCACCAGCGTCCACAGTGGTTTGTTGACAAGTAGGGTCCATGGCTTCGTCGGGTCTGCGCCACACTCGAACCCTACCATCAGCTCTTACCAACTGAAATCGAGACTCATCCGACCAGGCCACGCTTTTCCAGTCGTCTAGGGTCCAACCGATATGGTCACGACGCCAAGAGACTCGCCGCAGGCAATGCCGTGGTAGTAGCAAAGGCGCTCTGCTGCCATAGTCCATTAAGGGGCTCCGGAAAGGCTCAAAATCATGAAGAGTTCAATTTTTACTTTTTTTCGTTTTCTGAATCTGCAGACTATTACCTTTTAATGGATATATAATTTATTCAATTCCGAAGACTACAACTATTTTAAAATTTTTTTTGAAATGTGTTCTACATGGGCGTGACCCACTGTGGCGCTGTTAAACTGCTGTCAAATGGTGTTATTATTAACCAATTATTAATAATTAATAATAATGATACTAATAACTGAACTGTTGAAAAAGAATTCACGGAAAAACTCAAAACCCCAATGAAAGTGTAAATAGTGTTATATGGTCGAGAATCCCCAAGACTGTATTTGTTGGAATAGAAACACTTCACTTTGGTGTGTATGATGCTGTTGCGACTTTCAATGATGGCAACATTGTAAGGTGCAAGGTACTTAGAAATATGGGAATGAAGGTAGGTTCTAACATGGTACGAGCGATGCTTGCATTAGACAAGGAACGCCTTCGGGTTGCAGACAGGGCTGTAAAGAGTCTAGAAATACAAGCAAGAGTAAACAGGAGGAGGAACAAGAAGAAGCTGGAGGAGGAGTTTGCAGAGGATGAAGATAATCCATCCTATGGACCTGGAATGCACTAAAAAGTTAATCCAATCTTTGCCGCTCGATTCCCAAAACTTTTTACTTTCTCATACTAATTACATGTTTTCTAATGACCTTCCAAACATATTTGTTTCAAACTTTCAGTAAATGTTACACAGTATCTTCTGCATAATTTAACACAGCCTTTTTCTAAAAAACTGTATATTATGGAATATATAAATAAAAAATTGCAAAAAAATGTTGTGAATTTTCATTACAATTGAAAAAAAATCATCTTTAATAACTGAACTAAAATTTTGTAAAATCCCTGTGTTAAGTTGTAGCCCGTATTCCAATAAATAATCTGTAAAAAGTTCAACTTCCTACCTCAAATACTTTGTGAGGAAAGATGTAATTTATAAGCGTTATTTTAACATTGCAAGTATAGGGCGTTCCGGAGCCCCTTAACGCCAAATTTTGCCACGGTGTCCTAACGGATACGTTCATCATACGTCCCACATTGATTCCTGCGGTTATTTCATTCGGTGCGGATTACTTGTTAACTCTGATAACTCTATGCAAACGCCGCTGCTCTCGGTCGTTATGTGAAAGCTGTCTGTCACTTCGTTGTCCGTGTTGAGAGGAAATGCCTGAAATTTGGTATCCTCGGCACATTCTTGACATTATAGACCTAGAAATACTGAACTCCTTAACGATTTTTTAAAAGAAATGTCCCAGGCGTCTAGTACCATCTACCATTCTGCGTTCAGAGTCTTTTAAATCCCGTCGTGCGAACATAATCAAGTCGGAAAATTTTTCAGATGAACCATCTGAATACAATCTTCGCCAGTGCACTGCTCTTCTATACCTTACACACGCGATACCACCGCCGTCTGTTTACCTGCATACAGCTGCCTGATGACTCGGTAGAATGCTACGTTAACGGTTACACGTCTGAAATAATACGTAGGTGCATTATTTTGAAATGTAGCAGGCAAATTTGCATGCCCTTTTCATTAATCTTGTATTGGGTTAATAATTTAGAGAATGAGAAGTGTGGGAGTTGTAGTAAGAAAATATTTGTTAAATATCTTGGCCTTTGCCACCTAAACGTTGTTCGCGAATTAGGGTTTATTTACCGGACATTAAGAAGCAGCTACCACTATTTCGTTCTAGTAAGCTAAATGGATATGTGCAATGTTTTTTGTGTGTGTGTGTGTGTGTGTGTGTGTGTGTGTGTGTGTAGTGGTTCGTACGTTGTTTGCTTTGCGTCATGCTTGCAACTTTTCCATCGCTCTCTGTCTTGTCTGTAGTACAGCGGTTTCCCCAGCAGTCAACGATATTCCTTCAGAGTTTATTCGCTACGCAGCTACATCAGCAAGTGCCAAGCTGCAGCACCCATCGCGGTATACCTAAAACTCTGAGCTGGACGGGGGTCGTGACGTGACAATGGGGCGATCTTCTGTATGTCCCTCTCTCTCACACACACGCATATGGCAGAGAGCAGCGTGCTAAACCGGCACCCGATGCAGTGTCTGTCTGTCCTTGGGACCGAGACGGCGCGTCAGCTGAAGCAATACGCGCATAAACTCTCGTAATATACTGCCTTCAATAAATTATGACACGGCGATAGACGGTCGGCAGCGGGGGTGGTTTAGTAACAAAGCGCTACTCGCGGTGGGGGAGGAGGGGGAACGCGCGAGCCTGTTTTATGCTCGGCCGGCCGTTCTCACAGACTCGTGCAGACTTCGCCGCTCCGACCTTCTCGCCACTCCGTACGGGGAAGAACAATGAATGTTATACATTGATTAATGCTCAACCTGTCTTTTATACTGTTCCTTTCCACAGCTGCAAACACGCGAAACGGTCGCAGTCAACCACGACTGAGCTTTGATTATTTGTGTTAATCGGTAGAGTTCGGAGCAAATCCTTATTATAAGGGGCGATAAAAAGGTGCGAATTGTTATTATAAGGGGCGATAAAAAGAGTTTCCGTTACAAGGCCACACTAACATTGTGCCTACATCTCGGTGCTTACACAGGGTGGAAATTATTTAAACCGACAAACTCTGGATGGTTGCACGGGGCACCAACAAACATTCTTCTCTAAGCTCGTAATCAGCTGTGAGGCATTTCAAACCCGATAGATGTCGTAATGGCTCTCACTACTCGTGAAACTGCACAAAATGGCTCTAAGCACTATGGGACTAAACATCTGAGGTCATCAGTCCCCTAGACTTACAAACTACTTAAACCTAACTAACCTAAGGACATCACACACATCCATGCCCGAGGCAGGATTCGAACCTGCGACCGTAGCAGCAGTGCGGTACCGGACGGAAGTGCCTAGAACCGCTCGGCCACAGCGGCCGGCTGAAACTGCACATAACATGGGGACAAACCAGACGAATGTAAGAAACGTCCTTAGTGAGCAACTGTTAATGCAGTTCTCTTACAGTGTTTGGATCCAGATGATTATCCGCTCAGAGCACAGCCTGCGCAGTGGTGCCTGGAACGGTGTCAAATCCATCCTACATTTCCGTCCTCTGTGATGTTCACATAAGAAGGAATGTTCGGGCGTCATAGGCTCTGCAATATCAACAATCCGCATGTTTTGAGTGGGGTTAATGCACATGCCACATTAACTTGCGCTCATAAATTGCTGTTCTACGTGAATGTGTGGCAGATGTGTTGGTGACTGTTTAAATGGGCCTTCTCTCCTACCTAGGCGATTAAATGGTAGTCATTATTACAGTTTCCTCGTCAGAGTATTCGCAGAGTTGCTGGATGACATACCTCTCCCTGCAAGACACCGCGTGCGGTTCCGGCCGCAACATTTCAGTTGTCCTGTGCGTCGATTCTTGAACCGACAGTTTCCAGAAATAAATTTCTTTTATTTCTGTCTATGATCACAAAATTGTTAGTCCTTAGACTACCGATTTATGCCATTCATGACTATCTTCATAACTGTTTTAAATCATATCTTAACATTACGAAGCCGTAGTGGCATCGTCAGAAGGTAAACACAAAGTCAGCTTAGCATTGCCGCACATATTTAAAATGTAGTATGTACTAGACCACAGTGACACCGATATAATCTTGTTAACAGCACTACTGTTCATACCGTTTCACCAAACGTGGGCTTGTCGTGATGGACCTGTAACTTGGTCTACCTGATTTGACCCCTCTGGACTTCTTTGCATAGCGAGAGATGTCCAACGCTGTACGCAGGACGCCTGTTAAATCAGAAGAGTATTTGATTCCCCAGATACTAGTAATAGTACTAGGAATTAAGGACACTCCTGTAGACTTTGAACGTGTTAGACAGGACATGACCCACCGATGCAATCTCTGTCTACAAGTCAGCTGAGTCGTTTTTGGCTGGCCGGTGTGGCCGAGCGGTTCTAGGCGCTTCAGTCTGGAACCTCGTGACCGCTACGGTCGCAGGTTCGAATCCTGCCTCGGGCATGGATGTGTGTGATGTCCTTAGGTAGTTAGGTTTAAGTAGTTCTAAGTTCTAGGGGACTGGTGACCTCAGATGTTAAGTCCCATAGTGCTCAGAGCCATTTGAACCATTTGAGTCATCTTTGATCCCCTACTACAACTGACGTAATTATATTTTGTTGATGATGCTGCCTCTTGGTAATAAAGAACTGAAACTTTTTTGAATTTCTTTTTGTCCCCACAGCAAACCATATGAAAACATGTTTTCATTGTCGCATGCAACCTAAGAGAATTTGCTATTTTAATTAATTTTAATCCAGCGAAAACTCTCTCTAGTGCCTTAAAAAGTTTCATAGGAAAACATGACAAGGAAAAAGTATTTGTTTCTATGACCCTTACAACCTCCTAGCATTAGCTGGTTTCAGTAATTTTCACTCTGTAGATCCTCATCGCAGTCGAGCTGAGTGGCGTATACACTGCGGTAATGTCCTCCGACGTAAACTTTTTGATCGCCCTTACACTACTGCTTTATGTATCTGATGTTTAGTTTAATATGAACATTGGCCAATGATAAGAGAACTAGCACCACGAGCGTGACTCCAAAGCAAATGCAATTTTTTTTCAAAACTCCTCATCTTGTTGTTCACGGAGGTCACACAAACATACTTCCTGCTTGTATTCAACTTCAATTATAACTGTATCCATAAGTCCTGTTGTAGTAGCACAGCGTGAAGGCAGCTGCTACACATGACGTTCATCTGAAGCAAGCTGTTATAGAGTTGCTGTGATGTGGGAACGAGACAGTGACAAATATTCAAAAGTGCGTACAGAAGATGCACAGAGATGACGCTGTTGATCGCTGTACAGTCAGATGTCAGGCGAGCAGATTATCTGATGAAAGTGTTGTTCGCCAGTACACTGCACACAGTACATCCATTTGGATCTGCTTACTGCATTCATCTCTTGTTCTGCTTCTAGAATTTTTTAACGCCTATAGCAAACTGACAGATTCTTTCTTTTAGTCAAGATGTGCCATAAATTTCTTTTTTCCCCAGTTCAATTCAGTATCCCCTCACTAGTTATTCCATATATCCACCCTATCTTCAAGATTCTTCTGTAGCAGCGAGTTTCAGAAGCTTCTATTTTCTACTTGGATGAACTGTTCATTGTTAATATTTCCTTTCCGTATTTCTATATATCAGACAAATGCCTCCAAAAAGGATTTCTTACTATTTAAATTTATATTCGATGTTAAAAGATATCTCTTTTCAGAAATGCTTTCCTTGCTATTGTCAGTGTGTCTTCTATATCCTCTCTATCTTCCTCATCGTCACATATTTTGCTGACCAAATAACAAAATTAATTTACTACCTACTTGCAGTGTCTCATTTCCTAATCTAATTCCCTCCTTTAATTCGGCTATATTCCATTGGCCGTGTTATACTTTTGTACTTTACTTCTAATCTCTTTCCAAGGCACTGTCCATTGGGTTCTCCTGCTCTTTCATGTCGTTTCCCTTCTCTGACAGAAGTACAATGCCATCGACAAATGTCAATGTTTCTTTTCTCCTCCCTTACTTCATTCCCATTTCCAGTTTCTCCTTGATTTTCCTTAGTGCTTGCTAGAAGGAACAGACTGAATAATATCGGGCATGGACTACAAACCTGTCTCATTCCTTTCTCAAATACTACTTCCCTTTGATGTCCTTCGAGTCATAACTACAGTATGATCTTTGTATAAGTTGTAAATAACCTTTCACTCCTTATACTTTATTTATGCTGCATTCACGGATTAGAAAAGCGAATTGCAGTCGCTTTCATTAAATTTACAAATGCTTTTCTTCAACCTACCTTTTGAGACAAGTTGGAGGTTCAACATTGCCTCACATGTTCCTAATTTTCTTTTGAACCCAAACTGATTTACCCTGAGTTCAGTTTCTAGCAGTTTTTCCAGTCCTCTGTAAAGAACTCGTGTCAGTATTTTGCAGTCGTTATTTATTACAGTAATGGTTCGGTGGTATTCACATTTGCTAGCACCTGCCTTTTTTTTTTTTGAGTTAGAGTTATTACATTCTTGTTGAAGTCTCATATATCATCCACACCACGTGGAATCCTTTTGTCACGGCTGGCTAATTGTGAGTGAATGTCATCTACGCCTGGGACCATTTTTCGGCTCAGGTCTTCCAGTGCTCCGTCAAATTTTCCTCATCATATCCGATCTCGCACCACTTACATTGGATATTTTCTTTATTCTTAATGTTAATAAAATTTAAGAAATGCAATAGAATTACAGACAGATATTAACTATTCGCATTTTATTTTGTAGAGCAGAAGGAGTTCAGAAGCAAACATTTCATTTATCGATTTTTAATTTTCTGCCAGTAACTTAATACACAAGCGAAATTATCAAATGCTTTTTTGGGGTGTGTTATTTATAACAAATTTTATATTTCTTATTTATTTATTTATTTATTTAACCTGATCAGATTAGGGCCATCAGGACCTCTCTTACATCGGACCAGTGTTCCACACATGCAGCATTTCACACGTCAGAGTTACATCATGACCGTAGTTTAAATGAGAAAATTAGCTTACTCTAGTGACAATATGAATAAAGAGTAGTGACTAAGACCTAATAAAGTAAATGCGGAAGTATTTTTACAACAGATGCTATACATACTGATTATGATAAAAGCAATAATAATAACAGTGAAACAAAAAATCAAATAATAATGATAAACATGACTGAGATCTAATAAAATAATTGCTGGCAGTATTTTTACATCAGGTGCTATACATACAGATTATGGTGAAAGCAATAATAATAACAGTAAAAAAAATCAAATAATAATGACAAACATGAGAAAGATTGGCAATAGTAATGAAGGTTTGTGCAGATGCACATTAATATCTTGGTGTCTAAAGTAGATGTTTACTAGTATAGCGAGTTTTGGGTAAGGGAGATTTAAGGAGGGGGAAAGAGGGAAGTAATGAGGTGAAGTGCACTCATGTACAGAGGAAGGCACTACTGTTGCTTAAGTAGATACGTCATTAACTGTTTTTTGAAGCCGGTCATGTTTTTATGTTCTCTAACATAACGAGGGAGGTTATTCCAGAGTCGGGTTCCCGCTACTGTAAAGGACTTGGAGAAGGTGACTGAGCGATGCAGTGGAACGGAGAGGATTTTATTATGATGGGATCGTGTGTTTCTGTCATGTTGTTCCGACATGAGCGTTAGGGACGAGGAGAGATATGAGGGACAGTGTACATTTATAAGGCAGTAGATGAGACAGAGTGTATGGAAATCTCTGCGTTTGTCTGCACGCAGCCAGGACAATTTTGCATATGCTCGTGAAATGTGATCAAAAAGTCGAACGTCGCAGATATAAGTGAATATATGTATTGCGAAGGTATTGCGAATATCCCGAGTTCCTTAATTAAATATCTGCTATGTGATCTTGGGTGGGCTACAGCTGTTATTCTGATTACACATTTAAGCAATGAATACTTTTTCTTTTAATGATGAATAACCCCACAAAATTATGCCATCTGAAAGCAGTGAACGAAAATAAGCATGGTAGGGTAATTTACTGATATGTTTATCACCAAAATTTGCAATAATCCTAATAACATAAGTTGGTGAACCTAAATGTTTCAGCAGATCATCAGTGTTTTTCTTGTAATTCAATTTTTCGTGAAAGCGTACATCCAGAAATATAGAATACTCTACCTTAGCAACACACTTCTGTTCAAAGTCTATATTTATTAATGGTATTAAGCCATTTACTGTACAGAACTGTATATACTATATATACACAAAATTTAGTGAGAATCCACTTGCAGAAAATCATTTAATATATTTCTGAAATGCATTATTTACAATTTCCTCAGCTAACTGTTGTTAATTGGGGTTCTTACTATACTTGTATCATCAGCAAAAAGAGCTAACTTTGCATCTTCATGAATATAGAGTGGCGAGCTTATCAAGAAGACTTTCATGATTCACACTATAAGGTTGAGTAGCTGATATTGGAGGCTATTTTTTCTGCTGTTTTATTTATAAATGTTACTATTGTCTTCAAATTGTCAATGGTTTTTAACAATAGAAGTTAGTAAAGAGGAAATGTATTATAAGATTAATGTTTGTATGTCGGTGTTTCTAAAAATTTTCTAAGCGAGACTCAAATGTGACCACTAGACATTGTATTTCTAGAAACCTACTGTCAAATTCTGAAGTTGCATCTTGAGAATAATTCCATCACCGAACAGAAGTATGGAAACCAAGCAATCTTACAGGTGATTTCATCACCATATGGGCCAGGTGTTGTTGAACTCAAACGTTTGAGAAGAGCTATAAAATGTGGTTTTCAATAAAAGTCGTACGTTCAATTTGACGTGTTTGTCCTCTCCTGTGCTGTATTTATATGGATACAAAATGTTGGTTTGTACAGCATCTGTGGATCTCATCTTTGATATCTTTTCGAAAAATGTTTATAAAGAAACGTCTTCCACATAACTTATCTTTACACAGGTTACAAGTCGCAGGCGAGGAGCAGATATACTCTGTGCATGGGTCTGATATGAACGCCGCATACTACAAGCACATTTATATGCTTCTCATCTGTGAATATAGGTCATGTCTTACGCTACTACTCCACCTACTCAGTATTACCATAAGCATTAGGAATTATACGGAGTTCCTTTAGTTCTTATGGTGTTACTTTCCTTGAACAACAATCAGCCATTATTCTGATTCCTTGCAAATTGTTCCTTATCCCGAAAGACTCATAATTTATTAGGCTTTGTCTTTCAACTCCGTCTGTTTGTCTAAACTAATAAAAGAAGTCAGCACACTTAACTGAATAAGTTCTGTTTTCACTGCAGTATTTGTTACACAAGCTGTTTTCGGATGTTGTGCAGGCATATTAAAACAAGAATAAGACAGATTTGAACCACAGACATTTTTGAGGAAGATGCTGATACTGAATCTGTTGAGAATAGCTATTGTGGTCAATGATTCTCGAGAATTTGTGTTAATTTATACAATGAGAAATCTATATCTCTATTCCACGCAAAGGGGAGGATAATATAGTTTTCATAGTGTGTAGTTACGCTTTGGATACTTTGGACGTAATTTTTCACTGCTTAATCACAGTTCAAGATCCGCTAGATTTACCGTTGCGCTATGAAAGTCTTTCGTAGTTCCAATATCCCATAAAAAAAGATAAAAGGCGTTAATATTCATTTATGGATCCAAATCTCTTGTACGACGAGAATATTTTCAGGGAATTGATACCGAAGTCACTGATGTTAAGTTTAAAAAGGATTATACTCTCATCCTGAATTATATTGCGACTCTTGAGGCTTTCTTTTTGTGTTTCCGTCGTAGATATTCACGGCACGTAATGCAAAGAAGTATATCAAAGGCTGTGGGAAAGGAACGTTCTCATTCCAACTCATAATCTATCTATGACGTCCTCATGGGCTTTACCTCCAAACATCAACGCTGCTGCTGTCGTTTTTCTTATGTCGCAACTCACCCTCCATTAAGTCGTCGTGTTGATTTATTCTTATCGGTTAATATCCGGCAGCAACGTCCCTTGGCCTATTTACACTCTGTCCGCGATGATACACACTCTGTCATCCTGTTTGCAGCTATAATTGTGTCTTCCACTCCAGTCTGTTCCTTGCTCCATTTGTTAGTGTCGCCATCTCTCCCAGTCATTCCCGACGTCCAGCTATCCAACTGCTTGCTAAGCAAACATCAGTACGTGCATGACAGTTGCATTTAAATTCGGTACATCATTGCCATGAGTCAATATTGGTTACAGGTACTATTTGTTTACTTTCGTTTTTAGACACGTTAGAATCTTCATTTTCCACACTCTGTTTTTACCAATAGCAGTTCAGGGTATTTCAATCGTCTGTCTATTTCTTGGTTACCTGCATTTAGTCCTTTCCTTCAATCAGATTAAACACAATAAACTGGTCTTAATATCTCATTGTTTACGTTGTTTGATTGTGCATTATTTTAATATCTTTATAAATGAATTTTGTGCCTGCTTTGAAATTTCCTATATTAAATTGTTCCGTTCGTTTTCCTGCACACAAAGTAACAGTACAATATCATCATCAAAGTGAAGATGGAACACACAAACTGTTGAGCATAGTTTTTTCAGCACCTGGCAATTGCGGGCTTGTGTGGGCTCAGGTTCAATAGTGTCGTGGAAGAAAAGATAAGTCTTCTGAAGTAAAAGGACAACACTATCGGGAGATAAAACTGTTACAATAACAAAGGTAATGTTCTCGAATATGAACATCGTTCCAAATCTGTGAAATAAAAATATGCGCATGGGAAGCATTCATTACGTTGTTGCTCCACTACGTGAACCTGAACGTGCTAGGATCTTCCGCGGTACGCTTCCCACGTGCTGTCCACACGCTACTGCTGAGGCCTGTGCAATCCTTCAACGGTGACCCTCTATGCGTCATCCATCGTGTGAGGACAGTTTGTGGCACGGCTGACTACAAATTTCAAACGGCCCAGGCATGCTCAGTAGGGATCACATTTGCAGGTAACGCACGCAATTTCAGTAGAGTTATTCCTGCCTCCTGTATGACTGCGAGCTGAGAGCTGTTGTCATCTTGGAAGACCAACCCTTCTCGGAAATGTTAAATGTAGGATTGGACAGTATGTTGGGCGATCCTGCCCAGATATAGCAAATTACTGTAAGCGAAGACGAGAACCATCCGGCATCAGTCCGTGCTATTAGGCCAAAACGTGACATCAATTGACCCGCTGAATACATGAGACCGCGTGCCGAAACAAGTACTGGTACCGCGCTATCTCTACTTTTTCTTCAACAGTCATTAGCCGTCAGACAAATTATGCATTTTCTGCAGCTTTTCAGGCTTTCACAGCAGTTATGTTACAATATACTTCTCGGGTTTGCCACCAGATAACAACGGCTAACTCTCACATTATTTTATCCAAACACGTGTTTCACACCTGCTCTCGTTGGTGATGTACACGCGACCCGTTAATCCAGATTGAAGTTAGCAGACAACGCAGCCATACCACTTCGCTTTTTGTTGCTCCCTCCACGGAGATGTTCACTTGGTGGGCTGGACTATCATCTTGAAAGACAGCCTGTCATTGTACCGACGGACAATAGGAGGTACTGCTTAGCTCACAAATTACCATCCACAATGATCTGCATCATGAGAGAGGCACAACACTGCACGAAGCTATAACACTGTATTCCCAAGACGTGTACCAGGACCTAGCTGTCTCCATACTCTTCTACGACCAACAACTAGCGTCAGTCTTACCTCAGACTCGTTGCTGGATAGAACCGACGTCACTCAGCCAGGTTCCACACCAGAAGTGTTATTGTGCTCCATTGCGCTCCACTGTGTTGGGCGCTTTACAGTCTGGCTGGTAATGACACCTAGAGGCCAAATTTATCGCGTGTAGACGATTGCGCAATGCCTGTATCTACACACAGCTCCTGCCTACCTCCAAAACGGCTGCATATAGTTCTGTTCCTTTTCTTGTTTTTATTTGGTCATCATTCTTCTGGCTGGTTCGATGTGGTCCGCCACGAATTTGTCTGTTGTGCCAACCATCTCATCTCGGAATAGCACTTGCACACCACGTCCTTAATTATCAGCCATCCAATCTCTGTCTTCTCTTATAATTTTTACCTTCTACAGCAGCTTCCAGTAGCGTGGAAGTTATTTCTTGGTGCCTTAACACGTAATGTTTGATCCTATCTGTCGTGTCGTCCGAAGGGCGAGTTGCCATAGTAAGATTGGTACTTCGCAACGCAACCACAAGAGAAGATAACCGCTGCAAGCCTCATCTGTACTGACTCATTAAGCAGACTACAAGCCCTCGACCAGTGCTTCTGTCGCCATCCTTTCGTAATGAATATCCAGTCGGTTTATGCCGTCGAAAGCCGTGGACGTTCAACGACCTTCATCCGGACCCCAGGACATATCGGAATCCCGAGAAATGAACTTGCTGACAGGCTTGCTAAACAGGTTACTAGTAAGCCGACTGTGGAGATCGGCACACTGCAATCTGGTCTCCGGCCGGTCTTACGCCTTAAAGTTTTCGGGATCTGGAACACTATATGGCACCCCAAACAAATTACGTGCTATAAAGGAAACAACGAATTTGTGTAGGTCACCCATGAGGGCCACTCGCAGGGACTCCGTTGTCCTTTGTCGGCTCCGAATCCCTCCCCCCCCCCCCCCCCCAGTGCCAACCGATACGGTTCTTGATTGACACTGGCCCACATTTTGTTGGATTGACCCAATCTATCCGCCCTGGGGCGGACTTTTATCTTCCTGACGCACTACCTATGGTGTTAGCTGACAATGCCTCAACCGCTGGTCTACTTTTACGTTTCTTTCATTCGGCGGGGAGGGGGGTTTAATACACTCCTGGAAACTGAAATAAGAACACCTTGAATTCATTGTCCCAGGAAGGGGAAACTTTATTGACACATTCCGGGGGTCAGATACATCACATGATCACACTGACAGAACCACAGGCACATAGACACAGGCAACAGAGCATGCACAATGTCGGCACTAGTACAGTGTATATCCACCTTTCGCAGCAATGCAGGCTGCTCCCATGGAGACGATCGTAGTGATGCTGGATGTAGTCCTGTGGAACGGCTTGACATGCCATTTCCACCTGGCGCCTCAGTTGGACCAGCGTTCGTGCTGGACGTGCAGACCGCGTGAGACGACGCTTCATCCAGTCCCAAACATGCTCAATGGGGGACAGATCCGGAGATCTTGCTGGCCAGGGTAGTTGACTTACACCTTCTAGAGCACGTTGGGTGGCACGGGATACATGCGGACGTGCATTGTCCTGTTGGAACAGCAAGTTCCCTTGCCGGCCTAGGAATGGTAGAACGATGGGTTCGATGACGGTTTGGATGTACCGTGCACTATTCAGTGTCCCCTCGACGATCACCAGTGGTGTACGGCCAGTGTAGGAGATCGCTCCCGACACTATGATGCCGGGTGTTGGCCCTGTGTGCCGCGGTCGTATGCAGTCCTGATTGTGGCGCTCACCTGCACGGCGCCAAACACGCATACGACCATCATTGGCACCAAGGCAGAAGCGACTCTCATCGCTGAAGACGACACGTCTCCATTCGTCCCTCCATTCACGCCTGTAGCGACACCACTGGAGGCGGGCTGCACGATGTTGGGGCGTGAGCGGAAGACGGCCTAACGGTGTGCGGGACCGTAGCCCAGCTTCATGGAGACGGTTGCGAATGGTCCTCGCCGATACCCCAGGAGCAACAGTGTCCCTAATTTGCCGGGAAGTGGCGGTGCGGTCCCCTACGGCACCGCGTAGGATCCTACGGTCTTGGCGTGCATCCGTGCGTCGCTGCGGTCCGGTCCCAGGTCGACGGGCACGTGCACCTTCCGCCGACCACTGGCGACAACATCGATGTACTGTGGAGACCTCACGCCCCACGTGTTGAGCAATTCGGCGGTACGTCCACCCGGCCTCCCGCATGCCCACTATACGCCCTCGCTCAAAGTCCGTCAACTGCACATACGGTTCACGTCCACGCTGTCGCGGCATGCTACCAGTGTTAAAGACTGCGATGGAGCTCCGTATGCCACGGCAAACTGGCTGACACTGACGGCGGCGGTGCACAAATGCTGCGCAGCTAGCGCCATTCGACGGCCAACACCGCGGTTCCTGGTGTGTCCGCTGTGCCGTGCGTGTGATCATTGCTTGTACAGCCCTCTCGCAGTGTCCGGAGCAAGTATGGTGGGTCTGACACACCGGTGTCGATGTGTTCTTTTTTCCATTTCCAGGAGTGTATCACTCTAACAAATAGCGGGCGTGTGGCCTTCATCCTCTCTCCATTTTAACTCTTTCTCGGTCTTTCTTTGCTGTTTGTTCGCCTTGATGTTCATCTTTTTCCTGTCTGTGTTTCTCTAGCCGTGTGTTTTTTGGCTGGAGATTTTAGTCTGTTGCAGTCTGACTGGCTCATCCTGTTTTATTCTTGCGATCAGCCAGCCCGGGCCATCTGCTATATTACTTTAATACCTTCTATCGCTTTTTATTCCCTTTTAGTGCATGGTTTCCCCTTTTGGCTTGCTTCTTTTGTTTCCTCTTTCTTTTTCACTTTCACAAACTCCTTTTGGGAATGGCTTTAATCCGAGACCTGTTTGAATGAGGAGAAAGGGTCTGATGACCCTCTAGTTTTGTCCTTTTATTCTCAAAGCCAACTAACCACATCGAGGAATGAGCGACACCGGCGTAACTACTCCCGCATCGGTTCTCCTACTTACGGCTGAGCAAAGTACCGCTCAGACTAGTCCCCCATCATCGTCTTGTAGTAGGCCAGACGTATGGTGAATGTATTAGGAAGAACTCAAGTGAAAACTCGTATTTTGTCTGCATCAAGTTATACGCTATGTTTAGAGACATTGGTAAATACTTATGACAGTCCGGTGGAAATGGATTTTACCAAGTTAAATAGTTTTAATGTATATTACGAGGTGCGACAATAAAGTAATGAGACTAATTTTCTTCGCAAGAAGTGGCAACCCTGCAGGCTTGCGTAGCCACAATATCTTTGACCTTGGTGCATAGGATGCTTCTAGTCCAAGCGGCACATTGATGCAACTGCTCAGTCATGAGTTGTGCTGTAATAAGTCAACTCGTGTTTGTGTCTCTCGTCACGGAAATGGATCCGCATAATATTGCGCAGTGGTATGCCATTTGCATTAAATTGGGTGAAAAAGTTACAGTAAGCTTCAGAGAGCTTTTGGAGAGGAGGTTATGTCAAGAGCTCAAGTTTTCCGTTGGCATAAAATGTTTAGTGAAGGCAGAACAAATGTAGAAGATGAAGACCGCAGTGGACGACCATCAACCTCACGGACGGATGTCAACTTGGCCAGAATGCGTGAACTCGTACGATCGGATCGAAGATTATCCGTGAAAATGATTGCAGAAGAACTGAACATCAGATGACAAAGTGGTTTGTCTAATAATAACTGAAGATCTTGGTATGAGAAAGATTTGTGCAAAAATGGTCCCCAAAAATCTCACACCACAACAGCGAGAAACACGGAAAAATGTGGCAGCCGATCTCTTAGAGCAAACGGAAGTCAATCCAGAATTGTTGAATTGTGTTATCACTGGTGATGAAAGTTTTTTCAGTACGATCCAGAGACAAAACACCAAAGTTTCCAATGGTGCTCAAAGGGATGACCCAGAACAAAAAAAGCTCGCATGTCAAAGTCAAAAGTGAAATGCATGCTTATGTTTTTCTTTGATTCCGAGGGAATTGCTCCTAGACAAACAGTTAACCAATACTACTACAAAGAAATTTTGGAAAGACGTCGTAAAAGAGTTCTTCGTGTCTGTGCCAACATTGCTAATAATGGATTCTGCATCACGATAATGCGCCATCCCATATTGCTCTGTCAGTACAGCAATTTTTAACCTGAAAACAAATTTCAGTACTACCACAGCCGCCTTATTCACCAGATATCGCTCCGTGCGACATTTTTCTATTTCCAAGAGTCAAAACGTCCGTCAAGGGACACCATTTTCGAACAACTCAAGATGTACAAAAAGCTGTGACGAGTATTTTGGAGGATATTGCAGAAGATGGGTTCCAGAAATATTACCATCTATGACAGATGCGCTGGAAAAAGTGTGTGCAATCAGAAGGGAACTACTTTAAAGGAGACAACACTAAATTTGACTAAAACGGTAAGCAACATTTTTTTCACGTCAGTCTCATTACTTTACTGTCGCACCTCGTATAATGAAGTGAATTGATGTTTTAAGTGTTATAGTATGCACCCAGTCTCCTCCCAGAGCAAAGCGAAGACCCTGTCTTTCTACCAACCAATGTATTTTCGTCCAGTATAACACTGTCACTCCGTTTGTATCACCGCATCTCCGACTCTTCTTTTTCGGTTTTCCCACGGTACGCGACTCATTGCCATACAATATTGTTGTCAATACATACATTCTCAGACATTTCTTCCCTCAAATTTAGGCCTATATTCGATACCAGCACAGTTCAATTGGCCAGAAGTGTCACTTTGCCTGTGCTTGTTTTTATGTCCGTTGTCTGTTACGTGCGTTCTCCTTAGCACACAAACAATCCATGATTCGCTGGTGGCGGTCATGAGATGCTGTTACTGATCACGGGACGAGCAGTACGTTTCCTGTTTTCAATGATGTGTGCCTCTCGGTGGCGCCTCAAAGTTACGACGACGACGCTGTGGTGTCGGCCGATTCGGCTGACAGCCTCTAAAATGCATATCTTAAGGGTTACGAGCACTTGTTCATCTTCGCTACTGTAAAACACCTCTCGTACTCTTGTTCTGGTCCGTAGTATTTCTCCCCAGAATATGAAAACCAAAAGGTAAGTAGTAAAAGAGATTCGTTTCACAGTATCGAAGATGAAGACATGCTCATAGCTCTTGAGGTAGGAATCTTGGAGCCGATGTTTACTAGACTTTTTGCTTCGAATTATACTTCCTGTCATATCCCTACTGACCATTCTTGCTGGCACACCCTGTATTTAAACTTAGAATATGTTCAATTTCGCAGCAAACCGACGTTTATGTTACTGGTCTGTAATTCATTAGGTACGTTCTTTTACCCTTTTTTCCACACTCTCGGGACTTTGCACTGGATCGGAGATTCGCGTTAAATGCAAGTAAGGCGCGGATACCGGAAAGTTGTTGTTGTTGTGGTCTTCAGTCCTGAGACTGGTTTGATGCAGCTCTCCATGCTACTCTATCCTGTGCAAGCTTCTTCATCTCCCAGTACCTACTGCAACCTACATCCTTCTAAATCTGCTTAGTGAATTCATCTCTTGGTCTCCCCCTACGATTTTTACCCTCCAGGCTGTCCTCCAATACTAAATTGGTGATCCCTTGATGCCTCAGAACATGTCCTACCAGCCGATCCCTTCTTCTGGTCAAGTTGTGCCACAAACTTCTCCCCAATCCTGTTCAATACTTCCTCATTAGTTATGTGATCTACCCATCTAATCTTCAGCATTCTTTTGTAGCACCACATTTCGAAAGTTTCTATTCTCTTCTTGTCCAAACTATTTACCGTCCATGTTTCACTTCCATACATGGCTACACTCCATACAAATACTTTCAGAAATGACTTCCTGACACTTAAATCTATACTCGTTGTTAACAAATTTCTCTTCTTCAGGAACGCTTTCCTTGCCATTGCCAGTCTACATTTTATATCCTCTCTACTTCGAACATCATCAGTTATTTTGCTCCCCAAATAGCAAAACTCCCTTACTACTTTAAGTGTCTCATTTCCTAATCTAATTCCCTCAGCGTCACCCGCCTTAATTCGACTACATTCCATTCCCCTCGTTTTGCTTTTGTTGATGTTCATCTTATATCCTCCCTTCAAGACACCATCCATTCCGTTCAACTGCTCTTCCAAGTCCTTTGCTGTCTCTGACAGAATTACAATGTCATCGGCGAACCTCAATGTTTTTATTTCTTCTCCATGGATTTTAATACCTACTCCGAATTTTTCTTTTGTTTCCTTTACTGCTTGCTCAATATACAGATTGAATAACATCGGGGAGAGGCTACAACCCTGTCTTACTCCCTTCCCAACTACTGCTTCCCTTTCATGTCCCTCGACTCTTATAACTGTCATCTGGTTTCTGTACAAATTGTAAATAGCCTTTCGCTCCCTGTATTTTACCCCTGCCACCTTTAGAATTTGAAAGAGAGTATTCCAGTCAACATTGTCAAAAGCTTTCTCTAAGTCTACAAACGCTAGAAACGTAGGTTTGCCTTTCCTTAATCTTTCTTCTAAGATAAGTCGTAAGGTCAGTATTGCCTCACATGTTCCAGTATTTCTACGGAATCCAAACCGATCTTCCCCGAGGTCGGCTTCTACTAGTTTTTCCATTCGTCTGTAAAGAATACGTGTTAGTATTTTGCAGCTGTGGGTTATTAAACTGATTGTTCGGTAAATTTCACATCTGTCAACCCCTGCTTTCTTTGGGATTGGAATTATTATATTTTTCTTGAAGTCTGAGGGTATTTTGCCTGTTTCATACATTTTGCTCACCAGATGGTAGAGTTTTGTCAGGACTGGCTCTCCCAAGGCCGTCAGTAGTTCCAATGGAATGTTGTCTACTCCGGGGGCCTTGTTTCGGCTCAGGTCTTTCAGTGCTCTGTCAAACTCTTCACGCAGTATCGTATCTCCCATTTCATCTTCATCTACATCCTCTTCCATTTCCATAATATTGTCCTTAAGTACATCGCCCTCGTATAGACCCTCTATATACTCCTTCCACCTTTCTGCTTTCCCTTCTTTGCTTAGAACTGGGTTTCCATCTGAGCTCTTGATGTTCATACAAATGGTTCTCTTATCTCCAAAGGTCTCTTTAATTTTCCTGTAGGCAGTATCTATCTTACCCCTAGTGAGATAAGCCTCTACATCCCTACATTTGTCCTCTAGCCATCCCTGCTTAGCCATTTTGCACTTCCTGTCGATCTCATTTTTGAGACGTTTGTATTCCTTTTTGCCTGCTTCATTTACTGAATTTTTATATTCTCTCCTTTCATCAATTAAATTCAATATTTCTTCTCTTACCCAAGGATTTCTACTAGCCCTCGTCTTTTTACCTACTTGATCCTCTGCTGCCTTCACTACTTCATCCCTCAAAGCTACCCATTCTTCTTCTACTGTATTTCTTTCCCCCATTCCTGTCAATTGTTCCCATATGCTGTCCCTGAAACTCTGTACAACCTCTGGTTCTTTCAGTTTATCCAGGTCCCATCTCCTTAAATTCTCACCTTTTTTAGATTAAAACTTTTTTAGATTAGAACTGAAGAAACTGCAAAAAGGTGAGAATTTAAGACCGGAAAGTACTCTCTGCAAAATCGTACTGGAATTCCATCCAAGCCTGGCGACATTTATTTTCAACTCCTTCGGTTGCTTGCCAGCGCCAGGGACGTCTGTTTCTATACTCACCAAACGGAAGTCTGTGGGACGGTCAAATGATGTATGTCTGTAATACCCCGCTGCGTGAATGATTTTTAAAACTGAAAATTTCATACTTCCTTTTGCTGTCTTCTTTCGCCACACCAGATTGATCGGCGAGTGACTGGATAAAAGCCTTCGACCCAGTTTTCTGATTTATGTGGGATCGGTATTTTCACGGGTTCTCGACAAGATCTTTCGCTTAGGTATGACAGTGGAAGTTGTATACGTCGCGCATCAGTCATTCTGTCGGAGGCCTACATTTCGACGAACGTTGTTTCGATTTCAGTGTAACATGGTCAAGCCATGTTTCGCCACCAGTGATAATTCGGCTGAAAACTTTTTTCCTACGACACAGTATCTGAGGAGGGAGTTTATTGTACTTGCTGGACGACGGATTTTGTGCAACTCAGCATTTTTGGAATCCAGACTGCGCGTCACTTCCAGTACTATAAGCATTCTGTCACACTTTCATAGAGAACAATTCTGATAAGCGTGGGGCAAGGCAAGACATAATAACGAAATCGTGAATTGTCTGTCTTCTTGATTTCTTTTACCGTCTTTCTGCTGCAGGTCATCAGGAATGGCCGACGGTCACCCACTTCGCTTCTCATCATGCACATTGCTTCGGCCATCATTATAGACTCGACACCATTTTCTAACAACTCAATTCATAGCGTTTTTCTCCATACACTTATCTAATCTGCCGACGATGTTCGGCAGCTTTCACCTGTCTTCCGTTTAAGAAATGTACAATAGCGCATGTTTCATAATCCGAACGCCAGACTCATTTTAAACACACGCTAATAAATTCAGGGCGTCCTATCTCTGGTTCTACTGATTGCAGACTAGAGAGTCGAGTGTTTTGAATATATTTTGGCCTAGGGACCCTTTGAGTACCTATTGAAAGAATGGGCAACTGTAGAGGGTCAAAATTTAAACAGTACACTCTTTTCCATCCCATGCAAATTCAGCAAATCGACTGGTTCTTTTGCAGTAAATGTGGCCTAGTGTAGGCCTTAGGTGGCTTATAAATGCACTTCTTTATGGGCGGTTCCTGAGAAACCCTTGATTTTTGGGTACCAAAAGTAGCCCACTTCTATAATTTCCATTCATCGCAAATAGTCGAAACCTTTACCATATGTTCTTAAGATGGCATTCTTGGAGACACAGATTTTTTTTCGGTATCGTTATCCGTTGCTGGTATCCAGAAGTTCTATGTTACAGTAAATATGCACGTAAAGTATTCACGTAACATCCGCCTGAATAATGTAGTATTGACTTCCATAATGAGTATGTACCTAGGGTTCTGGGATCATCGCAATGTTTCTGAGGTCACCAAACTAGTTTTTAAAGTCATTTTTTATGGCGCTCTGTCTCTGTATAATGGTCACTTCACGCCTATACAGTCTTCCTTGACCTCGAAATTATTCGATGGTACCACCTGACAGCGTAAGGACCTTACAAAAAATTATTTTATCATATAAAATTCTGTGTACTTGCAGATCAAATACCACATTTTATGTGTACTGCAAGTTTAGCTTAAAAAGTAGTGCATTTTTTCTTATTTAAAGTAGTGTAAAGTTAACTTTCATTGGATGGGAGACGATTTTGTTTTAACTTTATATTATGCAAGACTTACGTTTTTGTTGCTTATACGTGTCAACCTATGTAAAATGTCGAAGTATGTAGATAAACTGTCAAATCTTTACTGGCGTAAGGAATTCGTTTTATGTAAACAATACATCTTGCTGTAACAGGGAACAGGAGGCAACCAGAGAAAAAATGCTCCAGTAGAAGGCCAAAAATGCGAACGTGCTTCTCTGTAGAAAAAACTCTGACATAAAAGTGGGGAGCCGCTACTCCTCTATACGCCTCCCTCATGAAAAAGTTTTGACAAGCGAACATATTTGCGCTATTTCGTGCTGAAAAAGAGACAGTGACGGTGGAAGAGAGAAGAGAGAAAGACAGAGTAGACGGTGAGGTTGGGAGAGATAAAGTGGCAGTGAAAGAGAGAGAGAAAGATATGTGAAGACAATAGAAATGGGAGCCAAAGATAGTGGAGACAGTGGTAATGAAAAAGTGAGATGAATGGAGACTATAGATAGGCTTCGAGGTGTGGAATCCCCCAGACCAGAGAACTTTAACACAAGAAAATTTGCTCGCTTTTCCCCATACCCTAAACCACATGTTTAAATTTCCTAGACTAGGGATCGAAACCCCGAGTAAACCATCCCCAAGGATGTGGGTGAAGAGGAGACAACGATGGATGAGGAGAAATGCAGCAGAATGTATCCAAGAAAGAAAAACACAGTGGCAAAGGAAGAGAAGAAGAATGGGACAGTGGTAGTGTGAAAGAAAGAGAGTGAAAGATTCAGAGGATAAGAAAGAGTAAGAGAAACGGATGAAGACAGTGACAGTGGAATAGAGACACAGAAGAAACTGACAATGGAAGATAGAGAGAATAGGAGGGAGACATATACAGGCAGTGGCAGTGGGAGTGACATACTGAGTATGAAGACTTCAGAACATAGAGAGACTGGGCAAATGGATTTAGAATGTTGTATGTTGAAAGAGATCGAATGTATTCGCATGCCCAAAATTTTTGTGAGGAAGGCAGGATGGGGATTCAGGTAGCGGATTCCCCACTTTTCTGTCAAAGACTTTTTGAGAGGAGTATCCTCACCTATTTCGTACTCCGGCAGGACCATTTACCAGCTGGAAAATAAACGTTGAAGCAAGCTATCGTAGTGACGTTTGTCGTCGGTTCTTTGAGAGCATCCACAGCTCCAAGAGCTTACTCTAAACATGCGCACAGCCGGGTGCGTATTTAGCTGACCCCTGTGGGCACACAGCGCAGGCGGCGCACAGAGACGGGGCACCCGGGCCGGACCCCCCAGGAGTCGGCGTCGCGACGCCGGTGGCGCGTGCCCCCTGCCCCGCCCATTGTGATCGCCAGCCGTGATTTACACCTGAATGCGTTCATACATTAGGCCGTGTAATTGGCGCTGCAGTGTCGAAAACGCCGACTCGCCTCTTACGTAAATCACGACAGCTGTAATTCAATTCAAACACTGGCGACCCAGCCAGGCACGCGCCTAATGGCCGCCGGATGCCTGCAGCCTCATCCCGAATACAATGGGCGCGATGATGGGTGCCTTGAGGCGGCTTGTCGGGCGTGATGCCACAGGTGAGGCGCCGGGGACGAGGGCGCCACCTGCCGTCCACTAGCTGCCCCATTCGGTACCTCTGAGAAGGGTCTCCTCTGTACAAATCAGTCACCTGCGTGCCACATCCCTCTGCAGAAACGGCACTTAACTTTTAATGCCTCACAACTCCACCCCAATGGGCCTCGGAATGCCCAACGGTAACGAACGACCGCCGCATCATCCTGGAGTCTCTGAATGCGGATATGGAGGGGCATGAAGTCAGCACGCCATGCTCCCACCCATTGTCAGTCTTGGTAACTAGAGGCGATACTTCTCAATCAAGTAGCTCCGCAGTGGGCCTCACAAGGGCGCGGTGCCCCCCACTTCCCAACAATGCACGGCAGACTCGGACAGTCATCCATTCAAGTGCTAGCCAATCTCGACAGCACCTAACCTCAGTGATTTGATGGGAACCAGTGTTACCAAGGTGGCAAGGCTGTGGGTTGCAAATGACTCACAAAATGGGCAAAAGAAACTGACAGTAAAAAAATGCATCACTCTCAAGGATTATGTTCAGTGGCATCAGAGGAAAATACGAGTATGTGCATACCGCGGAGTTACAGTGTTAGTGGTTCATTTTTCATGGTCATCAGCGATCAGATGGTGCTCAGGACTGTTTTGACTGTAAGCAGAAACTTAGTCTAGTTTAAAGGATGTCAGTGTTTGCAACATTCATTCTACAGTACAACCATGCCATGCCGATGGATACATACTCCAGGTGGACTTATTGATAGGTTGCTGTACATGTTGGGCACAATGTATCGATGGTGTGACGCTGCTTTCATCGGAGGTCTGCCGAACACCCCGACACCCATACAACCAGGTTCTGGAAGTAACCATAATAAAGACGCGAGTCAAGAATGAAGCATTGTGCGATCTGTGGTGGCTGATGGAACATCATCCAGGTAAGAAATTAGGACACATGATACACCTAGTGTGTCAATCAAGGACCACTGGGAACTATCTGCCTACAGCAGGGCTACAATTACATGTGTCTCTGGCCAGAATGCCACTGACACCACGACACTGTCAACCATGTATACCCAGGTGTCGTCAAACAGTTGTCTTCACTGATGGGAATAAGTTGTCTTTGTTGATCCATTATGGACCATGAGACAACGGATGGCAAGTATTTCTTGATGTAATAATTTACCAACAGCCGTAAGTATTGTAGAAATTTAGTTAATGAACTTCTTATGTGCTACCAGTTTCGGCATTACATTGATGCCATCTTCAGGCCCCACACGTCATAGTCGTAAAATCGCTGTACACGGAAGGAGCCATATAACTGGATCTGAGAATAAACTCGCTGTGCAACAGCTCTTGGTGGCCAGGCGACACAGAGCTGTTGCATAACGATTTTATTCACGGATCCAGTTATATGGCTCCTTCCGTGTATAGCGATTTTACGACTATGACGTGTGGGGCCTGAAGATGGCATCAGTGTAATGCCGGAACAGGAGCACATAATAAGTTCATAAAATAAGTTTCTACAATACATACGGGTGTCGGTAAATTATTGCATCAAGGAATAAGTTGTGTCTGTAAGCGCGTGGACGTACACGAGTATGGGGCACAGCAGGTGAGCTCTCGATTCTGGGGAGCATTTTCCCTACGACACACAGGTCCCATCCCAGGCTTCATCGTCTGATGGGTCACCTAACTCGTGATCAAATCTGGTGTGTCTATAGCGTAAAGTAACCAGCGTCCACTATATTGCACAGCTTGTTATTCCCATGGTACTGCCATTCCTCCGACCGCAATGTGGTGTGGTTTCTCAGCAGGCAATGCATGTCTACGTGTGGCTGCAGTGACGCAGCGTTCTCTGCATGGTGTACAACAGCAGCCCTGGTCTGAAAAAATAGCCAGATCTCCAGCCAACTGCACACTTACGAGATATGGCCAAGCAGGAATATACCTGCTCTCCAAAGCCTGCAAGAACCATTGCCTAATCACAACAAAAAGAGGTCCATCATGCTTGGGACAATCTATCGTAGGATCCATTCGACACCTTTATGACCGACGGCATGCTAGAACGGTCACCTGCTTTACCGCCAGAGAGAGTTACACTGTGAATTGATGCGACTGTTTGCGCACCCTTCCCTGTGACATGTGAACTTCATTTGGATGATGATGTCTGGTTTGTGGGGCTCTCAACTGCGCTGTTATCAGCGCCCATACAAATTCACAACCTTTGCTTATGCCAATCTCGCCACTTTCTTGAATGATGAGGTCAACACAAACACCCAGCCATCTCGAGTCAGGTGAAAAACTTCATTTGGTCCCAGTTTATTATCATATGCTCTTACAATACTTTACAACCTCTCACATCACTTGTCAATAATATAACCTTGTCCCTGGGGGTCTTCCATGCTTTTACAACAGTGTGAAACAGGCCCAGACAATATTTCAAATGGTTCAAATGGCTCTGAGCACTATGGAACTTAACTTCTCAGGTCATCAGTCCCCTAGAACTTAGAACTACTTAAACCTAAGGACATCACACACATCCATGCCCGAGGCAGGATTCGAACCTGCGACCGTAGCGGTCACACGGTTCCAAACTGAAGCGCTTAGAACCGCACGGTCACACCGGCCGGCGACAATATTTCATCCATCTTAATACAGACAGCCCAACTTACATCACTCTCACACTGGGACAGATAGTACTAGTCGGCTTGCCTATACTAACGAAGAGGACACGGCAAGTGCCATAATTCGATTTCCCAGAGACTTTGCTCAGTGGAAGAGGGATTAAAATAGGCGAACACATGTCTCTACTTATACGTATATACTTGACCGGTCCTCGGAAAACGTCGACGAAAATTTTCGAGGTGCTTCATTTGCCTTTTAGCGAGTAAATGGTCAAACCAATGTGGTGACACAGTGAACAGCGTCAGAGCTACGCACATTTGCATACTCTGTTCCAAGTCGATTTATTATTATTGTTTCACATAAGGCTTTCCAATGTATATCGAAATAGCGTTCTCCTTGTTCATCTACTAATTGTATGTCTGGTGAATGAATGAAAAAGAAAACAATAAATGAATGAGAAAGTTATCTGAAATTGTTTTCGGCGAAATTTCTGTAGTGCATCTTGATTCATAATATACTGCAAGCCCAGCTGTATGAAATATTGTCTGGGTCAGTTCTGTTTTCCCCATTCTGTATTTGTCGCCCAATCTATGTTGTAGTATGTGATGTTGTTGAATTTAATAGTAATAAAAGCCATGCACATTGGTCTCTGGATTATGAAATTAGCCATTGCGCTCGTACAACTTCTGTATGTTGATGGAGGAAACAGTGACCAATCCAGATATAACTTCACTGTCAGGATATTGGTTCTTTATTGGTAAACACACCATGCAGTCGCAGAGGCCGGCAACTATATATGTTTCCCGCCCCGGCACACGTCCCTTCCTGTAACATGCGCTTTACAGGAAATATGGCAAATTTGATTTAAAGCTGTGCTTTCCGAGAATATCTCGATTTTATTGACCCGATGTGACAATCATCTTTAAGGCGAATTTTGTTTCGTAATTTGTTGATGTCGCTAGATGAAAAGGGCGACCTGTAAAGTCCTTGGAATTCGAACTTCAGTCAGGAAATGATTTCTCGCCAGCGTGATATATGCCAGGGAATCTTTCACCGGTGACACGACGGAACGAGACAGCGAGACAGGTGGCAAACGCACAAGGTCCCAGGCAGCGGCGGGAGTCGACGCTTCTCTTGTTTTTTATCGACAGGAGTCAAACAACAAGTTGACGTACGATGACCCTGGTCGTAACCAGTGCCATCTCAGCCATCAGGAAAAAACAGAGGCTGCGAGAATGAGAGGGGCGGGAGGGGTATCGAGCGTGGGGGAGAGGTGCGAATGAAGGTTCGGGCCTGCGGCACAACAACACTGTGGCGCAGCCCGCCAGATGGCAGGTCTGAGACTCTGCATGACTGGCGCCAGTTTTTAGTGTCACGTAGTGCCGCCACGGAGGACGCACGGATTAACAGTGGGCGCTGTGACTTTCCACGTGCCAGTCACGTAAAAATTCGCTTGCACGTTTTTACGCGCACTTATACGAGAACGTTACGTAAAAGAAGACAAGGCCAAAAGGAAACCTCCACTAATTAAATGCCATTCTTTTAGAAAACTAATATCCTGGTGAAACTCTTGTCGATTAAGAAAGGGAATGTCGCGATAAACGTAGTAATTAGGCTCCCAGTACGGTAGCCATCCATGTGCTAGCTGCAGCCGGCCGGTGTGGCCGTGCGGTTCTAGGCGCTTCAGTCTGGAACCGCGTGACCGCTACGGTCGCAGGTTCGAATCCTGCCTCGGGCATGAATGTGTGCGCTGTCTTTAGGTTAGTTAGCTTTAAGTAGCTCTAAGTTCTAGGGGACTGATGACCACAGATGTTAAGTCCCATAGTGCTCAGAGTCATTTTTTTGCTAGCTGCACGTAGGTGTTAAAAAAACTTTTTTTTCAACTGCCCACACTTGTCTATCTTTCAGCAAGCCTCTTCATCCGTTCACAGCTACTGCAACCTACGTGCAACTGACCTACTTATTGCAGTCAAGCCTTATTCATCTTCTAGAATTTTTACGCACCCACCCCCAACTCCACACTTCGTTCTATATCCAGATTAACTACTCCTTGTTGCCTAAGGGTATGTCTTAACATCCGAAGCCTTATTTTGCTCAAATAGCGCCGCGCGGAGTGACTGCGCGGTTAGAGGCGGCTCCCGCCGGATGTTCGAGTCCTCCCTCGGGCTTGGGTGTCTGTGTACTTCTTAGCATAAGTTAGTTTAAGTTATTGATTGGCGACTCCATGGAGTGTTCTGTGCACCACGACCAAATAGTGGATATAATTGGAAAGAGAATCAGCATTGGTCGTATTTTTTTGTTTTATTATCCGCAAAATCGATTTTCGGTCTCTTAGTGACCATCCTCAGTGCTAGAAGTTAAAAATTTTTCACATAACGATCGGAGAGTATAAAACAGAAAATCACAACTACACCTGCGTATGAACATAACTGTTGGTAGGAACATACCTGTAATATACAATTAAAATTGGTAGGCACTGGTATCAACAAGCTTAGAGTGATCACATAGACTGTGCTCAGTTTATGTGATCGCTCTAAGCTTCTACTCTAGCTTTGCCGGCCGCTGTGACCGAGTGGTTCTAGGCGCTTCAGTCAAGAACCGCGCTGCTGCTACGGTTGCAGGTTCGAATCCTGCGTTGAGCATGGATGTGTGTGATGTCCTTAGGTTAGTTAGGTTTAAGTAGTTCTAAGTCTAGGGGACTGATGACCTCAGATGTTAAGTCCCATAGTGCTTAGAGCCAGAGCTTTATAGGGCTTTTGTGCGTTCATGGCTAGAGTATGGATGTACAGTGTATGGAACAGTGAGTCGTCCTTACCAGAACGAAGGTTATTGCCGTTAACCACATAAGGGCATTAGGCTAGCCACAAGTGCTGATGGTACCAGCCCCATACCTAGTCTCCATGTTGAGGCTGGGTAACCTCTACTCACCATCTGGTGACATCTCCTCAAGCTCCTCGCAGCTCCGATTTCACCAGCATACCATACTGTTCTTCGTCCCCCTCTGGAATTTCTTTTCACCAGTCGTCCACGAGAAACATTACCTTTTGGTACCTGCATGCAGCATGTTTTGGGGTAACTTGGTGTGGAGTCTGTACAACTTCAAATCCAGGGTTTTAACCGACCGCTGAGGTTGCTGGAGAGACCCCGCGTAATTTTAGATTTGATACAGTACAGGACAGATTACCCTCTTGTTTCTGTTTTCAACGCGGACTTTTCTGACTTCTTAAATGAGCACAACCATTATGTAGCTGTTTCTACACATGGGTCTAAACAGGGGGACGCCGTTGGTTGCTCTGTTGTTGCCTCGTGTCCTCAAGGTAGACTTCCTCAAAAATTCACTGTCTTCGACACAGAATTATATACAAATATGCGGGCACTGGGGCAGATGAGACGTTCTTCAGGTACTAAATTTCTTTTTGTTCCTTTTCTCTTAGTGCCATTCTCTGTCTAAAACGGTTGTACTCAGCAGATAAAGTAGTCCAGAATATCCAAGACACCCTCGTCAGACTACAACGGCTGGAAAAGAGGTATCTTTCTGCTGGGTACCTGGGCACATGGGTATTGCTGGGAACGAAAGAGCGGATCAAGCAACTACGGAGGCGTGTTCTGATCCTTTGTTATTTCAGTATGCCATCCTCCGGCCTTTTGTAGCCTCACTGTTGAGACTCATAGCCTTTTTCGTTCGTAGGAGAATGAGTGGCTTGAAGGGACAGGTAACGCCCACAGCATGGTCGTGGCAACCTTCCTTCCAGCCACGTCTGCGGGTCGAGGTCCTGCTTACTTGTCTTCACGTAGGCCCCAGTCCTCTGACGCATGGTTCTTGCTCCGTGAGAGGACCCACCAAAGTGTGGCGCCTGCGCTACACTTTACAAGACTGTGTTGTATTTCTGGACGAGAGGGCAAAGGCAGATTCGCCTTTAGATCTGCCCTGTATTTTAAGTGACTTTCAAAAGAATGTCTTGCGGCTTTTAAGGTTTTGTGAGTTGTGCAACTTCTCTCTGAAAGTTCTAGGAACATATGATTAATATGTTAATAGGGTGACTGGCTCACCCACGTTTTTTGTAAGTGATCAGCCAGTTACATCTCCTTGTGTCTCTCTTTAAGCTGTTCTGTGGTGTTACGCCGGTGTTAATCCCAGGTGTACGACCCTCCATCCTTGAGGAGTGTGAGGAATGTGATTGTGCGGCTCAACCCGATTGAGGAGAGAGTGAGTGAATGAGTGTCATTTTATAGATTTCCTTCTCAATGTGGGCCACAAGTTTGTTTTAATGAGTATAAGGGTGCTGATAACCTCGCCGTTGAACGCACTGAAGCTTCAAACACACATAAACACACACTCACATATACATGTCTACCTACTAATAAAGTTACTGCACTAAGCTAATGCGCTCTGAGCAAAGGGGACAAAAGAAGGGTGCTAAACAATCTCAAAGTTTTATTGAACGGCTGTTTTCTCCGATCATCTATTTTTTATCACACACAAAGAACTTACAACAGAATGTAAGACTAGCATCATGGATTTACCTCACTTTCAAATTTATTCCTCTGCCGCTTAACATTTGCCCCACAAATTCACAAGATATATATTAGGAAGTGTGATAATTGAACGGGTTAGAAGGATGAAGCGACCTAGGTGGAGAGTACATCTCTGGAAGGATGCAAAGTACGACTGACCACCCCAACACTCGCGGTCAAATAATGGCTTGTAAGAAATGTGTCGTAAATATCCACAGATTTCCTAGGCATGGAACGACCCTTTTTGAAATAATCGTTCTACTCTGATGCTACGGCCTAGTGCTAACAGTTTTTAAATGTAAACGACTCATCTTTGTCAAAAAATTGGCCTATAAGGCTCACATAAACCATATTATTCAGAAATGTGTTATGAATGAAATGAGAACCAGGACGTCACTATTAACCTACAAAACACTTATTCTTTACTGGGCGATGGTGCGTCAAGTCTTTGATTGCGGGACAAGATGTTAAGGATCAGATGGTGACATCCGCATTGGAAAAATTAATAAACTTCGATAGGAAGCTGTGAGAAGCTTTGGGGACGCCACACACTCCACCACAACCATCGTTCTTTTGGTTGAAGCAGATGGCACTCCAACTAATCTCTCTGTGACCATTTTCTATTGTAAATACCTTAAATCAAAGCAAAATATCTCGAAGCAAATATATCAAAAGCTTAACGGGACCCTCCTGCCTCGGTACGAATCTTTCTCTTTTCTTAAAAGTATGGTTTTTCTTTCGAGATGGACTTATAATGTATCTAGAACTCCCTGAATATCGATTCAGGGACCTCCATGAAGATTATAAGGCTCCCTCTGCTAGATATATTTTAATGTAGCTGTATCCATTAAAATTGGTCCTTTTGTAGGTAATAATCAGTTCATCCTCCTTGAACACTATTTCCACTTAAGTAGAAAATATTGCAAATTTTGGGACGCAGTTTTTAAGAGAGCTCTGCTTAACAATCGTTACCCGCACTGATGCCCCTGAAGTCACTGACCAATGGTAGCGTCTTCTACAAGCTCGTACGTGGTTGGTTTACTAATTACAGCGACAAGCATCATGATTGAGAGACCACAAGAGATAACAAGAAGAAAAAATACGATTTTGCTCGCAGACAACAAAAGCTTCATATGCTATAACCATTGATCTACTACTTGCTGTGATTACTTCGAACAACCTTTGCACTAGCGAGATGGAAGACTATCAAGTGCTAACATCGGTTTGAGAAGAAGGCAAATCCACTTTATTCACTTGGGTGATATTATATAGCCAAACACGTAGCCAGCCGAACGTGTGCTGGCCGCAATATATAAACGCCCGCTGCTCCCCCCGCACCGCGGTAGGGCAAGGAAGTCGGCAGGGCTGGGAGGCCAACAGAGGGGACACCTCAAGCTGTAGCTGTCGCGCGCAGCTGAAACCGGTGAGCGCATATCGGGACTATGTTCTGCTTCCGCGGCCCACTTCTGCAGCCATTCAAAACGAAGTAATTCCTCTGCGAAGCGAGAATTTAAGCTCTGACTGAAGCAGCAGGCAGCAGCGGCATCGACTTGCCCAGAACTAATGGTCAGCAACAGAACCGCCGCCACTGCAGCTGCCATCGTCCAATCAACCGTTCACCGCCCGCTCTTCTGATCGAGACGTCGCGCTACCCAGAGCGACATTACGAGCTAGGCGGGTCTGGGTTAGGACACCATGTCGGGGCTTGTAGTGAGGAAATTTAATGTGACATCACTCGTACCCGAAAAAGAATTTAGTATTCTAGACGAGGGGACTAGTAGCGTTTCAGAACTTACCTTCTGTTTCCACTATATAGTCACATCATACTTGGCCGTACAAGAAAAACCTTTCGTGCCATCTAACAGTTACGGAAAAAGTCTTGTTTATTTGGTGCTTAATCTGGAAGACGCTACATTTGTTTCTTCAAATATTCAGAATTGTGTAGTAAACAATTAGTCAGTTGAGCGAGCGTGAGTGTCTTGCGTTGGGGTTCAGTTTTTAACAGTCGAGCAAACAGACAACAAAGTGATGTTATAACGCTTTGTAATTCCATCTTCTCTCCTTCCCAATTCCAGTTATTGTCCACAGTAAGCAATGTCTTTTATGAAAAGTTTGAGAGGAGCGAAGATTACCATAAACTTTCTAGTTTATTTAGCTTTTCGCGTAGAGTTGACTCCAGTTCTTCCTATCTAGGTGTCTGACACTTGAAGCTGAAATTCTTACATTTTAGGTTCTCATGGCTGAACTGATCTAAATAAATTTTAAGATTGCTGTTCCAGAATTTTTGTTCTTACGTTAATACATTTTGTCACATTTTAATATATCATACAGCTTTTAGTATTTTCACATTAACAAAGCCGAAATTACATTGTTCGCCCAAAATATAAAAGTATGTCCGATCACAGACGCATGCTTACTACTACTTCACTCTGCGGTAATTTTCTTGACAAGTGTATTTCTGTTAATTTTGATTATTATTTCATAAATGAATTCAGAAATAAACATAGAGAACAGTACTAAATTGCGTAATTAATAATAGAAATTTTAAGTGTTCCAAGTAATTCGTAATTTCAAATGTTTCTATAAAAATAATTTTAACTCTACATTCAGAGCTAGTACTTATGGATTGTAACATCGAAAATAAAATAAATCCTTTTCATAAATTTTAGTTTGAAATAAAACATATTGTGTGTGTGTGTGTATGTGTGTGTGAGTAGTTTGAGTTTGTGTGTGTGTGTGTGTGTGTGTGTCGTCCGTTGTTGACGAAGGCCTTACTGGCCGAAAGCTTTATTTGTGACAGTCTTATGGTTCTGCCTATCTGCGACCCAGCAACTCCGCTATATGGTGAGTAGCAACTTTCCTTTCCATAATATTGTCACATTCCATCCTGGATTTTCCATTGTTTGATATTGTGCATAAAATTGTATGAAAGTTTTCAGAAAATCAGCTGCGATAATACTGATCTGTTCAAAATTTGAAAAATAATATTAGTAATAAATAAATGAATCAGTCTAATCTAAAAGCCGTAAATTCAACTAAATACCTAGGTATTACAATTACGAACAATTTTAATTGGAAGGAACACATAGAAAATGTTGTGGGGAAGGCTAACCAAAGACTGCGTTTCATTGGCAGGAAACTTAGAAAATGTAACAGACCTGCTAAGGAGACTGCCTACACTACGCTTGTCCGTCCTCTTTTAGAATACTGCTGCGCGGTGTGGGATTCTGACGGAGTACATCGAAAAATTCAAAGAAAGGCAGCACGTTTTGTACTATCGCGAAATATGGGAGAGAGTATCACAGAAATGATACAGGATTTGGGCTTGACACCATTGAAAGAAAGGCTTTTTTCGTTGCTACGGAATCTTCTCACCAAATTCCAATCACCAACTTTCTCCTCAGAATGCGGAGATAATTTGTTGACACCGACCTACATAGGGAGGAACGATCACCACAATAAAATAAGGGAAATCAGAACTCGTACGGGAAGATATAGGTGTTCATTCTTTCCGCGCGCTGTACGAGGTTGGAATAATAGAGAACTGTGAAGGTGGTTCGATGAATCCTCTGCCAGGCACTTAAATGTGATTTGCAGAGTATCCATGTAGATGTAGATGTAAAAGTATATATCGACAACTACTGTTGAGCCGGCCGCGGTGGTCTAGCGGTTCTGGCGCTGCAGTCCGGAACCACGGGACTGCTACGGTCGCAGGTTCGAATCCTGCCTCGGGCATGGGTGTGTGTGATGTCCTTAGGTTAGTTAGGTTTAAGTAGTTCTAAGTTCTAGGGGACTTATGACCTAAGATGTTGAGTCCCATAGTGCTCAGAGCCATTTGAACCATTTTTGAACTACTGTTGAGGAAAAGTAATGGTAAGGAAGATGTCCCGTTACAAGTTCCATTTTTAGCGACTGAGATACGGAACCCTAGAAAAGATCACATATTTGGGCAATATCTTTTTTGAGTTTAGTTTCAGATACATTTCAACACTCCTCGGTCTCCTATCATTAAAGCGAGAAGCTTTTAAAATCTCAGGCTTCCTATCGTTTGTTTTGGATTTCCCTTTCCACACAGCTGACATGTGACAATGATAGTGATGGTGCCATTTTTACTCGGAACTGTATAGCTATTGACCTCGATTACGCATATTTCGATGGCAATGCAATGAATGCTGCCCTCGGTCTAGCAGAAATAAGAGTTCGCTGTCTGCAGTGTGTCGTATATAAGTAGCACTATAGTAAGCAAGAGCAGAAGTCGAGTCAAAATATAGATCAATCAATCAAGTTAGATGGAAGTAATGTTGAATAGATTGCCTCGCCTCTGCACACGATCCGGCAGTTTTAACTAGGGATATTATCACAGCTCAAACACGAACTGAAATTCTTAAAGAAGTTGCGGAAAAAGCAGGACTACAAATATTATTCGAAAAAACGGGATATGTGACATGCAAGAAACAACCACCAAAGTTTTTGAACACGAAACATGAAAAAATAAAGAGGATTTCTCAAGTTAAATACACTCCTGGAAATGGAAAAAAGAACACATTGACACCGGTGTGTCAGACCCACCATACTTGCTCCGGACACTGCGAGAGGGCTGTACAAGCAATGATCACACGCACGGCACAGCGGACACACCAGGAACCGCGGTGTTGGCCGTCGAATGGCGCTAGCTGCGCAGCATTTGTGCACCGCCGCCGTCAGTGTCAGCCAGTTTGCCGTGGCATACGGAGCTCCATCGCAGTCTTTAACACTGGTAGCATGCCGCGACAGCGTGGACGTGAACCGTATGTGCAGTTGACGGACTTTGAGCGAGGGCGTATAGTGGGCATGCGGGAGGCCGGGTGGACGTACCGCCGAATTGCTCAACACGTGGGGCGTGAGGTCTCCACAGTACATCGATGTTGTCGCCAGTGGTCGGCGGAAGGTGCACGTGCCCGTCGACCTGGGACCGGACCGCAGCGACGCACGGATGCACGCCAAGACCGTAGGATCCTACGCAGTGCCGTAGGGGACCGCACCGCCACTTCGCAGCAAATTAGGGACACTGTTGCTTCTGGGGTATCGGCGAGGACCATTCGCAACCGTCTCCATGAAGCTGGGCTACGGTCCCGCACACCGTTAGGCCGTCTTCCGCTCACGCCCCAACATCGTGCAGCCCGCCTCCAGTGGTGTCGCGACAGGCGTGAATGGAGGGACGAATGGAAACGTGTCGTCTTCAGCGATGAGAGTCGCTTCTGCCTTGGTGCCAATGATGGTGGTATGCGTGTTTGGCGCCGTGCAGGTGAGCGCCACAATCAGGACTGCATACGACCGAGGCACACAGGGCCAACACCCGGCATCATGGTGTGGGGAGCGATCTCCTACACTGGCGGTACACCACTGGTGATCGTCGAGGGGACACTGAATAGTGCACGGTACATCCAAACCGTCATCGAACCCGTCGTTCTACCATTCCTAGACCGGCAAGGGAACTTGCTGTTCCAACAGGACAATGCACGTCCGCTTGTAATCCGTGCCACCCAACGTGCTCTAGAAGGTGTAAGTCAACTACCCTGGCCAGCAAGATCTCCGGATCTGTCCCCCATTGAGCATGTTTGGGACTGGATGAAGCGTCGTCTCACGCGGTCTGCACGTCCAGCACGAACGCTGGTCCAACTGAGGCGCCAGGTGGAAATGGCATGGCAAGCCGTTCCACAGGACTACATCCAACATCTCTACGATCGTCTCCATGGGAGAATAGCAGCCTGCATTGCTGCGAAAGGTGGATATACACTGTACTAGTGCCGACATTGTGCATGCTCTGTTGCCTGTGTCTATGTGCCTGTGGTTCTGTCAGTGTGATCATGTGATGTATCTGACCCCAGGAATGTGTCAATAAAGTTTCCCCTTCCTGGGACAATGAATTAACGGTGTTCTTATTTCAATTTCCAGGAGTGTATTTTGGGGACATCACACAAGATACCGGTCTGGGCATAGCTGCATACGAAGTTCGCTGTCAAAAAATGGCTACTGCATTCAGATTAACACAAAATATTTACGATAAAAAATCACTTTCTAAATTCGGTAAACTTAGGCATTACAGCACTGTAATAAAACCTGATTGTCTTTATAGAGCAGAGGCTTTAATTTTTAATAGAAAGAGAGATACTGAAGAAATTCAAAAGAAAGAAAGAAGGATGGTTAGGAAAATGTTGGGCCTCAAAGTTACTGATAGAGAAACAGGCCGAGAAGTAATAATGAAATAGAAGAATACACAGACATATATGGTGACACGAGAAAACGAAGTCTTGGGGTCTGTGGGTACATTAAAAGAATGGCACTCTATAGGTTGACAAAACAAATAGTGGTATTCTAAGAAAACAGAAGTAAGGCCACAGCTGAGCCAATTAAATGGATCTTCCGATTAAGGAGGATCTCAAAGCATCCGGTATAACTGAAGCAAACGTTGTAGATAGAAAAACATTCAGACAGTTGGTGAGAGGGAACACCGTGGACTGATGAAAGAAAGATACTTCATACTGAAAGGATGAAACAATGTGGACACAAAGTAAGGCCAACGAAACAAAACGTGGTCTTAGTGCTAGGTCCTAGTGCGCCCAAACGTGAATAATAACATAAGCTTTGTGAGAGACACTTACATGAGCATCATATATTCCATCACAGATGACTGTCAGCCGCGCGTTTCTTGTCTCAATACCACATTTGCTTCACAAAAGCTGAGCTTCCATTGATGCAGTCTCACTGCGCCTCTTTAAAAAATACGTGAATAAGCTAGAACTATTACATTCATGTTATCCAAAAAATCACTATTATCGAGCAACGGATTCAAATTGACTCTCGCCCCTGGTTCCCTTAAATTATTTAGTACAAGTATCTGCGATAGTTTAATGACCGATATCGTGTGGGACTTCCTTGTCCAGTCTTAACAAATACTTCTTCTCCGTGTGTAGTAACACTGTCGTGGACGACATGTTATATCCCGTTTTCTTTTGTTTCTTTCCTGTTCTGTATTCGGTATACACGTATTGGAAACGCGTCCTTCTGCGACGAGGAAAGCGTAACAAGCATGACTACGCGCCTTGTTTGCATACAGCATCTGATCCAACATACCCGGATACATATCAGTCGATATTAAAAAGGAATATATTCACCCTTCGCCTTTATGACGGTTTGAACTCTGTGGAAACCACTTTCAATAAGGTGTCTGAATGTTCGTGGAGGATTGGTAGCCCATTCTTCATCAGGAGCAGAAACCGGAGAAGGTGGTGTGATGTTGCACGCTGAGGAAGGGAGCCAAGTCGACATTCCAATTCATCCCAGAGGTGTTCCAATGGGTTCATATCGGGACCTGGCCAGTCCTGTCCGTTTCATGAGTGTTGTTGTCCACAAACCACTGCCTCAGACGTGCTCCTTTGTGACAGGATGTGTTGTTGTGCTGGTACAGGTAGTACTCGTTTCCGAGCTGTTCTTGTGCTAGAATGAAATTTCCACTTTACAGCGGAGTGTGCGCTGATATGAAATTTCCTGGCAGATTAAAACTGTGTGTTGGACCGAGACTCGCACTAGGGATCTTTTCCTTTCGCGGGCAAGTACTCTACCAGCTGAGCTACCCAAGCAAGACTCACGCCCCGTCCTCACAGCTTTAATTCCGCCAGTACCTCGCCTCCTACTTTCCAAACGTCACAGAAGTTCTCCTGCGAACCTTGCAGAACTAGCATTCCTGGAAGGTAGGACGCGAGGTACTGGCGGAATTATAGCTGTGAGGACGGGGCGTGAGTCGTGCTTGGGTAGCTCAGTTGGTAGAGCACTTGCCCGCGAAAGGCAAAGGTCCTGAGTTCGAGTCTCGGTCCGGTACACAGTTTTAATCTGCCAGAAAGTTTCATGTTCTTGTGCTGTACGCTGTACGCAATGCTGTAGACTGTGTTAATACCCCTTCGCAGTTTGTATTTTCTGAAGCGCAACAAGCAGACAACAATCCAGTCGCCGGCCGGCGTGGCCGAGCGGTTCTAGGCGCTTGAGTCTGGAACCGCGCGACCGCTACGGTCACAGGTTCGAATCCTGCCTCGGGCATGGATGTGTGTGATATCAATAGGTTAGTTAGGTTTAAGTAGTTCTAAGTTCTAGGGGACTGATGACCTCAGAAGTTAAGTCCCATAGTGCTCAGAGCCATTTGAACCATCTGAACCATACGATCCAGTCACGGAAAACTTCCCCGTATTGTAACATCACTTCTTCTGTACTTCACTATTGGCACTACCAAACCCTTCCGTGGGAATACCAGAGAGCGTAACGTGATTCATTGTTCAAGATGACTCGTTTCTGTTGCTCTTCAACATCGCCGTCCCAGGTGGTTCCTCACTCTGTGTCACCGACAGTGGGCCCTGTGGGCCGCCAGACTACATCTGCCGCGTTGGTGGTAGGAGGCAAATATCCTTCCGTTGCTGTAGGAGGAACAGCCTCCTCCGGCTCCTCTTGTGTGATAGGGATCCATTGGTACCCTCTCTGTCCCCACTAATGGCACAGCGGACACTCGCCAGTGGCTAAAGGAACCTAAAGCTGCTGGACGAACAGCTTCACGGTCTTCCTCCATGCATGAAGCTACAGGGTGATTCAAAAATGACCGGTATATTTGAAACGGCAATAAAAACTAAACGAGCAGCGATAGAAATACACCGTTTGTTGCAATATGCTTGGGACGACAGTACATTTTCAGGCGGACAAACTTTCGAAATTACAGTAGTTACAATTTTCAACAACAGATAGCGCTGCATGTGATGTGAAAGATATAGAAGACAACGCTGTCTGTGGGTGCGCCATTCTGTACGTCGTCTTTCTGCTGTAAGCGTGTGCTGTTCACAACGTGCAAGTGTGCTGTGGACAACATGGTTTATTCCTTAGAACAGAGGATTTTTCTGGTGTTAGAATTCCACCGCCTAGAACACAGTGTTGTTGCAACAAGACGAAGTTTTCAACGGAGGTTTAATGTAACCGAAGGACCGAAAAGCGATACAATAAAGGATCTGTTCGAAAAATTTCAACGGACTGAGAACGTGACGGAGGAACGTGCTGGAAAGGTAGGGCGACCGCGTACGGCAACCACAGAGGGCAACGCGCAGCTAGTGCAGCAGGTGATCCAACAGCAGCCTCGGGTTTCCGTTCGCCGTGCATGTGAAGCCATTCCGCCAGACACGTTGTCAAAGGTTTCGGGTAATTTCATTCAGAGACTACGCCATATTATTGCTACGCATGGTGGATATGTGGAACATATCGTACTATAGAGTTTCCCAGACCGCAGCGCCATCTATTGTTGACAATTGTAACTACTGTAATTTCGAAAGTTTGTCTGCCTGAAAATGTACTGTTGTCCCAAGCATATTGCAACAAACGGTGTATTTCTATCGCTGCTCGTTTAGTTTGTATTGCCGTTTCAAATATACTGGTCATTTTTGAAACACCCTGTACTTTGGAGATGTCCTCTCAGCAAGCTCCTAAAGAGAAGTGAGAGGGCAAGCAAAGAAGAAGTCTGCTAAGAAACAGGACCCTCTGGTGACACCAACACCACCATTCCCTAATTCCTTACCAATACTGCATCTGAGGTGGAGATCTTAGCGTCCCCTGAGGACCTGCATCTCACTGACGCCTCATTCACCGTAGGAATGGATACAAATACTCAATCGGTGGCAGCAGGTGATCCCAATGCATAACCTGCCTCCTTGCTGGCGTCATGCCTTCCCAGCCTCACGATAACGTCATTCTTAAGTGGAACTACTGCGGCTTTTTCCACCACCTGGCTGAGCTACGGCAGCTCTTAAGCTTTACACCTGCTTTCTGCATTGTCCTCCAGAAAACCTGGTTCCCAGCAATGCACACCCCTGCCCTTCGTAGCTACAGTGGATATTACAAGAACCGTAGCGACTACAGTAAAGTATCAGGTGGTGTTTGTGTCTATATCCTGAACTCACTGCATAATACACTAACAAGGGAACCTCCCCATCGCACCCCCCTCAGATTTAGTTATAAGTTGGCACAGTGGATAGGCCTTGAAAAACGGAGCACAGATCAATCGAGAAAACAGGAAGAAGTTGTGTGGAACTATGAAAAAAAAGCAAAATATGCAAACTGAGTAGTCCATGTGGAACATAAGCAATACAAGGATAAAGTTAGGTCAGGAGTGCCGTGGTCCCGTGGTTAGCGTGAACCGCTGCGAAACAAGAGGTCCTAGGTTCAAGTCTTCCCTCGAGTGAAAATTTTACTTTCTTTATTTTCGCAATGTTATGATCTGTCCGTTCGTTCATTGACGTCTCTGTTCACTGTAATAAGTTTAGTGTCTGTGTTTTGCGACCGCACCGCAAAACCGTGCGATTAGTAGACGAAAGGACGTGCCTCTCCAATGGGAACCGAAAACATTTGATCGCAAGGTCATAGGTCAACCGATTCCTCCACAGGAAAACACGTCTGATATATTCTACACGACACTGGTGACGGCATGTGCGTCACATGACAGGAATATGTTGTCGACCCATCTAACTTGTACACTTGGCGAATGGGTAAAAAGATTCTTCTACCTTGCCCGATTTAGGTTTTCTTGTGGATGTGATAATCACTCCCAAAAAAGTGATCGCATCGGACGGACAGATAATAATTGTCTGAAAATAAAAAATTAAAACTTTTCACTCGAGGAAAGACGTGAACCAAGGACCTCTCGTTCCGTACCTGCTCACGCTAACCACGGGACCACGGCGCTCCTGAGTTTACATTACCCTTGATGTTGCCTATGTTCTCATGGACTACTCAGTTTGTATATTTTGCTTATATTTTTCATAGTTCCATACGACTTCTTCCTGTTTTCTCGATTGATCTGTGTTCAGTTTTTCAAGGCCTATCCACTGCGCCAACTTATAACTAAATCTTAGGGGGGTGCGATGGGGAGGTTCCCTTTTCAGTATGCAGTGAACCTGTGCGCTTCAAACCACTCTTGAGCTGTGACTGTCAGGACAAGGACGACGCAGGAAACAACTGCGTGCAAAGTACATATACCTCTTATATATCTTCGTCCAGGTGGTGGAGTAGCCCTGAACGCATTGGCTGCTCTGATTGATTAACTCCCTACATCTTTCCTACTTTTGGGAGATTTTAAAGCTCATAATTCCTTATGGGGTGGCACCGTGCCTACTGGCCGAGGCCGAGATTTCGAAAGTTTACTCTCTCAGTTCGACCTCTGCCTCTTAAATACTGGGGCCCCCACACATTTCAGTGTGGCTCACGGCATTTACTCGGCCGTTGATTTATCTCTCAACAGCCCAGGAATTCTCCCATCTGCCCACTGGATGGCACATGACGACCAGTGTGGCAGTGACCACTTCCCCATCCTCCTGTCACTCCCCTAGTGTCATGCCAAAGGACACCTACCCAGATGGGCTTTCAACAAGGCAAACTGGGAAGCCTTCACCTCTGCTGTCACCGCTGAATCTCCCCCACATGGTGCCATCGATGTTATGCTTGAGCAAGTCAATACATTACACGCCTACACGCCACAGTGCACCCTATAACGCCCCATTTACAGAGTGGGAGCTCCTCAGTGCCCTTGCACATTGCCCCGACACAGCTTCTGGGCCAGATCGGGTCCACAGTCAGATGATTAAATATCTCTCGTCTGACTAAAAGCGACATTTCCTCGTAATCTTCAACCGGATCTGCTGCGATGGCGTCCTTCCATCGCAATGGCGGGAGAGCACCATCATACGGGTGCTCAAACCCGGCAAAAACCCGCTTGATGTGGATAGCTGTCGGCTCATCAGCCTCACCAACGACCTTTGTAAGCTGCTAGAACGCATGGTGTTCAAATGGTTCAAATGGCTCTGAGTACTAGGGGACTTAACTGCTGATGTCATCAGTCCCCTAGAACTTAGAACTACTTAAAACCTAAGGACATCACACACATCCATACCCGAGGCAAGATTCGAACCTGCGACCTCAGCGGTTGCGCGGTTCCAGACTGTAGCGCCTAGAACCGCTCGGCCACCCCGGCCGGCAGAACGCATGGCGTGTCGGCGGTTGTGCTGAGTCTTGGAGTCACGTGGCCTGCTGGCTCCATGACCGGGCAGTTTCCGCCAAGGTCGCTCTACCGCTGATAAACTTGTGTCCCTCGAGTCTGCCGACGGAACAGCCTTTTCCAGATGCCAACACCTTGTTGCGGTCTTTTTTGACTTACGAAAAGCTTACGGCACTACCTGGCGACATCATATCCTTGCGACACTGTGTGAGTGGGATCTCTGAGGCTCTTCACCCGATTTTTATCCAAAATTTCCTGTCGCTCCGTACTTTCCGTGTCCTCTCATAGTTCCCCCCATATCCACGAGAATGGAGTCCCGCAGAACTCTGTATTGAGTGTATCTCCAGTGACCATTAACGGCCTAGAAGCAGCTGTAGGGCCGTCCGTCTCACATTATCTGTATGCGGAAGACTTCTGAATTTCGTACTGCTGCTCTATTACTGGTGTTGCTGAGCGGTGCCTACAGGGAGCCATCCACAAGGCGCAGTCATGGGCTCTAGGCCACGCCTTCCAGTTTTCAGCCACAAAGTAGTGTGTTATGCGCTTCTGCCGGCGTCGTACCGTTCATCCGGAAACAACTTTACCTTAATGACGATTCAGTCACTGTATTGGAGAAACATCGATTCTTAGGACTCGTTTCCGACACCCGACTGACTTGGCTTCCTCACCTTCGTCAGCTTAAGAGGAAGAGCTGGCAGCACCTCAGCCGGCCGCAGTGGTCTAGCGGTTCTGGCGCTGCAGTCCGGAACCGCGGGACTGCTACGGTCGCAGGTTCGAATCCTGCCTCGGGCATGGGTGTGTGTGATGTCCTTAGGTTAGTTAGGTTTAAGTAGTTCTAAGTTCTAGGGGACTTATGACCTAAGATGTTGAGTCCCATAGTGCTCAGAGCCATTTTTGCAGCACCTCAATGCCCTCCGCTGCCTGAGCAACACCAATTGGAGTGCAGATCGCTCTACGCTGCTGCAGCTCTTAGAGCCCTCGTTGAGTCAGGCATTGACTATGGGAGTCTGGTTTATGGTTCGGCGGCGCCCTCAGTGCAACACTGTGGCGTTCGACTAGCGAGGGGTGCTTCAGGACGAGTCCGGTAACCAGCATTCTGGCGGAGGCCGGTGTCCTTCCATTGAAGGTTAGTCGTGCACAACTACTGGCCAGTTACGTTGCACACATTCGTAGTTCTCCTGAGCATCCGAATTACCGTCCGCTTTTCTCACCCACGGCGATTCATCTCCCGCATCGGCGGCCCAGGTCAGGGCTCACGATTGCGTTTCGCGTCCGACTCCTTCTATCTGAACTGGAGTCCTTCCCTTTACCACCGCCACCAAGACCCATCCGCATACACCTCCATATTATACACATAGGCCGAAGCTTCACCTGGACCTTCCGCATGCCCCTAAGGTCTCAGTTACTCCCGCAGCTATCCCCTGTCACTTCCTCTGATTCTTGACATGTTCCGGGGCTCTGAAGTGGTTTACACCGACGGCTCGATGGCTGACGGCCATGTTGGCTTCGCCTACGTCCACAGAGGCCATACTGAACAGCATTCCCTGCCCGATGGCTGCAGTGTATTCGCTGCACAGCTAGTGGCCTTATCTCGTGCACTTCTGTATATCCGCTCATGCCCTGTGGAGTCGTTTCTTCTGTGTACTGACTCCTACAAGCAGCCTACAAACTATCGACCAATGCTACCCTCGCCAACCTTACGTAGCGACCATCCAGGAGTCACTGTACGCCCTGGAGTGATCCAGTCGTTCCGTGACGTTTGTGTGGACTGCAGGCCACGTCGGAATCCCAGGAAATGAACTTGCCGACAGGCTGGCGAAACATGGAAACGGCTTCTGGAGATCGGCATCCCCATAACTGACCTGCGATCATTACTACGCTGCAAGGTTTTTCAGCTTCGGGAGACGGAATGGCATAATCTCGGTCCCCTCAACAAATTGAGTGCCACTAAGGAGACTACGAATGTGTGGCGTCCTTCATGCGGGGCTCTCGCAGGGATTCTATGGTTCTCTGCCAGCTCCGCATTGGCCGCTCTTGGGCGACCCACGGTGACCTCGTTCGCCGTGAAGACGCGGCTGAGTGTCGGTGCGGCGTCCGCTTGACAGTGGGCCATATTCTTGTGCACTGTCCTACTTTGACTGCCCTGTGGCGAAATCTTAGGTTACCGCTCTCGTTTCCGCTAATTTTAGCTGACAACGGCTCATTGGCTGATTTAGTTTTACATCTTATTTGTGAGGTTGGGTTTTATCGTTCGATCTAAGTTGTAGCACATGTCCTCTGTCCCTTTGTGTCCTCCACCGTAGTGCTTTCATGGTGGAGATTTTAATGTGTTGCAGAGTGGCTGGCTACCCCTTTTTATTCTCATGGTCAGCCAGCCATGGTAGCCTAATTTCTTGTTTTAATCTCTTCTACCTGTTTCTTGCGTTTTTTGTGGTTTTCTTGTCCCTTTTTTCCATTTAAGTGTTTGTTGCCCTTCCGTTGTTGTTGTGGTTTTTCCTTTCATTCCGTTTTGTGTTGTCAGTCTCGTTTGTTTTATTCTCACCCTTGTTCTATTGTTTTTTTCGGAACAAGGGACCGATGACCTCGTAGTTTGGTTCCGTCCCCTCTCTTTTAAACCAACCAACCAACCGACCTTGCCAAAATAAGGAAAACATGTAACACAGATTCTAGGCGCTTCAGTCCGAAACCACACGGCTAATGCTATCGCAGGTTCGAATCCTGCCTCGGGCATTGATGTGTTTGATGTCCTTAGGTTAGTTAGATTTCAGTAGTTCTAAGTCTAGGGGACTGATGACCTCATATGTTAAGTTCCATAGTGCTTAGAGCCATTTGAACCATTTTGTAAGGCAGGTGCGATTCCTGTGCTCCCACGTCCTCTTGAAGACCATTGGTGTGTTGTCTGCTGTAATAGAGATCAGATAACTTGTTTGGGAAGCTATACACACCTTCACAATGTGTAAGACATCACCTGAGCGTTTCGCTTATGGCATCTCAAGGAATCAGCATTTATTTACTGAATACGGGCTTGGCGACCTGGGGTTCGTGACCTGGGGACTGGTAATCACCTCCAGTCCCCTGTCACTGTAAGCTGTAGGCATGCTTCAGCGACCATTGTACGGCGCAGCAGTGGAACATTGATTGTTACATTGAGCAGGGATCTTGGCTTGACCCCCGGATCGCGAGGATGGTAAAAACGTCCATAAAAAACCCTCCTCTCTCTCAAAGAGTGCTGCACCCCGATTAGATGAATGGTTGTTACGGTTGAACAGTCTTTAGGGGGCAAATTCTGGGGAACCTGCGGCACCTCAGTTGTATAAGACTTACCTAGGCATGAGAGGCCCTGAATAGGTGGCATTTTATGTCTGTTGATGCTCGTGAGACCGAATGGATCCTTCGAAGTTCTCTCTTCCACATCCCTGGGAATGGGTGTGCCGCTGGTCGGTACCATCACCCAGGGCTCGAGTAGCCAGTTTTCCAGACTCAGGGATAGCTAAGAATTCTAGTGTCGTTAGTAACATAATACATGCTGCTGTTCAGTCTGTGTTTTCATTGGTTAAAAGCAAAGAGGGAAATTTTACGTTCGGAAGATTTAAGGGGGGTCTGCAGGTACTTCTAGAGCTGTTAAACCATTACGTAATGCGACTCTGTTGGTGGAAACATCAAGTTCCTAACAAGTGACAAACCTGCAGAAGGCCAAATGCCTCGAGGAGTATGCTATTGAGAGTGAGCTCCACATCACATTAAACTACAATAGAGGTGTAGTGACATGTAGGAACCTTGTCTAGATGCCTAAAGAAGATGTGAAAGATGAATGGGCCCAAGAACGCATTGTAGATGTGCAGAATATTGTAAAAAGAGTGGAAGGCGATCTGATTAAACTCCACACGTGCATCCTGACTTTGAATAGCCTAAAATTCACAGAACATATTAACGAGGCTTTTCTTCAACAATTCTTACGGCCATATGTCCCCAGCCAGATGCACTGCTTTAAATTCCAGCGCTTTGGGCACAGCACTCTTGGAACTAAAGGAGAAGACACTTGCGGCAACTGTGGTAAGGTTACCCATGAAGGAGTCGGATGTTCCTCTCCTCCAAAGTTTGTGAATTGCATTGGGGCCCACACTGTCTGGAATAGGAACTGCTGCGTCTTCCTTCAAGAAAAGAAGAAATACACTCCTGGAAATGGAAAAAAGAACACATTGACACCGGCGTGTCAGACCCACCATACTTGCTCCGGACACTGCGAGAGGGCTGTACAAGCAATGATCACACGCACGGCACAGCGGACACACCAGGAACCGCGGTGTTGGCCGTCGAATGGCGCTAGCTGCGCAGCATTTGTGCACCGCCGCCGTCAGTGTCAGCCAGTTTGCGGTGGCATACGGAGCTCCATCGCAGTCTTTAACACTGGTAGCATGCCGCGACAGCGTGGACGTGAACCGTATGTGCAGTTGACGGACTTTGAGCGAGGGCGTATAGTGCGCATGCGGGAGGCCGGGTGGACGTACCGCCGAATTGCTCAACACGTGGGGCGTGAGGTCTCCACAGTACATCGATGTTGTCGCCAGTGGTCGGCGGAAGGTGCACGTGCCCGTCGACCTGGGACCGGACCGCAGCGACGCACGGATGCACGCCAAGACCGTAGGATCCTACGCAGTGCCGTAGGGGACCGCACCGCCACTTCCCAGCAAATTAGGGACACTGTTGCTCCTGGGGTATCGGCGAGGACCATTCGCAACCGTCTCCATGAAGCTGGGCTACGGTCCCGCACACCGTTAGGCCGTCTTCCGCTCACGCCCCAACATCGTGCAGCTCGCCTCCAGTGGTGTCGCGACAGGCGTGAATGGAGGGACGTATGGAGACGTGTCGTCTTCAGCGATGAGAGTCGCTTCTGCCTTGGTGCCAATGATGGTGGTATGCGTGTTTGGCGCCGTGCAGGTGAGCGCCACAATCAGGACTGCATACGACCGAGGCACACAGGGCCAACACCCGGCATCATGGTGTGGGGAGAGATCTCCTACACTGGCCGTACACCACTGGTGATCGTCGAGGGGACACTGAATAGTGCACGGTACATCCAAACCGTCATCGAACCCATCGTTCTACCATTCCTAGACCGGCAAGGGAACTTGCTGTTCCAACAGGACAATGCACGTCCGCATGTATCCCGTGCCACCCAACGTGCTCTAGAAGGTGTAAGTCAACTACCCTGGCCAGCAAGACATCCGGATCTGTCCCCCATTGAGCATGTTTGGGATTGGATGAAGCGTCGTCTCACGCGGTCTGCACGTCCAGCACGAACGCTGGTCCAACTGAGGCGCCAGGTGGAAATGGCATGGCAAGCCGTTCCACAGGACTACATCCAGCATCTCTACGATCGTCTCCATGGGAGAATAGCAGCCTGCATTGCTGCGAAAGGTGGATATACACTGTACTAGTGCCGACATTGTGCATGCTCTGTTGCCTGTGTCTATGTGCCTGTGGTTCTGTCAGTGTGATCATGTGATGTATCTGACCCCAGGAATGTGTCAATAAAGTTTCCCCTTCCTGGGACAATGAATTCACGGTGTTCTTATTTCAATTTCCGGGAGTGAATTTTGAGGACTTAAACGTTATTTTCTTAAAGAAGGCATTCCTGTTTTCTATTTGGTAATTTTACTTAATTGGAGGTGTCATCATCTTACGACTGGGAGAGCGGTGTGCTGACCCCACGCCCCTCCTATCCGCATCCTCCACTGAGGATGATCGGCGGTCGGATGGTCCTGGTAGGCCACTCCTGGTCTGGAGTGCTTTAATTAAAGGTGTCATTATAGAAGGCCTACCTGTTCCCTTTTAGTTAAATTAAGAACTACAACATAATTTGGGTTAGCTGAAACTATTATTAATAAGGACCTTCCTGTTTTTATTGCTCTATTATTGAGATCTGGTATGTTACTCAATCTGTGTTTCAATTAACCTGAAATTGTGACTGACAAACGCCTATCTGTTTCAGAAGTATTTACGCCAATAAGATAAAAATATAAAATGATACATGATGGTACACCGGCCCTAACCTTACAGCATATGTCCCTTTATCCGTAATTGTAGGTGTCATCTACGTTCACTACCTTCTTTGCTACAGCCATTAAACAGCCAGTACAGACAAACAGAGGTTGCTATCGTCAACACTAGTACCTGCATTTGTTAGCGTGCTTGTGCTGATGCTGTTACTTCACAGCCTACACTTCCTCCCAAAACATCAAGCAAGTATGTGGTCGCTAACGTTGTGCAGCTCCCTGCTGCAGTCTGGTCCACTTTCAACTGCTGCATTCGTGGATCCAAAGCCAGTCCATGGCAACCAGTCATAAGGCCAAGTGTCCATCACAAAAGGAGTAGATGTCATGCTATCTGACGACTCTCTTGACTCCCTGGGCCTTGATGTCAGACTGGACAATCACTGAGTCATCACAAATTGTGAGCTCCCCACTGTTGTAACGTGTTGTAACCACGACCGGAACGGTCGCGGGGTGGTTAAAAAGCGCGGCGGGACCAAACGGAAAGCGGCCCGCGAACAAACAAACCAACGGAACGGACGGACACAAAACAACGACGGGCGATGGAGAGAGACCTTACGACGACAACATGCAAGAAGCAACAGAGTGACAGAGACAACCAAACAAATCCAAGACGTCCACTAGTAATGAAAACAAAGAACGGTAAACACGCTGTCTGTTGTCGAGGCGATATGTCAAGACTCACGCAACGATTAGACTGGCTGGCTGAGCGAGCGGCAGGCGCTTCAATACTCTATCGAGGGAGCCGCTATTGGCCGCTGGAACCACGTGTTACATTGTGGCGCCCTCACACTGAATGCGAGCCAGGAGGCGCGCGACGCCATAGCTTACGGAGCGATGGTGCAGAGACCTCTAGGACTCTTCGACGTCCGTGCCGTGTAGCGGGGATTCAAATTCCGCAGCGCGCGGTACCAGACCCACCCTGGCGAAAAGACAGGGTGAAAGTGCAACCCCCTTCATTGATGGCTCCCATATCATAGTGGAACATTAATGGGGTTAGGAGACATGTGGAGCAACTGACACTACTAGCACAGGCACACCCCCTGTGCTCCTGTTTGCAGGAAATGCATTTTAAAGCATCTGATGACCCTGTTTGAAGTGCCTACCCACTCCTGTGCAAGGATGACTTGAGTGGGGAAGGGCCAAAGGAGGAGTCGATTTGTTTGTCAATAAATCGCACCACTCCACTGCTCATCCCCTAGCTACCGACTTGCAAGCAGTGCGGGTCGCAATTCATGTCCTGTCAGAAGATTACAGTTTCTTAGCTATATTTACCTCCTTACGATGAGCCTGAATCTGAGGCTCTGACTGGTCTTATAGCACAACTCCCCCAACCCATTTACCCTAGTGTGAGGTATCAATACCAATCAAACACTGTGGGGTTCGATATCCACTTGCCTTCAGGATCAGGTTTTGAAGAGCCTCATGATACCTCAGGAGCTGTGTATTCTCAATGCAGGCACTACAGCTCATCTTTGTGTTACTACTGGGTCATTCTGGGCCATCGACGTATATTTCAATTCTCCAGCCCTCGCAGACTTCAATGCGTTCACCTGCTTCATGGAGAACTGTTGAAACAGAATCGACCAAAATAGATTGTCAGCAGGACTAACTGGACGATTTCCAGCCAACTGACTACGTTTGAACACCGTGACAGTATCCGGGAACTGGCGGACAACATCGCACTAGTGTTCCATCATGCCACTGATCAATCAATTCGAAGTCCTCAGGTCATCTTAGGAGGCAACCTGTATCTTGGTGAAAAGATGAGTACTGTTCAGCAATCTGGGACAGGCGTGCAGCTCTTCGACAGTTTAAATGCCGGCAAAGAACAGATAAACTCACAGCCTTTCGCGTCGCAGGGGCCAAGGCGCGGCACCTAATTGAAGAGAGCAAGAAAAGATGATAACAAGCGTTCTTGGACTCTATCAACCTTTCCACTTCTTCTGCGGTAGTATGGGAACCCATGCAAAGGATTTCCGGTAAACACCATCCCAGAGCATTTTGTGCAGGGTACTGCCAATGCCAGCCAGGGTGCAGCGTTTCAGCACTACTGTGCGACTGTAAATAGGCGAAAGTTGGACTTTAGATCCAACAGTTCTGAGTCACACAATTCCCCTTTTGTGGCTGTTTTCTATGTAATATTTGGAGAAATTTTATATGAGCTCCAAAACTAAGGAGATGTCTACAGATTGTTCCAAGCAGGAGGGCCCTGTTGGTTGCTCTGGTTTCCCAGATCATGTCCTCGAGATTCAGCTGCCTCAAGAGTTTACCGTCTTCGACGCAGTGACCTAAACACAATCAAATCTGGTACTTCAAATGGCTCTGAGCACTATGGAACTTAACATCTGAGGTCATCAGTCCCCTAGAACTTAGAACTACTTAAACCTAACTAACCTAAGGACAGCACACAACACCCAGTCTGCCTCGTGAGGCAGAGAAAATGCCTGACCCCGCCGGGAATCGAACCCGGGAACCCGGGCGTGGGAAGCGAGAACGCTACCGCACGACCACGAGCTGCGGACCAAATCTGGTACTGCGTGGTTCGATATTTGCCAGATGTGTGAAAAGAAATCTTCCTCAAATGTTTTAATTTGATATGGCAGTCAAGTTAACTCCCCAACTCGTGGAGAGAGGCAATCCTGATACCTCTCCTCAAACCAAGGATTGCATGAATCACAGTAGTTACTGGAGTATTGCTTTAACGAGATGTGTAGGAAAGACCCTGAAGCCAATGGATAACCGTCGTCTGGTGTTGTTAGAGACCAGGCAACACATTAGTCGCTCTCGATGTCGATTCTGGAAGTTTTCGTCCACTGTCGACAACCTGACCCTGATAGAGGCGGCTTTTCGGCAGTATTTCCAACATAACCATCACTGAAACTTCCTGGAAGATTAAAACTGTGTGCCGGACCGAGACTCGAACTAGGGACCTTTGCCTTTTGCAGGCAAGTGCTCTACCATCTGAGCTACCCAAGCGCGACTCACGCCCCTTCCTCACAGCTTTACGCCCTACCTTCCAAGCGTAAGTAAAGCTGTGAGGAAGGAGCGTGAGTCGCGCTTGGGTAGCTCAGATGGTAGAACACTTGCCGCGAAAGGCAAAGGTCCCTAGTTCGAGTCTCGGTCCGACACACAGTTTTAATCTGCCAGGAAGTTTCATATCAGCGCACACTCCGCTGCAGAGTGAAAATTCCATTCTGTAACCATCACTATGTTGGCACATTCTTTGATATCAGTATGGAATATGACACTACTTGGAGACATAATATTGTCACAGAACTGCATCAATGGAGTTCCCGTGGCCATCCCTCATTCTTCATACAGTCTTTCCTGTCCGAGCAGTTTTTTAGGATAAGAGTTGCGACACGCTGTCGTATCGTTTTCAGCAGGAGAATGATGTCCCTCACGGCAATGTTTTAAGTGTTACCTTCGTTGCCTGAGTCATAGACAGTATCATATCTACGATAAAGAGTCATGTACAGCGCATCTTATTTGTGGACGATTTTGCAGTTTCCTGTTCCTCCTACAGTGTTGCAACAGCAACCTGTCAGTTCGAACTTACAGTGGAGCAGTTGGATGAGTGGGCTGCAAAGACAGGTTTGCAGTTTTCTGCTCTATGTGTGTATGTGTGTTCATTTTAATCATTCTCATCTTATTTTAATTTATCTGACTTGCATATGAGGAACACCATCCGACGTTTAAAAGAGTCAGTGAGGTTTATAGGACTCGTTTTTCATTCCAAACTGTCGTGGTAACCGCACATAAAGAGACCTGAAAGCCAGAGCCCTGGAGGCACTGAACGTCAAGTGCCTTAGCCACAGATCTTGCGGCGCAGACAAACCGTGTCTCCTTCAGTTTTACAGTGCTTTTGAGCATTCAAAGCTTGGATGTGGCTGCACAGCGGAGCCATCTTACCTCAAGATTACTGACGCTATGAACCATGAGAGGGTTAGGCTAGCATCAGGTGCCTCAGTTCTGTACTGGGGCTGGCGAGCTGACACTCACAATTAGGTGGCATATGGGACGTCAGGCATGTAAATTCCTCGCAGCTCCGAATTCACCTGCACGCCATACTGTTACTCGTCCGCCTCTCAAACTCCTTTGCTCCAATCGTCCACGAGCAACACTGCCGTTTGGGATCTGCATGTGCCATGTCACATCGCAAGTAGCAAGTCCAGCCACCTTACTTACAGCGGAGGCCCAGGATGATATTAGATTTATGGCGGTACAGGAGAGATTGCACTCCTGCTTCTGTTTTTAATGCAATATATTTTATATGAGTTCCAAAACTATGCAGATGTTTACGGATGGGTCTAAGCAAGGGGACTCTGTGGGTTGCTCTATTTTCCTGGATCTGACCTCAAAATCCAACTGCCTCAAGGCTTTACTGTCTTCGACGTAGAATTACATGCGATTTTTCGGGCCCTGAAGCAAATGAGACATACTTTCGGCGCTAAATTTCTTGTATGTTCCAAATTTCAGAGTGCCCTTCACTATCTGAAACCTTTGTACTGAGCAAATAAAGTAATGCAGAATATCCAGGATGTCCTCCTCCAATCACAATGGCTGGGGAAGGAGGTGTCTTTCTGCTGAGTACCAGGCCACATGGGTATTGTGGAGAATTAAAGGGCGGATTAGAAGCCAAGGATGCATGTTGTGGTCCTCAGCAATTTCTGTGTGCCATTGCCGTGCATGTTATAACCTCTCTGTTTTGCTCCACAGTCTTGCGTCGTTGAGTGGATGAGTGGCTGGAAGTGAGAGGTAATAAGCTCCTTCTAGTAAAGCCCAAAATGGTGCCATTGAGGCCATGGCATACCTTCTTGCAGCCACATCGAAGGGACGAGGTCCTCCTTAGTCGTCTTTGCGTAGACCACAGCCATATGACCCATGGCTTCTTGGTCCGGCGATAGGACAGCTCAATGTGTGGCGCTTGTGGCGCACAGATCACTGCGTGACACATTTTATTCGACTGCGTTTTATTTTCCGAGCAGCGGACCGCAGCAGATTTGCCAATGGATCTTTCTTCTCTTTTAAGTAATGTTCTAACGAATGTGTTTCGAATTTCAAAGTTTTGTTAATTGCCCAACATTTTTCCCAATATTTCAGGGAGGTGGTTTTAATGTGTTAACAGAGTCTTGTAAGTTGTCAGCCGGTGACATTTGCCTGCCCCTTTCTTTTATCTCCCTTGTCGTTTTACTTGTGTTTTAATCTCATGTATAGCTATTTTTTGCCCTTTTTTCATTGTTTTAGAGCATGTGCAATGGAGTGATTGTACTGTCGATTCTAGTGCATAAGTGTGGAACAATTTTCGAGATTCTCATTTGACCCATTATAAATCGTTCTGAAAGCCTGCGACTGTGAAAACAATAGGTTTGTTTATAAATAGTTCTTCTGCTACCAGTCACGATTTTCTTTATTTTATTTTTCGCACGACGCGGTTTGGGGAATGATTCCCTTTTTCAAGTGCGTTTTTTGTGTTTGTTATGCCATTTCTATGTGATGTTTTCGATGTGTGAGTGTCTGATTCATTTCGTTGACTTTAAGTTTTCTTATGGTCCATTTGTGCAGAGTCTCACACGCACTAAACATCACACAATCTTGCTGCACACTTTAACCATCGAAAATATCTTACATGTAATTGTCTTCTCCTCCTCCCGGTGCTAGGGATGGGCCGCTGGTATGTCCCAACCCACATTCAGACAAGAGGGCTTATATAGCCACTCCTCCTGATGTTCATTCTAAAAGTATTGTCTCTAGTAACAGAACGCATCCAGTTAGTCACAATGCGTTTCTAATAGTGAAAAGGAAACAGGGTAGCTTCGAGAAAGGCGTAGAAGCCATTCCTGTCCCCTTAAAATCAGTCAATTGACTGCGTATATGACATTGTAGGTAAAAACTTCTAGTTTCCAACACGTTAAGAATCTCCATAAATCTCAGTGCCTTGGTAAATATTCAATTGAAACTGAGCTACACACCACCTTGAATTACAACAAAAGGGATCTGGTGGTCACACCAAGGGGGAATTGAAGGATGATTGGGCTCCAGAACGTATAATCTAGAAGCAAAACATAATGAAGAGAGTGCATGGGAAAGTCTGAAATCCGAGAAGAGGGTGCATGGGAAACTCTGCAATCTGACTCCTTTGTTCTGTCGTTCAGTAGAACCATACTTCCTGAGCTCGTTAAGGCAGGTTTCCTTCGCCTAAGTGTGAGGCCTTACTTCTCCAACTCAGTGTGCTGTTTCATTTGCCAGCGATTTTGGCCACTTGTGGCAAATGGGGAAAGGCTGCCCACGAAGGAGTTACATGTTCATTTCCCTGTCTGGGGTTGGGAATGCTGTGTGTATTTTGAAGAACGGAAGTTACAAGAACTTAACACCACGAAGGGCACCTCATGCCATGAGACCAAAAAGATGTATAAAGACATGCTCCTCTCATTGTTCACAACCTCCTTTGCTTCAGTTGATCAGCAGCCAGTGGAGGAAGCTGAAGCTGCTACACAAATGGAGGTTACTAGGGTCAGTACTAGTATCTGCTTTTGTCAGTGTACTTCAAGCGCCTGTACCTCTCCCCAGAACATCAGATAAGGCCATAGTTCCCAAGATTGCAGAACTCCATGCCTGTCCAGAAATTCAATCTGGTATGCTGCCTAGTGATACCACTACCACAGCCAAGGTTGGGGCTCCAAAATCCCTCAGAGCAAGAAATCAAAGACTAAGTACTCACCACTGATGGTGTCGTTAGTTAAACAATGTGAGCCGCGCGGATTGACCGCGCGGTTTGACACGCCCTATCACGGATTGCGCGGCCCCTCCCGCCGGAGGTTCGAGTCCTCTCTCGGGCATGCATGTGTGTTTTGGTCTTAGCATAAGTTAGTTTAAGGTAGTTTAAGTAGTGTGTAAGTCTAGGGACCGATGACCTCAGCAGTTTGGTCCCTTAGGAATTCACACACATTTGAACATTTTTAAACAACATGATGATGTCGACGTTATTCTGTTTGAAATCTCTCGTGACATTTCTGTAGTTGGACTGGGGCAATCACCTAGCTGCCGGCCGTGGTGGCCAAGCGGTTAAAGGCGCTACAGTCTGGAACCGCGCGGCCGCTCCGGTCGCAGGTTCGAATCCTGCCTCGGGCATGGATGTGTGTCATGTCCTTAGGTTAGTTAGGTTTAAGTAGTTCTAAGTTCTAAGGGACTGATGACCTTAGAAGTTAAGTCCCATAGTGCTCAGAGCCATTTGAACCATTTTTCAATCACCTAGCTCCAGGACCGAGCCTCCACCATCACAGACTCCCCTTTCGGGCGGTAATACAGGATCAAAGTGCTGTCCTTAGGGGCTCAGCATACGTTTGTTGAATATGGAGTTTGGCGACCTCAGATTTGCTGAGCCGCTTACTGGTAAGCGTCGCCATTCTTATGTCACTGTAAGCTCTGGGCATGCGAACTCTGTACAGCACAGCACAGGGATCGTGGCTTGACCACTTGGTTCGTGAGGACGGTAAAAACCTCTATAAAAATCACAAAATCTGAAGGTGTGCTACTCGCCAATAAGATTCATTCTCCGCAATATCCTTTCTTCCAGGAGTGCTAGTTCTGCAGGGTTCGCAGAAGAGTTTCTGTGAAGTTTGGAAGGTGGGAGACGAAGTACTGGCAGATTTTAAGCCCGAGGACAGGTCGCGTGAGTCCTGCTTGGCTAGCTCATTTGGTATAGCACTTGCAAGTTAAAGGCAAAATTCCCAAGTTCGAGTCTCGGTCCGGAACACAGTTTTAATCTGCTAGGATGTTTCATATCAGCGCACACTCCGCTGCAGAGTGAAAATCTCATTCGAGATTCATAGCTGTTGACGTGGAACAGTTACTAGTGGACAACCTCTAGGGAACCTGCGGCATGTCAGTTCTATAATGCTTCCTCAGGCACGTGGGGCTCTACCTCAGTGGACTATTATTTTTCTAGCTTCTTGTGGAACCAAAATGGAACCGTTGAAGTTTTCTGCTTCTCCTCGCAGCAGAAAGAATTGGCTGCTACTAGGTACTAAAATCCGTTAATCAATTGAGTTATGGCGTGCTGTTGGTTGAAACTGCTAGATCCCAAATACCAACTAATCTCCAGAAAGCTAAATTGCTTTGGAGAATATGCCAGGGAAACGGAACTCCACAGCACCGTGAACAACAGCAAAGGTGCTGTGCTGTGTAGGGATCTGGTAGACATCCCCAAGGAGGAACTGAAAGATGAGTGGGCTCAAGAAGGTGACGTCAATGTGCAAAATACATTGAAAAGGGTAGATGGAGATCAAGTAAAATCGGACTCCTTCATCACTACCTTCGATAACAGGAAACTACAGGAGTATATAAAGGCAGATTTCCTACACCTAAGTGTAGAGACCTATGTCCGCAACATAATGCACTGTTTTAAATGCAAGCGCTTTGGACACAATTCTTAAGATGTAATTGTGAAGCAAATATGGCAAAGCCACTCATGACAGAGTTGGCTGCCCGTCGCCTCCGAAATGTGTAAATTGTGCTGAGGACTACCATGTCTGGAGTAGGGACTGCAGAGTATTCGCTGAAGAAAGGAAGACACAGGAAATAAAATTATCGACACGCATCCGATACGATGAGGCCAGAAAGATCTATAACGTCGTGTGGAGTCCCACATTCACTACATATTTCGTTCCTGCCCTTAAGAAGAGTATCCTAGTTCGACAGTCAGTGCTTCTATGAAAATGGTAGATGCTAGCACCAGTGCTAGTACCTGCATTTGTCAGTGTGCCTGAGAACCAGCAGCTGTTTCAGAGTCCATAACCCCACAGAGAAAATCAGAGAGAGCCACAGTTTCCACCACTGTGGGGCTCCCAGCAGTACCTCCAAAGGCCGGATCTTGTAAAAATCCAGCACTGTCTCTGCTGCTGCTGCTGCTGCAGTAGTTCCCACAAAGCCCTCCTAGACCAATAAACCAAATAGAAAGCTTCCACCACACCTCCACAACAGACAATAGACAATGTCGATGTCACTCTACATGACGGCTCTGCCGCATTTCTTCAGAGTCAATGGAATTCGAAGTCAGCCCAGGGCTACCACAAGGTGATCCTCTATCTACTGTGTTTTCCAATCATAGCAGAAAGACAGGGTGAAAGTGCCACCCCCATGATAAATGTCTCCCACACTATAGTAAAACTTGAATGGGCTCAGGATTCATGTGGAGGAGCTGACACTTTTGGCACAGGCACAACCCCTCTGCTTGTGTTTACAGGAAACACATTTCAAAGATATTGCTGCATCTGTGCTTCTGGACTATACCTTCCACCGAAAGGACGACTCAACTGGGGATAGAGACAAGGGAAGTGTTCTTTTGTTTGTCTTTAACACACACCACTCTTCTGCTCTCTCCTTGGTTGCTGACCTACAAACAGAAGCTATTGCGGTTCATGCAGCTCAGATCATCACTATCTGGTCCCTGTATTTACCTCCAAAGGATGAGATAAAATGTTAGGCTCTCACGGACCTTATCGAAGCTACTACTTTCTCCTACAGGGTGATTTAAAGGCCCATAGTGTATTATGGGGCTCAAATAATACTTTCCCAGTGATTGAGTCTTGGAGAGTCTAATGATGTCTTAGGAGCTGTGCATCGTCAACACAGGCAGCTCCACTCATTTCTCGGCTGCTACTGAGTCATCCTCAGCACAGTGGGAAAAAACTGATGACCTTCATTACAGTGACAACTTACTAATGTAGGCTTACCTATTGGATAGAAGATGGTTTGAACAAAAGACAACGAAATGGGTGATCAGCAGGGCTAATTGGGCACTGTTCAGCCAGCTGGCTGTGTCTGAAAAACGCGACAGCATCTTGAATGAGGGGCCACATCACACAACTATACACCATGCCACTGACTCGTTGTTGTTGTGGTCTTCAGTCCTGAGACTGGTTTGATGCAGCTCTCCATGCTAATCTATCCTGTGCAAGCTCCTTCATCTCCCAGTACTTACTGCAACCTACATCCTTCTGAATCTGCTTAGTGTATCCATCTCTTGGTCTCCCTCTACGATTTTTACCCTCCACGCTGACCTCCAATGCTAAATTTTTGATCCCTTGACGCCTCAGGACATGTCCTACCAACCGATTCCTTCTTCTAGTCAAGTTGTGCCACAAACTTCTCTTCTCCCCAATCCTATTCAATACCTCCACATTAGTTACGTGATCTACCCAACTAATTTTCAACATTCTTCTGTAGCACCATATTTCGAAAGCTTCTATTCTCTTCTTGTCCAAACTATTTATTGTCCATGTTTCAGTTACATACATGGCTACACTCCATACAAATACTTTCAGAAACGACTTCCTGACACTTAAATCTATACTCGATGTTAACAAATTTCTCTTCTTCAGAAACGCTTTCCTTGCCATTGCCAGTCTACATTTTATATCCTCTCTACTTCGACCATCATCAGTTATTTTGCTCCCCAAATAGCAAAACTCCTTTACTACTTTATGTGTCTCATTTCCTAATCTAATTCCCTCAGCATCACCCGACTTAATTCGACTACATTCCATTATCCTTGTTTTGCGTTTGTTGATGTTCATCTTTTATCCTCCTTTGAAGACACTGTCGATTCCGTTCAACTGCTCTTCCAAGTCCTTTGCTGTCTCTGACAGAATTGCAATGTCATCGGCGAACCTCAAAGTTTTTATTTCTTCTCCCTGGATTTTAATACCTACTCCAAATTTTTCTTTTGTTTCCTTTACTGCTTGCTCAATATACAGATTAAATAACATCGGGGAGAGGCTACAACCCTGTCTCACACCCTTCACAACCACTGCTTTCCTTTCATGCCCCTCGACTCTTATAACTGCCATCTAGTTTCTGTACAAATTGTAAATAGCCTTTCGCTCCTTGTATTTTACCCCTGCCACCTATAGAATTTGAAAGAGAGTATTCCAGACAACATTGTCAAAAGCTTTTTCTAAGTCTACAAATGCTAGAAACTTAGGTTTGCCTCTCCATAATCTTTCTTCTAAGATAAGCCGTAAGGTCAGTATTGCCTCACGTGTTCCAACATTTATACGGAATCCAAACTCATCTTCCCGGAGGTCGGCTTCTACCAGTTTTTCCATTCGTCTGTAAATAATTCGTGTCAGTATTTTGCAGCTGTGACTTATTAAACTGATAGTTCGGTAATTTTCACATCTGTCAACACCTGCTTTCTTTGGGATTGGAATTATTATATTCTTCTTGAAGTCTGAGGGTATTTCGCCTGTCTCGTACATCTTGCTCACCAGATGGTAGAGTTTTGTCAGGACTGGCTCTCCCAAGGCCGTTTGTAGTTCTAATGGAATGTTGTCTACTCCCGGGGCCTTGTTTCGACTCAGGTGTTTCAGTGCTCTGTCAAACTCGTCACGCAGTATCGTATCTCCCATTTCATCTTCATCTACATCCCCTTCCATTTCCATAATATTGTCCTCAAGTACATCGCCCTTGTATAGACCCTCTATTTCTCCTTCCACCTTTCTGCTTTCCCCTCTTTGCTTACAACTGGGTTTCCATCTGACCTCTTGATATTCATACAAGTGGCTTTCTTTTCTCCAAAGGTCTCTTTAATTTTCCTGTAGGCTGTATCTATCTTACCCCTAGTGACATAAGCCTCTACATCCTTACATTTGTCCTCTAGCCATGCCTGCTTAGCCATTTTGCACTTTCTGTCGATCTAATTTTTGAGACGTTTGTATTCCTTTTTGCCTGCTTCATTTACTGCATTTTTATATTCTCTCCTTTCATCAATTAAATTCAATATTTCTTCTGTTACCCAAGGATTTCTACTAGCCCTCGTCTTTTTACCTACTTGATCCTCTGCTGCCTTCACTACTTCATCCCTCAGAGCTACCCATTCGTCTTCTACTGTATTTCTTTCCCCCATTCCTGTCAATTGTTCCCTTATGCTCTCCCTGAAACTCTGTACAACCTCTGGTTCTTTCAGTTTATCCAGGTCCCATATCCTTAAATTCCCACCTTTTTGCAATTTCTTCAGTTTTAATCTACAGTTCATAACCAATAGATTGTGGTCAGAGTCCACATCTGCCCCTGGAAATGTCCTACAATTTAAACCCTGGTTCCTAAATCTCTGTCTTACCACTGACTTATCCATCCCAAAGTCCTGAGGTCATCTTAGGGGGCGATCTACAGTTTGGTAGATTGAAAATGCCATTCAGCAGTCGGGAACAGGCGTGTATCTTCGTAAGTTTAAATGCTGCCCAACAGCAGACAACCAAGTCACGAGAGCCAAGCGTCGACACGTATTTAAGGAGAGCAAGAAAAGATCATGGCAGGCGCTCCTGGACCATGTCAACCATTCCACTTGTTCTAAAAAAGTACGGGAAGCCACCTGGAGGATTTCCAGTTAACACAGTCGTTTACCAGTAGCAGCAGTGCTGAAAGAGTGGTATCTCAAAACTACGGTCAGAGATATCGCTCAGACGCTGGAAGAGCATTTTGCACAGGCGTCTGCCTAAGACAGCCAGCATACGGCGTTTCACCCCTACCATACAATTGCAGAGAGGGGCAATTTGGACTTCAGACCCACCAATTCTGAGTCTTACAACCACACTTCCTCCATGTGGGCGCTGGAATCGACAGAGACTCATGATGCTGCGCCCAGTCACGACCAAATTGAATACTACATCCTTCAACATTTGCTTGCAGCATCAAAAGAAGTCCTTCTATAATTTTTTTTTCATATGGATGGCAGGTGACTCCCCTAACTCGTGGAGAGAGGCAATTTTGACCCCTTTCCTCAAACCAGGAAAGAACCAAAGTATATAAACAGTTGTCTCGGAAACCCCTGGAGCTGATAGTTAGCCATCGTCTGGTCTGGTCGTTAGAGATCTGGCAACTCCTTAGTCGTCCTGAGTGTATGTTTCACAGATTGCGGTCCACTTTCGACAACTTACCCTGCTAGAGGCTACTATTCAACAGGCGTACCGACATAAAGATGGCTCACTGTCTCAGTATATTCTTTGACATCAGTAAGGTGTACGACACTACTTAAGAGACACAGTATTCTAGAACAACTTCATCAATGGGGCTTTCGTGACCACCTCCACATCTTTATATGGTCTTCCCTGTCGAAGCGGTTATTTAGGTCTTGCTTTTGTGACACGACGTCGAATCGTTTTTAGCAGGAGAATGGCGTCCCTCAGGACAATGGTGATTTCCTTCTACCATGTTGCAAAACCGACTCACCAGTTGCAAATGCACCATAAGGTGATTAGAATGGCCACAGGAGCTTACAGGACAAGGCCCCTACCCAGTCTCTGTGCTGAGGCTAGTGAACAACCACTTACCATTCGGAGGCAGCTCTTCATGGTGCATGAGGCATATAAGTTCCTCATGGTTTCGAATTCACTTGAATACCATACTGTTACTCATCCTACTTTGTAACGCCTTTTTTCCAGTTGCCCATGAGTAACAAGGTAATTGGGTTCCGTTTGTGGCGTGTGCTTGCGTCACTTCGTGTTGTTCAAGTACAACCTCAGATCCAGTGTATTAACCATACGCCACTCGGATTACTGCAGTGGCCCAGAGTAATTTTTGATTTAGTGCCTTTCGGGAGAGGTTGCAATCCAGCATATGCTTTTAATGTACGAGGTGCTTTCAAGTTCTAAGGCCTCCGATTTTTTTTCTAATTAACTACTCACCTGAAATCGATAAAACTGGCGTTACTTCTCGACGTAATCGCCCTGCAGACGTACACATTTTTCACAACGCTGACGCCATGATTCCATGGCAGCGGCGAAGGCTTCTTTAGGAGTCTGTTCTGACCACTGGAAAATCGCTGAGGCAATAGCAGCACGGCTGGTGAATGTGCGGCCACGGAGAGTGTATTCCATTGTTGGAAAAAGCCAAAAGTCACTAGGAGCCAGGTCAGGTGAGTAGGGAGCATGAGGAATCACTTCAAAGTTGTTATCACGAAGAAAATGTTGCGTAACGTTAGCTCGATGTGCGGGTGCGTTGTCTTGGTGAAACAGCACACGCGCAGCCTTTCCCGGACGTTTTTGTTGCAGTGCAGGAAGGAATTTGTTCTTCAAAACATTTTCGTAGGATGCACCTGTTACCGTAGTGCCCTTTGGAACGCAATGGGTAAGTATTACGCCCTCGCTGTCCCAGAACATGGACACCATCATATTTTCAGCACTGGCGGTTACCCGAAATTTTTTTGGTGGCGGTGAATCTGTGTGCTTCCATTGAGCTGACTGGCGCTTTGTTTCTGGATTGAAAAATGGCATCCACGTCTAATCCATTGTCACACCCGACGAAAATAAAGTCCCATTCATGCTGTCGTTGTGCGTCAACATTGCTTGGCAACATGCCACACGGGCAGCAATGTGGTCGTCTGTCAGCATTCGTGGCACCCACCTGGATGACACTTTTCGCGTTTTCAGGTCGTCATGCGGGATTGTGTGCACAGAACCCACAAAAATACCAACTCTGGAGGCGATCTGTTCAACAGTCATTCGGAGATCCCCCAAAACAATTCTCTCCACTTTCTCGATCATGTCATCAGACCAGCTTGTGCGAGCCCGAGGTTGTTTCGGTTTGTTGTCACACAATGTTCTACCTTCATTAAACTGTCGCACCCACGAACGCACTTTCGACACATCCATAACTCCATCACCACATGTCTCCTTCAACTGTCGATGAATTTCAATTGGTTTCACACCACGCAAATTCAGAAAACGAATGATTGCACGCTGTTCAAGTAAGAAAAACGTCGCCATTTTAAGTATTTAAAACAGTTCTCATTCTCGCCCAGGCGGTAAAATTCCATCTGCCGTACGGTGCTGCCATCTTTGGGATGTATTGACAATGAACGCGGCCTCATTTTGAAACAATGCGCATGTTACTATCTCTTTCCGGTCCAGAGAAAAAAAATCGGAGGCCTTAGAACTTGAATGCAACTCGTACTGTTTAAGAACATTTTAACGAGCGCCACAGCACTACTGCTGTTTTCATGGATGGGTCAAAACAGGGGGTCTCCGTTAGTGGTCTGTTGTTTCGCATGATCGTGCTCTCAAGGTCCACCTACCTCAGGTCTTTACTCTCCTCGACGCATAATTGCGATCTTATGGGCAATGGAGCAGATGAGACGAGAGTCGACTAGTAAATTCCTACTGACTGAGTGCCCTTAGCTCTGTACAACTCTTGTACCCAGCAGTAGAGTAGTCCACAATACGCAGGACACCCTCCCCTGCCTACAAAGGCTGGGGAAGGTGGTCTCTCTCTCTCTCTCTCTCTCTCTCTGCTGCGTGCCAGGGCATAAGGGTATTGCATTTCATGAGGCGGCAGGTATAGCAGCCAAGCAGGCGTGTCATGATCCCAGTTAGTGCGGAGTACCATCACCTTGCTTGCTATCACCTCACTGTTGAGACAGTCTTGCATTAATGGGATAATGAGTGGATGGAAGAGAGAGACAATAAACGAAGCCTAGCAAAATCCACAGTGCGGCCGGGGAGGGGGGGGGGGGAGCCTCCCTCCAGCCATGTCGCTGGTACGATGTCTTTCTTACTCTTTGTCGCATAGGCCGCAGTTCGATCATGTGGTGCTGGTATTGTGCAGATCACTGTGCGCCACACTTTATTAAGGGGCGATGGAACGCAAAATGTAAACGTTTATTTATTAATGCACAAATGTAAAATTTTGCATCCGTAAAAACAAAGAGCTGCGTTACAACGGAAAAATATAATAAAATATGTATGTCTAATATTTTACCAGAAATCTGAATTTTTATTTATTTTATTGTGTTTTCTATAAAAAGCCATAACTCAAATTTTAATCCTGCAGCTAATATGAAAATTTTATTATAGTGCCCTGAGGAGACCACTGAACTACAGTTATTAATTTATGGTACAAATTAAACCATTAGCAGAGGTTTTAATTTTGCACATGCAAATTAAACTTTTTTCCTACACAAAATTATCTAAAAATCAGAATGTAATTGCATGATCTAGTATTTTTTAGCTCTAGGGAGACAGCAACACCTTGCGAACAGTTCCTAAAAATTTCATAGCATTAATGCATATACTTTTTGAGAAAAGGCTCCTAATAACGTAGAAAACATGGAAAATAAGGTTCAAGGATTTTCTTCTCATACTTCTACATGCAATAAGCTTACCTCTATTTTAAAATCCCCAATACTGATACTCCTCATCCTCCAGGTTTCTCTTCTCTCCTCTTCTAATCTGCCTGGCCTGTCTTTGCTGGTAAGACACTGATCTGTTAGCTTTCTTGACCGTGGTAAAATGCTTTTGTTGTAAACACACCAGGACCTATACCAACTCTCCTCAGAACTTCAATTCTGCCGTTATTTCCGTTATTGTAACATAAAACTGCATCTTAGACAGCTATTTTGAGTACTGAAAGTCCACAGAATGTTCTCTTTGAGCATCTAATCCAAATTAAACTATTGATACTTTCATTTGCATTTTGTGTCTTTCCGTGAAGACACTTCCTCAATAAATCAGGGTTTGGAAGGAACCTGACTTTGGGCTTAATTGCATTCGTTACAGGTTCTGGTAATGAGTATTTATGTGAATACGTCTCATTTCTGTTGTTGAACTTACACCAATTGTCTTTCGGACACAGATTGTGCATTGGTGTTTGGTTCGTGGGTAGTTTGTAGAAAAAAAATTGCCCACACAGCACGCATCACTTCCTCTAAATGGTGGGTGTATTTCCTAGTAGCTCTCCCACAAAATAATGAAGAGAATCAGTTTCTTTCAGAGTAAACCTCCCTTTTCACACTAGTGGTTGTCCACCCTGAAGTACTCCACATTTCTTGTCTTTCAGCAAGAGACGAAGCCTACAACCAAGCCTCTTTTGGATGTGGCCAACACATTCCAACTTTTCTATTGTTGTATTGTACGGATTTTTATCTGTTTCAGCTTTGAACAAAAAGGGGTCTCCATCACGAAGGTATTTAGTATATCTAACACCATACTGGTCCTCAGATCCAAAGAACGTCCTCACAACTGCAATAGCCCCCATGCCCCCACTTGAGCCACTATAATTTTTAGAGCATGTTACTGCATGCTTTTCTTGCCACAGTTTCTCATTGTCTTCATTGTTATACATTTTCCTTGTTGCACACTGGTGGCAGTATTTAGACATTATTTCTACATCTAAAACTTTACCAGAGTCAATACCAATAACTGATGCAACTCCATACAGAGATGTGAGACCCTTTTCATTCAGGTCCCAATTACAGACACACACAGGTCATTAACAAGTGTAGGAGATCCACTGTCATCACTGTCATGAATATCTACCCCAGGATTTTTTTTGTTTATTTCTACCATTTCCTCCACTACTTTCTTTATAGAAACTTTAGAAGTGTCGCTTACAGCGTCAGACATTTTCTTATTTATTTTTTCAAACCTTGCAAAAGGTAGAGGCACGTTCAGAAAACCACACAATAAAATACCTCCTCCCTGCTCTTTTTCATGGCATCTCAGAGCATATGCTAACATAAAATTCCTTTCATAGGTACCAGAGTCAGGTTTTTTGGAGGAGGAAAATGAAAATTCATAGCCACATGAATTACAAATTAATTTAAAATCACAAGCTATTGCCACTCTTCTTTCTTCACAACAATCACGTATTCCGTACTTTTACAGCTAATACATGAAAATGAAAAGTTATAGCTTGGCAGAGAAGCTCTAAATCGATAAGTCTGAATCCAGTGAAATCCATATCCACATCGTTTACGCACCTATACAATTCTCCTGTCACAAGTTTCCATGCTGAAGCTGGGAGCTTATTTTCTTCATTTCGAGCTGCTACGTCTTTTCTGTTTGTAAACCGACGTCCTTGAAACTTCCGTTTCCTAAACACAGTTTTTCCATCACCCATTATGCATAAAACGTGACTTCCACGTAAAGGTTTCCACCTATTAATAGGTGTTAGTATTGTCAAAACGTAAATAAACCACATGCAAGGTTTTCTGGCAAAGATATAGATGTCTTCCAGAGACACAGATGTCAGCCAAAGATATTGAAAGAAAATAGCCTACACACTGACAAAAATTCTGCTGAAGCAGGCAGTTTCCCAAATGTAGGAAGAGGTAGGAGGGGCTCCCAGTGCAAGTTAATCAGTCTAACAATTTAAAAGCATTTCTAAAGCTGCTATCACGATAAAATTCACACACAACATAGATTAAACTATGTAGATAAAAAAAATAATATTTTTGAAAAATCGATTTTTTGGACCCAACTCCATGACATCCCCCCTTAACTGTGTCATACGCAAACCAGAGGGTAGCATCAGATTTTCCAACGAACCTGTCTTGTATTTTAAATTACTTTCCAACGAATGTGGTTAGATATTTAAGGTTTTATGAACTGTCTGACATTTTCCCCAATATTTTGGGAGATGGTCTGAATGTGTTGCCAAGGTGACTGGCTCACCATGATTTTTGTAAGTGGTCAGACGATCATATTTGCTTGTGCCATTGTTTTAGCTCGTCTGTCGTATTAATGTTTTTGTAATCTCTGGTGTAGCACCTTTCACATTTTCTCTGTCGTCTTAAAGCGTGAGAGGTAGTGATTGTGTGAGTGAACGCTAGTGATGTGGGAGTGAGTGCACGAGTGTCGTTTCCTAGTTACATCCTCATTGTGTGCAACAACTTTAGCGTTTTTATCCAAATTTTTTCCCTTCAAAATGTGTCATAACGTTGATAACCTGGCTGTTGAGTGCCCGTAAAGGCAAAACAAGCACACAATAATAATTAATTCTCTCATCACATAACATCGAAAAAAAATTTAATGCCTCACAAAGAAAACATGAATAAAATTCATGATGCAAGGTGCTGACATGGAATTGTGAGCATACTAGTTACTACACATAGCTCCTTATAGCCACTCAAGATTTAAATTAACAACAGTTCCTACTTCAATATTATATAACAAATACCAAATACCGCTGCTTTTAATATTTACGACACAATTTAAAAACTTTCTACTGTATCTCGTTGGGCACCTCTTATTCCTTTGATAACTTCATCTATAGAACAAGTTCAAAGGCAAAGAAAACAATTTATTGCCAGAAAAATTGATGAGATATAATCATATTCATACAAAATCCTCTTTCTAGCTTCAGGGCATCAAATTCCTCCTACAAAAACGTCACCTGAAGTCGAAACTAATGTCAGCAAACAAACTGCATTCATTACTGATGTGCTCCTGCAACCTCCTCTGCTTTTGAAAATCACAATCATTAGCATAATCAAAAACTTTCACCTACAATATAGGAACAACAGTGCATTATAACACATTTTTCATAGTTATAACAACCTTAACTCACCATGTCAAATGAAATAAATATAAGCATTCATAAGTACAGGAGAAATACTATGCAAGCTATAAAAGTTTAATAATAATCAGTCTTACCCCTCTTTGTCCATCAGTCACTCATTCTGTACCAAATATGTCACCATTTAGTTCCCTTAAACGTTTCACCTTTATGTTCCTCTTTATTCCACCCTACTGTATAGAATTTCAAGACTTTCTCCATTTGTCTTCATGACCTATCTTGTTTTCATTTTTCACGTTTCCACAAGTCTCTCCATAAAACCTTCAGGTAAATGGTATGGGAATTATGTTAAACACATAACATCACTCTTTCGCAAATAATGAAACATATTAGACATAATCCACAACACTATAAATGTAATCGCAAACCAATTTATGTGATGCAAGATATCATTCTGTACGTAACTACTCCATGACTGTGTTGAAGTTGCAGATGTGACAAGCCCCACAAGTCCTCTTGTTTCTAAGAGTCTCAAGTTAAACTGTGTTTTTATGCACCGAAAATTTCGGTCCTCAATGATCTAAGTACACTGGAAAAAATTTATGTATCATCGAGTTATATTTGCTGGATAGTTTGTGCGATCTATATTAACACCTCTTCCCCAACTATGAACAACTTCTTCCTTCCTGTATAATTTCTCTTTTGTCTCTCTGCAGCCTTTCTAATCATTTCCGAAGATAATCTCACTACATCAGCATTCGCAACCTAGAGACCGAACGAGGTGGCGCAGTGGTTAGCACACTGGACTCGCATTCGGGAGGACGACGGTTCAATCCCGCGTCCGGCCATCCTGAATTAGGTTTTCCGTGATTTCCCTAAAATCGCTTCAGGCAAATTCCGGGATAGTTCCTTTGAAAGGGCGCGGCCGACTTCCTTCCCTAATCCGATGGGACCGATGACCACGCTGTCTGGTCCCCTACTCCAAATCAACCAACCAATCTCAGCCTAGAGGAAACTGGTAGCAGTACGTTTCACCATATCTTATCTGGTGGAATTTTTCAGAACTCAAATCAGTGGTAAGAACGTTGAATTGTTTGTCAGTTCATTAATGATTTCTTCAGATAGATGTATATACAAGTATCACGACATGTCGCATCATTGTTAATAAAGCATACGGAATTTACAAAGGTCTTTCTTGACGTAGTCATATGGGTTGGATGCAGGATGGTTTGTTGAAATGTCAATATACGTCTTCTAGGCACAGAATCTTCCAAGTTGTTGACCTGAATTGCATACCACTACCTGAATTAACTTTATCAACATGATCAGTTTTATGCAGAAAGTGAATTAGAAACGCTTGTATAACAGACGGACTAGTAACTCTTCTGAATGGTTTGAGTGACACAAACTTGGCAGTCAGCTCAACTGTGATCAAAACATAATCACGATTTCGACTAGCTCTTGGAGCAGGACCAAATAAGTCTATTGCAGCACATCCCCCAACATCAATGGAATGATAGGAAATAATCGTATAATGAGGCATCACTGGTGATTTTACCTTTTTACAAGGCTTGTATGAAGCGAATACTTCACATATACTTTCTCTGTGCTCAGAACCTGACATATCTTACAAAGTTTGTCAAACCATTTCTTTAGCACAAACTGCACATAACTCAAATGAGTTCTCCAAACCAATTTGCTGTCTAATTCGTCAGGAATATAAACAACCAAATGTGAACTGTTTACATATTTTCTGCTAAACAAAATCTTATCTTCAGTCAAGTAGAACTGTCACATTGCAACTTTATTACCATATACCCACTTCACATTACTTGTCACTATGATGGCTCTTTATCCTGATACTGTGCAATATTGTCAGCTGAAATGATCAAATGCTACATGTTACAGAAACATGACACTGAAATTATTTTCGTTATGCTCATTTTCAGTTCAATTTTTCAGCTCTATCGATCTTGAAGCCGCCTCAGTAATGACATTATCTTTACTAGAAAAGTACACTATCGTGAAGTTGAACTCCTGTAAATACTGTAAACGACTGACTACACAACCACGAGTCAACTCTGCACTCATTAAAAATTATAAAGCCTGGTGATCTTTATAGACCTACGTCACCCAAATAAACAAACAGCATGTTCTCACTTTCACGAAATCTCATTTAACAGTCAAAACTTGAAACTCAGTGACTGAATAGTTGAATTCATACATAGCAAGAACCCAGCTTGCGAAACGAATAATATGGGACTTCGTAATTCGATCTTCCTCAAATTCTTGTAAGTACTCAGCACTAATGGCAGTCTTAGAACTATCTGAGCCGAGACAAAAGTCTCTGTTAAAATCAGGATGCGACAGAAGAGAATTATAAAAAAAAGACAAGTCCTTTTTCATAGCCACCAGTTCTAGTTGTGCATCACAACCCCATGTAGTAGTTTCATCCATCAACGCACTTAGTCATGATGTAGGAAAACTGTTCAAACGCATACGTTTTTTATAAAAATTAATTAATCTAAGGAATGGAAGGATTTGTTTCCTTGTTGTAGGAACACGAATTCACGAATGGCCTCAATTTTATGCCGATTTGGCTGAATACCTGACGCACTCACAAAAATCCTAGAAATTTCAGCTCACTCCTAACAAACTCAAACTTCTCCAGGTTCACAGTGATACCATACGTTTTGAACACACACACCAATGTAGTTAATTGTTCGTGCCATATCTGAGCATTGACGTGACGTGGTTTGCAGGAACTGGTGTGAACAAGATGGCACCATGTTCCTATGTTTCTTAAGACTTAGGCTGAACAAAGTAATTCAGAGAAAACATTTGAAAAAAAAATGGTTCAAATGGCTCTGAGCACTATGGGACTTAACATCTGTGGTCATCAGTCCCCTAGAACTTATAACTACTTAAACCTAACTAACCTAAGGACATCACACACATCCATGCCCGAGGCAGGATTCGAACCTGCGACTGTAGCAGTTGCGCGGTTCCGGACTGAGTGCCTAGAACCGCTAGAACATTTGAATGTTACATAATTATATAATAAATAATTTTCCTTCGTTCAGTTTATTGAAATGAGGGAAGAAGCAGGCGCAGCTGCAAGTGGTATGTTCTACATTTGAGGCACGTCATACCTGGAAATTTATACCTTCGATAAATGTACTCTTTTATCTGCGCCAAATGCACGTTACTTTGTGTACCAGATTCTTTTCTCGTAAGCATGGCGTTCCAAGAAAAGGGCCTGAAACCGTAAAAAATTTCCAATAGCTGAATTACGAATAGAGTGGGTAAAGTACAAGAAAGTGAGTAAAAACTTTCATGCATCTTTAAACAGGCAACCCGATTTAACATCATCTGCACCTGGGGCAGATAATGTAGCTTATGTTAGCTGTCTGATGGTGAGTGAAATACTTTTTGGGCCAGTTTCATTTTGCCTGCAGTTATTAACAAACTATTGATTTAACGGTGCCTATTAAAACACTGGGCTTCCTTTGCTGCTTACTGCAGAGCTGCTGTGGCGTTTGGGTTAGAAGGGGGCAGCAACTAATAGGTGCTCCAAGTACAGAGGTATCTGGAGATTCAGATAAAAGTGTGGAGTTCAGCCCCGTCCACTGCGCAGTTTTAATCTGTCAAAAGAGAAATTGATCTTTTGTTTTCTCACTTGGTCCACCATCAGGCAATATTTGTAAAATAATCGAAATTTCAATTACAAAAAATAGATGTATGGGGCCCGCAATTAGCAACACAGTGTGTATGCATCCAATTTTATGAGACGTTGTCAGCTGCCTTAGAATTTAGGCTAGTTTTCCATACTTCGATATTTGTTTTTCAATCCTCAGAAAAAAATATTAGTTGAGGCATTACAGACTTTCACCATAGTCGTTAGCATTTTCTACTTGTACTTTTTTTTATAATTTTACTAACGTGGCAGCAGTTCTTGGTGATTTTTAATTGCCGGCCGCGGTGGCCGTGCGGTCTAGGCGCTACAGTCCGGAACCGCGGGACTGCTACGGTCGCAGGTTCGAATCCTGCCTCGGGCATGGCTGTGTGTGATGTCCTTAGGTTAGTTAGGTTTAAGTAGTTCTAAGTTCTAGGGGACTGATGACCTAAGATGTTAAGTCCCATACTGCTCAGAGCCATTTGATTTTTAATTTTAGTTGACATCTTAAGGATTTTGGTGACACTGTTATTCAGCAGTACACTGTATAGTTTTCAGGTACATAATTGTTGAGGATTCCGACCACCCATTGACTTTTTCCTGTTCGCTTTCGTCACGGGATCTGCAGCCGACACTTCTTAGTGATTCTTGTGACGTTTCGTGAGTGGACGGTGACTCTTCGAGAATGCACACACTCGTGCTGACGGAACTTCCGAAAAATCATTAAACAAACTACGACCTGTTATCCCGGGACTAAGGCGAACGGGTGATCCGTCACTTTTCAGGTAACGTTCCAGACGTGTTAAATGCCACCTCGAGCGAAACTGGCATGAAACAACTCTTATTCGTAATGTGTAATACTAATGGAAACATACTGTTAATAATGGCAATTATTTGAATGTAAGCATCCGTAACTCAAAATAATATAATAACTCTTGTGCTTGGATTATTGAGGTGCGATGTTGACTCTACTTCCAAGCAAAGCCAAGGAGGGGCATCAGTTGTTGGTTTGATTGCTCTTCTAACTGTGAGAACTCCACTGATCTGGGATAGGCAAACAGTGATCCCGTCGCTCGCTAGTTGTGCACTTTCTGTGCCAGTACAGTTCTGCTTAGGCGCTGACTTGCGATATAGCGAGGTGAGACGTAGCTTCGCGCAACTCGTGTGCAGTGACAACGACTAATGGGCTGACGAAATAACTAGCCAGGGAGGGTTTTTCAGACGTGTTCTAGCTCTCATCTAGGTGAATGTGAGGATAGATAGTATCTGCACCCTACGAAAAGTACAAAAAAAACTGTTCAAATACGCGCAGAGGAAAACTGAACTGCTATTTTGTCGAAAACTGACATTTTTTGAGACCGTGAGTCTTACGAAAATACAGATTGTTTCTTGCGAAGAGGACAACAGCAACCAGCCACGGTGTCAATGCCATTAATTTACAGAAGTAGCGACGTTGCTAGTTTCGAACGGACAGGTTCATCTTCGGGCGGCTGTTCACATTTAGACACAGAATATTGACAGATGTGTATCTAAACGTGTACAGCCTCCTGAAGATGAAGCTGTCGTTTCGGTGTACAAATAGCATTATCAACAACGGCTGCTTGCTGTTTTCTTATTTGCAAGAGTCAGCCCTTAAAGAGAAAGTGATTCAGAGGCAGAAGGCGGACGCGACCTCCGTCGTTCTAGGTATGTGGCGAATAGGGGGGCAGGATGAGTTACTGGGGTACAGAATTACAGAGCAGTTGCTGCGTAGTGGTGGATGCGCGGTGGACGCCACAAGGCGAAACACATGCTGAGGAAAAAACAAAAATTATAGTCTTCTTTTATTCTCTTTCAATTCTTTTCCACGTTTTCATTTTCAGATGAGGTTACGGTTCGTGTGCTAGACTTACACGCTGAATCTGTCCATACTTGCATTAATTTACTTTGTTCATTTCAACGATGTAGTATTCCACGGCTCAGAGGTCTCCGAAGATGTCTCCGGCAGTCGATTGCTCATCCCGTAATGTTTAACGGAAATATGTGGTAATTATAAAGTTCACGAAACTTTTTTTTTTTTAATCGGTATAGGAGAGCGTCTAAGCATAACATACAGTACGTGAAAGACAACCTATGCAAGTGTTTTGAAGTTGGTGCTCGGAAGTTAATTTGCGGAACCGCCGACAGAAGCGGCACTAGTCCTAGTTGCTGAAAATGTCAGCCAACTGAGCTAGACGGTGAAAGTATTTTGCTAGCTAGAATTTATCCGTTGCTAATTGGTAGTGAGTGTGCAAACAGCTTTCCATGACGGGTTCCACACGACTTCACCAGCTTACAACAGTGTAGTGAAATAGTACAAATAATTCGAGGAGAATGTTTCTGTGTGCGATGCGAGACGTTCGAAACGAATGGGCACGTCAGAGCAGAGGGCGCAGCGTGTGAGGGACGTTATGTATCAAAGTCCGACAGAGTCTACATATGAAGCTAGTACAGAATTGAATATGCGTCGGCCAACGGTGTGGAACATCCTTCGCGAGTGATTAAGAGTGAAGTTATACGAATTAGTTACTGGGAGCGATAATCTGTGATGACTTACTGCATCGTCTACAGATTTCCATTGATAAGTAGGACGATCTTGAACCGTCTTCACGATTTCACAAAAAAAGGTAATCTTTGGTGACGAAGTCACATTGCTTCTTTCGGGAACGTCAGCCGGCACGACACATGCAATTGTTAGACGCAGGCTTCACATGGAACTGTCAAAGGCGTCCGGGATTCCGAGAAAATTAACGTGTTGCGTCCAACATCTCTGGGAGCGGCCCTATCTTCTTCGTCGAGAAAATTATCTGTGCTACCGCGTACCTGGACTTTCTGCAGTGGAAATGATAGCGGGGATTCCATGTTCCAAGAGTTTTGTAGATCATCTGAATGAAACGTCAAACGTCACTGGACAGGCCTTTCACCTTGCTCTGCTCGACTGGCCAGTGGTGGTCGCATTTTAACCCTTGCGATTTTTTCTTTCTTCTTTTTTTTTTTTTTTTTTTTTTGGAGTTACATAAAGTAAAGCGATTATGCTGCACCTCTACAACAAAAGTTGTACCGATGACTTTGACTCGTGGATTATGCAGCTTCTTTCATCTGTCTGCAGCTTTCTTGATATTCTGTAATGCTAGACTTACCAGTTCATGATGTCTTAAACGTCGCTGTGCAGGGAAGGCTACTAATTGTTTTATCCTATCTGGTGGTTGTTTATTTTCCAACACGAGCAGTGGAGGCAAGGTAGTGGAATCATTAGGTAGTACATTAATAATGTTTTGGAAATCGGATAAATATACGCCCCAGTTTCTATGTTGGCGACGGCAGTACAATCTGCAAAGTTTACCTAACTCCTTCACGAAACGTTCTGATTGGTTTCATGATACCATAAAACGTGATATAAATACTGGTTTAATTATCCTGCGTCGCAAGGTTTTCAGCAGTACTCCATCGCAGCCGCTGTACTTACCGTGACTCGTGATACGCTGAGTGGGGATAGCGGAATTGCTCTGCCAATTGGATGTGTGCGGCGTGACGAAGAGTGGACACATACAGCGTTCAATACATAGTGAAAAAAAAAACATCGAGAGTTTGTGTTTCACGCACTGTATGATTTGTTACATTCTTCTTGGCCATTTACCTGTACCGATGACGTTGACTCGTGGATTATGAAGCTTCTTTCTTCTGTCTGCAGCTTTCTTGATATTCTGTAATGCTAGACTTACCAGTTCATGATGTCTTAAACGTCGCTGTGCAGGGAAGGCTACTAATCGTTTTATCCTATCTGGTGGTTGTTTATTTTCCAACACGAAGCAGTGGAGGCAAGGTAGTGGAATCATTAGGTAGTTCATTAATAATGTTTTGGAAATCGGATAAATGTACGTCCCAGTTTCTATGTTGGCGACGGCTGTACAATCTGCAAAGTTTACCTAACTCCTTCAAGAAACGTTCTGATTGGTTTCATGATACCATAAAACGTGATATAAATACTGGTTTAATTATCCTGCGTCGCAAGGTTATCAGCCAACTGTTGGAACGGAATTGTGGGCCATTGTCAGAAATCACCTTGTCAACGTGCCCTACATCCTTCAAGAAATTCTTGACGAATGCTGTAGAAACTGATTTTGCTGTAGCTTTTCGTAAAGGTGTGAATGAGACAAATTTCGAAGTAAGCTCAACAGCTACGAAAACATGTGAATGGCCTTGTCTAGATCTTATTACTGGCTCGAAGATGTCTACGGCAGCCATCTCCTTTAATTTGACTGGGATGATTGGAAATAGTGGTGTTCTGTGTGTCACTGTCGGTGGTAAAGAATAGTCAAATTGTTGTAACCACTCTCGACTGTAGATTTCGTGACTAACATACCGAAAAATTTTAAATTTCCTAACTGTGAGAAAATGCTCATAATCAAACTCGTCATTTTTCTTAGCGGATGAGTTTTCTTTTACAGCATAACTCACGTTTCCTTCATTACGTTCCGCAAACGTGTCAGATTCACGAGAAAAGTGGTCAGCATTTCCATAATTAACGAGCTCATTGTCATTACCAATTTGGTAATTATCGGATCTACCAGTGTCATTGTCTTTTATTCTATGCTGGCAATCTGTTCCTGTATATTTTTCACGTCACGTTTGTTTTGCTGATTAATTGTCATCTGCCCTTGTTTAAAACGTTGCAGAGACTGAAATTCTTCGGTATCCGCGATGGGTACCGGTTGAGTGTCATCTGACCTCGTATCTAATCCGCTACTCAGTTCCGTCACTTTCATGGTCAATAGCGTTTAAGACATAGTGAAAAAAACAAACATCGAGAGTTTGTGTTTCACGCACTGTATCATTTGTTACGTTGTTCTTGGCCATTTACCTGTACCGATGTTTTGTGGTGTTTCGTGGACTTCATAAATTACCTCGCACTTCGTATACATTTTATACTTTTTTTGCGATGGCCATGTTCCCTCGGAATTAAGCAGCTAAGAACACATATTACCGCTATGAATATGCCGCGCAGTCGTAAACTCAGTTTCCTGTTGCCGGGTTTCCGGCAGTCACCTCGGATCGGCGGCCCACGCCTGTTCCCAGACGGTGAGAACGCACAACACGAGGTGGCGGCAACTCTTTCTCTTTTTTTTTTTTCCTGCCCTCCCTCGCTCCCTCCTTCCCCCCGTCTGGACACGCGGCTCCTGCCGGTAGCGGCTGGCAGAGAACCAGCTGGTTTATTCTTCCGCTGACCTTGCGGGCCCTTCTAATTGGTGACCCCTCGCGGCTGCCTGGGCCCTGGCCCGCCTGCTTGTAACGTACGGCTGCTAATGGAGCGCCACCGGCTCAGACAGTCTCCGCGCCGGCTTCCGCAAAAGCGGCGGCTCTCCCTGCTGGCAGGCGACGCTAAGGAATAACGCGGCACCACGACGCGGACTGAGCCCCAAAACTTAAAGGTGACCATCACGGAAAAGATCTCGTGTCACCTTTGCGAAAAGTTTACTATTTGTGAGCGGTGGTAGAGAACAGGATACACAGGGTGGTCCATTGATGCTGAAAATAATGTGCGTCAACCTCAATGCATTTGGCAATACGTGTAACGACATTCCTTTCAACAGCCAGTAGTTTGCCTTCCGTAATGTTCGCACATGCATTGACAATGCGCTGACGCATGTTTTCAGGATCACGATAGCAAACATACTTGAGCTTTCCCCACAGAAAGAAATCTGGCGACGTCAGATCCGGTGAACGTGCGGGCCATGGTATGTATGGTGCTTCGACGACCGATCCACCTGTCATGAAATATGCTATTCAATACTGCTTCAACCGCACGCGAGCTATGCGCCGGACATCCATCATGTTGGAAGTACATCGCCATATTGCCATGCAGTGAAACATCTTGTACTAACATCGGTAGAACATTACGTAGGGAATCAGCATACACTGCACCATTTAGATTGCCATCGATAAAATGGGGACCAATTATCCTTCCTCCCATAATGCCGCACCATACATAAACCCGCCAAGGTCGCTGATGTTCCACTTGTCACAGCCATCGTGGATTTTCCGTTGCCCAGTAGTGCATATTATGCCGGTTTACGTTACCGCTGTTGGTGAATGACGCTTCGTCGGTAAATAGATGGAGTGCAAAAAGTCTGTCATCGCCCCGTAATTTCTCTTGTGCCCAGTGGCAGAACTGTACACGACGTTCAAAGTCGTCCCCATGCAATTCCTGGTGCATAGAAATATGGTAATGGTTCAATCGATGTTGATGTAGCATTCTCAACACAGACGTTTTTGGGATTCCCGATTCTCGCGCAATTCGTCTGCTACTGATGTGCGGATCAGTCGCGACTGCGTTTTATTGGCAGCACAGAAAATGTAACAGATTTACTAATGAGATTCCATACAATATGCATGTCCGCCCTCTTTTAGAATACTACTACGCGGTGTGTGATCCTTACCAGATAGGATTGACAGAGTAGAAGGGCAGCACGTTTTGTACTATCGCGAAATAGAGGAGAGAGTTTCACTGAAATGATACGTAATTTGGGGTGGACATAATTAAAATAAAGGCGTTTTTCGTTGCGGCGGGGTGCTTTCACGAAATTTAAATCACCAGCTTTCTCCGCCGAATGCGAAAATATTTTGTTGACGCCGACCTACATACGTAGAAACGATCACCGTAATAAAGTAAGGGAAATCAGAGCTCACACCGAAAGATATAGGTGTTCGTTTCTCAGCGCATTGTATGAGTTTGGAATAATAGAGAACTGCCCCGCGGGGTAGCCGAACGGTCTTGGCGACTTGTCACGGTTCGCGCGGCTCCACCTGTTGGAGGTTCGAGTCCTCCATCGGCCATGGGTATGTGTGTTGTCTTTAGACTAAGTTAGATAAAGTAATGTGTAAGCTTAGGGGCTGATGACCTCAGTAGTTTGGTCCCATAAGACCTTACCACGATTTAATAGATAATTATTGTGAAGGTGGTTCGATTATCCCTCTGCCAGACACTTAAATATGATTTGCGGAGTACCATCGTCGATGTACTGCCTTACACTGTCATTTTCATGCAGCCCCGCTACGGAAACAAACCACAACTCGCTTCTCAGGCGTAACGCTGTGGATTGCTAGGCTGTCGACTACGGCTATATTGCTAGCATAATTTACAGCTTCGTCGTACAGGCTCCTCTCCACGGTTGTTGTTTACTGAGCTGCCGCCGCACACTATTCCACCGTCGGCTAGTCACGTTCACTCCGTTGTCACACTCGCCAACCTTCCGACTCGGGTTCGATTGCCGGCGGGGTCAGGGATTTTCTCTGCCTCGTGATGACTGGGTGTTGTGTGATGTCCTTAGGTTAGTTAGGTTTAAATAGTTCTAAGTTCTAGGGGACTGATGACCATGGATGATAAGTCCCGTAGTGCTCAGAGCCATTTGAACCATTTGAACCAACCTTCCGACTCCACGCATGTGATGTATACTTCTTACAAGGGAAACTCCCCATCGCACCCACCCTCAACTTTAGTGGTAAGAGGGTCCATTGGACAGCCCGTCAAAAAATGTACACAGATCAAGCAGTAAAACAGGAAGAAGGTGTATTGAACTGTGGAAAAAAGAAGGAAATCCGTGAATAGTCCGGATTTAATTTTTGCACTTTTGAGAAAAATCAGCCGTATTCGTGTCGTGGTCACTGTGGTGTGGTGGAGTGCAGAATGGGAGATAAGGGTTCAAATACCACACGTTTCACCTTTTTCTTCCACAAATCATGAACTTTCCGTCCGGTCATTGACGTGTCTGTTCGCTGTATTCAAATTTGTGTATGTGTCATAGTGTAATGTCAGTTGCAACAGCAACGTGTAACGAAGGAGGTACGTACCTTCTATTTTTTTCTGCACGGATACCATATGGTATACCTCTTGCGTTCCGTTTTAGAAGTTTCGACTGTTGAAATCATTCGTTGTAACATAGTTCACACACGTTTATTTGTTGTTTTCAATTCTGTGTGAGGTCTATGCGGCATCTCGCGTGCCCTCGCTATTAATTTCATGATTTTGTGAGTCATCTAGTAAAAATACACTCCTGAAAATTGAAATAAGAACACCGTGAATTCATTGTCCCAGGAAGGGGAAACTTTATTGACACATTCCTGGGGTCAGATACATCACATGATCACACTGACAGAACCACAAGCACATAGACACAGGCAACAGAGCATGCACAATGTCGGCACTAGTACAGTGTATATCCACCTTTCGCAGCAATGCAGGCTGCTATTCTCCCATGGAGACGAACGTAGAGATGCTGGATGTAGTCCTGTGGAACGGCTTGCCATGCCGTTTCCACCTGGCGCCTCAGTTGGACCAGCGTTCGTGCTGGACGTGCAGACCGCGTGAGACGACGCTTCATCCAGTCCCAAACATGCTCAATGGGAGACAGATCCGGAGATCTTGCTGGCCAGGGTAGTTGACTTACAGCTTCTAGAGCACGTTGGGTGGCACGGGATACATGCGGACGTGCATTGTCCTGTTGGAACAGCAAGTTCCCTTGCCGGTCTAGGAATGGTAGAACGATGGGTTCGATGACGGTTTGGATGTACCGTGCACTATTCAGTGTCCCCTCCACGATCACCAGTGGTGTACGGCCAGTGTAGGAGACCGCTCCCCACACCATGATGCCGGGTGTTGGCCCTGTGTGCCTCGGTCGTATGCAGTCCTGATTGTGGCGCTCACCTGCACGGTGCCAAATACGCATACCGCCATCATTGGCACCAAGGCAGAAGCGACTCTCATCGCTGAAGACGACACGTCTCCATTCGTCCCTCCATTGACGCCTGTCGCGACACCACTGGAGGCGGGCTGCACGATGTTGGGGCGTGAGCGGAAGACGGCCTAACGGTGTGCGGGACCGTAGCCCAGCTTCATGGAGACGGTTGCGAATGGTCCTCGCCGATACCCCAAAGAGCAACAGTGTCCCTAATTCGCTGGGAAGTGGCGGTGCGGTCCCCTACGGCACTGCGTAGGATCCTACGGTCTTGGCGTGCATCCGTGCGTCGCTGCGGTCCGGTCCGAGGTCGACGGGCACGTGCAGCTTCCGCCGACCACTGGCGACAACATCGATGTACTGTGGAGACCTCACGCCCCACGTGTTGAGCAATTCGGCGGTACGTCCACCCGGCCTCCCGCATGCCCACTATACGCCCTCGCTCAAAGTCCGTCAACTGCACATACGGTTCACGTCCACGCTGTCGCGGCATGCTACCAGTGTTAAAGACTGCGATGGAGCTCCGTATACCACGGCAAACTGGCTGACACTGACAGCGGCGGTGCACAAATGCTGCGCAGCTAGCGCCATTCGACGGCCAACACCGCGGTTCCTGGTGTGTCCGCTGTGCCGTGCGTGTGATCATTGCTTGTACAGCCCTCTCGCAGTGTCCGGAGCAAGTATGGTGGGTCTGACACACCGGTGTCAATGTGTTCTTTTTTCCATTTCCAGGAGTGTATATTACCGTCGCTGTTGCAAACTGACACTACGCCACGACACACAAGCACACACACACACACACACACACACACACACACAATTTGAATACATACAGCGAACAAACACTTGAAAAAAGAAATTGGTACGTGTGAGATTTGAACCTGGATCTCTCGCAGCGCAATCCGACACCGTGACCTCACAACCACGAAACGACCAATACTATTGTTGCTCAATATTATATAGGTTAAATTTGGACTGTTAATTGTTTTTCTTCTTTTTTTCCACGTTACAGTTGACCTTCTTCCTGTTTTCATGCTTGATTTGTATTCAGTTTTTGATGGTCTATCCAACGAACCAACTTACCACTAAATCTGAGGGGACTGCGATGAGAAGTTTCCCTTGTTAGCAGCAGGTGGAATCAAGGAAACCAGAGACAGCGCCTTGATAGCACGCTCTGACGAATGCTGTCGATAATGAGGGCGTAATTTCTATCGCGGAACCACAGGATGCGTTTCCGCCATTTTGTCCACACGTCTGGGTGTGATAACGCATTAATATGGTCGCATCTTGGAAATAGTACAAAGGAACACCTGAAGTGCCGCAGTTTTGGGCCAGGGGGGGGGGGGGGGGGAGCGGGGGAGTGGGCAAGTGCCATGGCCAGCCGTGGAAGATACTTCTGCGAAATTGTGGACACTTGTAGTACGGCTGTTGGTGGACTTGTAGTGCTGACAGCGACAGTCTATGCAGGGTGCTAGGATTGTTGGTAGTAGCGAAGTTATCGTTATAACTGGGCCAGATGCAGTTGTCTCGACCCTGTAGCATGCCGAGGTGGTCATCTGAGCGGTCAATCTGACTTTAAAATTAGACGCTGAAAGTAATTTAGCGTGTGGGCTTCCTTTGTGACTCTTTTGTTCTCAGCTTCCATGTGGCAGTGGGCTATTCAGCTGTCTCCATTGTGTACCTGACAGAGTCAGTCAGGCTTGCTGTGGCAGAGGCGTTCGTCGACCTTGTGTTGTGCGTGAATGTTTTTCCCTGCTGAAATGAGTCTTTGGTTTATGTTTCCATTTATGTTTGTGATCGTATTTCTGCCTAGGATGTTTGCAGGTACTAGAAGATGGGAACAATGGCAGGAGGGTGTCCACAATGAGGAAATCAAAGAAAAACTGGGAATGAACTCTATAGATGTAGCAGTCAGGGCGAACAGGCTTAGATGGTGGGGTCATGTTACACGCGTGGGAGAAGCAAGGTTACCCAAGAGACTCATGGATTCAGTAGTAGAGGGTAGGAGGAGTCGGGGCAGACCGAGGAGAAGGTACCTGGATTCGGTTAAGAATGATTTTGAAGTAATAGGTTTGACATCAGAAGAGGCACTGTAACGTCCCCATAGAACAATTTATACACGACTGTGCTTAACCTGACACACAATGTTTTTTAGCGCAACGCAATCTGACTATCAAAGATCCCTGCAAAAGAATGGCCCTGAGTAACATTAAACTATACCTTTCAGAAATCACTTACCTCACAAAAATCTTCATTACTCGAACTACTGCAATACAGCGAGCGCCACTACTGCCAGCTAAATAAAAGATACAAAACTACGGAATAGGGATAATTAGCAAATGAAAGATTTTAATAGAGCACAAACAATGTATTTACCTTAATACTCATAATATATATAGCAGTTCATGACAAATTACAAAACTCCGCCATCTCTCTCCCCACATCCACCACTACTGGCGGCTCACCTCCAACTGCGCAACGCTACGCTGCCCAACACTACAATGGCAGACAACAATGCAAACTAGCCACAGGCTGCACACAGCACAGCCAGTGATTTTCATACAGAGCGCTACGTAACGTTGCCAATAAGAAAATATAAACTGCCTACTTACAGCACGAATGTTAGCACTGAATAGGGGATCATGGTGGAACTGTATAAGGGGGGGGGGGGGGGGGCTATGCTCCAGACTGAACGCTGAAAGGCATAATCAGTCTTAAATGATGATGATGATGATCGTATTTCTCCAGGTTTAGGATGAAGGGATCATGTTGGAACTTACTTGAACACCCATACAATGGTCTCGGGGTGAAATTCATTGTGCATGTCCACGGTGCGAGTGTATTGTGGACCAGTGCTTATGACTGGTAAAATCTTGTTCTGTATGACCTACAGGAGGTGCAGGCATGTCGTAGTTTCATATCCGCAGACTGCAGCAGTATTATGTCAAACACCGGTCTAATAACAGCCATGTACATGAACCGAGGCATCCTCCTATCTAGAGTACTTTGTCTGCTAAGCATTGGCTACAGCTGCTTGAGCCTCGCGTGTACTCGGTTGCCGATGTGATCAGCCCAAGTCAGTTCCCGATACAGCCAGACACCATGGAAATTCTCATAGAAGTATGTTGAACTTGTGTGTAGCGCTATTTGCCTGCAGCGTTTGTGTCTGGGATCCCAGCATTTCTGTCTACTGTCTTTAATAAGCATGAGCTGCTTGACCTCCTTGGTTGAAGATTCGGATGCATGTCCGCAGATATTCGTAGTGGCAATTACTTGATGATTAAAACTTGAAGGACTGCAACAGCACTGCGATTTTCGTCTGCTTTTGTAGTGATCGATAATATTGATTAGTATTGTGCCAGACATTTTTATTTTTGAGTCGGAATTTAATGCCGCTATGATTGATTCAATGGACAGTAGATGCGCTGTTGACATCTGCATGGGCTAAATACGGCGACATGATGATCCACCTGGTTTTCCATACAATTATATGTACTGTCAAGAACAGAATTCGCGAGAACCCACGCCTTTTCGTGATGATGAATTTCAAAGCATTACTACCTACTACGTATTATAAGAGGCTTGGATACATAGTGCCACCAATATGCTGTTAACTCACAAGTATCCCTACTGCGTCTCCTGGAAAATAAAAATGGAATACGAAATGAACAGAAGTTACGAGTTAACAGAGGACAAATTTGAAGCAAAAACAATTTAACAAAAGGTTCCATTTTCTTTTCCAAGAAAACGTGGAAGGAAAATAGTCATCTGCAACCAACATAGTCAGTAATAATAATGCTGTTCATAATGTGCGTTTTTTTAGGACTTAATGTCACGCCCATGAGCGTATTTAGTAACTATCTACAATTTTATTTTTTAACAGTTGTTTAAGCTCTCCACCACACACGCGTGCTTTCCTCCATCTGTCCTCATATTTCAGTGAATGGAGACAGCAGTGAGAGTTGAGATGCCAGAATTCTATACTATATTACTCAAATATTCCTGAAAGGACAGTGTTTACATCACATGGAATTCGGTGAATTACACGGTGCAGCAAAATACCGAAAATTGCTGATAGTCAAGTTTCTGTCACCTTGATCACGCCAGATCAAGGAGTCGGATGTCCGATGAGTTGCTATGGAACCGGTAATAATAACTTCAGAGGATGAAAAAATAACCGTAAGCATAATTCAATATCAATCTTTAAGATGGTTTTATTTCTATATGAGAACCATGTTACGTCTCAGTGCAGTCTTCATAGCGTCACTAAATTCCCGATAATATTTTCCTGTTGTTCCTGATTGTCAAACGTTTAACTAGAACGAAACCACCTGGACCAGTACAAACAGCCCTTATTCGGTGGCAGGACAGGCAAGAGGGATTCTGCTTTACACCGTGTGTAAACTTACACGAAGCAGAGCCGTGAAGTGTGACGTCACGGCCGGGTAAAGCAGTCAAACTGTTCTGCTATACAGAAAAAATACAGTTACTGTTTATGTATAATATGCGACGCTGTATGGATTTAGTTTATAAAAATTTTCAAATGTGTGTGAAATCTTATGGGACGTAACTACTAAGGTCATCAGTCCCTAAGCTTACACACTACTTAACCTAAATTATCCAAAGGACAAAAACACACACCCACGCCCAAGAGAGGACTCGAACCTCCGCCGGGACCAGCCGCACAGCCCATGACTGCAGCGCCTAAGACCGCTCGGCTAATCCCGTTCGGCGATTTAGTTTATAGTTGCTGTTAATTTCTGCTTTCTATCTGTTAACGTTTCCCTGAAATATCTCTTTAGCTTTGCTTACATACGCAATTTTCGTACCGCCGATAAAGATGGCCAGAACGTACGATAAACAAACTCCTTATTTCTATGCAAGAGATTTTTTAGTTTCACTTTTCGTCATTTATTTGCTGAATGATGAGACTACGGCAACACAAAATGGGCAAAACATAGATACAAAAAATTCATGATTACACTTATCTCACCATATGGGTAGCGAACATTCAGGCAACACCAAGAAGGAGTTGAGTGACATAAACGAAAGTTGGTAGGCGTGTTTCCACACATGAAAGATGGCATCTATTAAAATTTCGCGCCAGTCGCTTAAGAATGAGGCTAGTAGCGCCATTATGAGGCTGCAAATCAGATTTGCTTTAAATACACGCTGAAATGGTCGTGAGCTTCGACTCCAACAATCCTGTTTGTGTCCCGCTCTCCTCTCCAGTCCCTGGGTGCTGCCGCGCCTCTGCATTCAAGTCCCACCAATCTCCATCTACACATCCTCCGTATCCTCAGCCAGAGAAATTTCAACCTTCTCCCTCTCCCAGACCATGAACCCATCTACTAACTCTGAATCCAACTCCCTCCCCCTTCCTTCACACGTCCCCGCCAGGGGATCCCTCCCAAACCTTCTTTCTTTCCTCCAGTAGCTCCCCACCCTATTCCCTTTCCCTTTTAAATCCACAAATTTCAAAGCCAGCTACCTCTCTCTCCCTGTCCCCCAACCGGCATCCCTATCTCATTGTCATTACTACCTCTTAACAGTCGCATTCGGCCATCCTGATTTAGGTTTTCCGTGATTTCCCTAAATCACTCCAGGCAAATGCCGGGATGGTTCCCCTGAAAGGGCACGGCCGACTTCCTTCCCCATCCTTCCCTAATTCGATGAGACCGATGACCACGCTGTCTGGTCTCCTTCCCCAAACAATCAACCAAACCTCTTAACAGTTCTCATTTCCCATCCCCATCACTCTACTCTCTCCCTCTGTAACTACTTTTCCTTTCGCCTACCTTCTAGGGCAAGTCCTTTCGAGTTTTAGTGCAAGTGTGCAGTGATCCGTTGACATGGTCACTATCTCTTCTGCGTTGTTCGGTGTTGTTCCAGTGTTTTTCGAGTGTTTTTAGTGTGCTTCATCAGTTTTTTAAACTATATATTTATCACTGCTTTTATGCTGTTCAGTCAGACTTACTGCATTAGTCCTTCATAATTCTCATATTTCACCGCTACTGTAAAATCTTTGTCATTATGTCATCATGCTGCCGCCTAAGTGTGCACAACCCCTGGTTGAGGTGCAGCTTTAGTGTAATACTGCCAGCCCGCCAACCCCGCCACATGGGACGAGGGGGCTACGAAATCACAACAAAGTTGTAAAAGATAGTTATTTTGGAGACGGGACGTGGTAAGTTGATGTTAGTCAAGAAAGGCGACGAAAACATTTTCAGCACCTCACTGAATTCGAACGAGGCCTTGTAGTAGGGCTACGAGAAGCTGGATGTTCCTTCTGGATATTGCAGAAAGATTTGGCAGGAATGTAGCCACTGATCGTGGTTTCTGGTATGGTTGCGAGAATGTTCGATCGCAAGGAGACAGGGCTCCGTATAGCCACTTGGCACTGCTAAGGAGAGAAGACCAGCATGTTTGGCGTATGGCTGTGGTGTATTGTACTACATCTGAAGCAGCAGTGTGAGCAGCAGTTGGCGCAACAGAGACACAGCGAACTGTTCCAAATCTGTTATTTCAAGGACTCCGAGCCAGACGCCCTGAAGCGTGCATTCCAATGACACTAAGCCTCCGCTATTAGCGATTTCAGTGGTGTCAAGCGAAAGCTTTCTGGAGGGCAAGGTGTAGGTCTGTTGTGTTTTCTGATGAAAGCTCGTTCTGCCTCGGTGCTAGTGATGGCCGTATGTTGGTTAGGAAGAGGCCGCTTGAGAGCATGCAACCAACCTGTCTGCGTGCCTGGCACATTGGACCTATACTTGGAGTAACAGTCTGGGGTGCGATTTCGTATGACAGCAGGAGCTCACTCGTCGTCCTCCACGCACCCTGACTGGAGAATCGTATGGCAGTCTTGTGATTCGACCTGTTGTGCTGTCATTCAAGAACAGCATTCCAGGGGGTATTTTCCAACCGGATAACGCTTGCCCACACACTGCTGTTGTAACGCAGCATGCTGTACTCAGTGTCGACATGTTGCATTGGCCTGTTCAATCACCACTTCTGTCTCCAATGGAGTACATGTGAGACATAATCGGACGACAAAACCAGCATCATCCACACACATGCTGCATAAACAAACCCTGTATTGACTGACGAAGTGCAACAGGTCTGGCACCCCATCCCACACAGTGACAACCGGCACGTGTCCGACATAATGTATGCACGTTTGGACGCTTGCACTCAACATTTTGGCGATTACACCGGTTATTGACCTTCCAGAAGTTCACATTTGCAAATGACTTATCTCGCCCTCACATTAACCTACGATCTTGCAGTGTTAATACTTAGATATGTTACTTAGACAAATGTATTCGGGAAATTTCATTACTCTAAGTTATTTTTTGGTTTGCGACTTTTTTCCGTCAGTGTATTTACAACATGCTAACCATTAGCGAATGTAATTAGCCTACCTGATATTTGTCTCATACCAGGATAGTTCCTATATGCAGTAGCTATCTTACTGTTTTATTTTAACATACGAGGGTAAGTCAATCATTATCCGCTATTTACTTATATTTTTCTTTATTTTGGTAGTACTGTTGTTTTACATTGATGACGCTTGCTTAATTTCTTTGTTGTTATATCTTTGGAATTTTCAAGCTGCTACGTTAGTTTCGTTATTGCTGTCGTGCTGTTAATCAGGCTGCTCCGCTGTCTATTTGCACCAAAGAAGAGCAACGTTCAGTGATCCGTTTTTTGTGGTCGGAAGATGTATCAGGGGACGAAATTCATCGAAGACTTTCATTACAGTACGGGAACAGTGTTCTGCCACGTCGGAGTGTCTACGAATGGATTGAAAAATTCCGAAATGGTCGCACAAGTGTTACGCGCGATGAAGGAGCCGGACGACCTTTTACAGCCACAAGTGACGAAACCATTGAGCGTTCACGTGAAATAATTCTCTTAGACAAACGATTAACTATTGACGAAGTGTCACATCGTCTGCAAATTAGTCACGGTTCTGCCTACGAAATCATCCACAACAGACTTGAGTTTCATAAGGCTTGTGCAAGATGGGTCCCAAAACAACTCACACAGCTGCCTAAACAAATGCGCTTGGAGATCTGCAAACCATTTGGATCGCTATGGTAACGAAGGGGACAACTTCTTAGACAGGATCATTACTGCTGACGAAACATGGATCCACGAATACGAGCCGGAGAGTAAATGGCAGAGTATGGAATGGAAACATCAAAATTCGTCGTGCAAGAAAAAGTTCAAGATCCAACTGTCTACAGGAAAACTGATGCTTACGGATTTTTGGGAAGCGTAAGGAACATTATGGGGAAATGGGCACAAAAATAAACAGTGTAAGTTACAGTGAGAAGCCTGCTGCCAGGCTAAAGCCTGCAATTCGAAGCAAACGCCGAGGATTGCTGTCAAAAGGTGTTGTGTTACTACACTACAATGCCCTTCCACATACTTCTGCCCACACTGTTGAAACGCTCCAGAAACTCAAGTTTGGATCATCCTCCATATAGTCCCGATCTTGCCCCTTCTATCACTTGTTTGGTCCACTCAGACAGGCATTAAGAGGCCGTCGGTTTGCGTCGGACGAAGCAGTGAAAGAAGCGGCGCATTCCTGGCTCGCAGCTCAACCAAGAACACTGTTTTATCGGGGCATGAGGAAGCTTGTACAACGATGAACCAAATGCGTTGAAACGCAAGGAGAGTATGTCGAAAAATGATGTTCTTGTAAGTTTCCTATTTGATTAAAATAAAATTTTATAACTACTTTGCGGATAATAATTGACTTACGCTCGTGACATGGAAACACACAGTAGCAAAACGCAGTATTAATTGCGATTAATACGCGTCCTCATGATAAACTCCAGACACTAGTGTATATTCTCTGGCAAAATACAGGGTGTTTCAAAAATGACCGGTATATTTGAAACGGCAATAAAAACTAAACGAGCAGCGATAGAAATACACCGTTTGTTGCAATATGCGTGGGACAACAGTACATTTTCAGGCAGACAAACTTTCGAAAATACAGTAGTTACAATTTTCAACAACAGATGGCGCTGCGGTCTGGGAAACTCTATAGTACGATATTTTCCACATATCCACCATGCGTAGCAATAATATGGCGTAGTCTCTGAATGAAATTACCCGAAACCTTTGATAACGTGTCTGGCGGAATGGCTTCACATGCAGATGAGATGTACTGCTTCAGCTGTTCAATTGTTTCTGCATTCTGTGGTCCCCACAGAAAGAAGTCACAGGGGTTCATGTCTGGCGAATAGGGAGGCCAATCCACGCCGCCTCCTGTATGTTTCGGATAGCCCAAAGCAATCACACGATCATCGAAATATTCATTCAGGAAATTAAAGACGTCGGCCGTGCAATGTGGCCGGGCACCATCTTGCATAAACCACGAGGTGTTCGCAGTGTCGTCTAAGGCAGTTTGTACCGCCACAAATTCACGAAGAATGTTCAGATAGCGTGATGCAGTAATCGTTTCGGATCCGAAAAATGGGCCAATGATTCCTTTGGAAGAAATGGCGGCCCAGACCAGTACTTTTTGAGGATGCAGGGACGATGGGACTGCAACATGGGGCTTTTCGGTTCCCCATATGCGCCAGTTCTGTTTATTGACGAAGCCGTCCAGGTAAAAATAAGCTTCGTCAGTAAACCAAATGCTGCCCACATGCATATCGCCGTCATCAATCCTGTGCACTATATCACTATATCGTTAGCGAATGTCTCTCGTGCAGCAATGGTAGCGGCGCTGAGGGGTTGCCGCGTTTGAATTTTGTATGGATAGAGGTGTAAACTCTGGTGCATGAGACGATACGTGGACGTTGGCGTCATTTGGACCACAGCTGCAACACGGCGAACGGAAACCCGAGGCCGCTGTCGGATCAACTGCTGCACTAGCTGCGCGTTGCCCTCTGTGGTTGCCGTACGCGGTCGCCCTACCTTTCCAGCACGTTCATGCGTCACGTTCCCAGTCCGTTGAAATTTTTCAAACAGATCCTTTATTGTATCGCTTTTCGGTCCTTTGGTTACATTAAACCTCCGTTGAAAACTTCGTCTTATTGCAACAACACTGTGTTCTAGGCGGTGGAATTCCAACACCAGAAAAATCCTCTGTTCTAAGGAATAAACCATGTTGTCCACAGCACACTTGCACGTTGTGAACAGCACACGCTTACAGCAGAAAGACGACGTACAGAATGGCGCACCCACAGACTGCGTTGTCTTCTATATCTTTCACATCACTTGCAGCGCCATCTGTTGTTGAAAATTGTAACTACTGTAATTTCGAAAGTTTGTCCGCCTGAAATTGTACTGTTGTCCCAAGCATATTGCAACAAACGGTGTATTTCTATCGCTGCTCGTTTAGTTTTTATTGCCGTTTCAAATATACCGGTCATTTTTGAAACACCCTGTAATTGCCTTGCTCATCAAATAAGCAACCCACGCGAGTAGTACGTCTGTCGTAAAAGTAATTCGAGTTCAAAATAAATGTCAGCAGTGCATTATGAGGGTAAGCGATTTAGTTAATTCACCACACTGCCTGGATTGTCTTTAGCACCATTGTTACTGTACAGTAACCAGTAACAGTAACAAAAAAAGTTAAACCACCAAATATTTCCTGAAGTAAATTTTTCAGATTTTCATTTAGACAGTTTCTTTTCTTCCTGCATTACAATAAATTCTGCCATGGTTTCCAACTTTTTCATACTACTTAAGCATCGTCAGCGGTATTCTCAAGTATTTCCTTAAGGCTGATGGCAAAGTGTTCACGCAATGCATTTGTTTGGGTCCCATTGATTTGCTGATACAACATGAATATAGTCCATCACTAATATTTACGATCTATCAAAACTACGTCAATATACATGAGCCGGCCGGTGTGGCCGAGCGGTTCTAGGCGCTTCAGTCTGGAACCGCGCAACAGCTACGTTCGCAGGTTCGAATCGTGCCTCGGGCATGGATGTGTGTGATGTCCTTAGGTTGGTTAGGTTTAAGTACTTTTAAGTTCTAGCGGACTGATGACCTCAGATGTGAAGTCCCATAGCGCTCAGAGCCATTTGAACCATTTTGAATATACATGAACAGCAGATTGAACCCTTGTTGTTAGTTGAGTAAACGGTTTTATCTCAGAAACTGTTGTGTTTTCTCAACAATTTGTCTTTTATGAGTGATTTTGAGTTTCAGTTTTGCATGAAAACTTATTTCAGCAGCTATGTATCCGATACTGTGCAAAACACGTAGTTGTCTTTTGAAAAATTGTAGCTGTGAATAACATTATATTTCGTCGTCTCCCCTTCGTACTGCATTATCCCATTTCTTTAGACGTTCTGACGCCAGTAATTAAATCGGAAAAGATTTTAAACATCGTTGTAATAGTATTTGCGTTCCTGAAGTATCACTTTCTTTCCTTTTCTTTGAAGCATACGTAAATTACATGAGTGAATGAATGCCACTTTCTGCCGTTCATCGATTACTGAATCCACATACTACATTAATTTTTGGCCATTTTTGTTAGAATCCCTCTAAAGTCGGAAGCGGAAAAACAACGAATGCCACTTTATAATATTTTTGGCGGCTCCTCCAAAGACCGTCACGGGTTTCTAGGCAGACACGTTTTTAATCCTCTCTCCAGTTTGGTGTCGACTCACTGGTCTTGGAAACGCTAGATGCCGCAGACACCGACCGCTTCTTCTGGCCTACGGTGTGACAGTTTCCGCCCGCCATCTCCATCAGGCGCCATGAAGGCGACACCACTTTTGTGTAGTGGGTCGTTGGTGGTTTTCTCGAAAGTGGGATTTCATTCCAACTGTCGTCTACACTGCTTTCAACACTTGCGGTTGACATATCAATTACTCCAAACATTAAAATACCAGACGAATATAAGCTACGTGTGTTGGCGATGTTTGGTTTGTGCGGCGCTCAACTGCTCGGTCATCAGCGCCCGTACGAAGTCCCAATCTGTACACAGCCCAGTTTTTACACAGTCAAATATAGTCACTGCCACGAATGATGACGATGATGATATGATGAGGACAACACGAACACCCAGTCCCCGGGCAGAGAAAATCCACAGCCCGGTCGGGAATGGAACCAGGGACCCCGTGATCCAGAGGCAGCAACCCTAGCCGCTAGACCACGAGCTGCGGAAAAGCAAAATGTGATGTCACTGATGACAGCTCCCTTTATACGCAAGTCATTAATGCAATTACGCACCGGAGGTCATGATGGAAGCCATTGTACTAACGGAACCCAAAGAAAAATAAATCTTTTAGTGGCTGCTTACAGTGGTTACTAGTTCTAATAATAGCGCGTCTATAGAAAGAAGGCAAAAGAGAAACGAAATGACAATGGCAAACTTAAGTCCCATTTCAAACACATTAATGTCCACAAATAAAAATGTTGACCGTCAAATGTGAACTTTACCGCTGTACTTAACGCTTACAGATCGTACGATAGCGTATTGGGGCCTAATACCAACACATATGACAATTTCAAATGACAGCTCAAACCACAGAGTTTCATTAAAACGGCATGCTTACTTATTAACTCTGACCAATTGACAGCCGGCCGGAGTGGCCGAGCGGTTCTAGGCGCGACAGTCTGGAACAGCGTTACCGCTACGGTCGCAGGTTCGATCCTGCCTCGGGCATGGATGTGTGTGATGTCCTTAGGTTAGTTGGGTTTAAGTAGTTCTAAGTTCTAGAGGACTGATGACCTCAGAAGTTAAGTCCCATAGTGCTCAGAGCCATTTGAACCAATTGACATAACAGTGGTCAAAAAGACCAACGCTGGTGATTCGTGTCCCTTATCACATTTTTATTGCGTGATGATCACGCGTTTTGTATATTGCTCACTACATTTTCACCATCACAAAGAAAAACGCATACGTAATTTCAATAATAACGAAATACTGCGACCACTACGAAGAAATTATTATGATCGTTTACGATATCTCCGAAACCTCGGTAAAAACCTAGAGAATAAGAGAATAAAGGGAGAACTATGTAGCATCGAACTAATTTCTCGAAGCCATCTCTTCGCGAACAGATAATGACGTTTTTTGTTTCTTACCTTTCAGTAATGATGTAAAATACAAATTTCGTTAGTAAGGAACGTTCACAGTTTTAATTTTTTGCGACATCCGTCTCTTCCATAGTATTATATAAACCTATTTCACCTTAGCTAGTAGCGGAACAGGTCATTTTAAAATGGGATTACGAACAACGGTGCAGTGTGGCGTTCTACACTTGGCTTTGTCGAGGTGAAGAATGTTTACAGTGTGTGTTAAAAAAGTGCCTCACGTGAGAACCGAAAACAATATCTTCGGAATACTAAACAAGTACCGATTCACCAAATCACCCGAACACACAAAAGTGATGCGGAGAATAGCAGAACTGTCGATGATCGACTAACATTTAAATTATTCCTTTATTATTTAAACCTCATTTTGTCTGCTAAAAGTATCTGTCTGACGTAACAGGAAATATGCGAGTAACTTACTTTACTTTCTAACCCGCCTGTAATAGCAGGCCCTTCCAGAGACGTTTCTGCGAAACAGTTCGTGGCTTCCTGTGTTGCTCAAAACGACTGCTCATTGAGAGCTTCCTCTCGATGTAGAGGACGACGGACAGCCACTTGCATTGGCAAGAATAACGTTATTTATTATTATCGTCTGATTCTTTGTGATAAATTTCTTCTTAATCCGACTGAGCACCATGGTGTAATAAAAGCGGTGTTAACTTTGCTCATGCAGCATATGAAGTGAAGAATATTGGTTTATGTACTCTACCAGCGCCACCAAATTTTTACCGATGTAAATTGGTTGGTGTATAAACTTTTGGTGTTTTTCTTTGGCGTGTTGTCACGTAGGTTTGTAACCTCCCCCTCACTTATCGCCCTTAATGACAGTGAAAAATTAAACCGCGTGTACCTAATGGAAATTTGAGAAAAGCAATCGTCACCGGAGTTAATCTGTCGGTAAACAAGGGGGGGAAGGGTTACATCTAAATGAAAGGAAAAATGCAAATGAAATTGGTGTAATTAATTTTGAAAAAGGGCAAAGTTAATGAAGAAAGTAAATGTGTGGTCGTTACGTTAACAATTAACTGGCGTTAATTAGATATTTGAGATTTGGGAAAAATTACGGTCGCCAGTTCTATGGACAACTACTATAATAACTGAAAAAGAAAGGTTAATGCACATATAATTAGCACTAAAGGCGAGGCAACTGAAGGTTGACACGTGTTGTGTGAAAACTGAATGTTTGTCAGAAGTAATAAATTTCGCTAATATAGCAAAAGAATTAATAAAACCGGAAAATTGAAAATTAATTTAGTGACTGAAATTATTAGTGAACTTTGTTTCTGAAGCACTATGAAATTCAATAAAATAAGGTTAGTCTTGGGCTACCTCAACAATCATTTCAAAAACTACTTGAATCTACGCAATTAAGAATTAAGAGATTTAACTTTGAACTTGAATTAAATGATTCTGAACAAATAACAATAGTTAAATTTAGTACGTACCAAGCTGAGCTTTAGTCACCGGTAAGCTAAAATATCGTAACAAAACTCGCACTCTTAATTTGTGCTTGTGTAATCTAAATATTTTAGCCAGCCATGAATACCTTAACTGAACTTTGAAATTAAAGCAGTGAAATCGAATGATATTGCTTTACTGCTGGCGTTTGAATTTCAACGACACTCGAGTTCATTTCGGAAAAGGAAGGGACCCTGCTTGGTAATGCAATTGGGACAATGAGCAACAAAGGTTCATGCTAAGTTGCTGTATTTTAGTGATGCTATGGAATAGTTTGAAAAGCTGAGGTCTGCCATACAGTTCTAAAACTTTATGTGCTTTCAGTCTTCCTTGATGGTTGATTGAAGGTTTGGAGTCGTCGATCGAGGAGGTGACAACAGTCACTTATTGTCGGCCGTAGCTGTTGCAGAAGCTGGATATTGGCGTGCCTTCTTCTCGACACGGTCACCAGGCGAAATGGGCTCTTCATGTGTGCCAGCTAATGTTTCCCGTCCGCGACACCGTGCTAGAAGCTATCATAGCAAATCGAGCGCAATTACATGCTGCCAAACCCCGGAAGCGTGGCAACTCGCGGGAGCGTCACTCAGCACACCTGCTCCACCGCCCTACTCCAGCCAGACTCCCTCTGCCCACGCTCCATGCGGCAGAGTTAACACTACCAAAGATCATAAACACTTTGGTTCTCCACACGACCTTTCGATGTAATCGTTCGATAGCATAGTTTTCCCTAGGTAAGACCCAGTGTAAAAACACAAAAAATATTTACAAAACAAACCAATTATACATCGACATAAATGCATAAATATATATATATACAAATAGTAAAACAATTACAATATATAAAGACACAGAAATGTCATATCTTCAGGTAACAAAATAAGGAAGAAAATGTATAGTACAATAGATGGAAATAGGAGGATATGCATTTCCGGCGTTACAGGTTGTTATAAGTATATTTACCAACTGTTATTTTTTATTTGGAGTTCTTGTGGTGACATGTTGAAAGTTACAGATCTGAAAGTTATGGAGAGTGTTGTTCAAGCGACTGAAAACAGAGCGTCAAATGGGAAAAGTTTAACATTTGCGAGATTTTGTTCGCTTTGGGTATTCATAGTTGCGGATGTTAGGCGGTGGATTCAGCTCGTAACATTTGTGTTGTTTCAAATTGAGAATTTTTGACGTGAATTACTCGCCATTTCAATGGGCAAGGTTCAAAAATTGAGAAAAATGGAGGGTATTAAGACTAAGGTTTAGGGCCTCGTAGACTACGAGGTCCTTAGAGATGACCGCGAAGGACGGGGTAGAAAAAAAACCCTGATCCTTCAAAGGAATCAGCCCAGTGCTCATTTGTCTTAAGCTGTTTCAGGCAATCACGGTAAATTTAATCAGGATGCCCAGACGGGGATATGCGCAACCATACCCCTGAAAAAGGGTGCATGTGGATACTGCGTGCTCCAATTTAAAGTAGCCATATACACATTTTTGCTTGAACGTTAGCAACTCCTTCATCGAGTATACCTACCGAATATATTGACTGCTAACGAGATATGATGCGTTTATGCCAGCTGTATTAAAAGCAATTGTCAATTAAAATCCATACAGCAAAAAGAAGAAAGCAATGACTTGTGTAGATGTACAATGATAATATTATATATGTTGTGGCACAAAGAAGTGTTGAGTACTACAAACCGCTGTCTTCAAATATTACCTGTTATGCTCCTTATAGAACAATCGCTAAGAAAATGCGCTTCGAGGTAGGGTCAGCGACAGAGTTCTTTAATTCAAAACTAATAGTTGTCTACAGGTGTGAAATCGGTAAATTAACAGAGTGTTGTCAAACTGCTTAATATAGTGTAGGAAATTATATAGCTGATGATTAATTTCTCTCTTACGTTTATCAGTTGTGCCCAATAAAGCAATGAAAAATTGGTCTGAGTATGTACTGCACTAACACAAATGAATTACAGTCGGTCATGATAATCTCACGACTAAAGTTTTTCTTTAACAAAACAGAGTATCTATAACACTAGCGTATCAAAATCGTCACGAATTCACAAGACATATTACGCACTTTTGGCCACGATACAGTCCGTGTCTATGTGCAGTCAACAGTCATACTGAAGTAACATTACAGGACTGCTATGGAAGTGTGGAAATGTAACAGTAGGAGCAGACCAAGGTAACAATTTATTCAGTGCCACATTTTACACAGCAAAATTGTGTCTCGACAAAGAACTAAAGTACCCGGCAGAAGCAGAAAAATTCTTGAATTAACAAGTGTGCAATTTTGGAAGTGTTTCACCTTTACATGCACAGGGTACTGAACCAGTGTATCGAGAAGTTTTCTTAAGATTTCCACACTGATAATCGATCACGCAGCTTGTGTCCCTGTAACAAAAGAAGCTGAAATGTCGTCTACAGAGAGATCAAACCGCCAGCTAATGCAGCCCTCACAAACACGACGACTTTAGCATTTTCTTTTTATTTGTTTTTTTTCTTTAGATATATTTATTCGCCAGTTTTTTAGTCAGCGGGTCTGTACGGATGTCACATGACATCTTTCAAGTTCTATTGATGAGAAACTTTACTCTCTATTTTTTTTAATTACAGAAGTTGGTCAGCCCTAACACCGAGGTACCCTGTCGGATACCATTGAGCCAGCGAACAACGGTAGCGTTCAACACTCCCCCCCTCCCCCATTATCCGAGTGATGGTTAAGACGGATAACTCGCAGAGTGAAAGCTGTAAATAAACTGGAAATCAACTTCCAGGATGTTTGAAGGAGTTTAAGTCCTTTTTCTGATTATTAAAAGAACAAATTATTCGTCGCCGGCCAGGCTTGTAAATTCACATCAGCATTACATCGTCGGTGACACATCCAAGATTTTTCAGCCTATCGCCGTGTCTACGTTCACTACCATCATTCAAGCTACCACCGTAATGTGACGAGGTGCTACCTCACACCATCCGTGTTATATGTTCACTACGTTCGTACTGCGTCTTAACTTCCTCTTCGTATTCCAGTTGTTTTTTGAAGAAAAGCGGTGATTACGTTTGAGTTGACAAGGTCACCAGGGGCAGAGAAAACGCTCAAAATGGGGAAGGATGAAGAACGTAATCGTCCGTGTCCTCTCCAAAGCAGTTGTCTAAAATTTTGGCTTAAGCAATTCAGGGAATCGCAGAAAACCCTAAACCGTTTTAGCTAAATGAGGAATTGTTTATAGAGTATTTACTAGCTTCACGTATCTGGCCACTGTATTTTTATCTTATTGCGGCGAATAGTGCATAGTTCGTCGAAACTTCTACCCCAGCTTCTACATCCTTTATTTTCGCCAAGTTACAGCACTGAGAATAAAGCACTGAAAATATTTTGCTCTTTACTTTACAATATTTTATTACGCTTACGATCCTGTTGTTATTAAACTAGGCTCAGGTTTATAAGGTTTAAACAGAGGACTGATAGGTCAGTGGTAAGAAGACACGTAGCACAAGTTTCATAGGCGATACTGAAATGTCGATAGACTTCGTCAGAAATTTGTATCGTATGAACAGTACCTCCCAACACAGTGATGAAACCTGAAAATTTTTCAATATGAAATTAATACTGCAGCACGCAATGACAATAAAATATTGTGTAACACGAGGTATTAAAAGGTACAATATTTCTGTTATCTACGTAGCGTCATTATAGAAGAAGAACAATTCAGAGATTATTAGACGCCAATAAAGAAAGAAAAGTGCGGTTAGAAACGACGTCTTAAATGTAGAACAACATTACTTCTCGAAAAACTTTTTCGCCACATTAATGTATGTGAGTGAAGAAAGCGAAATAGGTTCGCCAGGAAGGTGCTGGTTAAAGGTAAAGATTATGCTGCAGGAAAATGACTTTTGAGCATGCGAGAAAACAAATAAGATGCCAGTGGAGAATTTCAACACAGGCAGATTTATGCCTGAGCAGGTGAGGAAAGAGAGATTAAATTTGGGGACAACTTGTAAAAGGCAAATAGCTTACTAGAAAACATGAGAGGGATAGGAAGCTCAGAAGAATCTTTCTGTATGACGTAACACCTGTCATAGGAGTTGCAAGAAACGCAGACCTCAGAAATCGTTTGAAAAAAAGTAAGAAGGCGATGTTTAGGATTATTATTATTACTATTATTATTATTATTATTATTATTATTATCCTCATTGGAGAAGGGGAAGGACAAAATTAAACGCTAGAAGACAACCTAAGGTTACCGAAAAACAGAAAACTAATGGTCACAATTAACGTCCCCATTCATCACCAACAGCACCTCAGGACTTCATTTCACGTGCTATTGCAGAAAAGAGTGGAAATTAAAACAAAATACGGACAAAGATTTAGTGCAGGAACTGATCCCACCAGCTTTACACCTTACTGGAAAAATTATGGTGGTAAAAAATAAATAGGAAACCGAGATTCGATTCAACTACCTCCTGATGCGCCGTTGAGATTGGGGGACACCTAATCGTTACTGGCGGGTGTTCCCGAGTACTGTGGGAAATAAGAAGCTCGGAGTCCGAAGCACAGTCCGTTCCATCCATGTCTCGTGTCTTCGCAGAAGCATTTTATCTCGTTTATTTTGCGCAAATGTACTCCAAGTACCCATCGACTTTTACAAGACACAGATGGCTACAATACCAGCATCTTTCTCAGGGACAGATTTCCATTAGCAGAGTCATAAAGCAGCAGCTGGCATGCCAACTGTGAGAGTAAATGCGCGAGTGAAGGTGTAGTGTAGAATGATTAGTCTCGCTGCTCGCCATATAACGTCGGCTGTCGCTTGCCTCGTATCTCGGTTACCAACGGCCGTAGACGGCGCGTCAGCACGAAACGATGGGAGTTGCATCAGCTGTTGGGTCAGGGGGTTATCGCAGGGCTCCTCCGTGGACAGCCGTAGTCTGAAGTGTACGCCCGTTAACGTGATACGCAGGGAACGTGATTGCCGAACACAGCTAGTGCCACTGGATATCGAGGAAATGGGAATTAATTCTTCCCCTACTGAACCGATCGCCAGTCTTTAGTTGCTACGAACATGTTTCTGTCACTGTAGGGGTCGTTAACAAAGTTTTGGTGTACGAAAGAAGGCCAAGTGTACGAGACTTAAATATGTGTGCTTCAATTTCCTTTAGATTTTACTCACACTGCCATGCTGATCAATCATATAATTTCAGTCAGTGAGAAGAAATTAACGGGACACACAAATAATGCTTTTATTCCTTAGGCGGGTTTTCGCACCAAATTTTTTGGAACTCTGATTGGTATGGATTCGACACTCTTTTGATTGAAACTTCCTGGCAGATTAAAACTGTGTGCCGGACCGAGACTCGAACTCGGGACCTTTGCCTTTCGCGGGCAAGTGCTCTACCAACTGAGCTACTGAAGCACGACTCACGCCCGCTACTCACAGCTGTACTTCCGCCAGTACCTCGTCTCCTACCTTCCAAACTTTACAGTGTGTGGCGGAAAATGTCTACGCACAGATCTCTCAACTTCCGTAAATTACGGGCCACTTTATAACCACCCAACAGTAAAAATAATTATGTATATCATTCCCAGTTTAAGCAGATTCAGAAGGATGTAGGTTGCAGTAGGTACTGGGAGATGAAGAAGCTTGCACAGGATAGAGTAGCATGGAGAGCTGCATCAAACCAGTCTCAGGACTGAAGACCACAACAACAACAACAATAGCGTTACCTCCCAATAAATAAAAAATATAAGTATATAATTGACATTTAGTGTAACCTAGCAGCCGGCCGGAGTGGCCGTGCGGTTATAGGCGCTACAGTCTGGAACCGCGTGGCCGCTACGGTCGCAGGTTCGAATCCTGCGTCGGGCATGGATGTGTGTGATGTCCTTAGGTTAGTTAGATTTAAATAGTTCTAAGTTCTAGGGGACTGATGACCGCAGTAGTTAAGTCCCATAGTGCTCAGAGCCATTTTGTAACCTAGCAACAGTTTTGTTATTCCGTAACCTACCAAAAATAACGTGACTAATTTCTCAATAAAATTGTGGCTCACTTATAACCTTTGAATAATTGACTGTGAATTTAAACTGGTAAATTTTGGACGTCAGCAGTGCTGCGTCATGGCCCTGAAAGATCATTCTGAATAAATAGAAAATTCTTACCTCAATAAGGTCGCCAGATAACGCGTATATATCTGCTCCTATAAGAAATTTTTCTGGCACAGCTCAGCGAAATGCTGCCCGATAGATTTGTCATGTATAAAAAGAAACAACTGACTTTTCTTTACAATAATCGGGATGGCCATGGATTGGAGAAAGTAGTAAAATCTTTAAATTGAATGATTGTCAAAAGTTAATTTTTATAAGAAAGATTATTATTAAGAGATTTTTTTTAAAGATTTACATGGGACTTGATATAACAATAGTACATATGCGCGAGGCTGCTTTTACCTTATACTACATCGCTCAGGCTCCGCCATCGCTCCCCACGACCGCCCCAAAAAATGGCTAAATGGCTCTGAGTACTATGGGACTCAACATCTTAGGTCATAAGTCCCCTAGAACTTAGAACTACTTAAACCTAACTAACCTAAGGACATCACACACACCCATGCCCGAGGCAGGATTCGAACCTGCGACCGTAGCGGTCTCGCGGTTCCAGACTGTAGCGCCTAGAACCGGTCGGCCACCCCGGCCGGCTGTGTGTTGCAGGCTGTGTGACTGACGAAGCGTACTGTAAGCAGCAGAGTGGTCATGTGTTCATGTCGGGAAGACGCTGAGATCGTGTTTTGTGTACGACCGAGCAGATGGAAGCGGTTGAGAGGCAACATGGCTGTACCGAAACCAGTACCCTCACAGGCACCAATCACATCACACAACTTTTCAAGCCCTTTTTGGGCGTTTGTGTGACCATAGGTCCTTTCAGGTGGACGAAAATGCAGGAGGTGACAGACTGTGCGTACACCAGACTTGGAGGACCAAGTTCAAGAGGGTGATGAGACGAACCCTAGCACAAGCTCCAGGTACGTGGCTCGCCAACATGGTGTAAGCCAATGTACGATCATGTGTATGCTGCATGACAACCGCTACTATATCTATCACCTGCAATCCCTTGGAGGCCCTTTGAACGTCTGTTCTGAGGTGGATGCGATGCAGCGCTGTACTGTGTTGAGGGACGATTTGTCTTCGTTGCACGCACACCGCTCATTTCCGGACACATGTTCATACTGCCGTTCTTCCCCTCATTTCCAGTCACGAACCCGTCCCTGCAGTTTGTCGGTTTCATTGATGTTGACCCTGTATAGTGAAACGTAATGAAATATCAGTATTAACGTACAAAAGAGACCTTGAATAGCTATGAGCAAAATGAGATGCAAACACAAAGGTCCGTAAGCGCGAAAATTCTTACCCTAGCGTCGGTGTATACGACATGGGCGGGCGTAGTAGGGGCGAGCGTACTCATGCGAGGTGACGGAAATGCTGTTGACGAGACTCTACACAAGACTGATTCCAATGTGATGGAAAGCAAGTCATGTCAAATAACATCGTACCAACTTCCACACTGTCTACTGAAATATAGCGTATCAACCTTAAAAGAAGTGCCTGATACTGAGAAGTAGAATTATGGACCTCTAGGGCTAGTTACGTTCACTCGGCAGAGAGCTCGATCAAGAAGTGTTTGGGGTTTAGTGGAAAAGATGAAGGAAAACGCGTAAGACGACTTTCATTAGTATGTACCTCATTACAATCTTCCTAGTAAGGCATACAACACTGCTCTCTGGTCTAAGATTCTCTTACAGCTTACATATCGCAGACAGCGCGTGAGCAATCCATCGAAATTACATCTGCTCGAGTGCGCTAGCAACAAATTCCTTAATCATGGACCTCTTACAACTTGTTTGTGGGCGTGGAGCTGCAATCGGAGAGCAACCTAATGTGTTCCATCGAGTCCGTATCAGGTGAACGCGGTTGCCAAGTCATCACGCCGAGTTCAATGTCGTGCTCGTCAAACAATTCTGGCACAATTCGGTCTTTATGTCACGGCCAGTAGATACCACAGCCGTAGAGGAAGACATGAAGTACGAAAGGTTACAGGTGGTCCATAGCAGTGTTTACATAGACTGCAGCTGTTCCTTCGATTGCTACCACAGATCCCGCGAAATCCCATGTGACTACCCCCGAAAGCGTAATATTGCCTCCAACAGCCTGCTTCTTCGCCGGGGTGGTACGTTTCAAGCAGCTGCTCGCCCATGTGATTGAGCATCCGAACACGTTCATCGACCTGGTGTAACACGAAACCTGAATCACCTATTAAGCGACATGTTTATACTGATCCACAGCCCAGCCTGGATAGTCGCGTGCGCAGTGCAGTCGTTGTTTGGTCAGTACGGCAACACAGAAGGGATCGTCTGCTGTAGAGGCTGATATTCGACAACGTGCCTCGAACGGTTTGTTCAGAAACACCTGTGCCTGCGCTGTTATCGTACTCTGTCGCCAAATCTGACAGTTGTGCAGAGCGGATAAGCCTCGGAACTTGAGCTTCTGTGAAGCAGCGTTGACATCGAGCTCCTTGTCTCCTGAGCGTCTTTCAACCGCATCCCGCACATACGCACGACAACAACTCGCGTACAGCAGACGAGGAATACCATTTCCGATATTCTCGTTCCCAGGAGCCGGGCAGTAGTTTTCTATTCTTTGTCAGAGTCGTTTCTGTCAGGGAAGTTCCCCTCTTGCGGCCACAACCGTCTCTTGAATGATTCCCCAATCGTTTGTACACTTTCCTTGTCGCATCGCGTGCCTGCAACGCCAACAAGACGGCGTTCTGTTTTACTGCAGGCAGTGTTCGAACGTTCAAACGTGTGTGAAAAATTATGGGACTTAACTGCTAAGGTCATCAGTCCCTAAGCTTACACACTACTTAATAAGGAGAAACACACACACCCATACCCGAGGGAGGACTCTAACCTCCGCCGGGACCAGCCGCACAGTCCATGACTGCAGTGCCTGACACCGCTCGGCTAATCCCGCGCGGCTGCAGGACGTGGTCGAATTGTTTTGCCTCGTCAGTCTGCGGAGTGTTCCCTGTTCCCGTGATGACGTTACGAAGCCTCGGGGATGGTCGAGAAGGGTAAGTGCAGCAATTTGAAGTGACCGACTCTAGTCGGGGAACGCCCGAGTTGAGAGTCATAACTAGACCGCGGATTTTAGGTAAAAACCTATTTTGTTCCTGAGTTCCTATTTGCATAAAAATTTCTACTTACGCGTTTCATGACTATTTACACTTAATAGCGTTAATTCTATAGGACCTAAAAAAGCCTATTTCGACGTTAGTGCCTATTTTTGCCTATTTCGGCTTTAATATCCTAAAAAGTGCCTATTTCATCAAATAAGACAGTAACTCCAAGTTTTTCCACACTATACGACAGATGGAAAAAAATATTTTCTGCCCAGCGTGCAGCAAGGTGGCTAGTTGATATGTGCTAATGCTTCGTTTTTGAAAATGGCTCTGAGCACTATGGGACTTAACATCTATGGTCATCAGTCCCCTAGAACCTAGAACTACTTAAACCTAACTAACACTAAGGACAGCACACAATACCCAGCCATCACGAGGCAGAGAAAATCCCTGACCCCGCCGGGAATCGAACCCGGGAACCCGGGCGTGGGAAGCGAGAACGCTACCGCACGACCACGAGATGCGGGCAATGCTTCGTTTTTGCCTAACACTTCGGTCTTTTTTTATTTTTTTATATCGCTATCCGTGTTAATACCAAATACTCTTTATAGGTGTTTTATTATTCATATGTAAAAAATAGATCACGGATCTTTAGGTTAAAACCTATTTTTTTTCTTAAGCTCCAATTTGCATATAAGTTGGTACTTATGCGTTTCATGACTAACTAAACTGAATACCGTTAGTTCTATACGACCTAAAATTGCATATTTCGACGTTGACGCCTAATTTTGCCTATTTCGGCATCAAGATCCTAAAAAGTACTTATTTCGTTAATCTGACATAGATTTCTTGTGTTTTCAAAGATTAGAAAAGGAAGTAAACTTAGGGCTTTACGTCTCGTCGAAGGCGAAGGTCGTTAGAGACTGTTTACAATTCCTTTGCTTGCCTTACTACCAACAGCACTCGGCACGGTTGAATGGTCATCCATCCAAGTACGCGCCGAGCGCGACAGTGCTTAACTTCGGTGAGCGAATGGGAACCGGTCAAAGATTTGAGTTACACATTAGAATCGAACGTGGGAGTACTAAATGTTATATTTGAAAATATTTCGTTCGTAGGATTCTGGCCAGCTGTGTATTTTCGCAAAGAAACGGTTTCATAGGCCTTAAGCTGAGCACGGATTAAAAAATCACAATGTTAATTTTAGACGCCCTCTATAGCTAAATTACTGCCCTTCGCGCATTTTCTCGCTGCTGTCTACAGGCAGTCCTATCAAATTACTCTGTTTCGTGAAAGGTATTATACGCGAATTTTCCGGTACGAAAAATAATTTGCCAGTAGTGAGATGTTTTCATCTGAAGCACCGGTAGATTCCATTCGCATGTTCAGAAGGGGCGGCCATCTGTCAGGTGCCATATGTCCAGCAACGAGTACGGTACTTCCCCTACCGCTTCCATGCACCGCTGTAAAAGGAAAAAAAAAATAGGTCATCGTTCACTTTTTCCCAGCGAAAACAAATCAGTACATTGTGTAGCGACCGACGTGTTAAGTGTTACTAACGTTCAAAGTGCAAAATAAATTCTAGTTTCTGTGTGAGAATACTACGCCATGCCGAAAAGAGCTAGTTCAAAGTCAACTCATATAAGGCAGTCGCTGCAAGATTTTCGCATTACACAACAGATGGGAAAATTGTTTTCTGTCAAGCATGCAACAAGGAAGTTAGTTGATGTTTTTCTTAGACTTCTTATTTTCCTGTCACTTAGGATTCTTTTTTATCGCTATTCTTTAGTAATACGAAATACTCTTCATATGCGATTCTAAACTGCATTTCCCTTTTCTCTTGTATTAGGTTTCGAGTGTTAAGAAATCTCACTTAACTCAGCAAGCAGATGGAATCGCACATAAAGCTAATGTTGAACGAAAGTCAAAATTGAAGCAAACTCTTTTAACCAATAAATCTGGTGAATCCTCCGAAAAAAACAAGTTCTGCAGTGATTTGTGTCATGCACTTGTGGCAGCAAACATCCCCTTTCAGAAACTAGAAAACCCTATTTTCAGAGGTTTCCTTGAGAAATACTGCCATCAGTCTATTCCTGCAGAGTCAACTTTACGTAAGAATTATGTGGATTCAGCTTACAATGCTGCATTGCACAGAATCCGAGAAGATGTTGGAGAATCTTGTATATGGATTTCTGAGGATGAAACTACTGACAGTCTTGGTCGTTACATTGCAAACCTGATTATTGGCAAGCTAGATCCAGATGCTCCATCCAGGGCTCATTTGATTTATTCAAAATAGCTTGCAAAATCTTACCAACAAACAATAGCACAGTTTGTGAACAATGGGCTTAAGGTGCTATACCCAAACGGAGTGGATGAGAATAAGGTGCTTCTGGCCGTCACTGATGCTGCTGCATATATGATAGCAGCGTTTCAACTATTAAAAGTATTCTACCCATTGATGCTCCACGTAACTTGTGTAGTGCATGGGATCAACCGCATAGCAGAGCAAGTAAGGCTACAATTTCCTAAAGTAAATAAAGTAATATCTATGGTGAAGAAAATTTTTGTTAAGCCACCATCAAGAATACAGGCATTCAAAGAACAGCTTCCAGATGTCCCATTGCCGCCAGAGCCTGTTGTCACCCGCTGGAGCACGTGGCTGATAGCAGCAGAATACTATAGTACGCATCTCTCAGCTGTCCAGAAGGTGGTTGAAAATATACCGGAGGATGCTGCATCCATAACTGCAGCAATGGAGTTACTCAAAGATTCTTCTTTAAAACGGGACTTATCTTACATTAGGGCCCACTAAACATTTATGGCAAGAATAATTTCACAATTAGAAAGAGGGAGACCTATCTACGACAATATTTCTTTGCTTGAAGAAGTCAAAATGAAAATTAATGAAGCGCCAGGAGAAGTAGGGGAAAACGTATGGGCAAAAATGCAAACTGTTTTGCAGAAGAACACTGGCCTGAAGGAGTTGTGTGCAGCTGCCGACACACTTAGTGGAAAATCCAGCACTCCTGACTGCAGCATTCCTGTCCAACCTGAAGTACGCCCCTGTCACATCTGTTGATGTAGAACGTTCTTTTTCAGCGTATAAATTGATTCTGAATGACAAGCGCCACAGTTTGTCACTATAAAACCTAGAAAAGGTTTTGGTTATTTATTGTGAAGCCAACTATTGTCAGAATATGTGAAACTACGAATGTATTAATTAAACCATTGCCACATCTTTTTTACGGAGATCTTTATCTTGCAGGAACTCAAAAATATTTGGAGTTATGTTCAACATTAATGTTGTAGATTGCTGTGCTCTGTAACTGTGTAAATATTCATTCTCCTTGTTTTAATGACTAATAAGATGTTCAGACTGTTAACACTGTGTATTTTAATTTATTTTTATTTTCTCTGCATCGTTTTTATTAGAGCCTATTTCAGGTTCTATATAGCTTAAATGAACTACTGAAGGAGCCTATTTTAGGTGCCTAAAACACACTTTTTTATGACCTAAAAATCCGTGGTCTAGTCATAATCGAAAACCCTTCGGATACCTGAGACAGTGGACCTGTTGTACTGCAAGCTCTTTGCTTTACGAATTTTGGGAGGAAGCAGTAAGGACCAAAACAACAAAAAAGTGTCCAGTCAACATGGCATCTAGAGCGCATAACTTAAAAGCTATGAGCAAATGTTCAGCACACGAGATGTGTCTCGTAGCAAAAAAGATGAACAATAACTCGTAGCTGTTAAGTACGCTCTTAATGGTCCCTTGTGTACTACACCTTTCTTTCTTATTTTGACGCATACAACCTCTTCCGAAAATATGGAAAGCAAAGAGCTTTCAGAAGAAGGCTCAACAGTCGGAGGTATCAGAAAGCTGAAAAGTTTTCGTCTGTAACTTTCGAGTCTGTCGTTTCGGATCAGGGTCGCTTACCTCAATTTGATACACTTTCCCTTCTCCTCCGTCCCTGAAAGTCTGTGACATCACCACAAATTTTCCTATATAATGCGAACAACCTACTTGACATAGCCCATTACGTTTTCGCATTAGGTGGAAGTGACAGTTGTGGCAAAAACGGGAAAACTCAGTAATTTGAAATTTCTTGTAATTACAGAGTGGAAGGAGCGATCTGTATTTGCTTTGAAGAAACACTTAATGACCATGATCGCATTCAGTATTATTTATTCCTGATGCGCGGTTTCAACAGGTAATACTGCCATCATCTGATCTTCAAGAAACTTGTTATTATACGTCCTGTTCCATTACGACAGTATCAACAATCCATGTTGACTTTCTAGTGGATAAAATATAGCACGTTTCATAGAGGTTTGTTGAAACTAAAAACAGATTTGTCACAATACCGTTAAAGAGCATCTTGTGTGATTAGCGATGTCAACACAAATAAATTTCGACTAATGCTTGTTAGATGCTAAAATGCGTAACAATGCACATTTGTGCACATGTGCACGTTTCATGTCTAGTTAAATTCATCATGGTTCCACATTCTTTGAAGGACGTATAAGAAATTATTTGAATACCAGAAAATGGCCGTATTAACTGCGGAAAACTGTCATCAGGTACAAATAGCATTGAATGCGATCTTGCCTATTGAAAGTTTCTTCAAATTTAGCGAACTGATGCGAAGTTTAGGAGCTACGAGCAAAGTGTCTGCTGAAAATGGTTTTTATTTTTATGTTGATGACAGCAGCAACATGAAATTGCTAGCGTAACTTAAAACGCAGGCGGCGGCTTCTTCGACGCAATGTGTAAGAAAGGCTCTTTCATTTCCCCCATTTCCAGCTAATCAAAAACAATGCTTTCCTCTGTGTGTCTCAGTACTTATCCTTCTCGAAACTTCTGCTTTGCGTGTTCAGTGCCTTTCCAACGAAGCAAGACGACGCAGCCTCGGAGCCCTACTCTGGTCGAAAGGGTTTCAAATCCTGCTCGGCAATCTTGACTTAGGTTTTACACATAGCCTCCAAATTAGGAAGGTGTACTCCGGGATAATCACTTAAGTAGCCGACAATAGTTTCCTGCCTTCTGCTGCTCCCTCCACCTGTTAATACCTTGCTCCGCATATGAAGCGCGTATTATCTCATCATAACCCCAGTACAGCTTCTCAGTTATCTGGTATCCTGGCTGTAATCATACACAAAAGGAAAGTATGAACATCTTTCTTCAGAACTGCTGTCCACCTTCGGAGCAGGCTTCTCTACACTGTACGCAAAATTCAGAACCCTGTTGCTTACAATAAAGAGCTTAAGAACGATCTTTCGCTATCTTCTGAATAAGTAAATGAAAAGCAATTTGTCTCCCGAAGGTTATAATAACGGTTACATATTTTTATCTAAGAGTGAAGCAAATCATCATTTTCTTTCAGTCACGCTCGTTTTTCTTTGCCGTATGTAGTCCTTAAGCTCCCAGATTTTTCATCCTGCTGTCTTCATTAAGGAAAGTTAGGGTAGTTTCGGATACCGGATCGTATCGGACAAGATCTGCTTCTGAACTCCTGTGCCAGCGACACCGCAGAGTGAAGTACGGAGCAAGAAGAAGGCTCACGCGATTTTGAATCGAAACAACAGTGTGTTTCGGTATGGCCGCGAGATGGACGTTCCTAGTTTGGTTTCGGCGCATGAACTTAACTTTGAAGTGTTTCGTTCGCAAGTAACTGATATTACACTTTTATTGTATCTTCACATACAGGTTATATTAATTTCTGTATGCTGTTGGTTGAGACAGTAGGGCATCTAGCCCCAACAAAATTTATGAGAAAGTAAAACTACTACTACGTGTAGTACTGCACAAAGCAATTTCGGACTGTACCCGAGAAAACATGTAGCCAAAAACTTAAATTTCAACGTGTTCCAACAGGCAAAGAAGGAGAAGCGACGACATAAGTGGGATAAAAATAACTCCCCATTTCCTAAGAAGATTATTACCGGGAACTTAATTCAAAAAATATACCTAGCAACGATGAATTTAAATCCAACATTACACACAAAATTCTCAATAATAAAATTAAAAAAAAAACATACCAGGTTTCTGCTATACCCTGTGAGCAACACAGATAGCTTGAAAAGGAAATAGTATGCAGAATAAGATTTTCACTCTGCAGCGGAGTGTGCGCTGATATGAAACTTCCTGGAAGATTAAAACTGTGTGCCGGACCGAGACTCGAACTCGGGACCTTTGCCATTCGCGGGAAAGTGCTCTACCGTCTGAGCTACCCGAGCACGACTCACGCCGCGTCCTCACAGCAATATTTCTGCCAGTACAGTTTTAATATGCCAGGAAGTTTCATATCAGCGCATACTCCGCTGCAGAGTGAAATTCTCATTTTGGAAACATCCCCCACGCTGTGGCTAAGCCATGTCTCCGCAATATCCTTTCTTTCAGGAGTGCTAGTTCTGCAAGGATCGCAGGAGAGCTTCTGTAAAGTTTGGAAGGTAGGAGACAAGATACTGGCAGAAGTGAAGCTGTGAGGACGGGTGCGTGAGTCGTGCTTGGGTAGCTCAGACGGTAGAGCACTTGCCCGCGAAAGGCAAACGTCCCGAGTTCGAGTCTCGGTCCGGTACACAGTTTTAATCTGCCAGGAAGTTTCAGAAAATAGTGTGGTTTGCGTTTATAGGTAAATTTTCTGATAAGGTAAGCAACATGTTAAAGGCAAAGAATTTCTGTGTGCTCTTCTCGGCCATAATGGCTATGTTTGTGAACCGTGACTGTGTGGGATAATTATTTATTTGTAATTTCTGCAACCAATCACTTTTTGATTTTTTGTTTTATGTTTAACCTAACATAATACAACGCTTTTCGAACATGTTCTATTATCTTCATGCGTTTATACATACCTACATATATACAGAGAAATGTTACTTAAAATAAACCGTCTTAAACTAGATTAATCTAGAACTCTTTGCTCTTTGTCCATTGTTTGCTACTGTAGTGGCTTGTCTGGCGTTTGCAGGAGGAGGGGGGGGAGGGGGGGGCGAGGTAGGGGGCAGTGGTGGACGGCCAGAAATCGAAGTCGGTGATGTCTTCTGCTGGTTTTCTTCTTTGTGGTTGACTATGTATATCTCTCTTTGTTTTGTATGTCTCACAGACATTAAATAAATGTTTCTTCTCTTCAAAGGATAAATAGACACCCATTTTTTTTCTTTTTACACGTCTAGTTCCGTAGGACCAAATTGAGGAGCAAATCTCCATGTCATGGAACGTATCAGTAAATGAAATTACAACAGAATAGTAATAACAGACAAAATAAAACATTTATGGATCCTAAAAAGACGCCGGAGTGGCCGAGCGGTTCTAGTCGCTTCAGTCCGGAACCGCGAAACTGCTACGGTCGCAGGTTCGAATCCTGCCTCGGGCATGGATGTGTGTGATGTCCCTAGGTTAGTCAGGTTTAAGAAGTTCTAGGTTCTAGGGGACTGATGACCGCAGAAGTTAAGTCCCATAGTGCTCAGAGCCATTTGAACCATTTTTTATCCCATAGTGCTCAGAGCCATTTGAACCATTTTTTTATAAGTTTTTGGAAATGCTATCGACAGTTTAACACTGGAATCAGCTTAATTGTTCAAGGAACCCCTCGGCAGAATATAAGAAGAGACCTACCAGGAAACTCGTCAGTTGAGATTTCAAAGCACGTGAATTACTTCTAAGATTTTTGAATTCTTGTGGTGAGTTATTTAAAAGGGATGCAGCAGAATACGGCCGCCTTTCAGCACGAGAGTCGAGGAGGTGCGATCCAAATGCAGATTGGATTTCTGCCTAATATTAACGGAGTGAAAGCTGCTAATTCTTGGGACTCAGCAGATATTGTTAACAAGAAACGACATTAAAAAACATATACCTTGAGAAATCTATGTCGGAATACCCAGATTAATGAACAGGGGTTGACAAGAGGTTCGCGAACTTACACCACTTATTGCCCGAATCCCCCGTTTCTGAGCAAATAATACCCTTTCAGAATGGGAAGAGTTACCCAAAATATAATACCATAAGTCACACGCGTATGAAAATAAGAAAAAAGCTACTATTGTGTCGAACTATCTCTTACTTCAGATACTGTTCTAATTGTAAAATTGGCAGTATTAAGTCTCTGAACAAGATCCTGAACATGGGCTTTCCACGACAGTTTACCATCTATCTGAACACCTAGAAATTTCAACTGTTCAGTTTCAGTAATCATATGCCCATTCTATGTAATTATAACGTCAGGTTTTGTTGAATTGTGTTTTAGAAACTATAAATGCAGCGTCTTACTGTGATTTAGCGTTAGTTGATTTCCTACTAGCCATGAACTTATGTCTTGAACTGCACTATCTGAAACGGTGTCATTGTTGCACGCGACGTCCTTTACTACCAAGCTACTGTCATAGCCAGTCTCTGTATTGTGGAGAATGACCTTCTGCTGTCTGTTCTTAAAGTAAGAGGTGAACCAATTGTGTGCTACTCCCCTTATTCCATAACGGTCCAACTTCTGGAGCAATATTTTGTGATCAACAGAATCAAGCACTTGAGTCGAATGGAAAAAGATGTCTGGAGCTCAAAACCTTTTGTTTAATCCATCCAACACTTCAAGAACAAAAGAGAATATGGATTTTCAGTTGTTAAACAACTTCTAAAAGCAAACTTTACATTTGACAGCAAATTATGTGAAATGAAATGATAAATTATCCTTAAATACACAGCTTTTTCAGTAACTTTAACAAATACTAATGGCATAGAAAAAGGTCTAAAATTGTTTCCAGTATCTCTTTCCCCCTTTTTATAAAGCGAGTTTACTATTTAATCGTTCAGGAAACTGAACAATCCTAAAGAAAAAATTACAAATATGCCTAAGTGTATGGCTAACATGTGCATCACAGTATTTTAGTATTCAGCTAGATACTCCATCATACTTCATATCCATGAGAGTCCTTAGTCTTCAGTGATTTAATTATTTACTCAGTCTCCCCCTTGTGAGTATCAGGGGGCAGTACTTCAAATGTCAGTCTCGGAACGCCATTTCCCAAAAGAGTTTCATGATTCCCTGTAGAAACTAATTTTTTATTTAAGTCACCAGCTATGTCCAGAAAATGATTGTTCAGTACCCTTCATAATGTAATTTGTCAGTAACAGAAGCATTTTTACTACATCTTCGACCTTGTACTGCTGACCAAACACTTCCGTCACGACTGACCAAATCGTTTCAATTTTATCCTGGGAATTAGCTATTCTATTTGCGTACCACATTCTCTTTGCCTTCCTAATAGCATTTTAAGCACCGTGCAGTAGCGTTGATATAATTCCCACTTTATTCTACAATATATCCTTATCCCACTAGCGAGGCCAACCAGGCTTTTACTGCTTTTACTGCTAGTACCCTGTTTTGAACATTCTAATGGAAAGCAGCTTTGAAAGAGAATGAGAAATATGTTAAGGAAAGCATTATATTTGTCATATACTTCAGCATTATAAACATCTTGCTACTCTTGCTTCTTAATGACGTTCAAATAAAACTCTCTTCAACCATTGTATCAGCTTTGCTCTATAATTTGTTATTATGTATAACATTTATTGAGTTCAAAAACGCGGATTTTTTAAGATCTATCAAGAGTGTCAGTCTTGTCCTACAAGACAGACTGGGAGGTCAAGGCTTAGAAGCTGAAGATTAAAGAAACCAGTTTCATCTTTTGCCTAACATTGTGTAAACCAGAGCCACAAATATGTAATAGCTGTAGAAGTCTTGCAAATAGAGAGAAAGTGTGTAAAGCTCAACCACTTAGAAAAATTAAAAAAAAAAAATACGTGTGTAGACCTGGACATTACTGCTGACTGAGAAAACTCATTGCAGTTGTTCACCCATTTTAGACGATGTTACGTGTCTACATACGAGAAGAAAGCTGGTGGCTTCATTCACAAATACATGGTGACACAGATACAAATTCATGTGCGCATAGATCTTATACAGTGTACGTTCATTCATAGTTATTGTAAATGCTGCCATACTGAATTTTGTACAATACAAAAATCACTGTGTCAAAGTAAGTTAATTTTTAATAGTGTAAGTCAAAAATGTGTATATTAAGAAATTGACATGCGTTTCTCTGTGAATGGATGCCATCTTTGGAATCTGCTGCGTACTAGAAAATTGGCTAATAACCCACAGCCAAGGTCATATAAAAGTATAAAGCTTTGTGAAACATGGTGAAAAAGTATTTCGTGTAGCTAACGCAATAGACATACAGATTCACGGGAAAATAAAGAGGTGAGCATGAAACGTGTTTTGGGAAATTGTAAGTTCTTTCCGAAATAATTCGATGATGATCAAGAAACAATATTGTACGATAATGTTAAAAATTTAGAAAGCCAGCTTATGCCTTACGGTAAAGGTGATTTTTAAGTAAAGTGTACAACAGGCAGAGGAACTGCAAAAAAACATCGGTTCCATGGGACAAAAATGAATGCGTATAAAGACTTTTAATATGATTTTAGGGCTTATGGCAGCTTTATTCATTTATCTGCAGAGAGCAGCAGGTTTCAGCGAGGAAGAAGTTGACACGTTCTTTGATAGACTAGGTGAGCAGACGGACATATACAAAGTAATAACTACTTACGGTCCAATTAGAACATTTTTGTCACAAAAATAACTTCTTTACTCATTTTAATTTTGTGCGCAGTACAGTTGTTCAAGAATTTAATAGAGCAAAATGCAGAAGGTGGCAAAATACCAAAAAATGAACGAGGGTCGAGTCTTATGACATTTGATTTTGTAATTCTTTTAAGATACGTATCATAGTATCGTTTAATATGAAGTGCTATTCGTTACAACATTCGTAAACAAATTTCGAGAAAACGCTTACGTGTCTGATGGTGTCTGATGTTGCCTTGCTTGCAATGCGCTGCATCTCCAAGTCTCTCTCTCTCTCTCTCTTTCTCTCTCTCTCCCCCTCTCCCTCTCCCTCTCCCTCTCCCTCCCCCCCCCCCACCCCTAACCTCCTCATCATTCATGCCGACTGCGTCTGAATTCTAAATCAGCGTCGCGGTAAATTATCCCTTTCATTTTACTCTTCACGAAAAGAAAATTATTTACGTCCTGCTTTAATTCTTACTAATCTTCTGTTTCTGTCTTATTATTTCTAAGTAATGGAATCCACTCTAGATATTAGAGCCAACTTAATACACGTGTTATAAGGAATGTTAAGAGAGCCGCGTTATGTCTAAGTTTGGGCTTCGATCTCACGGTCTAACAGAGAGAAACATTCCACTGAGGCAGTCTGCTGTCCCTGTTGGCCTAGAGTAGGGGTTTTCAATCTTTTCAGCTGATGAAACCCATTGAGAATCCTGGTACTTGAAGGGACATCTTGTTTATTTTGAAGGTTAGTGAAATTTTAAAAAATAAGAGAAACATGTTTTATTCAGTGATCATTTCTGTTTTAAAACATAACTGATAATACAGAAACCATTATAAAGCTTTAATAAAGTAATTAGTTTCCTGAAATTCATGAAAGGGAACGCAGTTTATGAAATCTTGATCTAGAGGTTCGAGAGAATTCTATCTCAACCGGTCTCCACTATGCATCTCGATTAGAACAAATAGGCCAACAGGGTTGGTTACCGTCAGTTGAGCGAAGCAGTGGAACAACCTCAAACGCACCAGTTTATGAAACATCGCGGAGGAGAAGGATATTTAAAGCAGGACGCAGTGTGGTGGTTAGGAACTGTACACCACTGTTTTCGCTCCTCTTCCCCGTCAAACAATGGTGATAACTATTTATTACAGTACCACAGTTCGAACTGCCTACGACTATGAGCAAAAATTTAATGAGACTAAATCTTTTGCTTTCCGCCTTTAGAACCGCTTCAAAAACCGCTCATTGCAATGTCAGTAAATATGCAGAAATAATACAGGTAATTCTCACAATGAAGGAGTTTGGGTACCGGAGAAATGTAGAAACACAGGAGGTCATATAGACCAGAGAACAATTTTCCCATTGTTGATTAGAATGCACTCTTTGAAATTATGAAGGTAGCAGGGATAAAACACTGATAGCAAAAGATTATTTAGATGTTGTACAGAAACCGGACTGCAGCGGTTATAAGAGCCGAAAGAAGTGAAAAGGAAGCAGGGATTGAGAAGGGAGTGAGGCGAAGGCAGTAGCGTCTCCCCGATGTTCTTCGTCTGTATACTGAGAAAGCAGTAAAAGAAATAATTCTGTCAGAAACGGCAAAAGACTTGGAAGAGCTGTTTAAAGCAATGTATAGCGTCCGAAAAGAGATTACAAGGGGAGTATCAACAAAATTAAAACAAGAGTAATGGACTGTAATCAAATTAAATTAGATGATACTGTAGGATGAGACTAGACATGAGACTAAAACTTATCGATACGTTTTGCTGTTTGTGCAGAAAAACAACTGGCGATGGCTGCAGAAGAGAGGATGTAAAATGGAGACTGACAATAGTAAGTGCGTTGACAGTATGACTGTGCTAGCAGAAACGGAGGAAAAGGTCCAGGTAATGATGAACAGTACTGAAAGTGTGGACGGACTCTGGAATGAAACTGAACATTAGCAAGAACAATTTAATGAGAACCGGAAAAGGAGACAATACCATTAATACGTCACTAGATGTAATGGTATCAGAACAGGGAGAGTAATTCATAACTTGCAGCGGATGTCATACAGAGGACGTGAGATGCAGAATCTCCCTGGAAAAACAGGTATCGGGAGAGTGAAAGGATTGCTGACGGCCAGAATCACTGCCGTTACACTCAGGAAGAGGTTCGCCAAATGTTTTGTGTGGAGAGTGGTGTCTTATGGTTCCGAAACGTGGACAGTCGGATAGAAAGAGCAAAATGTTCAGAAAGTTTTAAAATGTAGTAATGGAGAAGAATGGAGAAATTGAAATGTATCGAGATAATGAGGAATGAGGAGATGCTAAGGAGAGCAGAGCAACTTCATGACGATGATACAAAAGAGGAATACGTCTTGGATAGGACTCATTTTACTTAGAAATTGTCCGCGTGGACAGAAAAGTACAGTCAAAAGAGGGAGAGGAACGCATAGTATACAAACAGACGTGAAGGGAGGAAGAAGTTATAAGAAAATGAAGAAGGATTCTCAGAACAGAGAGAGATATAGAGGACGTCCAGTTGATACGTGTCTGAGGACAGATTTAGTGAAAGAAGAAGAATAGCAAGAAACTATTTCTGAAACAGAAAAGTTTGTGAACATTGTTATGAATATAATAAGTCTTAGGAATTCTTTTCTAAAGACGTTTGTGCGGAGAGTGGCCTTGTAAGAAACTGCAACGTGGACAACAAAAGCAGTTCACACAAAAGAAAGCATAGAATATTTTGAAATGTGGTGCTAGAGGATAATGGTGAAGATTAGGCTTGCGATTTGAATAACTTGTGAGGAGGTACTGAATCGAATGGGGAAGGTAAAAGAAGGAAGCGGTTAATAGTACACGTCCTTTAGCGATCAGGGAACCATCTCTTTACTAATAGAGGGAAGTGTGGAGGGTAAAAACTGTAAAGGGAGACCAAGCCATGAATACGTAGGTAGCAGTAGTTACGTGGAGATACAGAGGTTTACACCGTATAGATTATCGTGGAGAGCTCCATCAAACCAGTCTTCAGAATAAAGATCGCACCTGCAGCAGCAGCAACAACAACAACCAAGTGTGATCCTAGAAAATATTTACTGTCGTTATGTCAGCATACTATTACACAAGGAAAGCTTAAATTATACGTTAACGATAGCAGATATCAATACGATGGATGATTTTGATGAGTGTTGTCTTACCTCTCGATTATCTGCTAGCCCGAATCGAATATTAATTTTTTTATGTTGTTAATGTTTAATGTGGGACGATATTTGCAAATCACTGGAAGATTTCCGTACGTAGTTTGCTTGGTCACCGGCCGACCACACGGCATCGACGCAACATGTAGCTACCTCTCTGCCATCTTGCGGAGCGCGTGTGAACTGCGCCACAGCCAGCGCAGAGATACCGAATGTGGTGTGCGGCAAACTCAGGGAGGAGGAGCACCGCCCAGCCACGCCGTTTCGATTCGCATATTGTCCTGCTGCCTCCCCTCCATAATTGCTCAATAAAAATGGTAATTAATACATAGAAGAGCGAGCGGGGAGCCACTTATTTAAGAAAGTCTGAGATTCGTAATTAATTGAAAAATAACAGCGTAATTGAGTGCTTTGTCGAGAGGGACCTCTGCGTGGAATATCTTCGTCTGCCGGACTGCGCTTTAGGGTCTGAAACAAACCAGGCATCTTTCTCATAATTACTCCGCAAAAGAAAATAACTTTCTCTAAGTGCCTGGAACGGGCAAGAAGTTTTATCCTTTTCATGAAGCGTAATTTAATTTTTGGGGGAAGTGTCGAAGAATAATTTCTGAATTTAGCTCATCGAAGATCTGCTGTAGTCCAGAAAAAGTTGTCAAACAATGCACGCGCCAAAATTTATCTGTGAATTACCAGTTGCGTTAAGGAACTGTAATATTCAGAGGCCAGTAGGCAAGTGTCTGCATTTACATTAGTATCCAGTTACGCCTAAATATTTTTAACGGCAGGAATATGATATCCGTATCATACAACCATGAAAATGGAGTGTCGTACTTGTCAGTGTGTTAAAAGTATCGCTGGCTGGTTTTTCTGCGAATTCCATTAACGACCCAGCATGTGCAGTTCTGCACAGATAGAGTTACCTCATCAATGATACGTGGAACACATGGTCAAGAAATAACAAACAGGATGGAAACTTCTAAATTGTTAGGTGTCCATATCGATGAGAATTTAAACTGGACAAAGTGTATTTTGGCATTCTTAAAACAAGTTATTTCGACTATATTTGCACTTAGAATCATTTGCAATCTTTGGAAGAAGCAAATCAGCAAGTTGACATGTTTTGGATACTTCCATTCAACTGGAATAACGTTCTGCGGTAACGCCTCTTCAAGACAGAAAGAGTTCATTGCTTAAAAAGTGTTGCAAAGATATTTGGTGGTCAGCCACGATCATCTTGTAGACATCTGTGTAAGAAGTTTAGCATTCTGACTACTGCTCCACAGTGTATTTATTTCCCATAAAGTTTGTTGTAAATAATCCACTGCTGTTCAATACGAACAACGATGTTCACAATTACAATACAAGAAGAAAAATAACTTTCATTACACCACATTAAGGTTGTCTTTGACACAAAAGGGGTACACAGCGCTGCAACAAAGTTTTTCATGAGTCCCCTAGTAATATAAGATGTCTGACAGTCACCAGTGTAAAATTTGGAAACAAACCGCAAAAGGTTCTCCATGCCAACTCGTTCTATTCCTTAGAAAAATTTCTGTTATTGTAAAGTGTAAAAAATGGCGGATATGAATTACTAACTCACATCCGCTTGTTTTTTTTAGCAAAAATTAAACACTTATATAAGGTCAGCATGTGTCCATACTTGCAAAATAATTTGTGATATGAATATGAAATGATTCATTACGTTTTATCGTACAAATGATGCATGAAACATGGAGCTAAATAACTAACTAGAAGAGACAGAAAAGAAACAAGAAATCAAATACTACATAATACGAGAATGACTGGAGATGTGGAATTGTGTACAACAGGAATATTCCTTCTTCCTATTACGAAAGGGCGCTCAAAACAAAAGAGACAACTCGATAGTAACAGATTACACCACTAACGGAAAAACTCCTGTAGGCATTCACATTTTTGAATTGCTGAGGACAATACAATGAAGTGATATAAAATTAAATGAATCCTTGGAGCCAGTAGCAGGGAAGTCAAATAAAACACAGATTTGTTGCCATGATTCTGGAAAATTTGCAGTTCATCCATTAATGAAATTACATCGTAAACTGTAGAATAATTTCTGAAATATGACTACAGTCTTTTGCCCTTATCAAGTCAATGTGGCGGAATAAGGTAAATGAATTTTGAGGCGCGATGCTTCGTCAGTATACTTGCAGCCTAAATTTTAGTACCACGAAGATCAGGGAACTTGATGGGGTTCGTTAGACGGAAGACGATGTTCTTGCAAAATCATGTTGGCTGTACTTAGGCAGAATATCACTTCAACTGTCTTCACCACACAATCCGCGTATGGATCACGAGAAGCTGAGAAACAGTGGGACGTCTGAGCAGAAATAAAATCGATTTTCCCTCGCTTCATACGCACATGAGTGCAGAGCGGCATGAAATAGGATGACCACCTAAAACTGGTTGTGTTGAAGGCGAATAGGGGACTTCGGTGTACTGAAAAAATTCCGGGGTAGTGTAGTTCACCTGCAAAGGAGACCGCTCAGAACGTTTCTACGACCCATTCTTGAGAAGTGCTCGAGTGTTTGGGATCCTCTAGACGCCCGTATTAAAGGAAGACACCGAAACGATTCAGAGGCGAGCTGCTAGATTTGTCACCGTTCGGTTTGATCAGAACTCGAGCGTTACGGAGATGCTTCGGGAACTCAAAAGGGAATCTCTGGAGGGAAGATTCCCATTTGGTGAGCATAGAAATAGGCGTCCCTGGCGTTGACAAGCAACTGAAACAGTTGAAAACAAATAGTCGGCAGATCCGGATGGAATCACAGTTCGGTTTTACGGAGAGGGCTCTTTTTCATTGGCTCCTCATTTAGCTTCCATTTATCGCAAATCTCTGACCCAGTGCAAAGTAACGTTAGTAATTTTAGTATTAAATATCCATCAGCATTTAACGTAGTACAACGCGATGACATTACAAACTCAAATCAGATATGATGACGGACTATTGATAGCTACATATGTGGAATATTCCAGCATATAACTCATTTTTAGACGCATCTTATACTTTCCGATCGAAATGAACATCAGACCAATTAAAGAGACACTATGGCAAAAGGTTAAATAAAATGTTGCATACGTAGGTCTATCTTCCAAGGGCATTGATATTTTTTGTTTTATTAATTTTTTAGTCTTCTGTTTGCGATTTTCAGTTTTCTGGTCTCCTCTCAATGAATGACATCTACGTATACGTGTAAACATTGCACATATATGACGTTACAACGATCGACGGTTATCGTGAGAGGATGACTTCTTAGCATCCATGTTTGTGGATGTGGATTTTGGTGTGGCAAAGTAATGACCTCCTTGTTCTTATTCTTCTTCTGGTCTTCATGGTCTAGGCAAAATGCCTATTCCGATATCACATCCTGTATCTTCTTAGAGCTCTTCTCCCTTGTTGCTTCTGATGACTTATCTATTTTGGGAACCTGTTTTCATTCATTTTGTTAATACGTTCTTTCCATTTTATTCTGTAGTCGTTCACTCTTTCGCGTCGTGATGACTGGGTGTTGTGTGATGTCCTTAGGTTAGTTAGGTTTAAGTAGTTCTAAGTTCTAGGGGACTGATGACCATACATGTTAAGTCCCGTAGTGCTCAGACCTATTTGAACCATCGTTCACTCTTTCCCCAATATTGTAAACATGAAGTTCTGATCTCATTCATGTCTATATTGCATATTATGTATAATTTTGAGAATCCTTTAGCCCTTTCTTAGAAATCTCAGTTGCACTGTTTGGATCTTACGTTCCTCTATGTAGGCACGGAACTTCCCAAACCCACCCCACATGTTGAAACTGATGCTGCCACTACTTTACAAATTATGATGCTGCTGTCGTTTCTTGTCTTGTTATTCAACATTCTGTTTATGGCAGCACACATGTGCTCAAAACATTGAAGGTTAGTTTCTATATCTCGATTCTTATTATAACTTATATTCAGCCTGCTCATAGATAACAGATATGAGAGATATATTCTATGGGTTTTCTGCTGATAGTTGTCTTTGAGCAGGCTGGACATTTTCCTTGAAATGCCACTATAGTTTTTCGTACCGTAAATTTCTAAGTTATAGTCTTTGAAAATTTATTGAAATGGTAACATGCAGAGCATAACTCTGGAACGCTTCTAGTCATTTCAACCAAACCTGGAAAACGTTTGTCTTACTGTGTGAAAAAAAGTAGTATGGTACCTGGGACATCCATCACAATCTGAGGAATTGGGGTAGGATTGTGGGTAGCGACGGGAAGGGAGTGACATGTAAGAGTAACTCAGGAAAACGTGCAGAAATTTCAAGCAAACTTAGCTCACATATGAGTAGTATGTAGAAAAATGTACTGTGGGGTAAGACACCAATGTCACGCGTAGATGCTGAGGTGCAAATGAGCAGGGTTTGGCGTGTAAAAATAACAAATATCAACAGAAAATACTTGTATTCGTGTTTATTAGGTAATAGCTTAATCTTGCGGCACTTTTGACACGAAGTCTATAGGCCTATGTGCCTTTTTTCTATCACAGACAGTTTTTCTACGATACATTGCAAAATACACTGAATTAGAATGAAAAGTAACCGAAATTTTCAGTATGACCAAAGATTTCATTGAAATATTGGCATGAAATCACATGTTTGCTAGTTATAAATTGTGTGTCCATTGGTTTAAACTTCCGTTCTGTTTACTCCTTAAAGAATGTAGTAACGCTTTTTTTCGATGCACTGCCTTGTACGTTTCTGTGAAGTGACTCTGTCAGTAGCCTGCCGCCATATTGGTACTCCGGATGCCCTGGCACCATCTTTCCATTAAATGGATGTCGTAATGAAAGCGCTCATTTTGTACCTCACTAATCTCACCAAATGTATAGGGGAAGTAATGATGGTGATTGTTCAAGACGTGAATCACGACGCTAAGGGCACAGAAGAAATCCTACAATTTTTCTAACATGTGAGGTCCAGGGAACACGCTTTCTTTCAGTTTATCTTCTGGTAGATCAGCAAACATCTCGCAGGGATACCTGAAATTTCTGCACGTTTCAATAAGATTTTCAAAAACTCTTGTATTAGTCTCAAATTAATGTGTAGAGATTTTAATGGATTTTTTTCGGATCCGTGACACTCTTGAGCAAAAGGAAGAGCCGAAGAGACTGTCATGATAGTTACTACATTCGCCAACTAGAACAACCACTGCCGCCGAAATGTTGATTGAAATATTTATGGTTCAAATGGCTATAAGTACTATGGGACTTAACATCTGAGGTCATTAATTCCCTAGACTTGGAACTACCTAAACCTAACTAACTTAAGGACAGCACACACATCCATGCCCGAAGCAGGATTCGAATCTGCGACCGTAGCAGCAGAGCGGTTCAGGACTGAACCGCCTAGAACCGCTCGGCCACAACGGCCGGCGAAGTATTTATGAAATGAACGTGATAAAAATCGCAAAAATTTATTTCTGTGTAGAGTGCCGATTGTAAGAAAAATAGGTAATGCGGACTATTTGCTATCATATTAGCATGGAGCGCACTAAAAACCACAAGAATAAGATACTTTAAATGAAAATGTGTTTTCATTTAATGGCCTGTGTAAATGAGTACACACAGTATTAAAATGATTTCATTCCTTTTCCTGTCTAATATGAGACTGATATAAATAAGTAACGGTGCAACGCAGGATGATGAGCTGGTTTTAGGAAATGCAAAAAAGGCAACAAGAATCCACTGCGAACAATTCGTGATCGTGGCGGCGCCCTGTTCTGCGAGATTCTGAGACAAACGGCAATAAAGCCAGCTCTTCCCGGAGTCCCGAAGGCACTTTGTAACATTATGTGATTGCCTTATCATTTTAAATCATTCACTAATGGAGCAGTCGCTCGGCAACAGCTACAGTTAGCAAATAATGTTGCGAGAATGTAAAAGGTGAACGACCTGTGATGTAACTTGTTTATTGTCGAAGCGCCGTCAGAGATGCAGTGAGTTATTGACTTTGAAAACCGCTTTTTTTTTTTTTTTTTTTTTTTTTTTTTGAGGTACGAGATATTCTCGATGAACAGTTACTCATTCTTCTCTTGTCTCCTGTAACTTGTGTCGGACGCGCATGTCTTGCCGCCGTATTATTATTGTTAAAAATAATATTGTTCTAGTGTAAAGTAAATATTATTATTATTATTATTATTATTATTAAGCATTACAATCCATGAAGGCTTTTTGCTGCAGAATGGACAATGTTGAACCACTTTGCTCTGTCTTTACAAGTAATTTGCCACTGTCTGTCATGTCCTAGTTTTCTGAGATCGTCTTGAATATTGTCCAAGTATCTCATGCGTGGGCGTCCAAGAGGTCGTCTTCCGGTGGGAATCTCTTCAGTCACTTTCTTGATGGTCCTGTTTGGTGGTGCTCTGATGACATGCCCTATCCATTTCAGTCTTTTGGCTTTAATTTTGGCCACTATATCGGAGTCTTTATATAATTTGTAAATTTCATTGTTATTTAGCAATCTCCATTCATCACTGATCCTATCTCTTATGGGTCCAAATATTTTTCTCAAAATTTTTCGTTCAAATACTCTTAATCTGTTTTCCTCTTTTTTTGTGAGAGTCCAGGTTTCAGATCCATAGGTGAGTACTGGTATAATCAATGATTTGTATACTTGTAGTTTGGTGTTCCTAGATATTAACTTGCTTTTGAAAACTGTCAAGAGACTATAGTAGCATTTGTTAGCCTTCTGAATTCGTGATTCTATTTCAATTTTTATGGAGTTGTCAGAGGTTACTATTGTACCAAGGTAATTAAATTCATTTGTCTTTGTGAAAGCTGTGTTATTAATTTGCAGTACATTATTATTTGATGGATAGCGGGATAAGATAAAGTACATTGTTTTGTCTGTATTCAGCTGGAGGCCTGTGCCATTTGTGGCTTTAATTAATTGTGCTGTAAGAAGCTTCAAATCATTCTCACTGTCAGATAATAATGCAATGTCATCAGCGTATGCTACAATGTTAATTTTGCTTTCCAGTTGTGCTCCAATTTGTAGTAGCTTTACTTTTTGGATTATTCTATTGATTACTATGTTAAAGAGAACTGGTGAGAGTGAATCCCCTTGTTTGACTCCAGTTTTAACCTCAAAGTCTTCAGAAAGTTTGCCAGCTACTTTTATTTTGTATTTTGAGTTTAAAGTGCAAGCTTTTATTAAATTTATCAATTTGTTAGGGATGCCAATCTGCCTCATGCACTTCCATAAATATTCCCTGTTGATACTGTCAAAAGCTTTTTTAAAATCAATGAAAAGCATATGTACATTTTGATTGAATTCATATTTCTTTTCACCCAACATCCTTAGGACATATATATTGTCAATAGTCGATCTGTTAGGTCTAAATCCACATTGGGCATCATCTAGGGAGTCTTCAACGTAAGGGCTTATCCTTGCTAACAGTATATTTGTCAGAATTTTATATGTTGTGTTTAGTAACGCAATTCCTCTGTAGTTTGAACAATTTGTTGGTTCCCCCTTCTTGTATATAGGGCACACAACTACTTCTTTCCAATCATGTGGGACCTGTTCCTGCTTCCAGATGTTGGTGATGATTTTGTGTAAGCAGTTTACAAAAGGAAATTTACTGAGCTTCCATATATCTGTGTCTATACCATCACTTCCAGGAGCTTTATGTCTCTTCAGCTTCTTGATGCTTTCTTTAATTTCTGCTAAGCTGGGCTCTTCGTCCGATGGGTCAGCAGTAAGATATTCATTGTCATCTTCCTGAGAGACGCTTATAGTTGGAGCATTTAGTAACTCATTAAAATATTCCTTCCATCTGTTAGCAATGTCACTTCTTTCTGTTAGCAAGGAGCCATCTGGGTCTGTTATGAACTGTCCATAATTTTTTATATTCCCACTTTTAAACATATTTATGCTCTTGAAAAATCCTCTGGAGTCTGTGGTACGGTCATTCTCAGCTCTTTTTAATTTGTAATTCATAAAATCCCTTTTCTTTTTCCTAATGAGTTTCCTGGCAAGTTTCTGTTTCTCTTCAAAAATAAGTTTGTTTTGTGTTATTGGTTTTTGTAGGAATTTTTCCCTTGCTAATTTTCTATCTTCGATAGCGTTCGAGCACTCGGCATCAAACCAGGGGTTCTTAGTTGTAGTAAAATGTCCCAAAACTGAGGTAGTTGCTCGTGTGATATTTTCTTTCAGAGCGTTCCAGGCTTGATTAGTATCATCATTGTTAATTTTACTTTCCACTTCAGGTTTGTGTGTTTCTAATTCTCTAATGTACTGGTTGAGAATGTTTGGGTTTTTCAGTTTCATTGTATTAAACCTAGGAACACCATTTAATTTAGACCATTTATGTCTTGAGAGTGAGATCTTGAACTTGGCTTTTACAAGAAAGTGATCCGAATCGCAGTCTGCTCCCCTTTGACTTCTGATATCATGTATGCATTTATGATGTTGTTTTTCGATTAATACATGATCAATTTGATTTTTTGTGATGCCATCTCTTGAAGCCCATGTTTGTTTATGTATATCTTTATGTGCAAAATATGTACTTTTGATCAACATGTTTTTGGAAGTGGCAAAGCTAATAAGTTTTGTTCCGTTTTCATTACTCTGCTGATGTAGACTATGAGGTCCAATTGTAGGTTTATAATGATTTTCATGTCCTAACTTGGCATTGAAATCTCCTAGAATTATTTTAATTGAATTTTTCGAGAATGTATCATATACCTGTTCCAATTTGTTGTAAAATTCTTCTTTAATATTGTCCTCTTTATCCTCTGTTGGAGCATGGCAATTTATAACATTTAAAGTCTTATATTTGCATTGAATCGTAATGTGAGATATCCTTTCATTCACTGCCTCAAATTTCCTAATAAAAGGTAACAATTTGTTGTTTATTATAAATCCTGTCCCTAGTGCATGTATTTGTGTATCATTTCCCCCATACATTATTGTATACTTATTTTTGTTTATACTTCCATTACCCGTCCATCTGATTTCTTGTACTGCAACTAAATCCATTTTATACCTTTCAAGTTCCTGTATGACATTTATCAGTGATCCTGATCTATAGAGACTTAATACATTCCATGTTCCCATATTCATAACCTTTAAATTTTGCAAGTTCGTCATCAAGTTTGGTGGCCCAGCATTCTTGTCATTCTGATTCGTAGCAATCCATTTTCTCCTACAGGATCCTGTGATAGGGTCGCTGGCCCTAAGCACAACCCCCAACCTGGAGGACCAGGGTCTTGATTTCGGGGATGCCTACCCCTAGAGCAGTTGCTTTCACTTCAGCTAACGAACTTGCTCTGTCCGGCCTGTTGGTCCGCGGGAGGTATTTGATTTCCCTCCTACCACCCATATCTGGGAGGCGTTCCCCGATCCGCCACCTGGGGACGCGCCCTCTAGGAGTTACAGGCTCTCCCGAGGGTAAAGTAAATATGTAATACTAAAAGTGCCTAGCAGTAGATTTATTGTGCGACGTGTATGTGAAAACGTCAAAGGAATTGTTTTCATTAAGAGAAGTGCCAGTCAAAACGGCATCGATGCTAAATCCTTAATTACAGTGTAAGTTCGTCTATTAATTGCCATAAATTCAGAGTTAAATGGAACTGGTATATGGACTATTCATTTACTATAGAATCTATGTCTCACTTCTTCATGAAATTATTTAATTTTCTATATGTTTCTGCCAAATAGAGAGTTCACAGTCACGAATTCTTTCGTCGAGTTCGGACGGAAGTTGCATGCGGCGAAATATTTTCTCCGCGCCATTTTCTACTGGTAAATGCATGATAAACTGCGGTGCCTTAGGAAATTCATGTTGAGCTATCGAAAATAATTATATTTTGAATAGGCATTTACTCTCCTCTGCAATGCAACTTCCGACTGATCAGACGATCCAACAAGAAACAGCCGCACACAGTCGGCGTTCGCAAATATGTTTCCACCGCTGATTATAGCTATATGTTACAGCACAAAAGTAACATATTGTTATAATTAGCGACTACGAACCGGGACATTTATAACTGTATGTTTATGTATACACATTACGTAAACATATCGTTAAACTTTCAGTGCCAGAGTACGGCAGTATACACTGTAGCTACGAGGACGCAAAGTAGCTGCGTATATACAGCACATATGAAACAGCTGTCATCATTATCTCCTTCCAGTCTTTAGCATCAAACGGGATGACAGCTGGTTCGTAGGTGTTGTATATCCAACCAAAAGCTGAAAAAGTACTGGAACTTACCTCTGGTAACGTGGAGTTATACACTCCTGGAAATTGAAATAAGAACACCGTAAATTCATTGTCCCAGGAAGGGGAAACTTTATTGACACATTCCTGGGGTCAGATACATCACATGATCACACTGACAGAACCAAAGGCACATAGACACAGGCAACAGAGCATGCACAATGTCGGCACTAGTACAGTGTATATCCACCTTTCGCAGCAATGCAGGCTGCTATTCTCCCATGGAGACGATCGTAGAGATGCTGGATGTAGTCCTGTGGAACGGCTTGCCATGCCGTTTCCACCTGGCGGCTCAGTTGGACCAGCGTTCGTGCTGGACGTGCAGACTGCGTGAGACGACGCTTCATCCAGTCCCAAACATGCTCAACGGGGGACAGATCCGGAGATCTTGCTGGCCAGGGTAGTTGACTTACACCTTCTAGAGCACGTTGGGTGGCACGGGATACATGCGGACGTGCATTGTCCTGTTGGAACAGCAAGTTCCCTTGCCGGTCTAGGAATGGTAGAACGATGGGTTCGATGACGGTTTGGATGTACCGTGCACTATTCAGTGTCCCCTCGACGATCACCAGTGGTGTACGGCCAGTGTAGGAGATCGCTCCCCACACCATGATGCCGGGTGTTGGCCCTGTGTGCCTCGGTCGTGTGCAGTCCTGATTGTGACGCTCACCTGCACGGCGCCAAACACACATACGACCATCATTGGCACCAAGGCAGAAGCGACTCTCATCGCTGAAGACGACACGTCTCCATTCGTCCCTCCATTCACGCCTGTCGCGACACCACTGGAGGCGGGCTGCACGATGTTGGGGCGTGAGCGGAAGACGGCCTAACGGTGTGCGGGACCGTAGCCCAGCTTCATGGAGACGGTTGCGAATGGTCCTCGCCGATACCCCAGGAGCAACAGTGTCCCTAATTTGCTGGGAAGTGGCGGTGCGGTCCCCTACGGCACTGCGTGGGATCCTACGGTCTTGGCGTGCATCCGTGCGTCGCTGCGGTCCGGTCCCAGGTCGACGGGCACGTGCACCTTCCGCCGACCACTGGCGACAACATCGATGTACTGTGGAGACCTCACGCCCCACGTGTTGAGCAATTCGGCGGTACGTCCACCCGGCCTGCCGCATGTCCACTATACGCCCTCGCCCAAAGTCCGTCAACTGCACATACGGTTCACGTCCACGCTGTCGCGGCATGCTACCAGTGTTAAAGACTGCGATGGAGCTCCGTATGCCACGGCAAACTGGCTGACAATGACGGCGGCGGTGCACAAATGCTGCGCAGCTAGCGCCATTCGACGGCCAACACCGCGGTTCCTGGTGTGTCCGCTGTGCCGTGCGTGTGATCATTGCTTGTACAGCCCTCTCGCAGTGTCCGGAGCAAGTATGGTGGGTCTGACACACCGGTGTCAATGTGTTCTTTTTTCCATTTCCAGGAGTGTATATGTCTATGTATACACATTACGTAAACATATCGTTATAACTTTCAGTGCCAGAGCACGGCAGTATACACTGTAGCTACGAGGACGCAAAGTAGCTGCGTATATACAGCACATATGAAACAGCTGTCATCATTACCTCCTTCCAGTCTTTAGCATCAAACGGGATGACAGCTACACCTACGAAGTAGGTGTTGTATATCCAACCAAAAGCTGAAAAAGTACTGAAACTTATCTCTGGTAACGTGGAGTTGTAGTTGAGTTCAATGTTATTGAGGTTATATGTTTTTCGACTAGTGTAATCAGAGGTTTAGGTAGTACCTAATTTACACCACTATCTGTACTTCCGTCCCCCTCCGTAGATGAGTGATCGGCATAGATGGCTGCCACGCGGCGGTGCCAGACTCGATTCCCGGTACTGCCAGGTGTTTTTCCTTCTCGGTCGGACTGCTACGGGGAGCACTCAGCCTCGTGATGTCAACTGCGGAGCTACTGGGTTGACAAAGTAGCGGCGGCGCGGCGCGGTTTTTTTGGCTAATCAGTCTTCTGGCTGGTTTGACGCTTCCCGCCACGAATTCCTCTCCTGTGCTAACCTCTTCATCTCAGAGTAGCACTTGCAACCTACGTCCTCTATTATTTGCTGGATGCGTTCCAATCTCTGTCTTCCTCTACAGTTTTTGCCTTCTACAGCTGCCTCTAGTACCATGGAGGTCATTCCCTCATATCTTAACAGATGTCCTATCATCCTGTCCCTTCTCCTTACCAGTGTTTTCCACATATTCCTTTCCTCTCCGATTCTGCGTAGAACCAGCTCATTCCTTAGCTTATCAGTCCACCATTCCTCTGTAGCACCACATCTCAAATGCTTCGATTCTCTTCTGTTCCGGTTTTCCCACAGTCCATGTTTCACTACCATACAATTCCGTACTCCAGACGTACATTCTCAGAAATTTCTTCCTCCAGTATTTTATATTAGTAAACTTCTCTTGGTCAGGAATGCCTTTTTTGCCATAGCTAGTCTGAATTTGATGTCCTCCTTGCTCCGTCTGTCACTCGTTATGTTACTGCCTAGGTAGAGGAATTCCTTAATTTCATCTACTTCGTGACCATCGATCCTGATATTAAGTTTCTCGCTTTTCTCATTTCTACTACTTCTCATTACCTTCGTCTTTCTTCGATTTACTCACAATACATACCCTGCACACATTAGACTGTTCATTTCATTCAGCAGATCATGTAATTCTTCCTCACTTTCACTCAGGATAACAATTTCATCAGCGAATCGTATCATTGATATCTTTTCATCTTCAATTTTAATTCCACTCTTGAAGTTTTCTACTACTTCTCATTACCTTCGTCTTTCTTCAATTTACTCTCAATCCATACCCTGTACACATTAGACTTTTCATTTCATTCAGCAGATCATGTAATTCTTCCTCACTTTCACTCAGGATAACAATGTCATCAGCGAATCGTATCATTGATATCTTTTCATCTTGAATTTTAATTCCACTCCTGAAGTTTTCTTTTATTTCCATCACTGCTTCCTTCATGTGCAGTTTGAACAGTAGGGCCGAAAGACTATATCCTTGTCTTGCACCCTTTTTAATACGAGCACTTCGTTCTTGGTCGCCCACTCTTACTATTCCCTCTTGGCTGTTGTACATACTGTATATGACCCGTCTCTATTTTTCTCAGAATTTCGAGCATCTTGCACCATTTTACATTGCCGAAAGCTTTTTCCAGGTCGATAAATGCTGTGGACGTGGCTTGATTTTTCTTTAGTCCTGCTTCCATTATTAACCGCAACGTCCTAAAGCCAAACTGATCGTCATGTAGCGCATCCTCAATTTCTTTTTCCATTCTTCTGTATATTATTCTTGTAATCAATTTGGATGCATGAGCTGTCACGCTGATTGTGCCGTAATTCTCGCACTTGTCAGCTCTTGCCGTTTTCGGAATTCTGTGGCTGATGTTTCTCCGAAAGTCGGATGGTATGTCGCCAGACTCATACATTCTACACACCAGCGTGAATAGTCGTTTTGGAGCCGTTTCCCCCAAAAATATTAGAAATTCTCATGGAATGTTATCTATCACTTCTGTCTTATTTGATCTTAACTCGTCCAAAGTTCTTCTAAATTCTGATTCTAATACCGGGTCCCCTATCTCTTCTAAATCGACTCCTGTTTCTTCATCTATAACATCAGACTAATCTTCCCCCTTATAGAGGCTCTCAATGTATTCTTTCCACCTATCCGCTCTCTTGTCTTCATTTAACAGTGATATTCCCGTTGCACTCTTAATGTTATAGCCTTTGCTTTTAATGTCACCGAAGGTTGTTTTGACTTTCCTGTATGCTGAATCAGACCTACCGACAATCATTTCTTTTTCGAACTCTACACATATTTCACGCAGCCATTTCGTCTTAGCTTCCCTGAACTTCCTATTTATTTCATTCCTCAGAGACTTGTATTTCTGTATTGCTGAATCTCCCGGAACATTTTTTTGTACTTCTTCCTTTCATCGATCAATTGAAGTATTTCTTCAGTTACCCATGGTTTCTTCGCAGTTACCTTTTTGTACACTTCCGTATCCTACTTCTTTCTTTATTCATTCTTCCTGACTAACCTCTTAAACTTCAGCCTATTATGTTGTGATGAGTCTATATCTGCTCCTGCGTACACCTTACAATCCAGTATCTGATTTCGGAATCTCTGTCTGTCCATGATGTAATCTACCTGGAATCTTCCCGTATCACCCGACCTTTTCCAAGTATACCTCCTCCTCTTGTGATTCCTGAACAGGGTATTCGCTATTACTAGCTGAAGTTTATTACAAAACTCAATTAATCTTTCTCCTCATCATACTTTGTCCCAAGCCCATATTCTCCTGTAACCTTTTCTCCTCCTTCTTCCCTACAACTGCTTTCCAGTCCCCCATGACTATTAGTTTTTCATCTCCCTTTACATACAGTACTACTCTTTCAATATCCTCATACACTTTCTTTATCTCTTCAGCTTGCGACATGGGCGTGTATACCTGAACTATCGTCGTCGATGTTGGTTTGATGTCGATTCTGATAAGAAGAAAAGGAAGAGAAGGAAACGTAGTAGGTGAATATGGATTGGGGGGGGGGGGGGAGAAATGAAAGAGGAAGCCATCTGGTAGAATTTTGCACAGAGCACAACTTAATGATAGCTAACACTTGGTTCAAGAATCATAAAAGAAGGTTGTATACATGGAAGAAGCCTGGAGATACTGACAGGTTTCAGATAGATTATATAATGGTAAGACAGAGATTTAGGAACCAGGTTTTAAATTGTGAGACATTTCCAGGGGCAGATGTGGACTCTGACCACAATCTATTGGTTATGACCTGTAGATTAAAACTGCAAAAAGGTGATAATTTAGGGAGATGGGACCTGGATAAGCTGAAAGAACCAGATGTTGTACAGAGTTTCAAGGAGAGCATAAGGGAACAATTGACAGGAATGGGGGAAAGAAATACAGTAGAAGAAAATGGGTAGCTTTGAGGGATGAAGTAGTGAAGGCAGCAGAGGATCAAGTAGGTAAAAAGATGGCTAGTAGAAATCCTTGGGTAACAGAAGAAATATTGAACTTAATTGATCAAAGGAGAAAATATAAAAATGCAGTAAATGAAGCAGACAAAAAGGAACACAAACGTCTCAAAAATGAGATCGACAGGAAGTGCAAAATGGCTAAGCAGGGATGGCTAGAGGACAAATGTAAGGATAAAGAGGCTTGTCTCACCAGGGGTAAGATAGATACTGCCTACAGGAAAATTAAAGAGACCTTTGGATAAAAGAGAACCACTTGTATGAATATCAAGAGCTCAGATGGAAACCCACTTCTAAGCAAAGAAGGGAAAGCAGAAAGGTGGAAGTAGTATATAGAGGGTCTATACAAGGGCTTTGTTCTTGAGGACAATATTATGGAAATGGAAGAGGATGTAGATGAAGATGAAATGGGAGATATGATACTGCGTGAAGAGTTTGACAGAGCACCGAGAGACCTGAGTCGAAACAAGGCCCCGGGAGTAGACAACATTCCATTAGAACTACTGACAGGCTCGGGAGAGCCATTCCTGACAAAACTCTACCATCTGGTGAGCAAGATATATGAGACAGGCGAAATACCCTCGGACTTCAAGAAGAATATAATAATTCCAATCCCAAATAAAGCAGGTGTTGACACATGTGAAAATTACCGAACTATCAGTTTAATAAGTCACAGCTGCAAAATACTAACACGAATTCCTTACAGACGAATGTAAAAACTAGTAGAAGCCGACTTTGGGGAAGATCAGTTTGGATTCCGCAGAAATGTTGGAACACGTGAGGCAATACTGACCCTACGACTTATCTTAGAAGCTAGATTAAGGAAAGGCAAATCTACGTTTCTATAACTTGTAGACTTAGAGAAAGCTTTTGACAATGTGGACTGGAATACTCTCTTTCAAATTCTGAAGGTGGCAGGGGTAAAATACAGGGAGCGAAAGGATAGTTACAACTTGTACAGAAACCGGATGGAAGTTATAAGAGTCGAGGGACATGAAAGGGAAGCAGTGATTGGAAAGGGAGTGAGACAGGGTTGTAGCCTCTCCCCGATGTTATTCAATCTGTATATTGAGCGAGCAGTGAAGGAAACAAAAGAAAAATTCGGATTAGGTATTAAAATCCAAGGAGAAGAAATAAAAACTTTGAGGTTCGCCGATGACATTGAAATTCTGTCAGAGACAGCAAAGGACTTGGAAGAGCAGTTGAACGGAATGGACAGTGTCTTGAAAGGAGGATATAAAATGAACATCAACAAAAGCAAAACGAGGATAATGGAATGTAGTCGAATTAAGTCGGGTGATGCTGAGGGAATTAGGTTAGGAAATGAGACACTTAAAGTAGTAAATGAGTTTTGCTATTTGGGGAGCAAAATAACATGATGGTGGAAGTAGAGAGGATATAAAATGTAGATTGTCAATGGGAAGGAAAGCGTTTCTGAAGAAGAGAAATTTGTTAACATCAAGTATAGATTTAAATGTCAGGAAGTCGTTACTGAAAGTATTTGTATGGAGTGTAGCCATGTATGGAAGTGAAACATGGACGATAAATAGTTTGGACAAGAAGAGAATAGAAGCTTTTGAAATGTGGTGCTACAGAAGAATGCTGAAGATTAGATGGGTAGATCACATAACTAATGAGGAGGTATTGAATAGGATTGGGGAGAAGAGAGATTTGTGGCACAACTTGACTAGTAGAAGGGATCGGTTGGTAGGACATGTTCTGAGGCATCAAGGGATCACCAATTTGGTATTGGAGGGCAGCGTGGAGGGTAAAAATCGTAGAGGGAGACCAAGAGATGAATACACTAACCAGATTCAGAAGGATGTAGGTTGCAGTAGTTACTGGGAGATGAAGCAGCTTGCACAGGATAGAGTAGCATGGAGAGCTGCATCAAACCAGTCTCAACACTGAAGACCACAACAACGCTGAATGTACACTGTTCTTTTCAGATACATCCAAAGCTGAGTTGCTGACATCGTAATTAGAGCGATATGTCGTGGTATGTTGTTCTTCATATGAGGAAGTGTCCGGATACTTCGCTGATAGGCATGATCTTTCAGATATCCCCAAAATCAGAAGTCCGATGGAAGGCCACACATCTTGCAATTGTCTAGACGATGTTGGCATTATTGAAGGTTTCTCGAAGCAATCTTTCACCGGCCAAGTGACATGTACTGTCACCCCATGTTGCGTGAATATAGTGGTATGGACAAAGTTGCGTGCTTGCAGAGATGGAGTAACATATTGCACAAAGATGCCCTCATGTCTTTGTACACATAACAGGCCGCGGGGTGTCATGACCTCAAAGAAGAACGGATCGAGAATGAAGGGGCTTGTGAAAAGAACACCACAGCCTTCCATAATCTGAGGGCAGTGGGTATTCGTGCACAACATATGGGGGTGTAGTACCACATATGCGGTAGTTCTGTGTATGCACGGCACCGTACAGAATAAAATGTACTTCGTCCATCCAAAGAATATTCGCCAGCCACACGTCATCCATTTCCAAGCCTGCCAAAAAACGAAGAGCGAAGGCACGACGTTGTAGTTTATCTTTGGGTTTCATTTGGAGCACATTCTGAATCTTGTGGGGATACCAGTGTAATATGCGCCTCAAAATCTTATGAATTGTTGTCCAGCGGAGAGATAATTCCCGTGGCACAGATCGAGTACTGGGTGCATAATCTGAGCCATTTGCTGCACAGTAGAATAGAGGCAGCAGCAGCTTCATAGGGAGTGGGTTGCCTCCATCCGCCTGTTGCACCACCTAATTCACATGTTCCTTCAGATTTATTGATCATGACTTTTACCCCATTCATTAACGTGGGGTCTCTCCGCAGCTGTTTCGGCCAGGAATATCCCCGCAATTCAGACTGAGCCTTCACCCACTGTGGGCTCCTCTTCCTGGCAGTAAGTCAGGATGAAAGTGTTATCCCCATGATAGAGGGCTCCCATCCTCCAATGGAACATTAACTGGTTCAGGAGACATGTGGCGGAAAGTAAACTACTCGCAGAGAAATGAACCCTCTGCTTGTGGTTGCAGGTAATGCATTTTAAAGCATCTGATGCCCCTGTACTACGGGGCTATACATCGTACCACAAGAATGACCTGACTGAGGAAAGTGGCAAGGTAGCGACCGCGGTGTTTGTCAATAGCGCACAACACTGTTCTGCCTTGCCCATGCTTACTGTCCTGCAATCAGTTGCCACCGAATTCAGGTGTGCCAGAAGATCACTGTTTGCTCACTGTATCTACCTCCGCAAGATGCTATACACTAATAGGCTCTCAAAGATCTTAGGGAACAACTTTCCCGACCGTATCTCCTACTGGGAGATTTCAATGCCGATCATGTCTCTTGGGGCTGGACCTCTACTTGCGTCGTGTTCGGACTTTGGAGAGCCCCGTGACGTCTCCGGACCTGTGCGTCCGCAATACAGGTACTCACAGTCATTTCTGTGCTGCCACTAGGTCATTCTCAGCCATCGATCTGTCTTTCTGCACTCCAGGCCTCTCAGATTCTGTTCAATGGGAGGTCGTTGACGACCTTCACTCTAGCGACCATTTCCTGCTCCGCATTACCTACTGGATGCTGGAATGCTTGAACAGAAGCCATCGAAATCGATGGTCAGCAGAGATAACTGGCCGTTGCTCACTCAGCTAGCTGTGTTCAGACAATGCGACAGCACCCAGGAATGGGTGGACCACACCACGCGAGTCATCCATCGTGTCTCTGGCTTATTCATCCCAAAGTCTTCAGGGCACCTTAAGAGACAACCTTTGTTGACTGATGAGTACCCCTCAATGATCCGGGAAAGGCGTGCAGCTCTTCCATGTTTTACAAGCCGCCCGACGGCAGACAATCTCACAGCCAAGGCTCGACGCGTCATTAAGGAGAGCAATAAACGGTTATGGCAAGCGTTCCTGGATTCTATCAACCATTCCAGTTGTTCTCCAAACGTATGGGAAGCCACCAGGAGGATTTCCGATAAACGCAGTTGTTTACCGACGGCAGGAGTGTCGATAGAGGAGTGTCTCCAACGAACGCCAGGACTGGCAGTGCATTCTTCAACGACTACTACCAATTCAAGCCAGGATCCAACGTTTCCTCGCTACCGCGTGACTGTAGAGATGGGAAAGTTGGACTTAAGATCCAAAATTTCTAAGTTTTACAGCTACCCTTTCTCCGCGTGGGAACTGGAATCGGTGCTGTCTAAGACTCGTGAGACTGTTCCCGATCACGACCTGGTCCTGTACTGCATCCTTCGACATTTGCCAGCAGTGTCAGAGGAAATCCTCCTCGAATGTTTTTAGTTTGATGTGGCAGACAGGTCATTTCCTTACCTTGTAGACAGATGCAATTTTGGTACCTCTCCTCAAACCAGGGAAGGACCACACATGTCCTACTAGTTACCGGAGCGTCGTCTTAACAAATTGTGTGGGAAAGATGCTGGAAGAAATGGAGCCCTCTATTTTAGGTTATGTTGAAACGAATGTGGGAAATAGTTCTAAAGTCTCATAAATTGTCCAACTTTTTTCCCAAGATTTTAGGGAGATGTTTATACTGTGTTAACTGGGTGACTGGCTTACCCTGTGCCTTTCTTTCAGCTCCTCTGACATTTTACTTGCGTTTTAATGTCCTTTATACCGCATTTTAATATTTTTTTTGTTGTCTTAGCGCATATGTTAACATTTTACGCACACACACAACTTGGAACCAAGCATTTCCGAATCGATGTTCTAATGAAGGTTTTTTACTATCTACACATGGTGAAGACATACCTGATGTACCCCGTACATGTCAAGGAGTGTCTTTTGTTACTAGGAATCTCTGAACTATACAGTATTACGCATTAGGAGTTCATGATGTCATTCTGCGAGCGTTAAAAGATCTGTACATTGTAATGACAATATTACTCGTAACTCGGTTATTAGTTAATGTATTGTTAACTTCGGCCGAAGGCCGGTACATTGTATGTTTCAGTGACTCATAATGTACAAGTGAGTTCATTACACAGTGTCGGTGCTGTGTGCATACAAATAATGTAAATGACATAGTGAACGATCGGGGTTGATTTAAGGATAAAAAGCTAGAAACAAAAGAAAAAATTTACGGCAATATTACCAACATAATTACTGAACGGATTGCTATCGTCGTGCATATCAAACGACATCTTTTAACATAGGAAATAAGAATGAGGAATCATATATAGATTAACCAACGTTTAAAAAAAGTACTCGATGTTTCCGTATTAAAATTTCGATTAATTCATATTAATTGTAATATCTTCAGGAGCACAAAACTTGATGTTTCTATCGAGCTGTTTTGATATTCTTCTTCGATTGAAATTGCCCGAGTATTCTGAGGATTACTTCCCAAAAGTCAATGAAACCAAGTGATTTCTAAAAAGCAAGACCAGAAGCCAAAACTAGAATCATATGTTCACAACCAATTGAGTAAACAGACGATTATGAGTCCATAGACGTGAGTAGTACCACTAATTGCCGGGCGAGAGATTCGAGTTTTTATTGAGAACGCAATCGCTATTTCTTCTAGACGCTCACGGAGTAGCACCTTTGGGTCAATCGTACGAAAGTATTTTGATATACTACAGGAGGCCAACAGCTGTCACCCTCGAATGGCGTGTTCGCACTGAATGTAGCTTCGAACATTTGTTTATCACTACAAATTGAGGAAGCCGTCTTAGTGGGTAGGTAGGTAGGTAGAAGGGTTTTGTGGGCGCACGACAGCAAGGTCTTCAGCGCCCGTTCAGTATCATAGTGAGACGGGGGTCAAGAAATAAAGTCAGAACATTTACATCAAACGGAACATAAAACACGGGGAACAATCATGGAAAAATATGTGCTCACCCACACCGAAGCGTGGGATGAAGCAGGGCGTCAGCAGTGAAACATGGACAACACAGGAAGAAAAAGGTAGAGGGGGCTAAAACAATGGAGCAGATGGAAGTGGCTGGCTGACCGCAAGGAAAAAAGGGAGGAGTCAGCCACTCTGCAATACACTAAAACCGCCAGCCTAAAAGTTTAGGCCAGAGCCCAGACACATCACAAAACTTAAAAACCCTAGACACACACGTCTCATCGTTAGCTAAAACACAGGGCAGATCCCCATCAACTTGTGCTTCTGCGCTTGCATCACGGTATAAAACGCAGTCTGTTAAAATGTGCCGGACAGAGATGTGCACACCACAAGCATCACAAAACGGAGGATCCTCCCGCCGTAATAAATAGCTATGTGTCAGAGGACAGTGCCCGATCCGAAGACGTGTGAGGGCCACCTCTTCCCGCCTGAGCAGCCGGCAGGAGGAACGCCACGGCCGAGTGGTTGACTTTACCGACCGCAGTTTATTGGCCGTCACCGCCAGCCATTCGTCCTCCCACAACTGCATGCACTTCCTGTGGAGTGCAGCGATGACGGACTGCAAGGGGATAGGACACTGGACCACATCCTGCTCTCTGCAGGCCTCCTTGGCAGCCCGATCAGCCTGTTCATTGCCCCATATGCCGACATGACCAGGCACCCAGCAGAAGGATGCCTCTTTACCCCGCCGTTGGAGCAAGTACAGTTGGTCATGTATCAGCTGGACCATCTTTTCAGTCGGGTACAGGTTCTGCAGTGACTGTAAGGCACTAAGAGAATCGGAGCAGAGAAGAAATCGATCGCCCCGAACACGATACATCTGCTCCAGTGCCGTCAGGATCGCGTGGAGCTCCGCTGCGAAAACGGTATATTCAGCAGGGAGGCGAATCCGGGTAACATGATCAGGCAACACCACAGAACAGCCAAGGAAAGTCTCCTGTTTGGAGCCATCAGTAAAAACGACAGTGAAACCGTGATGCACATCTAAAACGTTAAAAAACAGAGTTTGGAACGTAAAACCTGGTGTGCCAGCTTTCTTAAAATTAGTCAAATCTAAAATAAGTTTGGGTCTCCGGAGGAGCCAAGGTGGAGATCTGCGCCAACCGCGACGTAAAACACGAAGACCAGCCATAGACATCGCACCGAGGCAATCCTGTGCGCGAATCCCATAGGGCTGCGTCGCACGTTGCCGGTTATGAAACAATCGTGCCAGAGGAGGCTGAGCAACGGTATGGTATTCAGGGGTGTATTGGTGCGGACAAAGTTTTATACGCCTGGCGCACTGTAAGTAGCCGTCGCCGCATATGAAGTGGCGGTTCACCAGCCTCTGCACAGAGGCTGGGTATGGGGCTAGTTCGGAATGCCCCAGTGGCCAAGCGAAGCCCTTCATGGTGCACAACGTCCAACATTTTTAAGTAAGAAGGCCTCGCAGACCCATACACCGTGCACCCATAATCGAGCCGAGAAGCCGTCTTAGTGTCCTGACACTACTGGACCTAGCAAACGGCGTTACTTCACCGCCGGGCAAGAAACGTTACGCCGCGAAGTGAGAACGCGTTGATTTATCGCCCCTTACGCCCCATTCCGGGCACTAAATGGCGCGTCTCGGCCACGCCCACCCCGGGGTCCGGCGTCCCATATTTTCCGCGGAGCTGGCGCCGCACAATGGCCGACCCCGAGCAGCACAAAGCAAACACGGCGGTCACGCCACGCACGGTAGTCAGCTAGCCCGCCGGCTGGCGACAAAGCAGCCAGACACTGGCCGGAACGGACGAGCTACGCTCGGCGCATTCTGCAGAGCGTCATGCCGCTGAAAGACGGCGTGATGGAATAGTCGCGCGCTGCCGGGGGCCGCGCCGTCCCCTGCCCAGCTGCGGAAAACGTAACAAAGGTGGACACGTTAACACGCAGATTCACACGTTGCACAGCCAACGAGGTGTGGCACTGACTCCAAGGAAGACCTGCTGTCATACTAAGAAGGGAAGCTCCCCATTGCACCCCCCTCAGATTTAGTTATAAGTTGGCACAGTGGATAGGCCTTGAAAAACTGAACACAGATCAATCGAGAAAACAGGAAGAAGTTGTGTGGAACTATGAAAAAAATAAGCAAAATATACAAACTAAGTAGTCCATACGCAAGATAGGTAACATCAAGGAAAGCGTGAGTTCAGGAGCGTCGTGGTCCCTTGGTTAGCGTGAGCAGTTGCGGAGCGAGAGGTCGTTGGTTCGATTCTTCCCTCGTATCAAAATTTTAATTTTTTCATTTTCAGACAATTATTATCTGTTCGTCCGTTATGTTTCCATCACTTTTTTGGGAGTGATTATCACATCCACAAGAAAACCTAAATCAGGCAAGGTAGAAGAATCTTTTTACCCACTCGACAATTGTACAAGTTAGGTGGGTCGACAACTTATTTCTGTCATGTGACGCACATGCCGTCACCAGTGTCGAATAGAATATATCAGACGTGTTTTCCTGTGGAAAAATCGGTTGACCTATGACCTTGCGATCAAATATTTTTGGTTCCCATTGGAGAAGCACGTCCTTTCGTCTACTAATCGCACGGTTTTGCCGCGCGGTCGCAAAACACAGGCACTAAACTTATTACAGTGAACAGAGATCTCAATGAACGAACGGACAGTGCCAAAATAAAGGAAGTAAACTTTTCACTCAAGGGGAGACTTGAACCAAGGACCTCCCGCTACGCAGCTGCTCGCGCTAACCACGGGACCACAGCGCTCCTGAGCTCACGTTCTCCTTGATATTTCCTATCTTGCATATGGACTACTCAATTTGTATATTTTGCTTATTTTTTCATAGTTCCACACAACTTCTTCCTGTTTTCTCGATTGATCTGTGTTCCGTTTTTCAAGGCCTATCCACTGTGCCAACTTATAACTAGATCTGAGGGGGGTGCGATGGGGAGGTTCCCTTGTAAGAACGGCGATGTAGCACGTGTGCTACGGCCAGAGCGAAACGATTTTCAGTCCGAAATCGCAATCTGGTTATCTGGTCCATCTTTCCAGTACGTCAGGGTTTCCCAGACAATGGTCAGCCTCCTAGGAATTAGAATAACCAACCGGTTAAAACCAATATCGGGATTTGAATTCTGAATAACCGGTATCTTGTTTGGTCTGAGTTACAGCAGCTGGTTTTTTTTGTACTAATAACCAGGTAAAAAGCAGAATTATCATGTAGCCATAGTTATGCTAAGATACTTTCGTTTCTAAATAAACCATTTTAAAGAACGAGTAATTTTTACTTCTAAAATTTGCTTTGCTTTGAAATATTGCGCTGTTATAGAAAGTGGTAAAACAATGAGTGCTATTTTACGAGGGGCGCTCCAAAAGAAATGCACACAACTTTTGTAAAAATACAGTTTTTGTTGTGTTGGCAGAAGAGCCAACACCGTGTTACTAGAGGAGGCCGAAATGCACACGTTTTAGCTCACGCAGGCTGGCGTGAGGAGGGAAGAACTATACTGACGTGAGGTCTGGAACATGACAAGGAATTAGAAATCAGAAAGCGGACGTAATTAATTTGATACTTAACTTTAATCCATTAATGATGAACGTCGCTCTTGACGGTACATGAGTCACAATATTATCTGTTCAGAAGACATAGTAAATGTTAATGGCGCCTTGCTAGGTCGTACCAAATGACGTAGCTGAAGGCTATGCTAACTATCGTCTCGGCAAATGAGAGCGTATTTGTCAGTGTAGCATCGCTAGCAAAGTCGGCTGTACAACTGGGGCGAGTGCTAGGGAGTCTCTCTAAACTAGACCTGCCGTGTGGCGGCGCTCGGTCTGTAATCACTGACAGTGGCGACACGCGGGTCCGACGTATACTAACGGACCGCAGTCGATTGAAAGGCTACCACCTCGCAAGTGTGGTGTCTGGCGGTGACACCACAGTTTTCATTCTGCATGTGATTAAAAGTTTTACGGCGTGTAAGTACATCGTTCCCTCTTGTTTTCAAACTTAGTTCAACCTGTTCCCGTGAATGGCGCCGTAACACCATGACTTCAAGATGGCTGCTACACTTGACATTCGTCAGAAGCAACGCGCTGTCATTGAGCCGGCCGCGGTGGTCTAGCGGTTCTAGGCGCTCAGTCCGGAACCGCGTGACTGCTACGGTCGCGCGTTCGAATCCTGCCTCGGGCATGGATGTGTGTGATGTCCTTAGGTTAGTTAGGTTTAAGTAGTTCTAAGTTCTAGGGGACTGATGACGACAGCTGTTAAGTCCCATAGTGCTCAGAGCCCGCTGTCATTGAATTTCCGTGCTGTGAAAATGAGACAATGGGAAACATCCACAAGAGGTTGAAAAAGGTGTATGGAGATGCTGCTGTCGATCGTAGTACAGTTAGACGGTGGGCAAGCAGGTTACGTGATGAAAGCAGGCATGGCAGTATTGAGGATTGTCCTCGCAGCGGCAGGCCTCGTACTGCACACACTCTAGACAATGTGCAGAGAATTAACGAATTGGTGACTGCTAACAGATGCATCACACTGAACGAATTGTCATGCTACGTTGGGATAGGGGAAGGAAGTGTATGCAGAATACTGAAAGTGTTGCCGTTAAAAAAGGTTTGTGGTTCCCACGATGTTGACAGTGGCTCACAAAGAAACAGGAAAAACGGTATGCAGCGAACTTTTGGAACAGTACGAGAATGGTGGAGATGAATTTCTTGGAAGAATTGTGACAGGTGACGAAAGATGGCTCCATCATTTTTCACCAGAGACGAAGAGGCAATCAATGGAGTGGCATCATGCAAATTAACCCAAGAAAAAAAATTCAAAACCACGCCTTCTGCTGGAAAAGTTATGGCTACGTTGTTTTTCGATTCAGATATGTGACGATACTGAAGAAACTTCAAGCTCGACTGAGTCGTGTTCGACCACATCGGCAAAAGCAGTGTGTTTTGCTGTTGCACGATAATGCTCGGCCACATGTCAGTCAAAAAACCATGGAAGCGATCACAAAACTCGGATGGACAACACTGAAATACCCGCCATCACAGTCCTGACCTGGCTTCATGTGACTATCATCTCTTTGGGAAACTGAAAGACTCTCTTCGTGGAACAAGGTTAGAAGATGATGACTCCCTTCTGTACGCTGCCAAACAGTGGCTCCAACAGGTTGGTCCAGAATTTTACCGTGCGGTTATACAGGCGCTGGTTTCAAGATGGCGTAAGGCAGCTGAGAGGGATAGAAATTATGTGGAGAAATTAGAAAATTGTTCCTAAAGGATGTATCCAAACACTGTAAAACTTTCAAACATGTAGATTAAAAGATGGATTTAAAAAAAAAGTGTGCATTTCTTTTGGAGTGACCCTCGTAATAACAATGCCGACAGAAACGAGCAACAAATACATTGCATAAGAACAGGCTGGTCCGGAACTTCTTGCGTCAGAAAGCGTCTTGCATCCAGCGCGCGTTGGTCTATCGATTGTTCATAGAAACGCATCCCTGTTGGTTTTTGAACATTTCTGAACACGTTCTAAGTTGATTTCTGAACGAATCATACGTTGAACTTTGAATGCGTTCGTAGTGCACGTGATGTCTCTGCCAGGCAATAGCCATCGCATCTGTTGTTGTTGTTGTGGTCTTCAGTCCTGAGACTGGTTTGATGCAGCTCTCCATGCTACTCTATTCTGTGCAAGCTTCTTCAGCTCCCAGTACCTACTGCAACCTACATCCTTCTGAATCTGCTTAGTGTATTCATCTCTTGGTCTCCCTCTACGATTTTTACCCTCCACGCTGCCCTCCAATACTAAATCCATCGCATCTAGAAATAAGAAAAAACTTTCCCGTAGACAAAAGGGGACGGGGGCTATACGACCTGAGCCGAATAAACCCGAACGGGTGAACACCAATCGCTGTCTGTTTGTGTGGTTGACTGCGTGTACGAGTAATCGGCGTTGTTGCGAAATCCATAGAAACAGACTACCAAAGTTCAAATTAACGACTAACAAATGTTCAGATGCGTGTGAAATCTTACGGGACTTAACTGCGAAGGTCATCAGTCCATAAGCTTACACGCTACTTAACCTAAATTATCCTAAGGACAAACACACACACCCATGCCCGAGGGAGGACTCGAACCGCCGCCGGGACCAGCCGCACAGTCCATGACTACAGCGCCAAAGACCGCTCGGCTAATCCCGCGCGGCTAGCGATTAACAGGAATAACAGATAAGAAAGATTATATATTAATCTTCTCGGTGTATCCAAGAAAATGAAATTTTGACAGTAAATTTTTGCGAGAACACTACACTATTAAGGGCCGGCTGCACAGTCTCCAGTCAGCAGCCGCTTAAGTTCTGTTCACGGAATGCGCGGAAAATGCGTTGTACGAACGCGTAATGACGCCTAACCGAAGAATAAAGGCGGCGTAACTAAACTGGTGATCCTGGCAGGGTTAGTGACGTTAACTGGAGAATTAATTTTGACAATGGCAGGAAGAGTTACAGAGTTAGTGATGACAAGGACGAGAAAGGAGAAGAAACGGGGATATCACACAAATTATATGCAAGAATTTGAGAATTCCAAATTTATATGAAAATTTCGTACTACTACTAATTTTCGATCCCGTGCTTGAGAAACTGTAGCGTGTGAATGTAACAGGAAACTATTTGCTATAAAACCTTTTTGCTTGCAGTAGGCCTAAGCCATTTGACATTGGTACTTGGTGAACTACATTCTGTCGTATTATTTACATAAATGAGGTAGATAAAAATGACCATTTGTGCCTAAACAGTCTCGCTTATTTGGCGTGTGTTACAATTTCCGCAACAGTAAAAAAAGACTATCTCGTTTTATCTGGCAGCCAGTGACAAAATAGACGTAATCAGATCTAGAAACCACAACAGTCTTGAGTACTATTCGTATTGACAGCTTTTTCAGTAAACAACGAAATTTTAACTTAACATGTAGCAAAACATCTGATGATGAACTTTGAGGGGGTAATAGGTTCTTTTGCAGAAAGTAAAGCAAGCCGTGTAAAGCTGTAGCGTGATTAGAGAGGAGAAAATACTGGGACCTAAGAATTCAAGAAATGTGTAATGTGTTGTTTGTCTCTTGTCTACTGATTTTATGTTTTAGTTTTGTCTCGCAAAAGGGAAAGTTATTAGCTAATAGATGATAAAGAGTGCAAATTTTCTGGAGAGCCCTTATTCTTCCGGTTACAAATAATCCCACCCAGTATTAACGATGATTTTTGAAGAGGGGGTAGGAGCAGAGACGGCCACAGGACATTTTAATTGCCACTCTTCTGAATATAGGTTTGCTGGCTTTCGTCACAAAATATACACGATTGAGTGCCACACAGAAAAAAACAGCGCCGAGCGATAAAAGAATGCTGTGTGAAGAGGCGTGGCACTGCACTTTGGCACACTTGAGACCAAATAACATCTATTACATTTCCTCGAAGATATACGTTTCATATATCAAACTCTTCAGAAAGATGTGCGCTACAAAATCAACATATTTTTGAAAAAAAATGTAAAAAATTTTTCACGGGCGGCGCCACTATCTAGTTTTTGCCCTGGTTCGGAAATATCGTAGATCCGGGCTGAGAATTGGTAAACTGACTCTACCTGTTACCATCTGCGGTGAAATACACTCCTGGAAATGGAAAAAAGAACACATTGACACCGGTGTGTCAGACCCACCATACTTGCTCCGGACACTGCGAGAGGGCTGTACAAGCAATGATCACACGCACGGCACAGCGGACACACCAGGAACCGCGGTGTTGGCGTCGAATGGCGCTAGCTGCGCAGCATTTGTGCACCGCCGCCGTCAGTGTCAGCCAGTTTGCCGTGGCATACGAAGCTCCATCGCAGTCTTTAACACTGGTAGCATGCCGCGACAGTGTGGACGTGAACCGTATGTGCAGTTGACGGACTTTGAGCGATTGCGTATAGTGGGCATGCGGGAGGCCGGGTGGACGTACCGCCGAATTGCTCAACACGTGGGGCGTGAGGTCTCCACAGTACATCGATGTTGTCGCCAGTGGTCGGCGGAAGGTGCACGTGCCCGTCGACCTGGGACCGGACCGCAGCGACGCACGGATGCACGCCAAGACCGTAGGATCCTACGTAGTGCCGTAGGGGACCGCACCGCCACTTCCCAGCAAATTAGGGACACTGTTGCTCCTGGGGTATCGGCGAGGACCATTCGCAACCGTCTCCATGAAGCTGGGCTACGGTCCCGCACACCGTTAGGCCGTCTTCCGCTCACGCCCCAACATCGTGCAGCCCGCCTCCAGTGGTGTCGCGACAGGCGTGAATGGAGGGACGAATGGAGACGTGTCGTCTTCAGCGATGAGAGTCGCTTCTGCCTTGGTGCCAATGATGGTCGTATGCGTGTTTGGCGCCGTGCAGGTGAGCGCCACAATCAGGACTGCATACGACCGAGGCACACAGGGCCAACACCCGGCATCATGGTGTGGGGAGCGATCTCCTACACTGGCCGTACACCACTGGTGATCGTCGAGGGGACACTCAATAGTGCACGGTACATCCAAACCGTCATCGAACCCATCGTTCTACCATTCCTAGACCGGCAAGGGAACTTGCTGTTCCAACAGGACAATGCACGTCCGCATGTATCCCGTGCCACCCAACATGCTCTAGAAGGTGTAAGTCAACTACCCTGGCCAGCAAGATCTCCGGATCTGTCCCCCATTGAGCATGTTTGGGACTGGATGAAGCGTCGTCTCACGCGGTCTGCACGTCCAGCACGAACGCTGGTCCAACTGAGGCGCCAGGTGGAAATGGCATGGCAAGCCGTTCCACAGGACTACATCCAGCATCTCTACGATCGTCTCCATGGGAGAATAGCAGCCTGCATTGCTGCGAAAAGTGGATATACACTGTACTAGTGCCGACATTGTGCATGCTCTGTTGCCTGTGTCTATGTGCCTGTGGTTCTGTCAGTGTGATCATGTGATGTATCTGACCCCAGGAATGTGTCAATAAAGTTTCCCCTTCCTGGGACAATGAATTCACGGTGTTCTTATTTCAATTTCCAGGAGTGTAGTTTTTGCCCTGGTTCGGAAATATCGTAGATCCGGGCTGAGAAATGGTAAACTGACTCTACCTGTTACCATCTGCGGTGAAATATTATATGATACGCGTGTACAAGCAATGTCTTCTCCGCCTGGTCTATATGATAGTTTCTTATTGTCGTCATCGTACATACGCTGTATTACAGAATGGCACAATCCCTAATTCGGAAGTATTTTACATAGTGCGTTATCAATGAAGTACTGTGCTCCATTTGCTTTAAAAGATTAAAACGGGAGGAGCCATAACAAGCGTGCTGAGTAATATAAGGAGAAAACTTACCAGTTTATTTGTAATGTATAATAAAAGTACAAAGCGGGTGATGCGCTGGCTGTGTCTACACAGCGTTCCTTTATATGCTCGCAGCCCGTGAGAACGGACAAATTAATACGGAAAATGGAGTTCTTCAACCTCAGTTTTTACCCTGTAGCGCTTACTGTTCGCAGTGTCCAAATAGTATTCTAATCCTCGATTACAACATGATTTTTGAGCAGAGATTCAAAATGTTACAATCAGTGATTAACTGCTGACCATTTTGCGATAAAAGCAGCGAACGGTGAATGGACGAAGTTTACCTTTATTTGCCTATTTAATTTAATATTTTGATTCCATGTATCTTGAAACTGAGGAAGTAAAAATGTTTCAGTCTTTGTTCGAGTTCTACGCTTATTAAACACAACGAATGAAAAGACCGAACATCTGTCATTTGAGAAACCGTTTATTTTGAGCGGCTTTCACCGTCCAGTTAAATTGGCCTTTAAAAACACCGAATTAACCGAAATTCGGTTGTTTCAGTTGTAACCGCCATCCCCTATGCCTGCCACAGGTGATATGCAACGACGTTTTAGTTGGTACACATACAAGTAAACGGAACATGCCCCGATGTAAGCAAAATATTCTCCAGCGTATGTTCATTTTTAAATTAGGATGATGCCGAGAAAACACATTTAAAAGTAGCGTCTGCATAACGTTAAAGAAAATGTGTGTAACGCGTATTGTTTGTTTCGAACTGTATGTAGGACAAAGAAAGGTCGCATTGTACCCTATCCTCGCCTCCGTTCATTAGTGGTCGTTGTCTCGGCCGGAAGTGATACATACGCCTTTGACGTTGGTGATATTCTGATCTGGTCTTGTGGGTAGTTATCCGAAAGATTTTCCACAGCTTTGCAACTTCTGCTAGCTTACGCTTTGTGTCAATGTGTGTCGCTGCAGCAGTCATTACGCAGTAAACGCTTTATTGTTGTTGTAGTTGTCGCTTTGTAGTGCGTTACATCAAATGGCATGGTGATATGAAGAAAACTTGCATCTGGAACCGGAGTGTGCGTATTACAACGAGCTTATTCTTGACTTCTATACCTGTGATGTGAAGTTTAACTTGTGTGGCTTATACATGGCTGTGTTTTAAGTTGTCCATGAGGCGATGTTTAAACCAGTATGCTCCTTCTGTCTCCAGCAACACAATTTAAAAAACCTGAACCAACATCTAACCGCATGTATGATGAAAGCTACGTCCAGTTTGCCTTTAGAGTAAAAACCGGCAGAGAAACCAGTGATAACCCAGTCCCTCAATCCACTATATGGTTAGAAAAGTTTTCAAATCAAAGCATTAGGCCATCTTTATTAAAACGTCATCAGAGTTCTAAGTATTTTGAGTTAGTTGGTAAACCTACTAACTTTTTCAAAGGTAATCCGCGTTTTGTAAAAAGATAATTCAAATGTGTTATAAATTTCGCTACACCTGATGCTAACTTGATAAATGCCTCATACCTGGCTAGTTTTAGAATTGCAAAGGAAGGGAAACCTCACACAATTGGCGAATCCCTCTTACTGCCCGTGGCTGCGTGCGTAGTGCAGGCAGTTTCGAGGAGAAAAGCAACCAAAGAAATACAAGAAGTGCCGTTACCCAAGAATACGATAAAAAGTAAGAAGAAATCACGTCCTCGGATACTGAAGAAACGTTGTTATTACAACTTCAAGAGGGCACTCACTTCGCTCTTTAAATAAGTACTGCATATGGACATGAACTTCCCTAAAAAGTGTTTCAACAAAACCTTATTACGTGGGTGTGTCACATTCGACACAACACAAAAACTGACTGTGTACTGTCAACAGTGAGGACGACGGAGGGTGTTATTATAACCCCCTCCCCACCGCCGCCTCCCGCTGTGCCATTCCTCAGTCGTCGCTCAATTGTGGGCATCTATAAATGGTAGGCCCAAATTTTGCTGAAATGTCAAGTAGTACGCAGTGACGAAAAGTCTCGTCGGTCTGCACTGCGTAATGAGTGTGGACGAACCAGAGCTCTCGGAATTCAGATATGGAATCACAATTGCATGATGAAATGAGGAAGACACAAAATATAAAAAGGTACTTGCTACAGTGCACTGGCATAGTATCCTTTTACTCATTATTATAATAGCTCCTTGTTATCTCGGTCCTTTAAGAACACTAACTTTTTTCTGTAAAGAAACACTTGATCTTAACTGACTAAACTTCTTCGTGTTTCAATTGTGCTGTAACTATCAAATGACAAAAGGAACATTCAGATCAGTCAAGAATTAGTCTTTTTTCCTATCTTTATAATGTTTGATTGTTTTTAAAAATTTTTCTTTCAGTTACAGATTTTAACGTTAAATATGACTTGACTCGTTGTGTCATTAACACGTAATATAACAATTATGGAAGGAACAATTACGCAAACATAGCATGTATCTGCTACAGAAAGCTGTTTTCATAGTTAAGTACTGAGAACGACGTTTAGCTTACACACGACATTATTCGTATCGCCAAGAGGATGGGATCACATTTCATTTTAAATCAGTAAGGCTCAAGAAAAAAGCACTTTCATTACGGACACGAACAAAGAAAAATTCAGGGTTCCCGCTAGGGACCCTGTTGAACAGCGGTAGGACAACAACTGTTAGCAAACTCTGATTAAATATAAAAAGTAGCAGAACTCTTTCGCAATACCATAGCATACATTAAAATAATAAGATAAAAGGACAATGAGCGTGACTACTGAACAGGAATGTCATTAACAATGCAAAAAGCGAAGTGTGACCTTTCCTAAGACAATACAGAGAGAATTGGCGATTTACGTTCGTATATTAGGTATGCAATTTTGGATAGGTGTAACCAGGGTGCGGGCAAGGACATGTTTATGGAGAGGAGAATTGAGTCTGTAAGTGACAAAGAACAGTAATGAGGAATTTCAATGCAGATTTAGTTGTCTGGGAAGGAAATACTGTGGAAGAATCGAGGAACATGATTTAGATCTAATAGTAAGTCGAAGGTCAGGACCGATTTAGCTGTCTCGGAGGGCAAGGTTGTGGAAGTTGCTTGTGGTCAAGATATGGACGATGGGCACGTGTGGGTTCAGTTGAATGTGTTGGTATAGATTCGGTAGTTATTGTAATAACGTATTCTGGGCGTGTACGATGCGCAGATATATTCATTGTGGACGAGGAGAAACGGGAATATGATGAATTGGGAAGGAATTGAGGGAGGGTGAGCTTAATTATAAGATTCACGAAGGTCATAATATCCAAGCATTTGCAGGCACAGACTTGGTGAATCGGAGATCCAGGTGACTTTGACATAGCGGAGAATGAGTTAAATCCTAACTTTTTACGTGTAGAGAATGGTGGTGAGATGCTATGCCCTTCTTGATCCAGCTGGGTAGTCTGTTGAACCAGTACCATCGAATGTTTGATAGGTGGAATTGTTGTGTAAGTTCACTGTGGCTCTTTATTTCGAGGTTATACTGTCGACAGCTACCCCCGTAGTGTTTTCGTGTGTTTTCGTGTGTTCGGTTGAGGACAACGGAAGGTGCTAGCAGTTCGTCGTTAAACAGATTTAATAAAAACCATTTCAAGAAATAGATGGCTATACTTGACTCATATCAAGATTCAGACTGCTGCGCTGCAGCCATGCAAAAAACAGAGTGGTTTAAAACACGAAAACTTAGACAAATATTGATTAAATAATAAATTAGTCCGATAATGTGGTGATGAAACTCTTGATATTGGTGTTGTCACTGCTGATGATGCAGATGTGGACAATGCGATTGATACTGTAGGACAGGAGACGTCGCATACTGTAGACATGCTTCAGCAATTTTGAGTGTACACAGGAGGGAGGCAAGGGGTAGTCTAAGACTGCTGAAGAGTCACAGGAAATAGTTGTGAAGGTGACTGTGTTTGGCTTAGAGCGCTGGTGCAGACGACAGACACTGTGAAGTGTTGCAAAAGCTTGTGTGCATTGAGGATCGTTAATGTAGGCTGCCTAAGATATGGGAGTAAAGAAAACCGAATTGACTGTCGAAAGCAGGTTGCTTTTGCACTGAACTGCTGTACTGGATGGTCAGAAAAGGTTATTTGGTGTAGGGTGTGGTGATGTTGGAAAAGGGATTCTAATTCATTGTTTCCTTTCCTTTGGTACTCTCTAATTCATCATATTCGTTGTGGAGGGCTAACTACAAATGTTATTTAAATTGGCGTTTTATGTAGGTATGATATGTAACCAGTCGATTATTTTAATTAAGTGTTTATTTACAGTTCTTTTAACCAGTATCGTAGCCATCATCAGATGGAGGTGTTACAGCAGCAAAGTTATATTCACAGGCTTAATGCACTCCATAAAATCCTCAAGTATAAACTGAATCGACACAGAACCTCTTCCTTCAGAATTTTCACGACATTCTGGCTCCAAAATACTTGTAGTTCCTAATGGTCATCTATGCTCGTCACGTAACTAGTTTAGTAAAAATCTCACTTTGTATATATATAAAATTTCTAATTCATGTTACATATGTACTGTCAACGGATGAAAACAGCTGTAGATTTTAGTGTTCCCTTACATTCATCATATAAGGATGTAAATATTGCATTTTATTCTCTGTATTAACGAATCATGTGACAAAGATCACGACGTGGCAAAGCGTGGATTTTAGCATCATACTCGAGCAGCATAAGTTTAGTGTCAAACCAAGTGTACCAAAATACTTTGTGGAAGTGTGTGTGTGTGTGTGTGTGTGTGTGTGTGTGTGTGTGTGTGTGTGCGTGTGTGTGTTAGCTGACAAAATGCGCATTATTTGAATAAGTTGTTATGGACACCACGAGGCAACTGTATGTAAATATTCTATAAGATAACTAGATTTTCATTTTGTAAACCACTTGGTCCAAGCCATAATGTTCCTTTAACACCTCCATTTGGTATCGTGCCTGTAGTGGTTCAAAAGCTAGTTAGTGACGCAGAAAATAAATCTTATCAAAACTGCAGAAAATTACAATAAAAATATCCACGTAATCACATAGAAAAGCAAACGTTTTACAAACACGAACTCAAACTATGCATTTAAGTTCAAGAAAGCAGGTTCATATTTTAAACCTAATCTGTCTAGTGTACCGACACACACAATCTTAGAGGCAGGCCATATAATAAACATACAGGAAGGACCGACATGAAAGCTGCCTGTCGTCTGACTAAAATTGGTGGTTAATGTTCGAACTGCGAATAGTAGACGGGATAAGTATTCTTGGAGAGCGAAGGTTGTAGTTTGTTTGCATACAGGACATTGAATTGTGCTCCAGGAACAATCGAGTGTTGTAGAAGACTTCTATAGTGCTGATTTCGAATGAGTATCTTTAAATAATACTCTGGTACAGGCAACTTACAAGCAAACTAAATGAGCTATGTCATTTCAGCCTACGACAGTACAGTTTGGAAACTGAGCGTACGTGAGCGACATCTCTCTCTGCCGTCATAAATATTATTTCTATGGCGACAAACATTGGTGCGAAGCCACTGTAGCCCTCACATACTGTAGAATTACCTGTTACGTGGTAATAGTACGTGGAAGGCCTTTCACAGCGTTCACATCATCACGCCACAAACTCGTTCCTAATGTAAAAAACGTTTCACTGAGCCACAGTGGAAAATTTTGAACTTTTGCAATTTTACGATAACGAAGCATGCTAGTGAATAGTAGGACATGAAGGACGCCTGTTTCAATCTCTCCTGACTCAGCTGCATACGACAGGCGGGTGCAGCTGTTTGCTACATTCGCAACTTTCGCTATTTTATTTGCCATTCTTACTGTTTACGTACTTCGCGAACAACTTAACGCGGATGTTCTATGAAGATATGATTCTGCTCCTTGCTATCGATTGCGAGCACCGAAAATGTATCTTTGGGACAGGAAGTATATTTTAACTTCCGGTTGAGCAATCGAACCATGGCACTGTCAATCTAACGACGAATACTCGGTCGCGTGGTTGAAGCAAATACTCCCTGTTCTCCGAGGGCAGAGGAGGCTCGTGTTACGCAGCTGATGGAGCGCGTCGCTGTTTACAGCTTTGCTGCTGGATGAAGTGATGAGCAGTGGAGGACATTTGTAGTATGAATTTTCGTTTAGTTGGCGGAAGTCATGAAGTTTATTTGTAGAGAAGACTAGCCATTTTACGAGGGTATTCTTTAGAATTTTTAAAAAGTTTTTGGGTTAATTTATCGTATTCAAAATAGTTCATTCTTATAACATTGTCATTAAAGTTTAACTTGGGGTGCATATTCATAATTCACCATTACGTTTAGGATTGCAAAATAATTTTGTTTAGGCGCAAGTTGAATGTGTAAATGTACCATGGTTATCGAGCACGTTTAAGAGCAAAGAACAGAATTATTGGTACACAAAACACACTACCAAAATTATCAAAATATGTTTTATTGGCAAAAAACAATATTACAGACTTATTTACGCCAATTAACATGGTAAAATATTAACAATTTACCGGCAGTAAACAAATTTTTGGCGAACTTCAACCTGTTGGTATAATGTAGCCTACGTAGAAGCTTCAATCTAAAGTCTATTCACCATCATTGTCGGAGTTGCAATTTATGCACTCAAAAAATAATGTTTGTTGTGGTAGAACCGTCGTGAGTACAACTCTTACATCTAAGTCACTGGACCCATTCTTGATTTCCTTTTGAAAGGTTGTATCTTTTGAATCAGTAAATACAAAGGTAATTTTCATCCCCTTCGTCAGACTCTGCGAGTTATAAGCGACAAGAAAGAAAAACTGGATGGGACATTCCTCGAGATGGGAGTGCTTGCTAAAAGACACTTTGGAACGACAAGTTTGTGGGAGGAGAATGAGAGAAAAACTGGAGACACAAGTATTTGCCTTCAGCAGTTAGCAGACTTTTCATGACTCTCACTGCTGAAGATATCTAGACTAAATTCGTCCAGAGCGAAAATTACATTTAGCGTTTCTATGTCAACTTTCTGCAGAAAAGGTAGATATTCGAGACGGCGCAGCTGACTGGCAGTCCTTCAGTCTGTATAACGTGTGTTTGTTTGAAATCTTGTATTTCTGGTCCCGGAGGCAACCAAATCGACGGGGCCTCGAGATATCGTGCCCTCCAGCACCAGACCATTTTTAATCAAATCCCAAACATGACCAAAATACGTTCAGTAAATAAACCATAGTTTGGAGTTTGAGATACCATACATATGCAGAATATAAAGAGAGGGCCCTTACTTACCCATTATCAGGCTGTGGCAATTACAGTGGGTGCGTTTAGAATGTATAAAACTTTTGTAAAACGTTAAGTGGAACTTGAAAATTGTAGAATGAAATCAGATGTCTTCTAGGCGCTGTTATTCTATATGAAACGTATTTTGATTCCTATGCCATCTGAAAAGTGTAATAAAGGTATTGCTTAGAAAACGCGCTTAAGTGCCGCGAAGACGTTGTTGTTGTTGTGGTCTTCAGTCTTGAGTCTGGTTTGATGCAGCTCTCCATGTTGCTCTATCCTGTGCGAGCATCTTCATCTCCCAGTACTTACTGCAACCTACATCCTTCTGAATCTGCTTAGTGTATTGATCTCTTGGTCTCCCTCTACGATTTTTACCCTCCACACTGCCCTCACTCACCGATGATTTATTAATTTTGTAACTAAAGTATCTCTCTCAATATATAAACTGAAGTGGCCTCTTTGCATCCGTCTGTATGAGCAGACTAATTTCGGGGTCCACTGTAGGGATTTTTATCCGATTTTGACTTATAGATACTGTGATTCACGTGGAAGATTTTTGTATATACTTTATAAATATTTAGCACAAACTGTGTGAATTATGATGAATTAAAGTTTAAGGTTTGAAAACAATGCCATTGTCACTTAGCGGACAGCCAACATATTTTCAGAGAGCACCAGTGCCCTGATACAAGAGAAACCGTGACCAGATTCGCAACAGGTGTACTCTTCTAACGGCCAGTTCCTCTCGGAGCGCCAAATAGACCAGACGTGTTTTCGCTTTCACTCTGTGGCAGCGTTTCCAATCGTATGTAGCAGGTCATTGTTTACGTAGCTTGTCCTCACTTTTACGAGTGGTTATTGCTCGTTGCATCGTCTTCTAGGTGGATTTAAGTCTGTTTCTAGTAGCGGTTCTGACCACCTCGTTGTCAACAAGTTCATCCCATGTAAAGGTCCCCAGCCAGAGAAGCATGTCTTCTTTGGCTTCTCTCACTGGGAAGGGGTCACTTGGGTCAGTCACTGGCCAGGTTCCTACTGGTGGCCAAGCAGACACGCGCCAGTGGCTGAAGCACCCACAGGTAGCTGGTCATGGAGTTTCACGGTCCTTCTCAGTCACTGAGACTGAATCAATGAAGCCCTCCCAGCCAGAAAAACCTAAGGAGCTGCGAGAGAAACCCAATAAGAAGAAGTCCCCCAACGAGAAAATTGCAGTGGCACCCACACCACAGCTACATTCAAGCTCTGATTCTGAGGATGAGGTGGAGATTCTGGCGTCCCCTGAGGGCCTAGATCTCGCTGGACCCTCATACACAATGGATATTGACAAAACGGGTACTCAATCGCTTTCTCGCTTCATGCCTTCCCAGCCCCACGACGACGACATCCTCCAGTGGAACTACAGCGGCTTTTTCCACCACCTGGATGAGCTACGACAACTGCTGAGCTTTACACCTGCTTTCTGCATTGCCCTTCAGGAAACCTGGCTCCCAGCAATGCAGACCCCTGCCCTCCGTGGCTGTAGGAGGTATTACAAGAATTGTAGCGACTATGATGGAGTTTCAGGGGGAGTCTGCGTTCCCCTCCTGAACTCAGTATACGGTTAACCTGTGCCCCTTGAAACTCCTCTTGAAGCTATGGCTGTCAGGCAAAGGACGACGCAGGACGTAACTGTCTGCAACGTATATCTTCCTCCACATGATGCAACACCACCGAATGTCTTGGCTGCACTGATTGATCAGCTACCTAATCCTTTTCTACTTTTGGGAGATTTTAACGCCCATACGCCTTTGTGGCGTGTCGCCGTGCATACTGGCCGAGGTACAGATGTCGAAAATTTACTGTCTCAACTCGACCTCTGCCTCTTAAATACTGGGACCCCCAAACATTTCAATGTGGCTCATGGTACTTACTCGGCCATTGATTTATCCCTCTGCAGTCCAGGACTTCTCCCATCTGTCCACTGGAGAGGCCACAACGACTTGTGTCGTCATGGCCACTTTCCTATCGCCTTTCACTCCCCCAGCCCCATTCCCCCAAAGATGGTCTTCAAACAAGGTGGACTGGGAAGCTTTCACCACCGCTGTTACCGTTGAATCTCCCCCACATGGTACCATCGATGTGGTGGCTGAGCGGGTAACTAGAACGATCGTATCTGCGGTGGAAAATGCGATCCCTTGTTCTTTAGGATGCCCCTGGCGAAATACAATCGGAAATAGATGAGGCCATTAAAGAGCGTAGGCTGGATTTACAGCGACATAAGCGGCACCATGCCCTGGAGCACATAATAGCTTTTAAGCGGCTCCGTGCCCGCGTTCGCCAGCTCATAAAAAGAAGGAAACAAGAGTGTTGGTAGAGGTTCGGCTCCACCATTGGGTGCCATACTTCACCTTCCAAACTCTAGACGAAAATCAGATGTGTTTTTGGGTACCAGGCCCCCCAACAGGTGTTAATGGCGTTAACATGAATGGCGTGTTATCTACCGAAGCAAACGCGATTGCAGAGCACTTTACTGAGCACTATATTGACGACTGAGTCGGAGGATCGCCCCCCCCCCCTTCACACCCTAAAACGGTGAATGGAAGGTAAGGTCCTTGGTCCTTTCGTTCACAACGCGCCACAGTGAACCCTATAACGCCTCTTTTACAGAGTGGAAGCTCCTCAGCGCCCTTGCACATTGCCCCGACACAGCTCCTAGGCCAGATCGGATCCACAGTCAGAAGATTAAACATCTCTCGTCCGACGACAAGCGACATCTACCAGTCATCTCCAACTGGATCTGGTGCGATGGCGTCTTTCCATCGCAATGGCAGGAGAGCATCATCATTCCTGTGCTCAAACCCGGTAAAAACCCGCTTGATGTGGATAGCTATCGGTTGTGTAGGGTCATGGACTCACTTGGCCTACTGACTCCATGCCAGGGCGGTATCCGCCAGGGTCGCTCTACCGCTGATAATCTTGTGTCCCTCGAGTCTGCCATTCGAACAGCCTCTTCAGATGCCAACACCTTGTTGCCGTCTTTTTTGATTTACGAAAATCTTACAACACTACCTGACGACATCATATCCTTGCCCGCTCCCGATTTTTATCCAAACTTTCCTGTCGCTCCGTACTTTCCGTGTTCAAATTGGTGCCTCCCATAGTCCCCCCCCCCATATCCAGGAGAATGAAGTACCGCAGGGCTCTATATTGAGTGTATCTCTATTTTTAGTGGCCGTTAACGCTCTAGCAGCAGCTGCAGGGGCGTCCGTCTCACCTTCTCTGTATGCAGACGACTTATCCATTTCGTATTGCTCCTCCAGTACTGGTGTTGCTGAGCGGCGCCTACAGGGAGCCATCCGCAACGCGCAGTCATGGCCTCTAGCCCACGGCTTCCAGTTCCGCTAAATCGTGTGTCATGCACTTCTGTCAGCGTCGCACCATTCATACGGCACCAGAATTAATGACGGTCCACTGACTGTAGTGAAGACATACCGATCCTTACGACTGGTTTTCGACGCCCGATTGACTTGGCTTCCTCACCTTCGTCAGCTTAAGCTAAGTGCTGCAGCACCTCAATGCCCTCCGCTGCCTGAGCCGGTGTCCCTCCGTTGAAGGTTCGGCGTGCACAACTGCTCGCCAGTTACTTTGCACACATTCGTAGTTTTCCTGAGCATCCGAATTACCGTCTCGTTTTCTCAATCACTGCTGTTCATGTCTCACATCAGCGGCCCAGATCAGTGCTTACGATTGCTGTTCGCGTCCGATATCTTTTTTCTGAACTGGAGTTCTTCCCTTTACTACCTCTACAAGAGGTTCATTCACGTACACCTCCATGATGTAAACCTAGGCCGAACCTTCGCCTGGAGCTTTCGCATGGCCCTAAGGACTCAGTTAACCCCCGTGGCTCTCTGCAGTCTTCACGTGTTCCGGGGCTCTGAAGTGGTTTATACCGACGGCTCGATGGTTGTGGGTCATATTTTTTTCACCTACGTCAACAGAGGCCATATTCAACAGCATTCCTCGCCCGATGCCTGCAGTGTATTTACTGCATATCTGGTGGTCATATTTCCTGCACTTGAGTACCTCCGTTCATGATGTGGCGAGTCGCTTCTTCTCTGTACTGACTCCCAGAGCAGCTTACAAGCTATCGTCCAGTGATACCCTGGCCATCCTTTGGTAGCGACCATCCAGGATTCTATCTATGCGCTGGAACGGTTCAGTCGTTCAGTGGTGTTTATCTGGGCTCTAGGTCAGGCTGGAATCCCAGGAAATGAACTTGCCGACATGCTGGTCAAACAGGCTACACGGAAACCGCTTGTGGAGATGGGCATCTCCGAAACTGACCTGCGTTCAGTATTACGCCGCAAGGTTTATAGGCTATGGGAGACGGAATGGCATAAAAGTACGCACAACAAACTGCGTGTCATTAAGGAGAGTACGAATGTGTGGAAGTCTTCAATGTGGGTCTCTTGCAGGGACTCTGTGGTTCTCTGCCGGCTTCTCATTGGCCACGCTTGGGTCACCCACGGTTGTCTTCTGCGCTGTGAAGACCCACGTCACTGTCAGTGCGGCGTCCGGTTGACAGTGACCCATATTCTGGTTCACTGCTCTACTATGACTGCCCTGCATTGAAATCTTCGATTAGCGGACTCGTTGCCGCTAATTTTATCTGACAACGCCACATCGACTGATTTAGTTTTACGTTTTATACGTGAGGGTATGTTTTGTCATTTGATCTAAGTTTTAGTGCATGTACTTTGTCCCCCTGTGTCCTCCACTCTAGTGCTTTTAGGGTGGAGATTATAGCGGGTTGCAGAATGGCTGGCTTCTCCTTTTTATTCTCATGAGCAGCCAGCCATGGTAATTTGCTTTCTTACTTTAATCTCTTCTACCTGTTTCTTGCGTCTCTCTGTGGTTTTATTATACTCGTTTGTTCCTTGTGGTGTTTGTTGCCTTTCTATCGTTCTTGTCGTTTTTCCTTCCTTTCGGTATTGTGCTCTACGTCTCGTTTCTTTTTTTTTCTTCCCCTTGTATGATTGTTTTAGCAGGAACAAGGGACCGATGACCAAGCAATTTTGTCCCTCCACCCCCCCCCCCCCCTTTTAAACCAACCAACCATGTATATTTAAAATTGCTTCACGTTTGAGAATTTAATATTGTGGTGAGCTGTCTGGGGAACGAGAGCTTGAAGCGCAAGAGGTAGCGACACAATTCCTTCTTTCTCGCGAGGACAGGGTGGTCCGCCCCAGCCCCGTTGGACTGTTATCACCCCGTGTTTGTTGGAAGGCTGTATGGACCAACATCTGTTTTCCGATTCACACGATGGAAGCGGCTGCCTCTTGCTACAGACCCATCAGTAGCTTATTACCTACTAACGGACGACTGCACCGAACTGGACATAGTTACTCGACTACACGTTGTCGATGTTGTTCCTTGGACACACTTCTACGTAGATTTACCTCCAGTGGTCACCTGGCGAACTGACTCTGGCTGCAGAAGTCCTCACCAGGACTTCTGTCACTTCTTGACCCAGCGACATTATCTTGCGAACGGAATCCTCCTCCTTTCCGAAGTAGAAGACTACTCCATGATGCGGTTAATTGCTCGTTTTGCACGTCTTGTCGTTGCTGGTGTGGAGAGAGCTGGGATGGCTTTTTTATTGTACTTTTCAGTGGAACGTGTTTACTGCATACAGGGACGCCTCGCAATTGCCCCGATATCGGGACAGTAAAAACTGTCCCGATATCGGTATCAGAAAAGTGAAATGCTAAATCTCACGTTTACCAGACTAAAAGTTGATTAGGGTAAATGGGAATGAGTTTTTGGCCTCATTGGCCGGGAGGTCCCTTACGGGGCATTTCCGGCCACCTTAGAGCATGTCTTATTACATTAGACGCCACATTGGGCTTCCTGCACGCCGGATGTGGATGAAATGATGAAGACAACACAACACCCAGTCCCTGAGCGTAGAAAATCCCCGACCCAGCCGGGAATCGAATCCGGGCGCATACGACGGCAGTCGGTCACGCTGACCACTCAGCTATCGGGGCGGACAGTTGATTAGGGTGATCAACGGGTATGGCTCTTATCCGATAGAGACGACGAGACGCAATGTCGGGTTTTTTTATCATCATCATTTCTAGTTTCTGTTTCGCCAATTGTGTACTATTATACATAATGTGTGTGTGTGTGTGTGTGTGTGTGTGTGTGTGTGTGTGGGTGTGGTAGCGTTGCGGCTCTGGATCGAGTCTCGCTCTTTCATTAATTCCTATATCTCTCTTTTCTTTTCTCAATATTGACTTATCGTTTCGTACATAAGACATATGAGGGATAATGTGATGAAGAGGAATAAAGGAAGAGGGAAGCGGTTAAGGCGTTAGACAGCCAAACTGCTCGTCCCCTATTCTATTCTTGGTCGGGAAAAATGTGGTACCGTGGTTGCTTTGTGCAGGGAACACTGCATTAGCTAAAAAAAACTGCGATGGTGGCTGATGGCTATGTGGAGAACCTGGCTTCGATTCCCAATACTGCCACGGATTTTTTATTTTTTTTTTTACTTGGTAGGAGGACTGTAACGAGATGCACTCAGTCTCGTGAGGCCATAAATTAAAAAAAAAAAGAAAAGGAAAAGTCGGCAGACCGTTTGGCTAGGAAGTGCAAGATTGTACGATCTAATCCTGCCCGAGTCACTTTTATTTAACTCTGCCTCTTAACCTAGTGTTCACCTCAGAACGCTCCCGCCGGAGGTTCGAGTCCACCCTCGGGCATGGGTGTGTGTGTGTTGTTCTTAACATAAGTTAGTTTAAGTACTGTGTAAGTATAGGGACCGATGACCTCAGGAGTGTGGTCCCTTAGGAATTCACATACATTTGAACATTTTGAACCTCTCAACGATGTGGAGATTCGTCAGAAACGAAACTTTGCTCGGATTCCACGTTACATTGTAGCTCCCCTTTTCCCGGCCTGAGGGACGTCCAGTTGTTTGCAAGCATTTCAGAGCAACTGCATAGCGAAAAAACACGTGAATCCAAAACCTGTGGTTCTCATTTCAGTACGCATGAAGTAAAACGCGACATGGGATGCATCTTTGTTTCGTTTACACAAAGGAAAGTCTCACAGTAGCGCAGCACATGGCCCAACTTCCAGCTATACGCTTTCCTGGAGTCAAAGTAAGACGTGAACACGATTCTCTGCGTGGTGGGGCAAAAGATATGATTTTATTTGTACACTTTCAAACTATACAAAAGACTGGTAATCGAATGATCACTGGCTAGAAAGAGGTTTAGGGCTTCTGAAAATCATAAAGGCATGGCCACAATTTTCTTCAATGGCATTCAAAAATTTCTGCCGATGAATACCCAAAGTTTGGAAATAGTTCTACACAAGTCTGAAACTAGCATTTCGAAATACGACTATTTCAGACTGCTAATTTCCGCTTCCCTCACATCAGCAACGCAATTAGCACCATTAATTCACTGCAAGTTCTTCGAAGTTCGGCCATTAAGTTACTACACTTTGAAGTATTCTAATAAATACGACCAACACCGAAGAGATTATGACCTCATCATGTGATGTGAGACTTAAAATTTGAAATAATCAAATATTTTGAGCAATAGTTTGCCAGAAAACGTATGAGAGCAATTGCATAGTGGAAAAACATGCGAATCCTAATATACGGTGTTTTATTTTTTATGTCTCAAGTTCCCGAGAAACGACTGCAGAAAATTTGCTGTGTTTACATACAGTACGTTCTTGTGTGCAACTTCGACCAACCTCTGATGCTTATTGAATCACGTACACACACATAGACGCCTGATTCACATACAGTATTTACATTGGTTGTATGCTTACTACTTACATCACAATGCGCCCCCATCATTGCCATGAGAGGTAATTCCAAACGTAGTTTTGTATGGAACACATAACATTCATGCCTCCAGATAACATTCCTGCCGTGCGCTGCTTACGTCGCGTAAGTTATATGAAAGTGATGATATTCACTCACGTAAGGTGGCTCTTTGAGGTTTATTTGTGGCCCGCAAGAAAAAGTAAAAAACGCTACGCCAATCAAGTTATCCGGCTATTAATGTTACTCGTGCGAAGCCGAGCCGAATGACTAGTTACGTACTAAAAATTGCTTTTTCAAAGGTTATACATAATTGTTATATAGTTTATTTTGTGGCTATGACTTGATGAACCCGTCTTTTGATTTTTACCAACGGTAGGCATCAAGATCAGTTCTAGAGACATGTTCACTTTATACGTCGGAAGTATACGTAGAAAAATGTTTTATAAATTTTTTCCCTGCTGAACCCATCCAATATCGCAAAAATCTTTATCTAGTTATAGTCAAAGCACCTTGAAGGAGTGTACCACGCGCGCTCTATGGCGGCTTCCGCGCAGAACACAAATACGGGGTATATCTAAACAAGAGACAAATTAACTGGTGATTTCTTTTGTAAGAGGAAGAACATGCCTATTAAAGAGTAGCAACGAGGGCAATCAGTTGGAAACTTATTGTAGTGAGATTTCATTCTATCTTGTGGCTTGTTACGAGACTAATGTTTATAGTAGGCGTTGCGGGACTTCCCTTAGACTTTCATTTGAAGCTATCGGGGAATATCCATCATAACGGGGAAATCTCAGATAGTCCGTTAGCTCAACCGCTTTAAAAAGCCTTGAGTTTCGTGTTCATTTCATTTTATTCTTCATAAAACTCTATTAAAAATATTGCGTAACTAATGTAATTTCTTCTTTGACTTTTGTTGTGACATGTTAAGCGAGTTTAAACGGTAATTGTATTACCGTGTGTCTAAGAAGAGACCAAGTATCAAGTATATACACTTCTATTTAGTTTATTATTATCTCGACAGTTTCTAGTACATACTATCACGATCAAAAGCGCATGATATTTAAAATTCTATAATTATTTGGAAACATTAGATTTTTTCTTTACACTGTTTTACAGAAAACAGCACTTCGTTGAAATACCGAAATGTGCTACTGATAGTACATTCATAATATTTAACAAACAAATAGTGTTTTATAAACTATAAATAGAACACAAGATTTTGTATGTAGGACATCCGCAGTTGAGAAGCGTGATAATTAATTTAGAGAGATCCGTTTCAGTTGCACTAATTGTTTATGCAACGACCGGTTTCTGGATTTTAAAATCTCGTCTTCAGATATATGTATAAACAAGCAGTTATTGGGAACTCTTGCACTGTCTGACACGACCGCATGTTATGCAGTGCTGGTTATTTCAGTAAATTATTTATTTTTGCGGCATAGGTTTCGGGTAATTACGCCTTTTTGTAGAATTATTGGGCAAAGCTGCAACAGTGCGTATCGATACAAACATAAACAAAGTAAAGAGCTGCCAGACAAAGAAGTTAAATGTAAAAACTAAATGCACAATGTAATTCATTCACAACTCAACAAAAATGGATCGGTCAATTAGTGAGGTTTGGCAGCATCAAGTAATGAAAAGTAACTCAAATCAGTTTGTTCATATTTCGCCGAATATCCACAGCGCAGTAATAAAAATCAGCAATAGACAACACTACAAGAGAGGTGCTGTAAGAAATAAATGTCTTCGTTTAATTCATTTCTCGAAAAAATGACCAAGAGGGTACATTTAAGGAAATTTGGGAGTATACAAAAGGACACTGACAGTCGCCATGCACGGATGGATCAGCAAGAAACAGGATGGGAGGGGAAAACGACTGTGGTATACCGAGTACTATCCTGTCCGCCACACACCATACGGCTGGCACAGTATAAAATGCACTGTCTGATGAAAACTGTCCATGCACGATATTTAATGCGGAACTGACCACTGGATATCGCGAGGAGCGGGCCCGCCAGTGTAAAAGGAGCGGGAAATATGTCGGTATCAGTACGGAACAGTGACAGCAGAACGGCTCGATCAGGATAGCTCAGTGACTTCGAACGTGGTAGCCATCTGAGCAACAAATCCATCAGCGACATTTCTTTGTATAGCTACCCAAGTCGACTGTTGGTGATGTGACTGTGAAACGGAACCACGATGTGACTACCACAGCCAAACTGAGGCCAGACAGACATCATGTACAGATGGACAGTCACCGTCCAGCATTGCGAAGGGGAGTTGTAAAATTGACATGAAATTAGCGGTATGAACGACTCGTGAATTCCAGAGAGCTAACAGCAAACCAGCCAGAACAATGATTGTGCGTAGTTGTTGTTGTTGTCTTCAGTCCTGAGACTGGTTTGATGCAGCTCTCCATGCTACTCTATCCTGTGCAAGCTTCTTCATCTCCCAGTACCTACTGCAACCTACATCCTTCTGAATCTGCTTAGTGTATTCATCTCTTGGTCTCCCACTACGATTTTTACCCTCCACGCTGCCTTCCAATACTAAATTGGTGATCCCTTGATGCCTCAGAACATGTCCTACCAACCGATCCCTTCTTCTGGTCAAGTTGTGCCACAAACTTCTCTTCTCCCCAATCCTATTCAATACTTCCTCATTAGTTATGTGATCTACCCATCTAATCTTCAGCATTCTTCTGTAGCACCACATTTCAAAAGCTTCTATTCTCTTCTTGTCGTAGGGAATTAAAAAGGATTGTCGAGCAACACCTCATCAGCTAGACAGCTCTGTAGTCGATACTAAGCGACGGGGATGATGTATGGGCGTCAAGATTGATGCTATTGGGCAGTGAATGGCTGGAAACGAGAGCTTTAGAGCGATGAGTCGCTCTACATCTTCGATTGTTTGGGAAAATGGCTGGAAAATCTTACGTGCCTTGCTCTGTAGTGCTAACATGCGGAACTCAGTGGAACACTTTTGGGATGACTTAGAACGTCGACTTCGCTACCTCTTGGTTTGGCTCTAGAAGACGTGTGGGTTGCCATCCCTCCACAGATATTCAGACACATATTTGACAATGTGACCAGTAGAGTTCGTCGTCATAAAGGCGAAGCGTGGGCACAAACATATTAATGTTCGCTAATAGGTATTAATGAAAGTTTTAATGGAAGGAAAAGAGTTTGTATAGGGGGTCGGAGAGTGGAGTGTATAAGATTTGCAGACGACATGGTTGTGAAGGCAGAGAGTGCAAGAGAGATGGAACAAATGTTAGGTGATCTAAACACATAATTAGAAGAATATGGAATGGAGATTAAGAAGAAGAAACCGGAAAGCATGGTAATTGGAGGAAAGGGGAGAAAATGCCGTATGAAAATAGGGGGAGAGGAAATAGAGCAAGTGAATAACTTCAATTACTTGGGAAGTGTAATAATGGATTATATGTATTGCTCAACAGAAATTAGGAAAATCAATGGCAAAAGAAGGCTTCAAGAGGAAAGAGAAATTACTTTGTGGACCACTAAACAAAGATCTGTGGAAAAGTCTTGCCAAATGTTACGTCTGGAGCGTTGCCCTGTATGGTGCGGAGACCTGGACATTGAGGAAGGAAGATGAAAGAAGATTGGTGGCACTAGTGTTGTGGATATGGAGAAGAATGGAAAAAGTGAAATAGGAAGACCGAGTAAGGAATGAAGAAGTATTAAGAAGAGTTAGAGAAGAAAGAAACATGTTGAAAGTCTTCAGATAGAGAAAACGGAACTGGATTGGACATTGTTTGAGGAGGGACTCTTAACTGAAGGAAGTAATAGAAGGAATGGTGGAGGGAAAAAGGGGAAGAGGAAAAAGGAGATATCAAATGCTGGACAATATCAAAGGAGACAAATATTCAGAAATGAAAGGCCTGGCTATGGACAGACAAAAGTGGAAGAGGCTTAACCTACGACAAGACCTGCCGTAAGGCAGAATGACATACTACTACTACTAATAGGTATCTGGAAACTTTTGATCACAAGAGTGATTTGGTATAAATAAACATCATCTTGGCAGTGATTTTTTTCTCCCATGGTTGTCTGTTCGCCGTCATGAAGTATTCACAACGTTTTTCTTAGCAGATTAGTGATTTGAGGGAAACGAGCAACTACCACTCTAGACTTTAACAAACGAACAATTCCAACTAGGGCTTCGTAACATCTGATGTCGTAACGAGCCAGACATATTCCTTTACCTCACACTCATGAATGCACTGTTTGGGTACGCGTATCACATATACCCATTCTCAGCGGTAAAAATAAATTAATAGTAAACATGTGCGTGTAGGAGAGTTTTGAAGAGCAGATAAAAAGTTGGAAAGTTGGTATAACGAACCGCGGTAGTCAACAGTGGTTGAAAAGAAGAAGGTACGTTTCACAGTTCACATTATTCACTGCAGCACATATAACATGGAACATCCGAAAGCAGAGATATTGGATTCAGATTGAAATGGCTCTAAGCATTATGGGACTTAACATCTGAGGTCATCAGTCCCCTAGAACTTAGAACTACTTAAACCTAACTAACCTAAGGATATCACACACATCCATGCGCGAGGCAGGATTCGAACCTGCGACCGTAGCAGCAGCGCGGTTCCGGACTGAAGTGCCTAAAACCGCTCGGTCACAGCGGCCGGCAAAGGTATTGGAGATAGTAAAAAGGGACAATATGCGAAATGCTACGACAATTCAAATATTCCAGACCATCAACAAATGATTAGTGTTTTGGGAGTATAGAAACGTAAACAGGAGGTAGCACAGGTATAAAGCAAAATATTGACACGTTCCTGTTATTCCTTCCCACTAAATACTCCTGAACGTTTGGAGGACGCAAAGTGAGATTAGCGTCTAGGTGCAACAGAGTTGTTACAGAAGGCAGCTCAGTACCGTTGTACGAAGATAGGAAAGTAACTGGCAGCGAAAACCAGAATTACCGACCTGAGATTTGCGCGTCCCTGCTGTTAAATACGATTCCAGCATCTCAACCACTGCACAGCCCATTTACGCAGAGTATCGAAGAAATATATTTGAATAATATCTGTTCTTCACGGTAATGAATATATGCATATTGTTCTGAGTCTCTGCTTGCACTGCACTTAAAAGCTGCAGTCAGTGACAGGATCAGAAGTGACTTTCCCGGATCTTGAAGTAATATTTAGATGATGAATCACCGAAAAGCGTGTCTTACTGGTGGCAATTAGCAATGAATACTTTCTCCACTAGAGAAATTCGTTCTCTTTCTACAATTACGGCGGCGCTGACTTCCTTCGTGACTTGTTCGGCACCGGACTGAAATCGATAAGTGTGTAGAAATATTTTATGCCTCTCTCTGATGAAACTGAAACGCAGTATATGTCTTTTTTACGAAGTAGCAATTTTCTGGTGAATGTTCTTGTTCTCCCTGTAATTACCTGCTTATTGCCTCGTAAACTTTCACGCTCGCTTGTGATATGCCATGGCTTTCTCGTCAGTGTCCTCCTACTATTCGGCAAACAGTGATCCAAACATCACTTTAAATATATTTTCAGAACGTGGTGCCTACAGCTCCTATATGATGGAAAAATGTCTTATTACCGCCTTCAGCTTCTGGTAAAGCAGTATATTTATACAACCAGTTTCAGTCATCTGCCCATCATCAGGTTCCATAAAGACGTAAACGGTTCACATTTGTACAGAGCTACGTGTCACAATAGTGTAATATGAACTATGTCGTTATTCTAGGTAGCGTACACTTTGATGTTAAACTGTAGCCGGCGTTAACCCTGTAAACAGATTCATACCAAGCAGAGTGTGGTATGAATCTGCATCAAACCAGTCTCACGACTGAAGACCACAACAACAACAACAACAACAACACGCAGAGGTGTCTGACCAGCTGATCTCTAAAACAGTAATCCTCGGCGACGAGCAAGGTGAGTAAGGGTACCAAACTCGCGGAGAACTTCCACATACTCAGGAGATACGAACTGTGTGATTATTCATTACCGGTGTTGCTCAGCCTTGCACTAGAATTAAAGGAAACAATTAGTAAGGACGCCGTCGGAAATCCAATCTAATATAAGAAAATCTCTCACTTTCCTTATCCTGACTTGTAACTGTATAGTACAGAGAGAAAAAAAAGATGATTGAAATAAGCGAGGTCACAGGGAATGCTCTTAGCAATTATGACACGTCTACCAAAGACAGATGATATTGTAAGCCCAGATAACTAGATCCATATCAGCCACTGATAATTGCAAAAAAAAGTGGTAAGCCATTGTTTGACTTGGCCGTAAAGGTCTTAGTCTAGTTGGTAAAAAGTTGTTAGGGAATATAATAAACTGTGTTCAGACTGAGAAGCTTATGTCCACGAATCAGCATGGTTTTAGAAAGCATTGCTCATGGGAAACTCAGCTTTCCCTTTTCTCACATGATATACAGGGTTATTACAAATGATTGAAGCGATTTCACATCTCTACAATAACTTTATTATTTGAGATATTTTCACAATGCTTTGCACACACATACAAAAGCTCAAAAAGTTTTTTTGGGCATTCACAAATGTTTGATATGTGCCCCTTTAGTGATTCGGCAGACATCAAGCCGATAATCAAGTTCCTCCCACACTCGGCGCAGCATGTCCCCATCAATGAGTTCGAAAGCATCGTTGATGCGAGCTCGCAGTTCTGGCACGTTTCTTGGTAGAGGAGGTTTAAACACTGAATCTTTCACATAACCCCACAGAAAGAAATCGCATGGGGTTAAGTCGGGAGAGCGTGGAGGCCATGACATGAATTGCTGATCATGATCTCCACCACGGCCGATCCATCGGTTTTTCTATCTCCTGTTTAAGAAATGCCGAACATCATGATGGAAGTGCGGTGGAGCACCGTCCTGTTGAAAGATGAAGTCGGCGCTGTCGGTCTCCAGTTGTGGCATGAGCCAATTTTCCAGCATGTCCAGATACACGTGTCCTGTAATGTTTTTTTCGCAGAAGAAAAAGGGACCGTAAACTTTAAACCGTGAGATTGCACAAAACACGTTAACTTTTGGTGAATTGCGAATTTGCTGCACGAATGCGTGAGGATTCTCTACCGCCCAGATTCGCACATTGTGTCTGTTCCCTTCACCATTAAGAAAAAATGTTGCTTCATCACTGAAAGCAAGTTTCGCACTGAACGCATCCTCTTCCATGAGCTGTTGCAACCGCGCCGAAAATTCAAAGCGTTTTACTTTGTCATCGGGTGTCAGGGCTTGTAGCAATTGTAAACGGTAAGGCTTCTGCTTTAGCCTTTTCCGTAAGATTTTTCCAAACCGTCGGCTGTGGAACGTTTAGCTCCCGCTTGCTTTATTCGTCGACTTCCGTGGGCTACACGTGAAACTTACCCGCACGCGTTCAACCGTTTCTTTGCTCACTGCAGGCCGACCCGTTGATTTCCCCTTACAGAGGCATCCAGAAGCTTTAAACTGCGCATACCATCGCCGAATGGAGTTAGCAGTTGGTGGATCTTTGTTGAACTTCGTCCTGAAGTGTCATTGCACTGTTATGACTGACTGATGTGAGTGCATTTCAAGCACGACATACGCTTTCTCGGCTCCTGTCACCATTTTGTCTCACTGTGCTCTCGAGCGCTCTGGCGGCAGAAACCTGAAGTGCGGCTTCAGCCGAACAAAACTTTATGAGTTTTTCTATGTATCTGTAGTGTGTCGTGACCATATGTCAATGAATGGAGCTACAGTGAATTTATGAAATCGCTTCAGTCATTTGTAATAGCCCTGTACTTAGAACTATGGATGAAGAGCAACAGGTAAATTCCATATATATAGATTTCCGGAGAGCATTCGACACTGTGACCCATTGCAGGCTGTTAACGAAGGTACGACCATATGGAATAAGTTTGCGGATATTTGAGTGGCTCGAAGACTTCTCAAGTAATAGAATCCAGTACGTTGTACTCGACGGCGAGTGTTCATCGGAGACAAGGATATCGTCAGCACTGCCCAGGAAAGTGTGATACGACCGCTGTTGTTCTATACACACCTTAATGATTTGGCGGACATGGTGGAGAGCGATCTGCGGTTTTTTGATTATCATATAGTTAAAATCCATGGAGAAGAAATAAAAACTTTGAAGTTCGCCGATGACATTGTAATTCTGTCAGAGACAGCAAAGGACTTGGAAGAGCAGTTGAACGGAATGGACAGTGTCTTGAAGGGAGGATATAAGATGAACATCAACAAAAGCAAAACGAGGATAATGGAATGTAGTCGAATTAATTCGGGTGATGTTGAGGGTATTAGATTAGGAAATGAGACACTTAAAGTAGTAAAGGAGTTTTGTTATTTGGGGAGCAAAATAACTGATGATGGTCGAAGTAGAGAGGATATAAAATGTAGAATGGCAATGGCAAGGAAAGCGTTTCTGAAGAAGAGAAATTTGTTAACATCGAGTATAGATTTAAGCGTCAGGAAGTCATTTCTGAAAGTATTTGTATGGAGTGTAGCCATGTATGGAAGTGAAACATGGACGGTAAATAGTTTGGACAAGAAGAGAATAGAAGCTTTCGAAATGTGGTGCTACAGAAGAATGCTGAAGATTAGATGGGTAGATCACATAGCCGGCCGCTGTGGTCTCGCGGTTAAGGCGCTCAGTCCGGAACCGCGCGACTGCTACGGTCGCAGGTTCGAATCCTGCCTCGGGCATGGATGTGTGTGATGTCCTTAGGTTAGTTAGGTTTAATTTGGTTCAAGAATCATAAAAGAAGGTTGTATACCTGGAAGAATCCGGGAGATACTAAAAGGTATCAGATAGATTATATAATGGTAAGACAGAGATTTAGGAACCAGGTTTTAAATTGTAAGACATTTCCTGGGGCAGATGTGGATTCTGACCACAATCTATTGGTTATGAACTGCAGATTGAAACTAAAGAAACTGCAAAAAGGTGGGAATTTAAGGAGATGGAACCTGGATAAACTGAAAGAACCAGAGGTTGTACACAGTTTCAGGGAGAGCATAAGGGAACAATTGACAGGAATGGGGGAAAGAAATACAGTAGAAGAAGAATGGGTAGCTCTGAGGGATGAAGTAGTGAAGGCAGCAGAGGATCAAGTAGGTAAAAAGACGAGGGCTAATAGAAATCCTTGGGTAACAGAAGAAATATTGAATTTAATTGATGAAAGGAGAAAATATAAAAAATGCAGTAAATGAAGCAGGCAAAAAGGAATACAAACGTCTCAAAAATGATATCGACAGGAAGTGCAAAATGGCTAAGCAGGGATGGCTAGAGGACAAATGTAAGGATGTAGAGGCTTGTCTCACTAAGGGTAAGATAGATACTGCCTACAGGAAAATTAAAGAGACTTTTGGAGAGAAGAGAACCACTTGTATGAATATCAAGAGCTCAGATGGCAACCCAGTTCTAAGCAAAGAAGGGAAGGCAGAAAGGTGGAAGGAGTATATAGAGGATTTATACAAGGGCGATGTACTTGAGGACAGTATTATGGAAATGGAAGAGGATGTAGATGAAGACGAAATGGGAGATAAGATACTGCGTGAAGAGTTTGACAGAGCACTGAAAGACCTGAGTCGAAACAAGGCCACGGGAGTAGACAATATTCCATTTGAACTACTGATGGCCGGAGAGCCAGTCATGACAAAATTCTACCATCTGGTGAGCAAGATGTATGAGACAGGCGAAATACCCTCAGACTTCAAGAAGAATATAATAATTCCAATCCCAAAGAAAGCAGGTGTTGACAGATGTGAAAATTACCGAACTATCAGTTTAATAAGTCACAGCTGCAAAATACTAACGCGAATTCTTTACAGACGAATGGAAAAACTGGTAGTAGCCGACCTTGGGGAAGATCAGTTTGGATTCCGTAGAAATGTTGGAACACGTGAGGCAATACTGACCTTAAGACATATCTTAGAAGAAAGATTAAGAAAAGGCAAACCTACGTTTCTAGCATTTGTAGACTTAGAGAAAGCTTTTGACAATGTTAACTGGAATACTCTCTTTCAAATTCTGAAGGTGGCAGGGGTAAAATACAGGGAGCGAAAGGCTATTTACAGTTTGTACAGAAACCAGATGGCAGTTATAAGAGTCGAGGGGCATGAAAGGGAAGCAGTGGTTGGGAAAGGAGTAAGACAGGGTTGTAGCCCTTCCCCGATGTTATTCAATCTGTATATTGAGCAAGCAGTAAAGGAAACAAAAGAAAAATTCGGAGTAGGTATTAAAATTCATGGAGAAGAAGTAAAAACTTTGAGGTTCGCCGATGACATTGTAATTCTGTCAGAGACAGCAAAGGACTTGGAAGAGCAGTTGAACGGAATGGACAGTGTCTTGAAAGGAGGATATAAGATGAACATCAACAAAAGTAAAACGAGGATAATGGAATGTAGTCAAATTAAGTGGGGTGATGCTGAGAGAATTATATTAGGAAAGGAGTTTTGCTATTTAGGGAGTAAAATAACCGATGATGGTCGAAGTAGAGAGGATATAAAATGTAGACTGGCAATGGCAAGGAAAGCGTTTCTCAAGAAGAGGAATTTGTTAACATCGAGTATAGATTTAAGTGTCAGGAAGTCGTTTCTGAAAGTATTTGTATGGAGTGTAGCCATGTATGGAAGTGAAACATGGACGATAACTAGTTTGGACAAGAATAGAATAGAAGCTTTCGAAATGTGGTGCTACAGAAGAATGCTGAAGATAAGGTGGGTAGATCACGTAACTAATGAGGAGGTACTGAATAGGATTGGGGAGAAGAGAAGTTTGTGGCACAACTTGACTAGAAGAAGGGATCGGTTGGTAGGACATGTTTTGAGGCATCAAGGGATCACAAATTTAGCATTGGAGGGCAGTGTGGAGGGTATAAATCGTAGAGGGAGACCAAGAGATGAATACACTAAGCAGATTCAGAAGGATGTAGGTTGCAGTAGATACTGGGAGATGAAGAAGCTTGCACAGGATAGAGTACCATGGAGAGCTGCATCAAACCAGTCGCAGGACTGAAGACCACAACAACAACAACAGGTTTAATTAGTTCTAAGTTCTATGCGACTGATGACCTCAGAAGTTAAGTCGCATAGTGCTCAGAGCCATTTGAACCATTTTTTAGATCACATAACAAATGAGGAGGTACTGAATAGAATTGGGGAGAAGAGGAGTTTGTGGCACAACTTGACCAGAAGAAGGGATCGGTTGGTAGGACATGTTCTGAGGCATCAAGGGATCACCAATTTAGTATTGGAGGGCAGCGTGGAGGGTAAAAATCGTAGGGGGAGACCAAGAGATGAATACACTAAGCAGATTCAGAAGGATGTAGGTTGCAGTAGGTACTGGGAGATGAAGAAGCTTGCACAAGATAGAGTAGCATGGAGAGCTGCATCAAACCAGTCTCAGGACTGAAGACCACAACACCAACAACAACATAGTGTTCGGCAAGGTGTCGAAGTTGAGTGACTGTGGGAAGACACAAGACGACTTAGACAAAATTTGCAACTAGCCCTAAATGTGGAACAATGTTAGTTATTGCGGATGAGTAGGAAGATCAGACCTGTAATGTTCGTCTACAGTGTTAATAGTGTCCTGCTGGACACAGTCAAGTCGTTTAAACACCTGGGCGTAACGTTGCAAAGCGATATGAGGTGGAGCGAGAAAGTGTGGAGGTAGAGACGGCGAATGGTCGACTTCGGTTTATTGGGAGACTTTTAAGAAAGAGTGGTTCACCTGCAAAGGAGGCCGCATATAAGACGCAGGTGCGAGTTATTCTTGAGTACTGCTCGGATGTTCGGTATCCGTACCGGGTGGAATTCAAGGAAGACATCGAAGCAATTCAGAGGCGGTCTGCTGATAGGCTTGGTTCAAATGGCTCTATGGGACTTAACTGCTGAGGTCATCAGTCCCCTAGAACATAGAACTACTTAAACCTAACTAACCTAAGGACACAACACACATCCATGCCCGAGGCAGGATTCGAACCTGCGACCGTAGCGGTCGCGCGGTTCCAGACTGTAGCGCCTAGAACCGCTCGGCCACATCGGCCGGCGGTCCGCTGATAGGTTCAAATAACACGTGTTACTGGCATGCTTTGGGAACTCAAATCGGAATCCCTGGAGGGAAGGTGACTTTCTTTTCGAGGAGCGCTATTGAATAAATTTAGAGAACCGGCATTTGAAGCTGACTGCCGAGTTATTCTACTGCCGCCAACATAAACTACGCGTAAGGACCACAAAGATAAGATACGAGAAATTAGGGCTCATAATGAGGCATATAGACAGTCGTTTTTTCCTCGCTATGTTTGCGAGTGGAACAGAAAAGGAAATGAAAAGTAGTAGTACAGGGTGTCCTCCGCCACGCACCGTACGGTGACTTGTGGCATACCTATATAGATGGAGAGGTAGTCAGAAAGGAATGACGAGCCCTTTACAAGAGGTGTCTTAAAGTTGCCTCTTAGGTGCATCTGTCGACCATATGAGACGAATAAATGTGTGTGCAGTGTGGTATCATGGTCGAATTGTACGATAATGAGAGAGAAGAATAGGGTGAACCCTGGCGTCGGCACAGTCTACTCCTCTAGAACTGCTCCAGGAAGATCATCTTATGACTCCCCATTCGATGGCCAGACCATTATTACCAGTGGGCTCTCTCCATGAGTGAAATTTAATACATGATGTTTAAGAAAATTCTGATGATCAGGGACTGACAGCTCTATCTCTCCTCCCCTTACCGACCAAACCCAAACACTGATGGTTCTTCCACCAACAGAAACAGTACCCACTACCCCAGACGTGCTCCTCCAGACAACTGTGTTAACAATGTCGGCTACGGAGGCAGATACTGATAACGGAAAAATGTAGAAAAAGTTCGTAAGAGTAGCATGTAATACGAGATTATTTAATGAAGCAAGCGAAGAAAACAAAGAGTAATATGAAGAGTTTTTTCAGAGACCTCAATCAGTCACAGATTTTTGTTGCTTTACTTAATGATTTGATAAAGCAAGATGTTTCGAGGCATAAACAAGATTTTAAAGCTTCAATAGCAATATAAAAACATTTAACAAAGGGGGCACACACAAATTATACGATGGTACGCCATTATTATCCGCAAAGTGGTTATAAAATTTTATAGTATTCTAATAGGAAACTTACAAAAACATCATTTTTCGACATAGTCTCTGTGGTGTCACCGCCAGACACCACACTTGCTAGGTAGTAGCCTTTAAATCGGCCGCGGTCCGTTAGTATACGTCGGACCCGCGTGTCGCCACAATCAGTGATTGCAGACCGAGCGCCGCCACACGGCAGGTCTAGAGAGACTACGTAGCACTCGCCCCAGTTGTACAGCCGACTTTGCTAGCGATGGTTCACTGACAAAATACGCTCTCATTTGCCGAGACGATAGTTAGCATAGCCTTCAGCTACGTCATTTGCTACGACCTAGCAAGGCTCCATTACCAGTTACGATTGATGCTGTAAAACATGTACCGTCAAGAGCGATGTTCACCAATTATGGATTAAAGTTAAGTATTCCAGCAGCTACGTACGTTTTTTGCTAGTCTCAATTCCTTGACCTGTTCCAGACCTCACGCCAGCCTGCGTGAGCTTAAACGCGTGCCTTTCGGCTTCCTCATAGTGGGTTGGCTGTCTTGCGAATCCACAACAGTCTCCTTGCGTTTCAACGCACTTGGTCCATCGTCGTACAAGCTTCCTGATGCCCTCATAAAAGAAGGTTCTCCGTTGAGCTGGGAACCAGGAATGCACCACTTCTTTCATTGCTTCGTCCGAGGCAAATCGACGTCCCCTTAATGCCTGTTTCATTGGACCAACCAAATACTAGTCAGAAGGGGCAAGACTGGGACTATATTCATTACTTCAAAGTTTAATTTCCGGAGTGTTGCAGCAGTGTGGGCAGCAGTATGGGGACGGGCATTGTCGTGCAATAGCACGACTCCTTTTGACAGCAATCCTCGGCGTTTGCTTCAAATTGCAGGCTTTAGCCTGGCAGTAAGCATCTGACTGTAACTTACACTGTTTAATGTTGTGCCCCTTACCCCATAATGTTCCAGTACTGGACCTTGTGCGTCACAAAAAACCGCAAGCATCAGTTTTCCTGCGGACGCTTGGGACTTGAACTTTTTCAGGCACTGCGAATTTGGATGTTTCCATTCCATACTCTACCGTTTACTCTCCGGCTCGTATTGGTGGATCCATGTTCCGTCACCAGTAATGATACTGTCCAAGAAATTGTCCCCTTCGGTACCATAGCGATCCAAACGTTTTTTGCAGATGTCCAAGTGCGCTTGTTTATGCAGCTGTGTGACTTGTTTTGTGGCCCATCTTACACAAGCTTTATGAAACCCAGGTCTGTTGTGGATGATTTCGTAGGCAGAACTGTGACTAATTTTCAGACCATATACCACTTCGTCAATACGTAATCGTCTGTCTAAGAGAATCATTTCACGTGAACGCTCAATAGTTTCTTCATTTGTGGCGGTAAACGGTCGTCCGGCTCCATCGTGCGTAACACTTGCGCCAGCATTTCGGAATTTTTAAATTCATTCGTAGACAATCCGTTGGCGCAGAACACTGTTCCCATACTGTGTAGAAAATCTTCGATGAATTTCGGCCCCTGATACGCCTTCCGACAACAAAAAACGGATCACTGAACATTGCTCTTCTTTGGTGCAAATAGACAGTGGAACAGCCAAGATTAACAGCACGGCAGGGGTAACGAAAGTAACCTAGCAGCTTGAAAGTTGCAAAGATATAACAGCAAATAAAGAAGCTTGCATCATCAACGTGAAACGACACTACCATCAAAATAAACAAAACTACATCGCGGATAATAATTGACTTACGCTGGTATATATTTTGTGTGTGCTGCATTCTAACAAAACACGTGTTCAAACAGTATATGACGGAAACCTATCGCTCCGCGAGACAAGCAACTGTATGTCACGTCCGCAGTTCGTTTGAAAGGCGCACTGAATTGCGCATTCAGGAGAATGTGTACTCGTTTCGACATCCCACTTACATGAACATTTTATCACTAGAACATCCATCTGAAGGCATCCAGTTACTTGCAGCATGTTGCATCCACACCTAAAATTTAAAACGTTTCTGGCTCTGTAATTTAGCGTGACAGAATTTTGATTTAAACTGTTTTGTCTACATTTGGTTCAATCGCATCAGTTATATGACAGAAAAAAGCTATGGTCTAATTTACAAAATATTTATAACTCGTTGTGAAACTGTCTCGAAAAATAACTGAATAAGCGATCTTGATGACTGCCCAGAAAGAGCAACGTTTTTTACGTTAATCTACCTAAATAAACATTCGTTTCAGATCTTATTTGTGATTCACAGAGAAAAACACCTAACTGAAACACCCAGTACATATGAGACGCTCCTGGAAAGATGTTTCTCAGGCACCGGCTAGTACCTCGTCGCAAGGTACTCTGCGTCCTTTTTTCTCTTCCTAACTGATTCAACGTCTCAATAACGTCTACGACTTTTAGGTAGTAGTTCGCTAAGCAGATGGAATGACACAACATGTCTTTAACGTTTGCGGATTTGTTTTTAACAAGAAGGCGAATAACGTGCTGCTTCGCCCGGGGTAACACACAGCCGAAAAAGATATGCAACACCCTAAGAACAAGGTTATTTCATTGACAAATGATGCAACAGGTAGCTCATTACGGGGGAGTATACAGGGTGGAGAAAAATTGTGTCACGAAATTTTAACCCTGGTAGCTGATGCCAGTAGGAACCAAAATTACTGATGTAGTGTAGGACTGACAACGCACCGTTTTTAAACTGCGGCAACTTGGCGCCACGCGCTCCGATTGGCCGTGGGATTGCCCTGTTGCCGTTCTTCGGTTGACGGGCAGCGCTGTGGTCGTCTATTTACACATACAAACGTCCCTCGCCCCGTCACTGCCGCAACGTGATACGCACACGAGTCGAACATGTCTTGCTGTTTGTCTCCACCTCACGTCAGAGGCATTCACAAGTAAGCTCTGCTTCGGAGCACACACACGTCACCTGCGATTTAGTCATACAGGAAGTATTGCGGCACAGTATTGGTTTGAAGAACAACGAGATATGGTTTTTTTTATGGGCTAGCCGACGGTAATGCGTATGAAGCTCGATGGTTGTATCTACATCTACATCCATACTCCGCAAGCCACCTGACGGTTTGTGGCGGAGGGTACCTTGAGTACCTCTATCGGTTCTCCCTTCTATTCCAGTCTCGTATTGTTCGTTGAAAGAAGGATTGTCGGTATGCCTCTGTGTGGGCTCTAATCTCTCTGATTTTATCCTCATGGTCTCTTTGCGAGATATACGTAGGTGGGAGCAATATACTGCTTGACTCTTCGGTGAAGGTATGTTCTCGAAACTTTAACAAAAGCCCGTACCGAGCTACTGAGCGTCTCTCCTGCAGAGTCTTCCACTGGAGTTTATCTATCATCTCCGTAACGCTTTCGCGATTACTAAATGATCCTGTAACGAAGCGCGCTGCTCTCCGTTGGATCTTCTCTATACCTTCTATCAACCCTATCTGGTACGGATCCCACACCGCTGAGCAGTATTCAAGCAGTGGGCGAACAAGCGTACTGTAACCTACTTCCTTTGTTTTCGGATTGCATTTCCTTAGGATTCTTCCAATGGATCTCAGTCTGCCATCTGCTTTACCGACGATCAACTTTATATGATCATTCCATTTTAAATCACTCCTAATGCGTAATCCCAGATAATTTATGGTATTAACTGCTTCCAGTTGCTGACCTGCTATTTTGTAGCTAAATGATAGATCCTTTATCTTTCTGTGTATTCGCAGCATATTACATTTGTCTACATTGAGATCCAATTGCCATTCCCTGCACCATGTGTCAATTCGCTGCATCTCCTCCTGCATTTCAGTACAATTTTCCATTGTTACAACCTCTCGATACACCACAGCATCATCTGCAAAAAGCCTCAGTGAACTTCCGATGTCATCCACCAGGTCATTTATGTATATTGTGAATAGCAACGGTCCTATGACACTCCCCTGCGGCACACCTGAAATCACTCTTACTTCGGAAGACTTCTCTCCATTGAGAATGACATGCTGCGTACTGTTATCTAGGAACTCCTCAATCCAATCACACAATTGGTCTGATAGTCCATATGCTCTTACTTTGTTCATTAAACGACTGTGAGGAACTGTATCGAACGCCTTGCGGAAGTCAAGAAACACGGCATCTACCTGTGAACCCGTGTCTATGGCTCTCTGAGTCTCGTGGACGAATAGTGCGAGCTGGGTTTCACATGACCGTCTTTTTCGAAACCCATGCTGATTCCTACAGAGTAGATTTCTAGTCTCCAGAAAAGTCATTATACTCGAACACAATACGTGTTCCAAAATTCTACAACTGATCGACGTTAGAGATATAGGTCTATAGTTCTGCACATCTGTTCGACGTCCCTTCTTGAAAACGGGGATGACCTGTGCCCTTTTCCAATCCTTTGGAACGCTGCGCTCTTCTACAGACCTACGGTATGTATGAGGAACGGTACCCAGCAAGACGTCACCCACACCCGCAAACGTTTACAGCAATTCACAGGCGAATTGGAGAAACAGGCTCGTTAGCGAGATATCATGGTGATGCTGGAAGACCTCGAACATGACGGGATGATGTATTTGAAGAGACTGTTCTCGAGCGCTTCGAGGGAGAACCTACGACAAGTACTCGAGCTGTTGGACACGATGTGGGGCTCACTCATTGGTTAGTCTGGGAGGTTTTGAGGGATGACGGCCACCATCCATTTAGTATCTACCCCGTTCAAGACCTAAATCCAGTGGCGGACTATGAACACAGGCTAGGGTTTTGCCGGTGGTTTCTGCGACGTGTTGCACATGATCCCGACTTCCCCGCCATTGTGTTGTGTACCAGCGAGTGCACCTTCCATCGGGATGGGTTTTACAACAGTCTAAACGTTCATTACTGGGCAAGAGGAAGTCCTCGCGTGACCTACGTCCACGGACACCAAGAACGATTTTCGCTCAACTTTTGGGCAGGCATTTTGGGTGACCACCTGATCGAGCCGATCCGTCTACCTCCTCGACTTACTGGAGCAAATTACCTTCACTTTTTGCAAGAAATTCTAGCTGGCCTGCTGGAAGATGTTCCCCTGGATATACAGCTATGCATGTGGTTGCAGCATGGTGCGGCGGCCGCACATAGCACTGGCGCTGTTCACGGATATTTAAATGAACTCTTCGACAGCTGGGTAATTGGCAGAGGTGCTTGTAGGACATGGTCCCCGCGATCACCAGAACTCACACCACAGGACTTTTCCTGTGGGGATTCTTCAAGGTTCTAGTTCACCCACCTGGATGCGAACCACTTAGAAACGAAGAGGAATTAATGGATCGCATTCAGCATGCCGCCAATCACATCAGGGCAATGCCAGGAATCCTTGAAAGAGTTCGGCAAAACACCGTTCGAGGTTATCAAGCTTGTGTCGCGTCAGAGGTTCGCCAGTTGGAGGACCTGCTTTAAGTAAACAATGTCCTAGCTACAAAAAAAGGTCCTTTTCAAGGCCGACACAGTTTGTAAACGACTTCCTGTACGTGGTTTTGTTCCTAGTACAGCTTATCATGTAGCTAAAGTGGATGTGTCAGGACCGCAGTGGATTCGCACCCAGGCCCCCAGAGTGGAAGGCTGGCGCGCTACCACCGAATGTGAGCGCCACCTTATATACATCGCGATCTCTGGCAGACAAAGCATTCGTGGTCATGTGTTATCCAGAGCATCCGGCAAAACGGCTATCTCAAGGTCAATCGGCGCGCTTGGCTCCAAGTTTCCATAGTTTGAAAATGATGCATTGTCGCGCAAGTTTCTGCTCTTACAGTCGCAATCAAGACTTTAATAAAGATGACAAAAGTAATGTTAATGTTAACACGGGAGTAGATGTGGTCTAAATAATAAATGATTTACTCATTCTTAACATCACATGACAAAATGTGGCTAAAGAAATGCCACACAAACATTTTTATTTGACAAACGGTTTCAATAATATGGGGTCTACAGGTAACAAAGTAATCAGCTGGGGATCAAGACACCACACTAATCACAACTAATCGCTTTGTCTGACTTCATAAATGTGAATCTGTGGTATGGCCGAAAAACTACGCTGCTATCAAACATCTGTTCTCTACTATTCCACAAAGAGAAATATGGTTCCCAAGATCAAGCTGCTGAGAAGCATATATCGGAGCCCTGAGCCATAGCAGTGAATTCTTTACCCTTCTGCAGATGAGGGCGGGACAGCACTACGCTGTCTCCAACTGCATTCATGGACAGTGACAATCTGTTAATTACAAGCGCGCGTCCGGAAGTATGCAAATATGCAGTCCTGCGTTCGTCTGATTCGGAATGCAGGTACTTCCCTATGAGTTTCTGAAAATCCGGTGGATTCCGGTGTGCCGGTGGACCCACTTGCTGGTCCGCCAAACCAATTTGACTCCGTTACACGACTATGTGTGACACAATAGCTACTAGCGAGATGCCAGTAAAAGAGTGTGATCTTCTCTCAGCTTTCCTCGCCAGCTCATTAGAATAGCACATTTAGATGCTTACACTACACCCACTTCAGCTGAAGCCAATTACGAGCTGGAGCTCGCCATTCGAAGCTGGGAGGCCACTCCCTGCTCTGCGCACACAGATTTGACCAACCAGGGACTTTAAAAAAAAATTAATCGGGTTCAAATGTCTCTGAGCACTATGCGACTTAACTTCTGAGGTCATCAGTCGCCTAGAACTTAGAACTAATTAAACATAACTAACCTAAGGACATCACACACAACCATGCTCGAGGCAGGATTCGAACCTGCGACCGTAGCGGTCGCTCGGCTCCAGACTGTAGCGCCTAGAACCGCACGGCCACTCCGGCCGGCAATTAATCGGGAAAGAAGGGGAAAAGATTCAGCTTTGCGACCTCTTTCCCACGCGTTTACGTCATGTCTGTTTCCTAAAAGCATGACCTGGATGGAACCACAGCCCTCCATAAAAACATCGTTGTCTCTCCTGTTGCGTCCATTTCGAACTATCCAAAGAACATAAACTCGCTAAAAGACCCGCTCCTTCATAGATGTGTTTTGTAGCAGAGTCTGTACGCCAGGGAGGCATTTTTCTGTCCCACGGAAATCCGTAGAAACTCCCAGGTGTCTCACCGGCTTCCTACCTAACAAGGGCCCATTCTCTGCTTTGTTGCCAGTCATCAATGCTCTGCTCACAGCTCCAGCGACTCCTTGGTGCTAGTCAGCCTACCTGTACACGGCCGCTAACCCACTGGCGCCACCCAATGTCTCTGCACAATGAGACGAAGGGACGTGGCAGTTCACAAACATTTTCACCCAGGTTCCACAGAAAAAACGCTCTTCTCAGCCCTCAGCTGCCGTACACTTTTACTGCAGTCAATCAGCTTGGCACCCTCCTCCTTTGAACTCAGATAAATTTTATTTATTCGTTCGGCATATACAAGGCAAATATTACAGTGTCATTACAATCCACCAGGAAATTACAACACTACACAATGCTACTTATAGTTTTGAGCCAATCTATGGCTAAGTCAGGCAGGTAATGTAGGTCCTTCAGTTCACCACTATATCCTACCACTTCACACACCAGTAGGTGGTCCATTGTCAGGATTTCACCACATTCACACACGGGACTCTCCGCAAGTCCCCACTTATTCATTTTATGTTTGCATCTTCCCACGCTTGTTCTAAGGCGATTTGAGGCAACCCAGAGCTTCCGAGGGAGATCAAAACCGTTTATCTTCTTGCTGGGGTCATCGATAAGCTTTTCGTTCTTGTGTGTCCCTTTGCGCCATGATTCCCCCCAGGCTAGCTTTGGATCGAAGTCCTGTAATTCCAAAAGGGGGACCTAGATTTTAGCCTGTTGATGGGTGATAAGTCTTGGTGTATAGGGAGTTCTGGATTGTGTACGATCTTCCTATATATTCTTGAGGTCGCCATGGAGCGCCTTATATCAGAGGGTTCTATGTTTGCAAGGACTGGGAGCCATTCACATGGGGTAGCCCTAAGTGTGCCTGAGATAATTCTCATCGTCTCTTTCAATTGGGTGTCTACTTTATTTACATGCGCACTTTTCGCCCAGACTGGTGAACAATATTCAGCCACGCTGTACACGAGGGCTAATGCTGACGTCCTTAGTGTATTAGCTCCGCACCCCCATGATGTTCCGGCCAGTTTAGACATAATGGCATTTCGAGATTTTAATTTCTGTTTGGTGTCTTCCAGATGGGAGCTATACGTTAGTGTGCGGTCTAATTTTACTCCCAGATATTTGGGCTTATCTTCATGTCTGATACGCCGGTCATTCAGGGAAAGCTGTAGTTTCCTGCTTAAAGCTCTGTTATTAAGGTGCATTATGTTACTGGTCGTTTTATTGGGGTTGGGATGCAAATGCCACTTAAGGTAGTAGGTGTTCAACGCTTCAAGGTCCGCATTCAATGTTTTTTTCAAGATCTTCGAAATTTTTGCTTTGGTAAGCGATGGCCAGATCATCCGCATACGCAAATTTACACGACCTGGTGCTCGGCATATCAGATATGTATAAATTAAAAAGGGTCGGCGCCAGGGCTGACCCCTGCGGCAGGCCATTGTTTATGACCATGCTTTTGCTGCTCTTTCCATGGAGATAGACCTTGATCTTCCTGCCTGTCAGCATATTTTTTAGTAATGTGTACGTCTGATTGCATTTGATAATTCGAGTAAGCTTCAGCTGTAGTCCTTCGGTCCAGACAGTGTCATAGGCTGATGTAAGATCTATTAATACCAGGCCCGTTTTCAGCTTGTTCTGATAGCCTTTCTCTATACGAGGTGCGGCTAGAAAAAAAACGGACTGATGCTGGAAAAAACATTTATTTACAATTATTTACAATTTCATGTTATCTCCTTCAATGTACTCTCCTCCTCGGTCTCTACACCGCTCCATACGAATTTTCCAGTGTTCATAGCAATGCTGCAGATCATTTTCGGTAAGTCCATACATTACTTCCGTCGCTTTTTCTTTTACTGCTTCAACAGTCTCAAATCTAGTTCCTTTCAAAGCTGACTTGACTTTAGGGAAAAGAAAAAAGTCACAGGGGCCAAATCAGGTGAGTAGGGTGGATGATCTAAGATGGAAATGTTGTGTTTTGCCAAAAACGTCTTCACTGTCAACGCACTGTGAGCTGGGGCATTGTCTTGGTGAAGGATCCATGACTTTTTTCTCCACAAATCGTTCCGTTTTCTCCGCACTCGCTCACGTAGGGTAGCCAGGACGCTAATGTAGTAATGCTGATTCACTGTTTGTCCCTCTGGTACCCAATCAATGTGCACAATCCCTTTGATGTCAAAAAAACAATCATCATTGCCTTGAATTTCGATTTTGCCATTCGTGCTTTTTTTTGTCATGGAGAACCAGGAGTTTTCCAATGCATCGATTGGCGTTTAGTTTCGGGATCGTAAGTAAAAAACCACGATTAATCGCAAATAATAACATTTTGTAAGAAAGTGGGATCACTTTCAATGTTTTCCAGGATGTCAGAACAAATCATTCTTCGGCGTTCCTTCTGTTCAATTGTGAGACACTTTGGAACCATTTTTGAACACACTTTGTTCATGTTGAAACTTTCATGAAGAATCTGCCTAACACTTTCCTTGTCAACTCCTGTTAACTCAGACACTGCTCTGATTGTTAAACGGCGATCTTGTCGAACAAGTTTACCGATTTTTTCAATGTTTGCATCTGTTTTTGCTGACAATGGTCTGCCAGTGCGAGTGTCATCACTGGTGTCTTCGCGGCCATCTTTAAATCGTTTAAACCACTCAAACACTTGTGTTCGCGATAAACAATCATCGCCGTACACTTGTTGTAACATTACAAACGTTTCACTTGCAGATTTTCCTAGTTTGAAACAAAATTTGATGTTAACACGCTGTTCTTTCTGTACACTCAACATTTTCCGACGCACAGACAAAACGTCAACTACTTACAACAGACGCCACGGGCAGACTGAGTGCAGGAGGCAGATGAAACTCGAGCAGTAGGCGGAGCGAGAGTCACGTGACAGGCCACGCGACTTTCAGCCTTATTGCATTCGTTTTATTGTTTCACCAGTACTAGTCCGTTTTTTTCTAGCCACACCTCGTATTCGTTGTAAGGGACAAAACTTGTTCACAGCAGTTCCTTCCCACACGGAACCCTGCTTGATAGTCCGGGAGGTTCGCCTCAATGTATGGTGCTAGTCTGGCCAGTAATATTCTCTCAAATAGTTTGTAAGAGGTACAAAGCAGTGAGATCGGTCTATAGTTCTTTGGATTACCTCCAGCCTCCCCTGGTTTCAGTACCGCTATCAACTTAGCTTCTTTCCATAACTTCGGGAGTGCACCTGATTTAATGCATTCCGTGAAGAGCTTGGCCATCCATTTCCTCCCAATGGGTCCCAGCTCCCTCAGAAATTCTGGGAGGATTTCGTCGGGTCCGGCTGCTTCCCCTGTTTTCATTAGTGTTAGGGCCTGGGTAATCTCCTCGACGTCCACTGCTTTCACAATATCTAGATTAGTTGGATTATTGGCTAATTCCTTGGTTAGGTTCTTGGAGATCCTTTTCTTCTCCTCAGTCTTCAGGCGTATTTTGGAGGTCTGTTTCATGGCAGTCGCTATTTCGGATGGGCCCACACCCGCGGCCGATCTTCGTGGTGTTGTGGCACCACCCAGTTTCCGCAGTAGACCCCAGCTCCTCCTGCTAGAATGGGTAAAGTCCAGATTCTCCATTGCCATCTTCCACCTGTTCCTACGTTCCTCGTTCATAGTGTTGATCAGTCGTTCTGCAGTCTCGTCCTCCCCACTCCTCTCATACTGCTCTAACAATGACTCGCACTCCTCTGACCAGCAAGGAATGTATTCCCTCCGGACCCCTCGGGGGATAGCCTTTAGGGCCCCTTTATATATCAGGTTTACAAACCTTTGGTAGTTCTCTGGACTTCGTGGTATTCGATAAAGCTTACCGCTATTCCTTCAGTAGAGCACACAAGCAAGAGCGTTAAATACTGCGAACCATTTCATCATATGAATCGTAACCAGCATAGCAACCAGGTAATGAAGATCATCTTCCCTAAGAATATTAAGCATTATGACACCATATTAGAAGTGAGAGTGCCCTCGAGTCTCTCAGTCAACCTACACAACATTAGTAATCTTGGTTCCTGCTGGCATCAACTTTCCACGGTTTCGTGACACAATATTTCTCCACCCTGTATAATAACAAATTTTGACCAAATGAAATACACATGTCACATTGAAGAGTGTCCAAATTGTGGCATCAATATACAGTGCACCTCACAATCGGTGGCAATACAGGCACGTATTGGCACATGCAAATGTTCATAAAGGTGTCAAGTGGCATTCTGAGATAGACTTTCCCAAGCACCTCGTGCCTTCTTTTGGAATTCGGTACTGGTTCTCGCAGGCTCTGGAGAACGAGTAAGTTCCTGCTTCTTAAGTGCGATAAGAGTTTAATTGACGAGATATCTAGTTATCTTGCTGACCACGGCAGTCGTTTCACACCCCAACGAACACATTATGTCACGGGACCCTTATGTGGATGCGCATTGGTCTGCTGAAGAAGAACATCAAGTTACTGTTGTGTCACCGCCAGACACCACACTTGATAGGTGGTAGCCTTTAAATCGGCCGCGGTCGGACCCGCGTGTCACCACTATCAGTGATTGCAGACCGAGCGCCGCCACACGGCAGGTCTAGTCTGGACAGACTTCCTAGCACTCGCCCCAGTTGTACAGCCGACTTTGCTAGCGATGGTTCACTGTCTACATACGCTCTCATTTGCCGAGACGACAGTTTAGCATAGCCTTCAGCTACGTCATTTGCTACGACCTAGCAAGGCGCCATATTCAGTTACTATTGAGATTGATATTGTGAATCATGTACCTTCAAGAGTGACGTTCATCATTAATGGATTAAAGTTAAGTATGAAACTAATTACGTCCGCTTTCTGAATTCTCATTCCTTGTCATGTTCCAGACCTCACGTCAGTATAGTTCTTCCCTCCTCACGCCAGCCTGCGTGAACTACGACGCGTGCATTTCGGCCTCCTCTAGTCACACGGTGTTGGCTCTTCAGCCAACACAACAGTTCCCATCGACGGAATGGCAGTAGCACATAGATAACAGTCTGCGCAATGCAGCGATCGCTGGCTACTTTATCCCACAGAAACGCCATAGTTAATGTGGCCATGACTTGTAAATGATGGCCCCCATACCATGAGGCCTGTGATGAAATCTGTGTGCCGAGGGCGAATGCATTCCTGAAAAAGCATTTCACCAGGTCTACGGCACACTCTTGTATGCTCATCTCTCGCATACAAGTGGAATCTACACTCATCACTGAAGATAATTCCACTCTCCCTTTACGATACCAGACGAGTGGCGTCCTTGAGAACCCGACCAGGGGCACCATTGATCTTACTCTTGCTGCAAGCTGTGTCCCTGGTGAGACAGCGTGTGCCCAATTTCGTCCCTGGATGACGTTTGGTCGACCAGCACTCCTCGCACAACACGTCGATGTGGACGTGCTCCTCTGCCATGCGGACGTCCAGTACCTGGTCTACGGGTGTGGGAATGTTCTACAAACTACTGATCAAAGCAGCGACATCGTACCGGAGTCCAACATGTGCAGTACTCGGTCTATATGTCCACCCAGCTTCCTGCAGGCGCACAACGTCTCTCTGTTCAAATGGCTGAAGCTGTTCAAGAAGAATACATACTCATAGGTGGGGTACGGTTGTATCCCATAATGCATGTTGCAACACAGTGTAACGCGACATCCTCCTCTAGCGTTACTTTCCCTCAATAGTAGTTGTCGATACCACTATTATTTTTCGAATTCTGAACAGGTCAGTATTATCTCACTTGTTTTTCTGAAAACTTCCATATAATTTTATACGCAGTATGTTATATTTGAAGTTAAAATTTATGAAAATGTATTACTTTATAAAGTATTTCAGTCTCGGTGTTACAATCGATAAGTACTACTTCTGAATGTACAGATAATTTTTTTTAGAAATATAAATTACGAAATATTTGCACACTTAAAATTTCTATTATTAATTACGCAATCTTGTACTGTTTACTATATTAATTTCTGGATTCATTTATGAAATAAGGGCGCCTTGCCACGGTTCGCGCGGCTCACCACGTCGAAGGTTCGAGTCCTCCCTCGGGCATAGGCGTGTGTGTTGTCCTTAGAGTGAGTTAGTTTAAGTTAAGTAGTGTGTAAGCCTAGGGACCGATGACCTCAGCAGTTTCGTCCCATGGGAACTTACCAAAAATTTCCAGAATTTTAATAATGTAACGAAAACTAGTAGGATTTCATTTGTTACGAAAAATTGTTAACCGTTTGGAATATTCTGATTTCCGCAGAGTGTGGGAGCCGTAATCTTGCCACTGATGTGATCGGACGTATTTTTGAATTTTTGTGCGAACAATGTTATTTCGGCTTTGTTAATGTGAAACATCAAATGTTCAGATGTTCAAGTGTTTGTGAAATCTTATGGGACTTAACAGCTAAGGTCATCAGTCCCTAAGCTTAGACACTACTTAACTTAAATTATCCTAAGGACAAATACACACACCCATACCCGAGGGAGGACTCGAACCTCCGCCGGGACCAGCCACACAGTCCATGAAAACATCAAAATACTGTATGATACAATAAAATGTGAGAAAATATATTTTCATGAAAAATGCTGCAACAACAATTTTCAAATTTATTTAGATCAAACCAACGGTGAGGACCTGATGTGAGATTCTTAGCTTCAAAAAATGGCTCTGAGCACTATGGGACTCAACATCTGAGGTCATCAGTCCCCTAGAACTTAGAACTACTTCAACCTAACTAACCTAAGGACATCACACACATCCATGCCCGAGGCAGGATTCGGACCTGCGACCGTAGCGGTCACGCGGTTCCAAACTGAAGCGCCTAGAACCGTTTTAGCTTCAAGAATCAGACCCCTGCACAAGAAGAACTGGAGCCATCTCAGCATGATAAGCTAAGTAAACTTGAAAGTTTCTTGTAATCTTCGCGCCTCGCAAATCTTCATAAAAGACTTTGTTTGGACTGGACACTGTTTAATGTGGACAATAGATGGAATTCGGGCGGATGGGGAGATTACAACTGTTCACCTCTAAACTCAACACAGTTACTGCCTGCAGCGACGAAACAGAGAGTGCATAGGCTGGCCATCAGAGCGCCATCTCATCACCGATGACCATGAGAAATGAAACACTAAAACCCTTCAATATTCACTTATTATTACTCAAGTACCACTGAATGCAGTCCTTGAGGGAGTTGTAGACACTTGTCAGAAGCGACACTTGTGAGAAACTGGAATGTGGCGACACTTGTGAGAAATCCGGGATGCTAAGGGACCGCCATAGGGTGTGTCTTTGCGCCACTACCCGCTCGGCCACCATCTGCTGCCGCTTGGTGTGACTGAGCGCTCGGCTTGTGCCGGCCCGGGGAGCTGCCGAGGGACATTCACACTCCTCCAGTGGAGCCAGGTTACATTATTTTTTTGGGCAAGAAAAGAGTAGCCTTTGTCAAATTAGAAATCGGAACTGATTTGCCCCCACGATATCATGTCAACCATTAGTTGCAGCATAGTTATGCGAAGACCATTTACATTGGAATTTTTGTTCTGATTAATCTTACATAGGGCATAATTTTCACTCAACCTCACACTTAACGATGTATTTTACAGAAACTATAGAAACCGAAAATGTTTTCCATCATTCAACCCCTAACCCAGAATTTGATATGACAGGAGTGGCAACCTTTTGCCGTATATTAAGAGGAGCCAACTAAAGAATTTGGTTTTTGGTAGAAACTTTTTCTTTAATTATTTCGAAATAAACTTCAATTTTTCTGTACAACGCAGGGAAGTGTACTGAGGTCTAATGTGAGTCCTGCTAGCAATTAGCGTTAAGGAATGTAATTTATTCATTGAAACAAGATGTATTCATCGTCCACGCAAACATGTTGATGTTGTGGTCTTCAGTCCTGAGACTGGTTTGATGCAGCTCTCCATACTACTCTATCCTGTGTAAGCTTCTTCATCTCCCAGTACGTACTGCAACCTACATCCATCTGAATCTGCTTAGTGTATTCATCTCTTGGTCTCCCCCTACGATTTTTACCCTCCACGCTGCCCTCCAATACTAAATTGGTGATCCCTTGATGCCTCAGAACATGTCCTACCAACCGATCCCTTCTTCTGGTCAAGTTGTGCCACAAACTCCTCTTCTCCCCAATACTATTCAGTTCCTCCTCATTAGTTATGTGATCTAGCCATCCAATCTTCAGCATTCTTCTTTAGCACCACATTTCGAAAGCTTCTATTCTCTTCTTGTCCAAACTATTTACCGTCCATGTTTCACTTCCATACATGGCTACAATCCATACAAATACTTTCAGAAATGACTTCCTGGCACTGAAATCTATACTCGATGTTAACAAATTTCTCTTCTTCAGAAAAGCTTTCCTTGCCATTGCCAGTCTACATTTTATATCCTCTCTACTTCGACCATCATCAGTTATTTTGCTCCCCAAATAGCAAAACTCCTTTACTACTTTAAGTGTCTCATTTCCTAATCTAATACCCTCAACATCACCCGACTTAATTCGACTACATTCCATTATCCTCGTTTTGCTTTTGTTGATGTTCATCTTATATCCTCCCTTCAAGACACCATCCATTCCGTTCAACTGCTCTTCCAAGTCCTTTGCTGTCTCTGACAGATTTACAATGTCATCGGCGAACCTCAAAGTTTTTGTTTCTTCTCCATGGATTTCAATACCTACTCCGAATTTTTCTTTTGTTTCCTTTACTGCTTGCTCAATATACAGATTGAATAACATCGGGGAGAGGCTACAACCCTATCTTACTCCCTTCTCAACAACTGCTTCCCTTTCATGTCCTTCGACTCTTATAACTGCCATCTGGTTTCTGTACAAATTGGAAATAGCCTTTCGCTCCCTGTATTTTACCCCTACCACCTTTAGAATTTGAAAGAGAGTATTCCAGTCAACATTATCAAAAGCTTTCTCTAAGTCTACAAATGCTAGAAACGTAGGTTTGCCTTTCCTTAATCTTTCTTCTAAGATAAGTCGTAAGGTCAGTATTGCCTCACGTGTTCCAGTATTTCTACGGAATCCAAACTGATCTTCCACGAGGTCGGCTTCTACTAGTTTTTCCATTCGTCTGTAAAGAATTCGTGTTAGTATTTTGCAGCTGTGGCTTATTAAACTGATTGTTCGGTAATTCTCACATCTGTCAACACCTGCTTTCTTTGGGATTGGAATTATTATATTCTTCTTGAAGTCTGAGGGTATTTCGCCTGTTTCATACATCTTGCTCACCAGATGGTAGAGTTTTGTCAGGACTGGCTCTCCCAAGGCCGTCAGTAGTTCCAATGGAATGTTGTCTACCCCAGGGGCCTTGTTTCGACTCAGGTCTTTCAGTGCTCTGTCAAACTCTTCACGCAGTATCGTATCTCCCATTTCATCTTCATCTACATCCTCTTCGATTTCCATAATATTGTCCTCAAGTACATCGCCCTTGTATAGACCCTCTATATACTCCTTCCACCTTTCTGCTTTCCCTTCTTTGCTTGGAACTCGTTTTCCATCTGAGCTCTTGATGTTCATACAAGTGGTTCTCTTATCTCCAAAGGTCTCTTTAATTTTCCTGTAGGCAGTATCTATCTTACCCCTAGTGAGATAAGCCTCTACATCCTTACATTTGTCCTCTAGGTATCCCTGCTTAGCCATTTTGCACTTTCTGTAGATCTCATTTTTGAGACGTTTGTATTCCTTTTTGCCTGCTTCATTTACTGCATTTTTATATTTTCTTATTTCATCAATTAAATTCAATATTTCTTCTGTTATCCAAGGATTTCTACTAGCCCTTGTCTTTTTACCTACTTGATCCTCTGCTGCCTTCACTACTTCATCCTTCAGAGCTACCCATTCGTCTTCTACTGTATTTCTTTCGCCCATTCCTGTCAATTGTTCCCTTATGCTCTCCCTGAAACTCTGTAGAACCTCTGGTTCTTTCAGTTTATCCAGGTCCCATCTCCTTAAATTCCCACCTTTTTGCAGTTTCTTCAGTTTTAAACTACAGGTCATAACGAATGGATTGTGGTCAGAGTCCACATCTGCCCCTGCAAATGTCTTACAATTTAAAACCTGGTTCCTAAATCTCTGTCTTACCACTATATAATCTATCTGATATCTTTTAGTATCTCCAGGGTTCTTCTATGTATACAACCTTCTATCATGATTCTTAAACCAAGTGTTAGCTATGATTAAATTGTGCTCTGTGCAAAATTCTACCAGGCGGCTTCCTCTTTCATTTCTTAGCCCCAATCCATATTCACCTACTACGTTTCCTTCTCTCCCGTTTCCTACACTCGAATTCCAGTCACCCATGACTATTAAATTTTCGTCTCCCTCATAGTCAAACATATATCGTTTATAATATTCTCTACACAAAATGCTGACTGTGATTGTTAGAAAAGCTATGACTTTTCAGACTTCATTAGTGAATCTTTTACAATTTGCAAGAGACATTTAGCCTACTTTGTGTCGTTTCCAGAGAACACCACGAGGAGGTAGTCTCTCTTCACCCCGCACTATATTTATTTCCAATATTTACAGGATGATTATTTGTTTACAATTTTTACAATAGGGCATTCGGCGTGAACTGAACGCATTTTCAATATTTACATGAGTTGCTGTAGCTTCAGCCATTTCCTTTTCATTGTAATTTCTGTACATAAGGCACGCAAGTAAGAAATGATTTTATATAGCCGTCAACCTGTAAGGGTCTTAAAAACTATCTCATCTGTCTTAATTGCGGACTTCTTTCTTCTTTTCCCTCCTAGATTTAATACTAGTCGTTGCCCATGATATTCTGCGTCTTCTCTGAGAATTTTTACTAAGGAGTAAAAATTTGGATGAACGTTCGAAATTAATGTATTTATCCTCCGATTGCATCCTGCTGGAACATTGTTGGTGCGGTGACGCCTTCCTGCGGAGTTCCATATATCTCTTGGCATGTCTTCATTATCCAGCCGTCGTTGAACAAAAATCCTGCAGTTTTTCATTATATGGCGTGCTCTCCTAAATGCATAGCCACCCATCATCTAACATGTCCGGAGGAATGTGAGCCAAAGCGGAACACAATCTTATGTGAAAACAAATTTCCTCGTTTTCCTTGTAGGCGGCAACAAGGCCGCAATTCTGCACTTGCCTCCACAAGCACTGATTGAAATGGCAGTTGGAACCATTATCTTTGCATCAGGAAACGAATGTGTTACTGATTGGATGATTGCAGCTTCAAAATCCATCATGATAGCTGTAGAATTCCATCCAGGTACGTTGCTCTCAACAGCGGTGAAAAAGTGATCATACGTTTCTCGCTTTTTATTCGTTAGCAAGGCGTACACGGTTGGAACTGTGTTTGTTTCCTCCTCAGAACTAGAAAAATCGGCATGAACAATAAATAACTGTCCAAACTGCTTGCTGGATTTTTTTGAACGTTCCAGCGTTGTGGGTAAAATCTTCTCAGGTATTGTTGAAAGGAAAGTGCGAGTATTAGTTGAGGACCAGTTGGATGAAAATCAGTGTGTGTTTAGGCCTCTTAGAGGTTGTCAGGACCAGAAGTTTAGCTTACGGCAAATAATGGAGAAGTGTTATGAGTGGAACAGGGAATTGTATCTATGCTTTATAGATCTAGAAAAGGCATATGACCGGGTTCCTAGGAGGAAGTTATTGTCTGTTCTACAAGATTATGGAATAGGAGGCAAACTTTTGCAAGCAATTAAAGGTCTTTACATGGATAGTCAGGCAGCAGTTACAGTTGACGGTAAACTGAGTTCATGGTTCAGAGTAGTTTCAGGGGTAAGACAAGGCTGCAACCTGTCTCCACTGTTGTTCATATTATTTATGGATCATATGTTGAAAACAATAGACTGGCTGGGTGAGATTAAGATATGTGAATACAAAATAAGCAGTCTTGCATATGCGGATGACTTAGTTGTGATGGCAGATTCGATTGAAAGTTTGCAAAGTAATATTTCAGAGCTAGATCAGAAATGTAAGGACTATGGTATGAAGATTAGCATCTCCAAAACGAAAGTAATGTCAGTGGGAAAGAAATATAAACGGATTGAGTACCAAATAGGAGGAACAAAGTTAGAACACGTGGACGGTTTCAGGTACTTAGGATGCATATTCTCACAGGATGGCAGCACAGTGAAAGAACTGGAAGCGAGGTGTAGCAAAGCTAATGCAGTGAGCGCTCAGCTACGGTCTACTCTCTTCTGCAAGAAGGAATTCAGTACCAAGACTAAGTTATCTGTGCACCGTTCAATCTTTCGACCAACTTTGTTGTATGGGAGCGAAAGCTGGGTGGGTTCAGGTAACCTTATCAACAAGATTGAGGTTACGGATATGAAAGTAGCTAGGATGATTGCAGGTACTAGTAGATGGGAACAATGGCAGGATGGTGTCCACAATGAGGAAATCAAAGAAAAACTGGGAATGAACTCTATAGATGTAGCAGTCAGGGCGAACAGGCTTAGATGGTGGGGTCATGTTACACGCATGGGAGAAGCAAGGTTACCCAAGAGACTCATGGATTCAGCAGTAGAGGGTAGGAGGAGTCGGGGTAGACCGAGGAGAAGGTACCTGGATTCGGTTAAGAATGATTTTGAAGTAATAGGTTTAACATCAGAAGAGGCACCAATGTTAGCACTGAATAGGGGATCATGGAGGAATTGTATAAGGGGGGCTATGCTCCAGACTGAACGCTGAAAGGTATAATCAGTCTTAAATGATGATGATGATGATGATGATGATGATGATCCATCGACAAAGAACGAATTGCAGTCTGTTAAACAGAATTTTCCCCCTTCGCTGGCCAACACCAATATCCTATCATTTGCTCCTCTGTCGTCATCAGCAAGTAAAAATTTGCTCCCATCGTTCATTAACAAATGATGTTCCTGCAGCACCGGTCGGATCTTGTGTCGATCCCATGCTTTTTGCCTGATGCGTTGCAGCGATCGTTTTGCACTCCTGTGTGGCGGCAGTGATGTTGACAATGCAGTACTGAACTGCGGTGCGCTACCTGTTTGGTGTCCCTGTAGACCGCCCGCCACCTGTTAGGCCGGGTCTCCTCACTAATGTCGCTCCTCACAACAGTCGCTCCTCACAAGTGCCGCAACCCCCCTTGAGGCAGCGCATTTGATATAGGATTAAGAGCTACGAAAGTAGAAGCGTATAAGCAGTACTCCAGCACGTGATTCCCACACGGTGTGGGGACAAGTACGGTGTCGAGAGTCTTTGTCGTATAAATGCTGGTAGCCTACCTCGGTTGTAGAACGAATGATGTCGGTGGAGAAGTGGTCCTACTCGTAGCGTTCTTTGTACACGGTGTCCTAACTAAACAGAGAGTAGTGCACGTAGTGTGGAGGAGTCTGTCGCATAGCGAGGAGCCAGCAGCGGCAGCGCGTGTGGGGGTCAGCGGCAGTGGGCGCCGCCGCCCCATTGCAGTCGGCAGACACATGTGCGGCGCTCGCGGACAATGGCCGGCCACATTAACGCGGCTGCCGCTTTGTCGCCGGCCAGCCACTCCCCCGCCAGCGGAGACATAACTTACTGCCGGGCGGGCAGCGCGGGCCCCACAATGTGGCCGGCTGCCCTCCCCCGCACACCGCTAAGGCGAGCTGTCGGACCCACAGTGTCCGCCAGAAACCCGTGTCCTCTCCTCCTACCTGCAGTCCGGGAGAATCGTCCGCAATAACTATGCTTTCCCGCGACAACTACATCACCCCACATTGACGTGCTCCCTAACATATTGAAACTACGAGGGTGAGTCAAATCAAAACATTAAATTTTTAAAAAATATTATTTGTTGTACAGAAGTGGTACAAAGCTGTGTTACTTGTAACAACAACGACTCTGTACTATTATACATACAAGTAAATCTGTTCATCTGATGTTCTGATTTCATTTCTTTTTGTTTCATGCCATTATGTTAAGAAAACCGTAAATAAGTTTCAATGTGAATATTAATGTTTATGTCAAATGTCAAGTAATATTGTTGAAGTGTCGGCAGAATTGCCAACACTGTTTTTAGAGGAGGCCGAATTGCACGCTATAAGCTCACGCAGGCGGGCCTGAGGTCTGAAACAGGATACGTAATGAAAGCTATAAAGAAAAGTACGTAGCTTCTGGAATACTTAACTTTAATCCACATTTGTAGAACAACGCTCTTGATACATTCATTAATAGACTCTCAATATCTATACTGGTAATGGCGCCTTGCTAGGTCGTAGCAAATGTAGCTGAAGGCTATGCTAACTATCGTCTTGGCAAATGAGAGCGTAATTCTCAGTGAAACATGGCTAGCAACGTCGGCTGTACAACTGTGGCGAGTGCTAGTACGTCTCTCTAGACCTGCCGTGTGGCGGCGCTCGGTCTGCAATTACTGACAGTGGCGACACGCGGGTCCGTCGTACACTAGCGGACCGCGGCCGATTTAAAAGCTACCACCTAGCAAGTGTGGTGTCTGGCGGTGACACCACCATTGGAATAGAATTGAAATGTAACAAATGTTGAAACTGTTGTTAGATGTTTAAAATTGTAACTGTGCGTCTGGTCCATACGTAGGCAATGTGTTAGCATATGTAGGATGCAAAACCTCGGGTGAATACCCGGTCTGTCAGAGAGCGGTAAAAGGTGGATGGCAGGCGAGAGCGGGAAAATGTGCGCGGGCACTGCATGGCACAACGGGCTCAGTAGTAGCAGTAGTTGGAATTTCGCACTGGTTTGAGCAACACCATCTGGAGCGAGAAGGCTCTCCTGGAAGACATAGCTTCACTGAGCCTCGGGTATGCCGTTCCAACGCCCACACAGCACGGCAAAATTCCATAGTCACTAAATGGAAAAGTATTGCTACGCCAAGAAGAAATAAAGTGCCGATACCTCAAGAGCCATAGCTGTGGTTGTATGTATGCTCCGTGCCTCGCTATCTTGCCGCCCGCCAACCGCCGCATCGATACTAGCAGGTTGAAACTTTTAGTACTGTGTTCGTATGGATCAGAGAGTGAACTGTGTTTGTTTCGTGCAATAATAACCTAAATTTTACCAGAACTTTTCCATCATTCAATTATTCTCACAACTAACCGAGACAGGGTCCTTTCCAAACGTTGTGCAATCCGAGTGTCACGAAATGAAAATTAAAAATTGTGTTAATAATAATTATTTCCAGAATGAGATATATTAGATTGGTGTTTAAGGAAATGTTTTTTTAATGAATAATTAAATGAATAGCGAAGGTCTGACGAAATCGAAAGATAACTTTGGTATTGATATAGTAATGAAGGTTATTATTTCGAGCAGATTTAAAGGAATTTAAATGAGCAGTAAATAAGATGAAAAGAGTAGTAACTTATATACTGGAAATCTTGAATGAATAATAAATTCAGTAATTATTTTTTTAAATACAGCGATCGTAACAGTTTCAGGATCCCCCCTTCTTTCATTTGAATTCTGAAATGTTCTAAATTGGTTTGACCACCAAAAGTTAATATAAAAGTCAAAATTTATCAGTGTTTTATCTTTACCAAAATTGACATTTTTTGTGTGGCATGAAAGTACAATTTCTAGGGCAACCTATGCCCGATTTTAATCAGATTCATAGACAGTGTAAAGTTTTGTAATAAACATTATAGTTTAGTGTTATGTATTCATGATTTTCCATATCAGTACAGAACGTGAAACTTTCAGTTCAATAGATTTTCTGGTTCTAAAATTCTACTATATTAAGCAGCGTTACAACTTGTTGTTTTGCATGAATATGTACCAACTTGTACAGGGAAGAAACTCAATTAATGCCTACTTAGGCTCGCGACCGTATTATTGTCACATTGGTAGCATCTTCTGGATTGCTTTTGGTCCATCCTGACGTGTGATTGCATTTCGAACTTACTTGAGGTATCATTGTTATTACAGAGTGGATGTAAGTCTGATTTGCCTCCATTCAGGCACACGCGGTCGATATCTACGCGAAAATCCTTCCTCATAAGGTGAATATCGCTCACTTACCATAGCACAGGCTTTAACGAGTACTGTGTCATGGAGGTTACACACTTTTCAACATAATCTCCCCCACGCTCAGTGCAAGTCCCAACGCTGACAACGTGCATAAATTCCTTTAGAAAAAAAAATTCTTTTGGTAGTCCGCGCAACCACTCGTGCACCGCGTGGCGTATCTCTTCATCAGAACGGAACTTCTTTCCTCCCATTGCGTCTTTGAGTGGTCCAAACACATGGAAATCACTTGGAGCAAGGTCTGGTGAGTATAGTGGATGAGAAAGACACTCAAAATGCAGGTCTGTAATTGTTGCAACTGTTGTACGGGCAGTGTGGGGCCTTGCATTGTCACATTGCAAACGGACACCTGCTGCCAGCAATCCACGTCGCTTTGATTTGATTGAAAGCCGCAGATGATTTTTAGGAGATCTGTGTATGATGCACTGGTGACAGTGGTCCGTCTAGGCATGTAATGCTCCAACAGGACGCCTTTTCCGTCCCAAAAGAGAGTCAGCATAACCTTCCCTGCTGATGGTTCTGTTTGAAACTTGTTTGGTTTCGGTGATGAGGAATAGCGCCATTCCTTGCTCGCTCTCTTCGTTTGCGGTTGGTGATAGTGAACCCAGGTTTCGTTCCCAGTAACGACTCTTGCAAGGAAGCCGTCACCTTCTCGTTCAGAGCGCCGAAGAAGTTCTTCACAAGCATCAACATGTCGTTCTCTCATTCCAGTAGTCAGCTGCCGTGGCACCCATCTTGCAGACACTTTGTGAAACTGGAGCACATCATGCACAATGTGGTGTGCTGACCCATGACTTATCTGTAAACATGCTGCAATGTCATTCAGTGTCACTCGGCGTATTTCTTTCACTATGGCTTCAACTCCTGCAATGTTCTGTGGAGTCACAACTCGTTGTGCGGGACCTGGACGAGGAGCATCTTCCTCTGAAGTCACACCATTTGCGAACTTCCTACTCCATCCGTAGACTTGCTGCTGTGACAAACATGAATCACCGTACGGAACCTTATTTCGTCGATGAATTTCAACTGGTTTCACACCTTCACTACGCAAAAACCGAATAACGGAATGCTGTACTTCCCTGGTGCAAGTAGCAAGTTGGGCGGCCATCTTTATACTGACACTGCGACGGTATGTGTGCATCTGCACTATGCTGCCACCTACAGGCCATTCTGCAGGCTGTTTGTAGCAAGCTTACCAACTTACAGGATAACGGCGTGGAATTTCGATTCCTTATTACAAATTTAAGGTTTTCATTTGACTGACCCTCGCAAATAAGAAAGAAGACTACCCTTAACCGGGATGACTTTCTTCCAGTTTTGAAGGGCTTTCTCTATTTCTAAATACTGAAGGTGTATACAGGGGAATTCACGAAGATATGCCAATGTTTTAATATGTTATTCTACAAGCAAAACTAAAGAAAAATGTTCCTATAAACATAGGTCCGCAAATGTTTGGTTACGGTGTACGGTAGCTATTAAAAAAATTTTGCTTGAAATTTAGCACCTTCACTAATACGAAGCCATCGCAAAATTGTACGAGGTTAAAGTAAAACATGATTTCCGTTTATTTTATTGTCATTGATCTGGTGAATCTAATAAAACATGTCCCAGACGTGTATCTGCAGTAGTTTCCCACAACATCCAGAAAAGCAAAGAAGTAATTTCATAAAGTTTTTCGTTTATGAACTACTTGGCCCTATTTGTTTCTCAAATTCCAGACAATTGCACAGTGTTTTGAACAGAAGTCGTAGAGAAATTAATTTTGGAAAAATGATGGCAATAAAGTTAACTGAAACTGTATGAATGTGTCAGATAATCTGCTTTTATCAATACCATAGCACACTTGAATTCGTGTTAAACCGGAAAAACAAAGTTCAGTGTGTAGGAAGTTATACAGTGTATATACAATTTCACAAGAAATTCACAATAAATGTTCAAAAATTCTCCGCCGAGTTCAATGCATTTAGCTGCACGTGTTTGAACAGATTTCGGTGCTCATTTCGGTTTCACAGAGTCATTCTTAATTTTGTCTATTGTATTCATAATGCGAACAATTATTGCCTCACGTGTATTGACTCGGTCCTCTGTCCTATGTCTTTCATGCATCCCCATACTCAAAAATCCATTGGTGTTGAATAGGGCGACATGGGTGGCCACAGACGTGTAGCACCACGACCGATCCATTTCTGTGGAAAATGTTCATTTAAATGTCTAGTAATGGCGTTGGTGAAATGTGGAGGCGCGCCGTAATGTTGAAAATACGTAGCAAGTGGAACATCTTCGAGCAAGCCAGACATTTCTTCTTGAAGGAATTGTCAGTACGTCTCGTCAGTTAGACGTCCTAGGAAAATGAATGGTCCAGTAAAGTGTGTGTTGATTATACCACACCAAACATTCATGCTAAATCGCTGCTGGAAATGGCGTTGCAGTGTTGCATGTGGGTTTGCTTCAGACCATACGTGCTCGTTATGTAAATTGGTTATACCATGTCGAGTAAACTGTGCCTCATCAGTAAATAAATGTTTTTGTGTAACTACCAATTAGTATTTAACCAATTGCACAATTCCAAGCGAAGGGCAGGACCTCCCGGGTGTAAATGTTGCACTTTTTGTTTATAATGAAGATACCGATTATTGCACTTCAGTGTACGCCATACCTTAGATTGTGAAATGCCTAATCGGTGACAAAAATTTCGTGGACTAATACCCAGACTACGTTGAACAGCATCCATAATACAATCATCGACTTCACGAATCGAGCGCTCGTACTGATTATGAACGCTAGGTAGAGAACCAGTCTCCCGTAACATTCGAAATACTCCTTTAAAGGTTCGAGCATTCGGAATCCTCCGAGTTGGATAACGTAAGCGATACTCGTTAACTGCAGCCGTTGCATTACCATCACATTTGCCATAAATAAACACCAATCGGCTTATTCCTCTATCGTAAACGTGAATGGAGTCCCTGTTTCATAAATAATCTACAAACTACAACAGTTACTATGTGGTTTCACTTAAATATTATGCTCTTTTACTGCACAATACAGAAAACTAACTCGCTTCAAGGTTAGCAAACGACTGAAACAACACATCAACGGTTTTCCAACAATGACATAAACGTTTCTACATTCTTAGTGAAAAGTAACAAATTTACTTGTATAATATAATCTTTGCTTCTCTGGATGTTCTGGAAACTACTGCAGATACAAGTCTGGGTCATGTTTATTAGAGTCACCAAACCAATAACAACAAATCGTGCTTTACTTAAACCTCGTACAGTTTTGCGATGGCTTCATATTAGCGAAGTTGATAAATTTCAGGATAAAAGTTTTATCAGCCGTAGACCCGGAACTAAACATTTGCGGACCTATGTTTATACACAACTGGCCATTAAAACTGCAACACCAAGAAAAAATGCAGATGATAAACGGGTATTCATTGGAAAAATATATTATACTAGAACTGACATGTAATTACATTTTCACGCAATTTGTGTGCATACATCCTGAGAAATCAGTACCCAGAACAACAACCTCTGGCCGTAATAACGGCCTTGATACGTCTGTGCATTAAGTCAAACAGAGCTTGGATGGCGTGTACAGGTACAGCTGCCCATGCAGCTTCAACACGATACCACAGTTCATCAAGGGTAGTGACTGGCGTATTGTGACGAGCCAGTTGCTCGGCCACCATTGACCAGACGTTTTCAGTTGGTGAGAGATCTGGAGAATGTGCTGGCCAGGGCAGCAGTCGAACATTTCCTGTTTCCAGAAAGGCCCGTACAGGACCTGCAACATGCGGTCGTGCATTATCCTGCTGAAATGTAGGGTTTCGCAGGGATCGAATTAAGAGTAGAGCCACGGATCGTAACACATCTGAAATGTAACGTCCACTATTCAAAGTGCCGTCAATGCGAGCAAGAGGTGACCGAGACGTGTAACCAATGGCACCCCATACCATCACGCCGGGTGATACGCCAGTATAGCGATGACTAATACACGCTTCCAAGGTGCGTTCACCGCGATGTCGCCAAACAGGGATGTGACCATCGTGATGCTGTAAACAGAACCTGGATTCATCCGAAAAAAATGATATTTCGCCATTCGTCCACCCAGGTTCGCCGTTGAGTACAGCATCACAGGCGCTCCTGTTGTGATGCAGCGTCAAGGGTAACCGAAGCCATGGTCTCCGAGCTGATAGTCCATGCTGCTGCAAACGTCGTCGAACTGTTCGTGCAGATGCTTGTTGTCTCGCAAACGTCCCCACCTGTTGACTCAGGGAACGAGACGTGGCTGCACGATCCGTTATTGCCATGCGGATAAGATGCCTGTCATCTCGACTGCTAGTGATACGAGGCCGTTGGGATCCAGCACGGCGTTCCGTATTACCCTCCTGAACCCACCGATTCCATATTCTGTAACAGTCATTAGATCTCGACCAACGCGAGCAGCAATGTCGCGATACGATAAACCGCAATCGCGATAGGCTACAATACGACCTTTATCAAAGTCGGAAACATGATGGTACGCATTTCTCCTCCTTACACGAGGCATCACAACAACGTTTCACCAGGCAAAGCCGGTCAAATGCTGTTTGTGTATGAGAGATCGGTTGTAAACTTTCCTCATGTCAGCATGTTGTAGGTGTCGCCACCGGCGCCAACCTCTTGTGACTGCTCTGAAAAAGTAATCATTTGCATATCACAGCATCTTCTTCCTGTCGGTTAAATTTCGCGTCTGTAGCACGTCATCTTCGTGTTGTAGCAATTTTAATGGCCAGTAGTGTATGAACTCTGTTCTTAAGTTTTAATTGTAGAATAACATATTAAAATATTTGCATATCTTCGTGGATCACCCTGTATAAGATGAGCACACGCTTCATCTGATAAACTTGCTGCTTATTTCCTGGAGCACAACTTTGTACCAAAAATATTGCCAGAAACTTGGCACAGTTTCATCAGATAAGGAGGGAGTCACTTTGTGCCACTGTCTTGTTCTTGGGTTTTTCGATGCTAAGCAGTGAGAGGCCTAATGCCAATTAATGTAACTTTGTCATAATAAAAGGCAAAAACACCGTAATAATTATATTTTATTGAATATGTAATGCATTATTACTAAATTTTACAGTAGTTTACAAACTTACTGGTCCTGTCTTTTTTAAACTAACAGAAGGACGACACTCTACGGCCACATTGGTCGATATGCGCTTGTACAGTGGACCGCAAGTCCAGCAACGAAAATGGGAAACCGCAATCACACACTGACACAGCATGTGCAGTGAACATGTCCTCCTCTTCTTTACTAAATACAGTTTGTCCACCCACAGGTGCATGATGCTTGCCATGCAATTTGTTCAGTGAATACCACATCCATATTTGCTAGCTGCTACACGAATTGAGATTCTCTTCTCACGAATTTGTTTAGGAGCATCTGCCAACGACAATTATGAATGTAGTCGGCGTAAGGACGACAGTCTGCCAATTTTTGGTATGTATGTTGTATCTTCTGTTACAGTAACGTCTAACGAAATTACATTTTGAATACCGGTACAGTACATTATTTAAAAGTCGCGCAAAACCTTAATGAAATCGTGGCACAATGTCACCCCTGCATCTTTCAGTTTTAACAACGCTTGATAATGCGCCAGAACCGTCAATGAGAGAACGTTCATATTATGGTGTCTCTCTAGTGAACAACGTTGCAAAACTGTATAGTTTGCTGATGTTCTTCCTTCCGGGAGAAACAGTTGAAAGTTTCCAGCATACAGGCTATCACGGAAAAATACTCAGACTGCTGCAGATGATTAAATAGGACCATACGAAGAGGACGTAAAGAATGAATACACCTGCAGATAGGAGGGCTATCTAGCAAAGTTTTAAGCATTTCAGCTCTTCTGGTGGGCGCATTCCCAAATGTTAAGACACATTTGTTGGCAAGAAAGTACGGGTGGCATGAAGTGACCTATGCGTCACAGAGTCAACCCTGGTTTATGGTATGTTACGCGCGATTACTCGTTGCAAAAATTTATAAATATTCAGTCTATAGTGTTTTATAAAATTTGCGACTCCATTGATCGTTATTCTCATTCATAATGTATACTCCATAACGACAAAACTGTTCCATCAGGTATGCAAGAAATACCTTCAAACTTCAAGAACAATGTAACAACTCTTCTTAAAGTCGTAGCAAAACGCTGGCACGAATTATTTACGGGAGAACCGGGGGAGATCAGTAACTCTCGGGTTCTGAAGAAATGTGGGAACATGAGAAGCAATACTTCGGTCTACGATATATAGAGGGGTGGACAAAAATGTGGAAACATTCCGAGAATGCATGCGTGAACATAGACGCAGATGACACCAAAGTCTGTCGGATATGCTGTTACACTTGACAACGAACGGCACTTGTCTCACATCCTCGGTAAGTTGCAAGTATCACTCGCAGTCAGAAAAATTTTCTGTGTGGTTGTGTCTGCATTGTGTCGAGCTAAATGAATTCGAACATGGGCAAATCGTTGGTGCCCATATGGTGGGTGCTTCCGTAATTAAGGTAGCCGAAATGCTTGGTGTTTCAAGAGACCGCATACAGGGAAAGGCGGAAAATATCATCCGCTAAGTCACAACGTGACTTAATGTGCATGTTCAGTAATCTTGACAGACCGTCATTTAGTATCATTGTGACGAAAAATAAGAGGAATACACACTTAAATATCACTGCAGAGCTGAATGTTGCACTCTCAAATACTGTTAGCACCAAAGCAACACGGAGCTACATAAGGAGGGAACTGGAGAGCCAGCTGGAATTCCAGATACACTCATCAGTGATGCAATTGCCCGTAAAACGAAAACACGCTGCCGAAGCCGTAAAACCTGGACTTTGGAGCAATAGAGGAATTTCATTTGGTAGGATGAATCTTTTGTTTTACACTGATTCCCACTTCTGGTCGAGTCTGCGCTCCACTACTGTAATATGGCAAAGTTTCGGTGGCGATTCTAGCAGCCGTATTGTGGTATTCCACGGGCTCCCAGGTTACTGCCAAGGATTGCATGACCAGGACAGATTTTTCGAGCACCAGGACGAATTTCTGGATCTCCCCAGGACACCACAGTCACAAAATCTCAATACCTGTACTGTTGTGCCTTTGTGGTCTGCTTTGGAGACAAGCGTATGTGAGCGCTATGCAAGGCATCCACCATCATCGTTACCTCAGATTACCACTGTTTTGCGGGAAGAATGGTATAAGATTAACTTGAAAACCATACAGGACCCATATTTACCCATTCAGAGGCAAATGGCAGATGTTTTGAATGCCAACAGGTTTCCAACACTGTATTAGGCAAGTTAATGTGTTTCCATGTTTGTCTCCAAGACCTGTACGTTCGAAAATAGGTCAACTACTTTTACAGCATTAAAGAGTAAACAGAAAATCGTCTGACAATGTTGAAATTATGCGAGTATCGGGGGCAACGTACTCGCGACAGTAGGTTATCTACAACTAGCTTAAAACCCAGAGTGAAGTTATAAGAATCGAGGTGACGGGGTTTTGTGTGGCAAAAACGTGAAAATCCGTGATACGTGTAGCCTTTTAACATATTACTTAATAATGAACTCTATAACCTCTTCTCTTGCAATGAATATCAACTAGTTCATATAGTCATGAAGAGTTATTAGGTATGCATCTACTAATATCTGGTTTGCGTGGAGCCTTAATTCACACTAAATCGCGCTAAAGACTGTTTACGAGAGTTTCGACGCATTCTGTAACCTTTTCTCTTGCAATGAATGTCAACTATTTCGTATAACAACGAAGATTTATTACGTATGCGTCAAATACATCTGGTTTGCGTGATTTAATCCACATTAATTCACGCTAAAGACTTTTTACGAGAGTTTTGACACATTCATCTTTGTCCTGCTTCTTCACTGACGACTCCCCTCATTGTATATTGCGAGACGCTCTTTAAGCAGTCCGTTCGGTGTCGGCAATTCCAAGTCGTATTTGCTGTGACGTAAATGCTCGGCCCGAGAAGCACATCAAACAAGTAAAACAACAGATTTGCACCACTTATAGATTTAGGTTACTACTGAACGATCACCTGCGATTTATACGTAATACAGTTCTTAACAAGAGGTAAAATTTTTCCAATCATTCAGAGACGAAGAACATCCCACTTCCCGTGCACAGCGTTTAATTGACATTGTTGCATTGATTTCTTATGACGATTCTTTATTTATGTACAATACTGCAAAACTCGTCACCTCCCAGCCAGATTTCTACGGGTTTACGATAGTTAACGTTACATGTCTTTTTTTTGTTTTTTTGTTTTTTTTTTTTTTTTTTGTACTTACTACAGAGAGTGTAGTTAACATCAAATATTCAGCGTTCTCCAACATACACTTCAGCAGATTTCCACTCGCACTGAGCGCAATTAGTGATGAACTATAAGATTTCAAATCTAAGCTGAAGACTCTTTTTCCCTCGGTAGCTACATCTCTCTCCGAAGGCGAACCTTACTTTCACTTTAACTGTTGTACTGATGTGATTTGTTAAACTAAATGGAATACTAGAAAATACAGTGCACACATGAATGCATCAAGCATTCTTAGCTGCGTTATTACAATTATGTGCAACTGAAGTCCATCGAGAAATTAGAGCCGCGTGGGATTAGCCGAGCGGTCTAAGGCGCTGTAGTCATGGACTATGCGGTTGGTCCCGGCGGAGGTTCGAGTCCTCCCTCGGGCATGGGTGTGTGTGTTTGTCCTTAGGATAATTTAGGTTAAGTAGTGTGTAAGGCTAAGGAATGATGACCTTAGCAGTTAAGTCCCATAAGATTTCACACACATTTGAACATTTTGATTTGAGAAATTAGAAGTTTGTTCGTGTAAAGAGGGCAAAGACTTTTTTAATTAATACACTCAGCGTGATTAACGAATTGTCATGGTTTTCCAATATCACTCCAGGCGAATATAGATGTAGTAGCTAGTAATAAGCCATGGCATCACCTACCGTCTTCGATAATCGTTACTAAGATTCGGAGTAGGAATTACATTTTTATGCAGCTTCTTGTTATAGTTATTGTGATTATTGTGTAGGTCGTGACCAACTAGGATTACGTATAAACTTCAGTTCCTCTTATTTCATTGATTTCCCCTATTTTTCCAGCGTTCTTTTATCTTCTTTTCGTTTCTTCTCTCCTTGTTGTTCCACGTTTCTTAAATCTTCTCCCTTCATATCCTTCTGAGTTTATCGTTTCATTCTTAAAAATATTTCGTTCTCTCGTTTCCCGTTATTTGATGTTGTTTTTTTCTAGTTCTTCTCTTTTTTCTATAATCCACGCTACTGTCAATTAATTTTTCAGAAATTGAAGACTTTCTTTCGTTAGCTTGTTCGCGTTCATTCGGTAGAGGTGTCCAAAGAAGATAAATATTCGCTTTCCCATTACTTCAGATATGATTTCTCTATATTTTCGTAGTTCTTCTCACTACTTCTCATTTTTCAACCACTTGTAGTTCGTATTGCACCCACTATTTTTCTCACAATACGTCTTTCAACTACCTCTTTTCTGTCCAGCTTATAGTTCATCATTAACCATGCACATGCATAGAAACATTTTGCTGTTACCACTCGGTTGTAGTATTTTAATTTTGTTTCTTTAGTTTCGAATTTCTTGTTCTAGGTACTTCCTTAATTATTATTATAATTACTGTCATAGAATTGTTTCCTCCAGGTATTATTTTCATTTCATGCTGAGCCGTGGTAAAAATTACTGTTTTGAAGAGCGCGCCGCATATTTGTACATTTTATATAAGACTGCATTTCATGGGTTTTTATTTAAATGGTCATTTTAGTATGTAAGGTTGCCACCCTTCCACCGTAAGAGTTTTTTTTTTTTTAATCAAGTTGCACCTTCGGTGGCAAGCTAATTTTTTAAATGTTAGTGTTTTGTACCATTTGCATCCCTCCTACGGGCTACATAGATTATGTGCTTGTGTCAGTTGTTAAAATTTTTAGTTTAAACTAGTCTGGTGTGTTGCAGATTTGCACCAGTGTAGTCTTTCAGAGGTTGTCGTGAGCGGTCGTGACACAAAAGGCAGCGGCAAGGTTCTCGGCCCGAAAGCTCATACTGTCTATATTTGTTCTTTCTGCCTCTGAATAAAATTGTAACTTGATATTTTGAGGGTGCTTTCTGATTATAATTGTAAATCTGTTTCAAATAGAAAAAGGGGTTTTAGGAATAAAATTTCCATTTGTTGAAAGAAATTTAATTTGTTTTCATTAGTCACCCACTGGCAACTTCTTCCACGCTCACATAGTGTGATTAAATGTGTTAATGTTCTTTATGAATCGCTAGTAAATAAAGTAAATTCTTAAGAAAAGCTTCTGAAAGTTAATTCACGGTTCACATGTCATATTCCACGTTTTAGGTTGAGATGTTTCTATTCTGGCTCAGGGGCACAGTGAATAAATGCCAGGCTAAAAACCGAGCGAGGTGGCGCAGTGGTTAGCACACTGGACTCGCATTCGGGAGGACGACGGTTCAATCCCGCGTCCGGCCATCCTGATTTAGGTTTTCCGTGATTTCGCTAAATCACTCCAGGCAAATGCCGGGATGGTTCCTTTGAAAGGGCACGGCCGACTTCCTTCCCCTTCTTTGCCTAATCCAATGAGACCGAGGATCTCGCTGTCTGGTCTCCTTCCCCAAAAACAACCCAACCCAACCCCCATGCTAAAAGTTCAAAAACTAAGCGTCAGATCACTCTTCGGATTTTTAACTGTCCATTGGGTTACGGCGTACAGTCAGCGCCGGCAGGCCAGTCGGGAACGACAAAGAAGAGAAGGCCGTGAGAAGAGGTGAGGGGATCGCACGCTGACCGACTTCCCTTTCTGGACGAAACGCGACAGTAGCTGCCTCTATGCGGAGAGGACCTAAGCGCCGCGCCCTACTGGTGGCGGGCCACTCTGGTAGTAGCTTCCATGGCTGGCACTTTTTTTTTTTTTTTTTTTTGACTGGCAAGACAAATGGTTCAAATGGCTCTGAGCACTATGGCACTTAACATCTGTGGTCATCAGTCCCCTAGAACTTAGAATTACTTAAACCTGACTAACCTAAGGACATCACACACATCCATGCCCGAGGCAGGATTCGAACCTGCGACCGTAGCAGTCGCGCGGTTCCGGACTGCGCGCCTAGAACCGCTAGACCACCGCGGCCGGCACTGGCAAGACAGCCAATCCACTATGACAGGAAGTCGAAAGGCACGCGTTTAAGCTCATGCAGGCTGGCGTGAGGTCTGGAACAGGTCAAGGAACTGAGACTAGCAAAAAAGGTACATAGCTTCTGGAATACTCAACTTTAATCCATAATTGGTGAACATCGCTCTTGACGGTACATGTTTTACAGCATCAATAGTGACTGGTAATGGCGCCTTGCTAGGTCGTAGCAAATGACGTAGATGAAGGCTATGCTAACTATCGTCTCGGCAAATGAGAGCGTAATTTGTCAGTGAACCATCGCTAGCAAAGTCGGCTGTCTAACTGGGGCGAGTGCTAGGAAGTGTCTCTAGACCTGCCGTGTGGCGGCGCTCGGTCTGCAATCACTGATAGTGGCGACACGCGGGTCCGACGTATACTAACGGACCGCGGCCGATTTAAAGGCTACCACCTGGCAAGTGTGGTGTCTGGCGGTGACACCACAGACTTTTGTCAGAGATCAACAGGCACTGCAAAGACTGGTTATTTTGTATGTCGCCCTTTGCTTGCGGCACATCCTTCAAAGTTAAGTATTGTAATTGATTAGTTGTAATAAAACTCATTAATAGGAGTCGTCTGATTGTTTGTCTAGCGGGCCGAGTAGGCGGGATTCCTAGACACAACACTTTGTGGTATCCTTCAGGCAGAGTACGTTGGTGTGAGAAAAGCTCAGTTGCACCGTCGTTCGGGGTCTACTTTAAGCTTTTACAATTGTTTCGGTAAGTCGGTTCAGAGGTCGGAAGAAGGCAGAGCTTACATCACCTCCAAGAGGACGATGACTAATAATTCACTGTGGTGTTCCAGGCAATCTTCGGATTGATGACGGCTTTACTTTATTCTTTTGTTTATCTGTTTACGTCATGGTATATCCTATGAGATTCGTCACTGACACATGAGTCAAATTCGATGAAAACTAAATGCATCATTATGTCATGTTACAGTATTTGGCCACAAGCGTTGCATGAGTGTATCTCTTAACGCTACGATAACCGATCGCCTCCAGTCAGAAAACATGTTTACAGTGTAGAGCCTTCTTCCAATGGGCGCGTGTTGTGGTACGTTCCACTGCATGAGGCTGCTGGTGTTCCACGGCAGATTCTTTGCGAGACCACCCCCGGCCGCACTTCTTTGCTCGGCGCCTTTATCTGTCTGCGCCCGTGTGTGCGGAACAGATGTGTGTGTGGGGTCGCGACGTTCGTTAGATAGAGTCGGACACACACGCTGCGCATTCCTGCCGGCAGATGCTCCGCAGGAAACGGAAGGGAGGCCGCCGGCATTGAACTCTGCACTCCGGCCTCGGAAGCAGGGCCGCGCTCACGTGGCCGACACCCGCCAAACACGTGTGGGCCAACGCTTGACAAATGCACGCTCAGCTGCAGCGCCGCCGGCGGACGTTTCCCGCTGCAAACGGAAGCGGGTCCTGCTGCGCTTCAACTGCGTGATAAGGGTCCTCTCTGTGACTGTAGTCCTTCATTTTCAAATTTACGTGGGTTGCCCGGAAAGTAATGCACCGCTTCTTTTAAATTTTAAATTTTAATTTTAATTTTTTTTTTTAGCCGAAAACAACGCTACCAAGGCGAAACTTTCGGCGGAGCTCCACCATTTGCAGCGGTCGGGGGGACCATGCAGGGCTGTCACACCTGATATGTTGCAGCGAGCTGATGTTGTCATCCGCGAGGTCGGACGCACTACGACTCAGCAGTTGGCGCTGCATCTGTCAATCAGCAAAGGAAGTTCATACAGTGAAGCACAGGCTCCGTCACCAGGACAAGGATTGGTACCGACAGGGCATACACACCCTTGTTTTGCGCTGAAGGAAGGCCGTAGAACGGGATGTGTAGATAAAACACTATTCCTTCTGTGGTGTCACCGCCAGACACCACACTTGCTAGGTGGTAGCTTTAAATCGGCCGCGGTCCATTAGTACATGTCGGACCCGCGTGTCGCCAGTGTCAGTGATCGCAGACCGAGCGCCACCTCACGGCAGGTCTAGAGAGACTGACTAGCACTCGCCCCAGTTGTACGACGACTTTGCTAGCGACTACACTGACGAAGCCTTTCTCTCATTAGCCGAGAGATAGTTAGAATAGCCTTCAGCTAAGTCCATGGCTACGACCTAGCAAGGCGCCATTAACCATTTCTAGAGAGAGTCTCACTTGTATCATCCAGAATGCTGTATACAAATGATGGATTAAAGTTAAGTATTCCAGCAGCTACGTACTTTTCTTTATAGCATTCAATACATATCCTGTTTCAGACCTAACGCCAGCCGGCGTGTGTAAACGCGTGCCTTTCGGTTACCCGTCATTGTGGACTGGCTGTCTTGTCAGTCCACTACACTTTCTGTGGGGTCACCGCCAGACACCACACTTGCTAGGTGGTAGCCTTTAAATCGGCCGCGGTCCGTTTAGTATATGTCGAACCGGCGTGTCGCCACTATCAGTGATTGCAGACCGAGCGCCGCCACACGGCAGGTCTAGAGACACTTCCTAGCACTCGCCCCAGTTAGACAGCCGACTTTGCTAGCGATGGTTCACTGACAAAATACGCTCTCATTTGCCGAGACGATAGTTTGCGTAGCCTTCAGCTACGTCATTTGCTACGACCTAGCAAGGCGCCATTACCAGTTACTATTGATGCTGTAAAACATGTACCGTCAAGAGCGATGTTCACCATTTATGGATTAAAGTTAAGTATTCCACAGCTACGTCCTTTTTTGCTAGTCTAATTCCTTGACCTGTTACAGACCTCACGCCAGCCTGCGTGAGCTGAAACGCGTGCCTTTCGGCTTCCTCTCATAGTGGGTTGGCTGTCTTGCCAATCCACAACACTTTCGTGTATGTAATTCTCTTTACGTTCAATAAAGGATTATTGAAGAAAAAAATGAGGTGCATTACTTTCTGCGCAACCCTTCACTCCAATTGTTTCAGGATGGAACACGGACGAGAATGGGTACTTTATGAAGTATATTTTGTTTAGATCTGTGTGAGATACTTTGAAACTTCCTGGAAGATGAAAACTGAGTGCCGCAGCGAGACTCAAACTCGGGTCTTTGCAACTGCCCGCGGAAGGCAAAAGTCACAATTTCGAGTTTCGGTCCGTCACATGGTTTTAATCTACCAGGATGCTTTCATATCAGCTCACACTCCGCTTAAGCGTGAAACTTGATTATGTGAGCTACTGGTTAATGCTTTGAAGCCAGTTCCCTCCGCCAACTCGGCGTTTTCTCTCGAAGGCATGGATAGAGAGAGAAATTGGAAATTTGTGGTAAGGTCTTATGGGACAAATGCTGAGGTCATCGGTCCCTAAGCCTACACACTACAGCGCTATTACAAATGATTCAAGCGATTTCATAAATTCACTGTAGCTCCATTCATTGACATATAGTCACGACACACTACAGGCACGTAGAAAAAAGTCATAAAGTTTTGATCGGCTGAAGCCGGACTTCAGGTTTCTGCCGCCAGAGCGCTCGAGAGCGCAGTGAGACAAAATGGCGACAGGAGCCGAGAAAGCGTATGTCGTGCTTGAAATGCACTCACATCAGTCAGTCATAACAGTGCAACGACACTTCAGGACGAAGTTCAACAAAGACCCACCAACTGCTAACTCCATTCGGCGATGGTATGCGCAGTTTAAAGCTTCTGGATGCCTCTGTAAGGGGAAATCAACGGGTCGGCCTGCAGTGAGCGAAGAAACGGTTGAACGTGTGCGGGCAAGTTTCACGCGTAGCCCGCGGAAGTCGACGAATAAAGCAAGCAGGGAGCGAAACGTACCACAGCCGACGGTTTGGAAAATCTTACGGAAAAGGCTAAAGCAGAAGCCTTACCGTGTACAATTGCTACAAGCCCTGACACCCGATGACAAAGACAAACGCTTTGAATTTTCGGCGCGGTTGCAACAGCTCATGGAAGAGGATGCGTTCAGTGCGAAACTTGTTTTCAGTGATGAAGCAACATTTTTTCTTAATGGTGAAGTGAACAGACACAATGTGCGAATCTGGGCGGTAGAGAATCCTCACGCATTCGTGCAGCAAATTCGCAATTCACGAAAAGTTAACGTGTTTTGTGCAATCTCACGGTTTAAAGTTTACGGCCCCTTTTTCTTCTGCGAAAAAAACGTTATAGGACACGTGTATCTGGACATGCTGGAAAATTGGCTCATGCCACAACTGGAGACCGACAGCGCCGACTTCATCTTTCAACAGGATGGTGCTCCACCGCACTTCCATCACGATGTTCGGCATTTGTTAAACAGGAGATTGGAAAACCGATGGATCGGTCGTGGTGGAGATCATGATCAGCAATTCATGTCATGGCCTTCACGCTCTCCCGACTTAACCCCATGCGATTTCTTTCTGTGGGGTTATGTGAAAGATTCAGTGTTTAAACCTCCTCTACCAAGAAACGTGCCAGAACTGCGAGCTCGCATCAACGATGCTTTCGAACTCATTGATGGGGACATGCTGCGCCGAGTGTGGGAGGAACTTGATTATCGGCTTGATGTCTGCCGAATCACTAAAGGGGCACATATCAAACATTTGTGAATGCCTAAAAAAACTTTTTGAGTTTTTGTATGTGTGTGCAAAGCATTGTGAAAATATCTCAAATAATAAAGTTATTGTACAGCTGTGAAATCGCTTCAATCATTTGTAATAACCCTGTACTTAATCTGACTTGAAGTAACTTACGCTACGCACAACACACACACCCATGCCCGAGGGAGGAGTTGAACCTCCGACGTGGAGAGCCGCACAACCCGTGACAAGACGCCTGCGACCGCGCGGCTACTCCGCGTGGCGATAGAGAGAGACAGAGAGAGAGAGAGAGAGAGAGAGAGAGCTTACTGAAGCGGTGATAGCTATAATTTTTGAGTCTGAGTTTTACTGAACAAGTAGTGAAACTGGGCACAGAAACCGCCGATGTAATGGCTGAATCGAAGGACTGTAACAGAGTAGGAACCAAACAAGAACAAAATAATTAAAAAATACTGCAATACTAGTTATCAATCGTAGTATAGCGTTTTAGTTTTTTAGTTCAGTGGGCCACATGTCTCAGCGTACCCAAAATCAATACAAGTCCTAGTGTTCCATTCGGACAGCTCGTATGTATCGATTTCTCATTGATGTGTAATGAACGGGTAAGTCTTTATAGAGTATAATGTGCAATAATACACTACCATCAGTGTTCCAGCGTAACTTTAAGCACAGTCACGCCGGTCGGGAACGTTAGAGAAGAGAGGGCTGTGAAGAAGACGTCAGCCAATTGCACGCCGACCGACACATCTCCAGGACGAAAACCCGACGGCGGCGCACTCGACACGAAGAGGACACAAGCGTCGCGACGCCTGACGCGGCCCACTTCCACAGCGGCTTCAAGAAAATGCACTTAAACAGCAGCGACTTAGGAGCTGTATTAGTTCTCTTGTATTACGAATTGTATATATTGAAGAGATTACGTATTTTGTCTGTCGCTCATTGTCTGCGACACATCTGCATTTCCCGAAGTTAAGTATCGTAATCATTTCCTTTTGTAATAAACTTCATTAATACTATTCGCAGTCGGGTGATGTTGAGGGAATTAGATTAGGAAATGAGACACTTAAAGTAGTAAAGGAGTTTTGCTATTTGGGGAGCAAAATAACTGATGATGGTCGAAGTAGAGAGGATACAAAATGTAGACTGGCAATGGGAAGGAAAGCGTTTCTGAAGAAGAGAAATTTGTTAACATCGAGTATAGATTTAAGTGTCAGGAAGTCGTTTCTGAAAGTATTTGTATGGAGTGTAGCCATGTATGGAAGTGAAACATGGACGATAAATAGTTTGGACAAGAAGAGAATAGAAGCTTTTGAAATGTGGTGCTATAGAAGAATGCTGAAGATTAGATGGGTAGATCACATAACTAATGAGGAAGTATTGAATAGGATTGGGGAGAAGAGAAGTTTGTGGCACAACTTGACCAGAAGAAGGGATCGGTTGGTAGGACATGTTCTGAGGCATCAAGGGATCACCAATTTAGTATTGGAGGGCAGCGTGGAGGGTAAGAATCGTAGGGGGAGACCAAGAGATGAATACACTAAGCAGATTCAGAAGGATGTAGGTTGCAGTAGGTACTGGGAGATGAAGAAGCTTGCACAGGATAGAGTAGCATGGAGAGCTGCATCAAACCAGTCTCAGGACTGAAGACGACAACAACAACAACAATACTATTCGCTTGAATTGTTGTCGAGCGATCGGAGAAGCAGGTTTCCTAGACTCCCCATATTTGACGAGTAGGCAGGATACAACAATCATTACCGCACAAGCAGAGCTAAGCGCCTCCTAAATACCATATCATCAGAATCAGGCAATTACAGTTCTAGTACAAGCACACGGAAATAAAAGTAACAGTTTTCGTATTCTGAGAGCTCGACGAAATAAAGAGACTCAAAAGAATTTCATGTACACAATAAATTACAGTCTACACTAATAACCCCAAATTCCAGAATAGTTACAGTCAATGTACCAGATGATCAAAGAGTTAGTATAAATTTGAAATTTTAATAAACCACGGAATAATGTAGATACAGAGGTAAAAGTTGACACACATACATGGAATGACATGGGGTTTTATTAGAACAAATAAAAATGTATTGCTAGACGCGTGAAAGATCTCTTGCGCGCATCGTTCGGTGATGATCGTGTGCTCAGCTGCTACTTTCGTCATGCTTGGCCTCCCAGGTCCCCAGACTTCAGTCCGTGCGATTATTGGCTTTGGGGTTACCGGAAGTCGCAAGTGTATCGTGATCGACCGGCATCTATAGGGATGCTGAAAGACAACATCCGACGCCAATGCCTCACCATAACTCCGGACATGCTTTACTGTGCAGTTTAAAACATTATTCCTCGACTACAGCTATTGTTGAGGAATGATGGTGGACAAATTAAGCATTTCCTGTAAAGAACATCATCTTTGCTTTGTCTTATTTTGTTATGCTAATTATTGCTATTCTGATCAGATGAAGCGCCATCTGTCGGACGTTTTTTGAACTTTAGTAATTTTTTGGTTCTAATAAAACCCCATGTCATTCCAAGCATGTGTGTCAATTTGTACCTCTCTATCTACATTATTCCGTGATTTATTCAGTTTTTAAATTTGTACTGACTTTTTAATCACCCGGTATACATTTTATGCTCAAGAATAGTAGACCTTTCCTTGGTTGGAACGTGCTTTAGGCTTGAAGCCCAAACACAAAGGCAGAATGTAATTACCCATTTTGCAGACCACGCTACGAGGTTGGAGAATTATTCTAGGATCTACGGTGTGATACGGGGTAGCATTTTACTGATTAATATCCAAATTAAGAAAAATTTCACTATCTCAGGAATCTGAATATACCAATATAGGAACTCAAAAAATGGCTCTGAGCACTATGGGACTTAACTTCTAAGGTCATCAGTCCCCTAGAACTTAGAACTACTTAAGCCTAACTAACCTAAGGACATCACACACATGCATGCCCGAGGCAGGATTCGAACCTGCGACCGTAGCGGTCGCGCGGTTCGAGACTGTAGCGCCTATATAGGCAGTGCTTCGTAATTAAAGATAAAATACAACAAAACTACGTCTTTAAAAATCCGAATTAACACTTGTTTTACATAGACACCATACGTTAATACATCAACTGGCATTTATGAAGTACTACTGTATTTTTGTGACGGTAGTAATGTTATGATGCTTTCCGAAGTATCTTCTGCCACGCAGACTTTATAGGTGCAAATGCAGATAATGCAGATTTCTAGGCAAACACACTCTCAATATCTTCAATTTATTTCAAAACAGCTCTTATCTTTAAACAGTTATACGTAATAGTATATAGTGAGTGGTGCTGAAATTAATTGATAAATTAGAATTGTGTGACTAATCGACTCGGCGTCCTGCCTTTAACGGGCACACCAATTAGCGGAACAAACTTTGCAGTAATGTTTTCTTATTTTCAATACGGTTACATGCAGCACAGCGTTGTAGAAGCACTTTTAAACGACACAGCGCCTCTCTTCATAGCTGAGAATCAATTCTACCTTCCCATCAATTGTGTACATTGTACTCACAAATCTCTTCGGCTGAAGATGGGTGACTGAATGACCGGCAAGCATTTTCCTTCTGTTTACTGTGAACTCCAGCAAGTGGACGATTTGCTTTATCCCGCGTAACTGCTCCCTGTGCTTATACACGAGAGTCAAAGTGAATTTCGTCAAAAGGCGCCCACTGTCTGGTAACTATTACAAACGTCTAAACATTCAGAAATCGTTCTTCGGTAGGACGCACTTTTTCCGTATAACGTAGACGTTTTCGTAGCCACAAACTTCCTACTCAACAGAACAGTGGATATCAGTATATAACTTCCTCTGAATGTCCAACTCGTCTGAAATTCCAGAAATATTAATTGAATTTAGTCCTAGGTTTCCAAAAGGAAACTGCACAACGAAAATCTAACTACTGAACGTCAGTTCAACGGATCAGCGGTTGAACCTTACTAAATGCTGACTAATAGCTTTCTGTTACAGGCTATAGGACGTGACTACACGAGGTGAGACAGCGTGGTGGTACGCACGTTGGGGAAAAATTTCATGAACTAAGTTGACTCTGAGAGGACATTTGTTTAGAACGGAGAGTACTCCTTAACTTCTGTAAAAATGTATAACGTATAAAATCTTACCTATATGGTTCCGTAACGGTAAACTTTTTCTCATTAAATTAATCATCATTATTCAACAAGAATTAGGTTGACTAAGGAAAGCAATATGGACCATCATGTGACTGTACACAAAGATTCGAACATTCAGAGAAAAACTGATGACGAAATTCACAATTTCCTTGGAAAAATTGAATCATCAAAACTGGCTTGTGACCCAAACCAGAAACATATGGGTAACTTAATCGGGGTCACGATGGATGAAGTGAATCGTGGTTGGATAAACAATACGATCTACCCCATATAAGTTTAACTAAACGATACTAATATTATCACTCGCGAGTATACTATTATGCTTTGTAACGTTGTTGCTTTAATTTGCTATGAAAGCGGTGCTGATAGGCAATAAAAGCGGTTTAAAAGCTGTGAGCTGTCTGGGGAAGTTAACCTTGCATTACTGCACAACTGTTTCACCTGGTATCCAGTCTAGCTTACCAAATCCCCAACCAGACTAACATTAATTATAATCTTTTAATAGTCATACGACAAACGGTGATATATATATAAAAAAGAGAAGTTAAATAAAAAGAAATAAATCAGTTTATATTTGGAAATTTATTTTAACATTGATCATTGAAATTTCAGCATATTAAACTCGATTCATAACTAAGCTGGTGCCTAATTTAGGATTGTGAAAATGTGAGATTGTAATCTTACGGAACATATCAAATATGGAGCCAAGGTTGCGAGACTGCATACAACACTGCATTCATAAAGTAACACACGAAGAACGTTGAAACATATGCAAGAGGAAATTAACTACAACCAACCGATTCAATTTTCACCCAAAGAAGTCACGTTCGTAGCACAATCCTGTCCGTCATGTAATTACCACACACTGGTATACTAAATTCATACTAACTCTCTGTGAAATCTTCCCGAAAAGAATAGCTGAGGGCTACTTTGATGATTACACCACATGCTTCACGTGGTCAACTTGGTTTACACAAAGAGTGTAACTCCACAATAATTTTGATAATTAAAATAAATTAGATCGAAAAGCAATTTACTAAAGAAAAACCTCGAACTGGTTACTATCGTCTTGCTATTAACCTGATGGGTCAAACAATTGTATAAGCACGTGGTACTGGTTTCACAAAGTACACCCCATGTGGGTTGAAGATAAAGAAAAGTTGCTATATTGAAAATTATTGTCAAGACGAGACGTTATAATCTCGCGCACGTTCGCATTTAACATTGATGATCTTAGTTAGAGTTACTGATCAACATGTGGTTCCACTTTACTCACAAAGTAGTGACAAAGCAACTACTGGAAGATGTTCTGCACTTCACACTCGAAATACACTACGTTGCAATTTAAGATAACATTACATATTTTAGAGCTAAACCTGAAATAAAGGTGATTAAATTTTCAGTTAGGCTGAACTTAAGAAATCCATTGTCCTACGGACTTAGCAGACACGCGCTTAGCCGGAGATCTTACCACTTCAGACGCTCGCCACGGACAGACTGACCTGCGCTCCTACCGAGCGTGCTTCCCAAATACACTCCTGAAATGGAAAAAAGAACACATTGACACCGGTGTGTCAGACCCACCATACTTGCTCCGGACACTGCGAGAGGGCTGTACAAGCAATGATCACACGCACGGCACAGCGGACACACCAGGAACCGCGGTGTTGGCCGTCGAATGGCGCTAGCTGCGCAGCATTTGTGCACCGCCGCCGTCAGTGTCAGCCAGTTTGCCGTGGCATACGGAGCTCCATCGCAGTCTTTAACACTGGTAGCATGCCGCGACAACGTGGACGTGAACCGTATGTGCAGTTGACGGACTTTGAGCGAGGGCGTATAGTGGGCATGCGGGAGGCCGGGTGGACGTACCGCCGAATTGCTCAACACGTGGGGCGTGAGGTCTCCACAGTACATCGATGTTGTCGCCAGTGGTCGGCGGAAGGTGCACGTGCCCGTCGACCTGGGACCGGACCGCAGCGACGCACGGATGCACGCCAAGACCGTAGGATCCTACGCAGTGCCGTAGGGGACCGCACCGCCACTTCCCAGCAAATCAGGGACACTGTTGCTCCTGGGGTATCGGCGAGGACCATTCGCAACCGTCTCCATGAAGCTGGGCTACGGTCCCGCACACCGTTAGGCCGTCTTCCGCTCACGCCCCAACATCGTGCAGCCCGCCTCCAGTGGTGTCGCGACAGGCGTGAATGGAGGGACGAATGGAGACGTGTCGTCTTCAGCGATGAGAGTCGCTTCTGCCTTGGTGCCAATGATGGTCGTATGCGTGTTTGGCGCCGTGCAGGTGAGCGCCACAACCAGGACTGCATACGACCGAGGCACACAGGGCCAACACCCGGCATCATGGTGTGGGGAGCGATATCCAACGCTGGCCGTACACCACTGGTGATCGTCGAGGGGACACTGAATAGTGCACGGTACATCCAAACCGTCATCGAACCCATCGTTCTACCATTCCTAGACCGGCAAGGGAACTTGCTGTTCCAACAGGACAATGCACGTCCGCATGTATCCCGTGCCACCCAACGTGCTCTAGAAGGTGTAAGTCAACTACCCTGGCCAGCAAGATCTCCGGATCTGTCCCCCATTGAGCATGTTTGGGACTGGATGAAGCGTCGTCTCACGCGGTCTGCACGTCCAGCACGAACGCTGGTCCAACTGAGGCGCCAGGTGGAAATGGCATGGCAAGCCGTTCCACAGGACTACATCCAGCATCTCTACGATCGTCTCCATGGGAGAATAGCAGCCTGCATTGCTGCGAAAGGTGGATATACACTGTACTAGTGCCGACATTGTTCATGCTCTGTTGCCTGTGTCTATGTGCCTGTGGTTCTGTCAGTGTGATCATGTGATGTATCTGACCCCAGGAATGTGTCAATAAAGTTTCCCCTTCCTGAGACAATGAATTCACGGTGTTCTTATTTCAGTTTCCGGGAGTGTACAAACGGAAGTGACCAGAGGGGCAGCTTCCTATACCAACATGAAAACGGACGGACAGGACCATACTAAGGACATACTAAGGATAGAAACCTCTTTGCTTTTAGAAAGCGTAGCTACCTGTTCCGACGTTGGTCCTACTGTTCTCTAGCAGACAGGCTTGTCTGCTACCCTCAAGCATGCATCTACAAATACATTTCCTCATTCATCCTCTCACACAGAAGGGAAGGAGGATGACAGTATTTTATCATACACAGTGTATAAAAGAAAGCGGATGTAGGTTCCGTATGAGACTGTGTGACATGAATTACATATAATCTGTGTTTTAAAGTGTAGTAGTGTGACAGATCGTTCTTGTTTATGTGTAAAAGTAACACATTTCACTGATCAGTCTCCTCCCAGATAGTCAGAAACACCACAGTAAATTTAGAAGAGGAATTTATGCCGTAAATGACAACAGATTTAAGAAATTAACATGAAAGGAATCCAACAGAGTCCTTTCAGCGTCTAACAAATTTTAAAATTAAAATAAATTTCCCTGCGCCAGCCGGGGTGGCCGAGCGGTTCTAGGCGCTACAGTTTGGAGCCGCGTGACCGCTACGGTCGCAGGTTCGAATCCTGCTTCGGGCATGGATGTGTGTGATGTCCTTAGGTTAGTTAGGTTTAAGTAGTTCTAAGTTATAGGGGACTGATGACCTCAGCAGTTAATTCCCATAGTGCTCAGAGCCATTTGAACCATTTGAAATTTCCCAGCATGAAAATCTGAACTAACTCCCATCCAGAATCACTTTCTACGTGCGCAAGTCGTACGCACCTTACCCCATGACTGCGACTGACTAACTCTGTACAAAATCAAACCTGCCCGGCCTCCAAACACAGCGACCGAAAAAAGTTGGAAGGGCCGGTCCAACAGGACGAATTTTTGCAGTGATACCAGGTATGTCCTCCAATCAGAAGACAAGAGAGACAATGTTTTTCCTCGTCGCTCAAAATTTTTCATCAGTTCAACGTCTAAAATTTGATCGAATGCACGCCATGTTTGTCGGGTCGGTCTGAAGGAACCAATTGCGAATCTACATATCAAGAAAGCCTAGGGAGGTAAGGTCCCATCAGACCGACACCTCGAGCTAGATTCGAAAATTAAACTTAAAAGACCGTTCCCAGGCCTTTACCACAAAGTTGAACTAAGGGAGTACAGCTGAATTCACCAAAGTGCATGCGTTTGCAGTTGCACCCACGTTCACAGAAACTAGCAGCCATCCACGTTTAGTGAAGGTGGTTAAAGTTACCTGATGTGCTGAATACCTAACGTAATAAAAATGAACATAAAACAACACCAAGAAAATTGTCCAGGACATGTGACTGCGTTGACAATACGTAAAATTCTCCGAAGTTTCGGACACCGCCGCAAATGGTCGTCCTCAGGGTATTGCTACAGTGGGCGAGATGTCAAGAGTATTGACAGTGCGGTGGCATGCCCTGAAGAATTGTATTGACAGTGACAACGGTCGTGGAAGTCTATGTTTACAAAATAAGACTGACTCAATTCGGCTCCCAGAGTGATCTTTTCGACGCGAGAAAGATATTAGAAATCACGTATGGGGAAAAGGCACACTGCAAAACTTGATAAAACTACAACTATGTTTCTGAACAGGCCTTGAAAAGAGGAAATGAATTACGGAATAAAAAATGTAGGGGTGTATTTCAAAACGAGGAGTTGCTGCTTATATCTTTGTATCAAACAAAGATTCAAAAAACTTAGTGATGCTGGTTAATGTTTCACTGGTGGCTAAACGAAATATACTTGCTACACAGGGTGTCCCCAAAAGAATGATCCGATTTTAAATAAAATTATTTATTAGGAAGAAGGGCTTAACACCAACAAATTGCATACTACTCAGAAAAGACAGAAGTTTATAAAAATCCACCATAAATATTCAATGTGTCCTCCATTGACTGCACGGAAGACATTTAGCCGATAGCCGAATTCATCCGTAACTGAGAGTAAGGTGTCTTCTGTCACTGAAGCTACAGCAGCTAATATTCTGGTTTTTAGTTCATCAGTGTCACGAGGTAAGGGAGGAACGTAAACACATTGTTTAACATATGCCGACAAGAAGAAATCACATTGTGTTAGGTCAGGGGACCTAGGAGGCCAAGAGTGTAAAGCCTGGTCTCGCGGTCCTGTACGCCCCATCCAACATTGAGGCACGTTGGCATTGAGGAAACTGCGCACGTTGGTGCTCCATCTTGCTGGTAGATGAAATTTCCAGAGTCAAGTTGTGGGAATAACCAGCTCCGTAGCATTGCAAGATATGATGGTCCTGTTACGTTTTTTTTTTCCTTTATTGTTATTTTGATCACCTTATACAAAGGCCGGCTGTCAGCAGCATATCACGCCGCTCTTCAGCCTTGAGTGGTACAATAAGTATTACATAGAGGTGGCACAGATAATACAATAACAAACGGCGGGCAAAAACTGTAGACACGAAAATCAAACATGGAGCCGTTCACGCTGGACGAGAAAAATCACTACCACTAGTTGACACGGCGCACATAACACGGATGACCGCGACGGCACACGTGAACAGTGGTGGCGTGACGGCGAAGAAATAAACACAAAACGAAGGCACACACACGAGACACTGATGGCCATGATCTCCGGCGTGCGAAAGTTCACTGAGCGTGTGCGAGTCCGGGGACCTGCCAAGAGAGGAGGAGGGGTGGGGGGTGGGAGAGAGGAGAGGAGAGATGCCATGGGCAGGGGAGAGAGGAGGAAGGAAGGAAGGGGAAGGAGAAGCCCAGGGGAAGAGGGGTAGAGGAAGGGGGGATGAGGGGAAAAGGAGAGAGAAGGGAGAGAGGGTGCCCAAAGGAAAATACACAGGAAATGGGAGGGGAGGATCAAAGTTGATAGGAGGGGTAGATGGAGGGGAGGAAGACATCATCAGGGAGGGGGAGCTGGCGGAAGCCACCTTGGGAGAGGGTAAGGAGGGTGGAGAGATGGAGACCGGGTGGGACGTGGGAATACAGGTGTGGCAGTGGGCGGGGGTGGGAGAGGATGGGCGAGACAAGCGGGTGAGGAGGATCGAGTTTATGGGAGGTGTACAGGATCCGTATCCTTTCAAGGAAAAGGAGGAGGTGGGGGAACAGAATGAGATTGTACAGGATCCGGGGGAGGGGAGACGGATGTGATAGGCGAGGCGTAGAGCATGGCGTTCAAGGATTTGAAGGGATTTACAAAAGGTAGGGGGGAGGGCGGAGATCCAGGCCAGATGGGCGTAACAAAGGATAGGGAGGATGAGGGATTTATAGGTGTGGAGTATGGTGGAGGGGTACCCCACGTACGGCCGGAAAGGAGCTTGAGGAGACGGAGCTGGGAGCGTGCTTTGGCTTGGAGTGTCCGGAGTTGGGGGGACCAGGAGAGGCGACGGTCGAGGTTGACGCCAAGGTACGTAAGGGTGGGGGCGATAGGACGGCCATAGATGGTGAGATAGAAATCAAGAAGGCGGAAGGAAGGGGTGGTTTTGCCTACAATGATCGCCGGGGTTTTGGAGGGATTGACCTTGAGCAACGACTGGTTGCACCAAGCGATGAACCGGTCAAGCTGGCCGCGGTGGCCGTGCGGTTCTGGGCGCTACAGTCCGGACCCGCGGGACTGCTACGGTCGCAGGTTCGAATCCTGCCTCGGGCATGGATGTGTGTGATGTCTTTAGGTTAGTTAGGTTTAAGTAGTTCTAAGTTCTAGGGGACTGATGACCTAAGATGTTAAGTCCCATAGTGCTCAGAGCCATTTGAACCATTTGAACCGGTCAAGATGGGATTGGAGAAGGCGTTGGGAGCGCTGCAGGGTGGGGCGAGGGCAAAGAAGGCGGTGTCATCGGCAAACTGGAGAAGGTGGACGGGGGTGACGGCGGCGGCATGTCCGCCGTATACAAAAGGTACAGAATGGGGGGAGAGGACGGAGCCTTGGGCACACCGGCGGAGGGAAAAAAGGTGTAGGAATCCGTGTTGTGGATGGGGACGTAGGAAGGACGGTGGGAGAGAAAGGAGCCGATCAGACGGACGTAGTTAATGGGAAGGGCGAAGGTTTGGAGCTTGAAGAGGAGAGCGGAATGCCATACGCGGTCATAAGCACGTTCGAGGTCCAGGGAGAGGAAGATTGCGGAGCGACGGGAATTAAGCTGTTCGGAAAGGAGATGAGTGAGGTGAAGGAGGAGGTCATCGGAAGAGAAGGAGGGCCGAAAGCCACACTGGGTAACGGGAAGGAAGCGGTGCTGGCGGAGATGCTGGTGGATGTGACGGGTGAGGATGGATTCCAGGACCTTGCTGAAGACCGAGGTAAGGCTGATGGGACGGTAGGAGGAGACGGCGGACGGCGGTTTACCAGGTTTAAGGAACATCAGGATACAGGAGGTTTTCCACAGGTCGGGGTAGTAACCGGTGGACAGGACCACATTGTAGAGCGTGGCCAGGGTGGAGAGGAACGAGACAGGAGCTTCACGAAGGTGACGGTAGGTGGCACGATCGTGACCAGGAGCGGTGTTGCGTTTTGTGTGGAGTGTATCAATGAGATCCTGTGTAGTGATAAGGGCATTGAGTTCCGTGTGTGCAATGTTGTCCAAGTACTGGGAACCAGGTGCGAGGGGAGGGACAGTGGTGTCAGTTCGATCGCGGACATCCGGGAAGAGGGAGTAATCCAACTGGGGATCATCGGGGATGGAAAAGACATTGGAGAGGTAAGAGGCAAAGTGATTGGCCTTACTAAGGGAGTCAGGGAAAGGGTGATCATCATGGAGAAGAGCAGGGGGAGGGTCTAGTTCCGGTAAGGCGACGGAAGGCTGACCAGAACTTGGACGAGTTGATAGGTAGGGTAGCATTTAAACGGGTGTATGTCTGTCGCCAGTCCTGGCGTTTCTTAGCCGCTCCTGTTACGGTTTCTTCCTCAAATTTATGCCTCTGTTTGTTCACGAACGCGTACCCGGCCAGGACATTTCTCAATCAAGTGTAGAGAGTTTTTAATATGACTCTCAGTTTTGCCCATGTAAGGTTGTAACAAAGGGGCAAGGTGTCTGGCTAGTTCTTGGGTAGGAGCTCCAATTGCGCTGACTATTGGTCTCAAAGGAACATCAGGCTTGTGTATCTTTGGTAATCCATATAATCTCGGAGGATAAGCCTCCATCTTACAAAGATACTTTTTAACTTCTGTAGGAATGGAAGACTTCATTGAGAATTTGAGGGAAATTACTGTCAGTCCTAATGACATCCTTGTCAGTTTTGATATAGTGTCTTTGTTCACTATGGTTCCAGTTGATGAAGCTCTCTCTCATATAGCCGATATGTTCCCCACGGATATAGTGGCCTCGTTCCAATACTGTCTATCCTCGATCTATTTTCAGTACAATGGTGAATTTTATGAACAGATTGATGGGGTAGCCATGGGAAGCCCTCTAAGCCCCGCAATTGCGAATTTATTCATGGAATATTTTGAACATCAAGCACTGCAGTCGGCCCAAAAAAGCCCCTCGAATTGGTATCGGTATGTAGATGATACCTTTGTAATATGGAATCATGAGGAAGAAGACTTGAATGATTTCCTGGTACACTTAAATAACATCAACCCAAAGATCAAATTTACTATGGAGAAAGAAAAGAATGGACAACTTAATTTTTGGATGTATCAGTTATCAAATGGGCGGATGGGACCTTAGGCCATAAGGTCTACAGGAAAGGTGCACATACTGATCGCTACCTCCATAAGAACTCAAACCACCACCCTAGGCAAAAGAGGGGGGTCATAAAAACACTTGTGGATAGGGCCAAAATATTTGTGAACCAGGCTACTTACAAGAAGAACTAAATCATTTACGAATGGCTTTTGCGAAAAATGGTTATACGAAAAACGAGATTAACCGAGCACTTCACCGAAGTAGAAAAATGCCTAAAAATAGGAGACAGCAACAACCATCAGCTGGAAAAGTATTTCTTCCGTTCATCCATAACATCGCGGATCGCATTGGGAAGTACTAGCCAAGTTTCGGGTGGAGACTATTTTAAGACCTACTAAGAAAATTAGTGAATGCCTAAGATCAACAAAAGATGCTCGTCACCCCCTAGCCACCCCAGGGGTATATAAAATTCCGTGTAGTTGTGGCAGGGTTTACATAGGAACTACAAAAAGAAGCATCAATACACGGTTGACGGAGTACAAAAGAAACTGTGGCTTGGGACATATCGATGGAGATCACGAAATAAAATTTGGTGAGACAAGCGTGCTAGCGAGGACGTCGCATTATTATACACGTATGTATAGAGAGGCAATTGAAATCCACAAACATCAATACAATTTTAATCGTAAAGAAGAAGGATTAAAGTTGGACAAGATATGGCGGTCGACGCTGCATCAATCACGTGACAATCGATTGCCTGCAATCGAGAAAACAGACGATAGCCAGAGATAGCTACACATCGACGCCACGTGACGTGCGGTGGCGCCCTCTACGATCTGCATATAAGCGGCGGCCCCAGCTCCTAGCAGCCAGTCGTCGACTCACCTCGGAAGATGTTCTCCGTAGTTGAGAACGAAACGTCAGGGAGAAGAAGTTTTACAGATCGACCAAGGCAACTTAGCCCGGTAGTGTTTATTGATGCAGACGCCGGCCGTGAAAGCCTACATGGGATGACCCTGTATTTAGTTTGGTTGTGGACGAAAACTTATTTTGGGTGGTCAAGATAAATGTGACACAGTGTAAACTACTCGGTGCAGTAAAACTAATGTGACAACCTGTCAACAGCCTGAACAGCCACCAGCTGTAACGCGAACGTGGTAGAAGAGGCTCAGCGAGGTTTTGGAAAGTACAGTCAGGGGTGTCAAGCCATGCCGACTCCAATACCTTGTCCAGTTGCGCTACGTTTCACGGCTGAGGATTTATAACGCGAACAGCCCGATCGAGGTGGTCCTACCGATTCTCTATTGGATTTAAGTCCAGTAGGATCTGATGGCTCAGGAGTGCTGTAAACCCATCTTGGTGCTCGTGGAGCAATGGTAGTACATTGCTGTGTGACACACTGCATTGTCCTCTTTTTTTTTGTATACGACGGACATGCCGCCGCCGTCACCCCCGTCCACCTTCTCCAGTTTGTCGATGACACCGCCCTTGTAGCGTGGGGGTGAACAGTGTCTCCCTGGTGAAGTGTCGGGCCAGCTGCCACACGCCAGGTCACGTGGTGCCCAGACCTTCGAGTTTCTGGTCCCACTGTTGTGTCTTAAATGTTTGTATTTTTTCCCGGATTATACCCTGGAGCCTGTTCATGTGCTGTTTGAAGTGCTGGCGACTGGTACGCTGCCAATGTCTCCTGAGGCGGTTCCTCATTGAGATAAGGCCCAGGATCTCCTGGGGCAGGGCAGCACTGTGCTGTTGTGGCGAGCGGATCGGTATGGTGTCGGTTATTGCGTCTTGGACTGCGCTGGTGAGGGTTTCAACTGCCTCATCAATTTGAGCTGTCTCGTTTATCGCGTGGGTGGGTGGGATGCGACTGTCAAGCGTTTCCTTGAACTGCGTCCAATTCGCGTGCCTGTAGTCTAACATCCTGCGTTGTTCCATGTGCTGCAGTGTTTCTTCAATGTACAGTATAACGGGTTGGTGATTTGAGGGCAGATCGTTTTCAACGGCAACGTTGAGTGTCGTTGTTATGCCCTTGATGAGGGCCACGTCTAACACGTCTGGCCTGTGTCCCCTCCGGTAGGGAATGTGCGTCAGTTCGGTCGGCGCTAGTGTGATTTAGTTTCGTCCTAGTGCGTGTTCGTATAGTTTCTTGCCGCTGGAGTTCCGTATTCGTGCGTTCCAGTCCGGGGGTTTTGCGTTAAGATCTCCAGCGGCGATTACGCGCGGTGATATGTTGACTATTGTGCTGATGTCGCGTGTTTTGATGCCTTTAGGCCTGTTGTATACTGACACCAGCGTAGTGTAGGCTCCGTTGAATATGACCCTGACGGCGGTTGCCTCTAGTTTTTCAAGTTCAGGGAGCACTATGTTTGTGTGTTCTATGTCTTTGTGTATGATGATGGCTGTTCCGCCGTGACCGGAGCCGTCCGGTTGGTCGGTACGATAGACGCAGTAGCCGGTGAAGTTTAGTTGGTTGCGTGGTTTGAGCTTAGTTTCGCTCAGTAGTGCGATAAGGAGATACCCTTACGCTCCATGAGCGCGGCAAATTCCGCCCTTTTGTTGTTGATCCCGCCTGCATTCCACAACAGGATCTGTGTCAGTGTCTGGTTGTTTGCGATGGGGGCCGGGTGTGGCGTGTTATCCATGTATGGGTGTGAACAGTGTCGTGAGCGCTGTTTGTATGGCGGCCCAGTACTGCCCAGGTTGAGCAGTCATGAGTCGTGTGATGGGGGAATATTGTCGCCAAACCCTCAAGTGTTGTGTTGATGTTGTGCGTGTCGGCCTGTGGCTCGGTAGTAGTGTTGGCGGCCGCTGGTGCGGGTGTTGGCGTTATGTGTGGGCTGTCACTTGTGTTGTTGTGTGGTGCATTTTGAAGTGCCTGTGTTTCAGTTGTGGTGAGAGGTGGAGTAGTGTGTGTGCTGGTATCACTGGCTTGCTGACTGTGTGCCTGCGTTTCAGTGTCCTGTTGTTGTTGGGTACTTTGTTGTGGTGTACGTGTGTCCCCACTCCTGTTACCTCGTGGTCGCCTACGCCTTCTCTGCGTTCTTGGTTTTGAGGGTCCTTGTGTAGGTGTGTCTTCCTGTGTATCGTGTGTGGATTCTCAGGCTGTCGCTTCAGGGGGGTGGGGTTGTGTTGTTTTTGGGGACTGGTGTTGGTACCGGTGTGGTTGTAGTGTTGGCTGAGACGGTTGTTGTTGTCACAGCGGTTGTGTTAGGTGCGTGTGCTGGGCGCAGAGGTTCCGCGGCCTGCTCCGCTCCTCCAGGGCGTGTAGCCATGGCGAACGACACTCCGTTCCTAATAGGGTTTGGTGCGGACCTTGGACGTGTTATGGCGTTGGGTGGCTTCGATTTTTGAGTTTTGCGCCTCTGCGCCTCTTTGTACACCCTGTAGTTGGCATCATGGCCTTGGTCGCAGTTGGCGCAACGGCGTATGTTTTGGTGGATTAGTGTGCAGACGTTGGATGCGTGTTTGCCAGCGCATCCGCGGCAACGGGGTGTCAGGCCGCAGCGAAGGGCCGAATGACCGAACCGCTGGTAGTTGTTACATTGTTGGGGGACTTGTGCTGGTCCATCCGCAGAAGGCTCTTTATGTGCAGAAGGCCGCGGCAGGCGGCCGTGTCGGCCATCTCGACCAGGTAGTGTGGTAGGCGATGGTGGGAGCGGAAGCCCGTCATCCTGGAAGCACTTTTACAGTGGAATCCCAGGAAGTTGGGCACCGCTTGTACTGTAGTGTTTGGGGTATTGGGGTCCACTCCCTTTACCACGTACTGCTGTGTTCGTTCTTCAGCAGTTCTGTACGTATAATGTTCGATCCCCTTTTCTTTGAGGAAGATAAGGAAATCTTTGTATTCGTTGTTAGTTGACACGTACAGTGAGGCCCTATCCCCAGAGCACTTCGTGTGGAGAGTGCAAGGTGTGTGCCTTTCCGCGAATGTTGTGTTGAGAAGGTCCCCGTAGTTTTGTATTACGACTTGGGGGAAAACCAGTCTTCTGTTGTGCGGGCGTAGCTGCGGTTAGTGTTTCTGTGGTGTTGCTGACTGCAGGTCGGGTCGTGTTTGTTGTTGTGGCAGTGTTCGCAACCGGAAGTGTGGGTTTCGGTTTAGGCAGCAGAGCCTTCTGTCTAGCGAGTGTGGTTGCTCGCTTGTTTGCGTAGTGTTTCTGGGTTTGCATCGTGGGCCCTCCACCTGCCAGGGCCCAGTGTAGTGGTGTTCTGGGTCCGCATCTGCAGCCGCTGGTTCCGCCGCTGGAGTCAGCTGCCGCAGTGGGACGGTAGTGCATGAGTCACCAGTTGCAGGTGAGTGTAGTGTGATGTCCGCGTGGGGGAATCAATTGGGCCGCAGAGGTCGGTTATTAATTGACGCTGGCTGAGCAGTTCCAGCGCTTGCGCAGCGATCTACCGATCCTTGTCGGCCAACACCTCCTCAAGGGCGGCAAGCAGGACGTTGCCGTCGACGGGAACAGCCGAGACGCGCCTCTTTCGCTGCAGCCTTGCTGCGGGTTAGGACGGGGGAAACACCGGCGGAATCTGTCATCTTGGTGTTGTCAGGAGCTTTATTAGGTGTGGGTGGGCACGACACTTTTGCTTTTTCTGAAAATAAAGAGCTAACAAACAGGTCCTACGGAAGAGGGGGAATGCCCTACGGCCTAGCGTGCGCGGTTGGTGCAGTGGTGCGGCACCTAAAGGAGGTGCGGAGGAAGAGAAGTGGCCTACAGTAGGCGGGGTGGTCCGACGTGAACGGGCCCCTGGCACTGGTCAACCCCGCTAGCCGGTGCCATCGTACTGAGGAAAATTAAAATGCCTGTACGGGTGCGTATGGTCCGCGAGGTTAGGTGCGTACCTGCGTTGATCCACTGTACCCTCCAGAATGACGAGGTCACCCAGGGATTGCCACGTAAACGTTCGCCAAACCATGTGTCAGTCCGCAGCTCGTGGACTAGTGGCTAGCGTTGCTGCCTCTGTATCATCGGGTCCCAGGTTCGATTCCCCAGTCGGGGTGGGGATTTTCTCTGCCCGAGGACTGGGTATTTGTGTTGTCCTCATCATTTCATCATCATTCGTGAATGTGGCGAGACTGGTGTAAAGACTGGGAATTTGTTCGGGCGCTGATAACCGCGCAGCTGAGCGCTCCACAAACCAAACATCGTCATCATCCATATGTCCGATGGAGCAAAACATTTAATTCATCAAGAAAGGGCATCTGTCGCCACTCAGTGGGCCTCTCGTTGCGCTTCTGACGTGTAAATTCCAATCTTCGTAGCCGATGAGCAGCAGCCAACATAGATGCGTGGATCAGGCGCCTCGTGCCACTTTAACAACGGCGGCACGCAAGCATATTACATTCTTAGCTATTTCGGAAATGTTTCCATCCTTCGTCTGAAAGCCAATGACCATGCCATTTTGGACGATTGCACTGTTTTCCGTGTTCCCCCGAGGAAAAAAAAAAAATTACTCTGAGTACTATGGGACTTAACTTCTGAGGTCATCAGTCCCCTAGAACTTAGAACTACTTAAACCTAACTAACCTAAGGACATCACACACAGCCATGCCCGGCGCAGGCTTCAAACCTGCGACCGTAGCGGTCGCGCGGTTCCAGACTGTAGCGCCTAGAACCCTCCGAGAGGGATCATTGCCAATAAATAATTTTTCCATTCATAATGGAAATACTGTGGTGGAAGGTGCTGGCCGGAAGACCGTGGTCGGCACATTCCTGCCACGTCCTCCTCGGTCAGGCTCCAGTCCCACGGGTTGGTTGCGCTGACGAGGGTACGCTACTAGCAAGGCGCGTTGGCGCAATCAACCCTCCAATCAGAGACTAGTCGTGTGATCACGTGGGGACGCGGCCGGGAGCGGCGAGGGCGGCTTGGAAACAGCTCCGCGCCCTCTTAGCTTCAGACCTCGGCCCGAGTAGTCGCTCCTCTAGCCTCTGCCTCTCTCCTCAAACCTCCTGATGAGCAGACGGCAACCCAAAAAAGTGTTCAAATGTGTGTGAAATCTTATGGGACTTAACTGGTAATGTCATCAGTCCCTAAGCTTACTCACTACTTCATCTAAATCATCCTAACACACACAGCCATGCCCGAGGGAGGACTCGAACCTCCGCCGGGACCAGCCGCACAGTCTACGACTGCAGCGCCTAAGACCGCTGGGCTAATCCCGCGCGGCAGACTGCAACCCCTCTTGGGGCTGCTCAGCCCTACGTAGGCACCCTTATACCATCGTTACAGGAATAAATTGGGTCCATTCCAACTTCTTTACTCTTCATTTTACGACGCCCACCGCTGCTGGCCTCTATCCTGACGAACAGTAGATCCGACTCTCTCGTCTCTTTTTCATTCTTTTTTCTATCTCCGTCCCTCACGCAGACAGACACGCGACCACACACACAAATGCACCAGAGTGAGGCTGCACGTTGCCGCCCTTTTGCTTCCACGTAAACCCTCCCCAGGACGTGGTGTTGCTGCAGTGCGCGTATTGCGAAAGGGCGGGGACAGTGCAGTGGCGGTGGCGAGGTGTGGCCGGAAGCGGAGGCGACGTCTCGCGCTGCGGCCCTGGGGAGGCCGCCGCCGACAGCCAGACGGGGGCTTCCTGCAGCGAGCGCTTCCCACGCGGCCGCGACGTCACAACTGGGATTCCCTGAGCCGCGTCGCGCGCAACTGGCAGCTGATTTGTGCGGAATGTGATGAGCCGCCGGGGCAAGGCGGAAGCGCGGACGGACGTTCTCACGCCCGTCTCCTTCCCTGCTCATCTCGGGCCGCCGCTGATTCCGCGCCCCTCCTTCTCACGGATGCTCGAGGACGCACCACATGTGCCCGTTTATGGAGAAGGTCGTGGATTAATTGTGGACAGGCGTGTCTTGAATATTTTTTTATTTAGGAGACCCATGCATCTATTCTTCCTGTTAGCAAACTTCTCAATCATGTTATCTTTAACTTTCTCATCATTTGTAAGTTGCTTACGACACACGTAGGACAAAATGCGTTCTTGTACTTAAACATTGCAGCTCAAATAGCAAAACTTGAGAGTATCATGTAGAATACACTTTTTTTTCTTTTTTTTTTTCGGTCATCAGTCTACTGACTGGTTTGATGCGGCCCGCTACGAATTCCTTTCATGTGCTAACCTCTTCATCTCAGAGTAGCACTTGCAACCTCTATCCTCAATTATTTGCTTGACGTATTCCAATCTCTGTCTTCCTCTACAGTTTTTGCCCTCTACAGCTCCCTCTACTACCATGGAAGTCATTCCCTCATGTCTTAGCAGATGTCCTATCATCCTATCCCTTCTCCTTATCAGTTTTTCCACATATTCCTTTCCTCTCCGATTCTGTGTAGAACCTCCTCATTCCTTACCTTATCAGTCCACCTAATTTACAACATTCGTCTATAGCACCACATCTCAAATGCTTCGATTCTCTTCTGTTCCGGTTTTCCCACAGTCCATGTTTCACTACCATACAATGCTGTACTCCAGAGGTACATCCTCAGAAATTTCTTCCTCAAATTAAGGCCGGTATTTGATATTAGTAGACTTCTCTTGGCCAGAAATGCCTTTATTGCCATAGCGAGTCTGCTTTTGATGTCCTCCTTGCTCCGTCCTTGGTTATTTTACTGCCTAGGTAGCAGAATTCCTTAACTTCTTTGACTTCGTGACCATCAATCCTGATGTTAAGTTTCTCGCTGTTCTCATTTCTACTACCTCTCATTACCTTCGTCTTTCTCCGATTTACTCTCAAACCATACTGTGTACTCATTAGACTGTTCATTCCGTTCAGCAGATCATTTAATTCTTCTTCACTTTCACTCAGGATAGCAATGTCATCAGCGAATCGTGTCACTGATATCCTTTCACCTTGTATTTTAATCCCGCTCCTGAACCTTTCTTTTATTTCCATCATTGCTTCCTCGATGTACAGATTGAAGAGTAGGGGCGAAAGGCTACAGCCTTGTCTTACACCCTTCTTAATACGAGCACTTCGTTCATGATCGTCCACTCTTATTATACCCTCTTGGTTGTTGTACATATTGTATATGACCCGTCTCTCCCTATAGCTTACCCCTACTAGAATACACTACTGGCCATTAAAATTGCTACACCACGAAGATGACGTGCTACAGACGCCAAATTTAACCGACAGGTAGAAGATGCTGTGATATGCAAATGATTAGCTTTTCAGACCATTCACACAAAGTTAGCACCGGTGGCGACACCTACAAGGTGCTGACATGAGGAAAGTTTCCAACCGATTTCTCATACATATACAGCAGTTGACCGGCGTTGCCTGGTGAAACGTTGATGTGATGCCTCGTGTAAGGAGGAGAAATCCGTACCATCACGTTTCCTACTTTGATAAAGATCGTATTGTAGCCTATTGCGATTGCGGTTTATCGTATCGCAACATTGGTCCTCGCGTTGGTAGAGATCCAATGACTGTTAGCAGAATATGGAATCGGTGGGTTCAGGACGGTAATACGGAACGCCGTGCTGGATCCCAACGGCCTCGTATCACTAGCAGTCGAGATGAGAGGCATCTTATCCGCATGGCTGTAACGGATCGTGCAGCCACGTCTCGATCAGTGAGTCAACAGATGTGGACGTTTGCAAGACAACGACCATCTGTACGAACAGTTCGACGACGTTTGCAGCAGCATGGAATACTACCTCGGAGACCATGGCTGCACTTAACCTTGACACTGCATCACAGACAGGAGCACCTGCGATGGTGTACTCAACGACGAACCTCGGTGCACGAATGGCAAAATGTCATTTTTTCGGATGAATCCAGGTTCTGTTTACAGCATCATGATGGTCGCATCCGTGTTTGGCGACATCGCGGTGAACGCACATTGGAAGCGTCTATTCGTCATTGCCATACTGGCGTATCACCTGGCGTGATGTTATGGGGTGCCATTGGTTACACGTCTCGGTCACCTCTTGTGGGCATTGACGGCACTTTGAACAGTGGACGTTACATTTCAGATGTGTTACGACCCGTGGCTTTTCCCTTCATTCGATCCCTGCGAAACCCTACATTTCAGCAGGATAATGCACGACCGCATGTTGCAGGTCCTGTACGGGCCTTTCTGGATACAGAAAATGTTCAACTGCTTCCCTGGCCAGCACATTCTCCAGATCTCTCACCAATTGAAAACGTCTGGTGGCCGAGCAACTGGCTCGTCACAATACGCCAGTCACTACTCTTGATGAACTGTGGTATCGTGTTTAAACTGCAAGGGCAGCTGTACCGCTATACGCCATCCAAGCTCTGTTTGACTCAATGCCCAGGCGTATCAAGGCCGTTATTACCGTCAGAGGTGGTTGTTCTGAGTACTGATTTCCCAGGATCTATGCATCCAAACTGCGTGAAAATTTAATCATATGTCAGTTCTAGTATATTTGTCCAATGAATACCCGTTTATCATCTGCATTTCTTCTTGGTGTAGCAATTTTAATGGTCAGTAGTGTGTAATGCCAGATACTCTGTGCAATTATTGTTTGAAAATGCGGATCGACATACATTTTATAAGCATTTGAGTCTTTCATTACCATTGTTTCTACAATGCACCTTTTCTCGTAAACAAATCAAGCAATAAATTCGGGAATTCCACAGTTTATATCTGCATAAAGTCTAATAAAACGAGCGCAACAGATTTTTGTTTAAGATCACAGTTGCTATGAAATTAATTTTTCACTTTTGTGTTACCCACGACTGCTCTATTTTTCTCAAATTTTAAAGAAGAACTTTTCTCAGAGAAAAGATAACGGAAAAGTGATGCACAGGATTATTCCGTAAGTAATTCTTAAGAACTATGCCAAATTTCAAGATGTTACCTCTTCTAGTTCCTGAGAAAAGATACATTGGAGAGCCAAAGAAACTGGTACTCCTTCCTAATATCGTGTAGCGCCCCCGCGGGCACGCAGAAGTGCCGCGACACGACGTGGCAGGGACTGGATTAATCTCTGAACTAGTGCTGGAGGAAAATGACACCATGAAACCTGCAGGGCTGCCCATAAATCCGTGATAGTACGAGGGGTGTAAATCTCTCCTGAGCAGCACCTTGAAGGCATCCCAGATATGCTCAGTAATGTTCATGTCTGGAGAGTTTGGTGGTCAGCGAAAGATTTTAAACTTAGAAGAACGTTCTTGGAGCCACTCTGTAACAATTTTGGACGTGTGGGATGTCGCATTTTCCTGCTGGAATTGCCCAAGTCCGTCGGAATGCACAATGTACATGAATGGAAGCAGGTGATCAGACAGGTTGCTTACGTACGTTTCTCCAGTCAGAGACGTATCTAGACGTATTAGAGGTCCCATATCACTCCAACTGCACACACCCCACACCATTACAGATCCTCTACCAGCTTGAACAGTCCGCTGTGAACATGTAGGGTCCATGGATTCATGACGTTGTCTTCATCCCCGTACACGTCCATTCGTTCGATACAATCTGAAACGAGAATCGTCCGACCAGATAACATGTTTCCAGTCATCGACAGACCAATGTCGGTGTTGATGGGCCCAGGCGAGGCGTAAAGCTTTGTGTCGTGCAGTCATCAAGGGTGCACGAATGGGCCTTCGGCTCCGCAAAACTCATAGCGATGATGTTTCGTCGAATGGTTCGCACGCAGATATTCGTTGATTTCCCAGCATTGAAATCTGCAGCAATTTACGGAATGGTTGCATTTCTGTCACGCTGTACGATCCTCTTCAGTCGTCGTTGGTCCTGTTCTTGCAGGATATTTTTCCGGCCGCAGCGATGTCGGAGATGTTTTACCGGACTCCTGATATTCACGGTACACTCGTGAAATGGTCGTACGGGAATGTCCCCACTTCATCGCTATCTCATAGATGCTGTGCATCGACTATACCACCATCTTCAGACTCTCTTAAATCTTAAAGATCTGCCACTGCAGCAGCAACCGATCTAACAACGGCGCCAGACACTTGTTGTCTTAAGCAGCCTAAACCGTAGACCTATGGACCAGCGCCCCAATCGTGCACATATTTAACTACAGGCTTGTTGACATAGACCTATTACATCATCCACACGGGATATACCTGGCGCACATGCGCAGTAGACAGTGATAATGTGCGAAACGCAAACAGAACTGTCGATCCCTTGTAAAGTCGTCCGTTCTACCGGGCAAAACACAAGGGGGACCGTGTGACATTGGAACGTCATCCGTTCACTCAAGGTTCCTGTTGTGACTTGGCAAGACAGCCAAGCCACTATGAGGAAGCCGAAAGGCACGCGTTTAAGCTCACGCAGGCTGGCGTGAGGTCTGGAACAGTTAAGGGAATTTATAGTAACAAAGAACGTAAGTAACTACTGGAATACTTAACTTTAATTCATAATTGGTGAACATCGGTCTGACGGTACATGCATCACAAGATAAATAGCAAATGATAATGGCGCCTTGCTAGGTCGTAGCAAATGACGTAGATGAAGGCTATGCTAACTATCGTCTCCGCAAATGAGAGCGTAATTTGTCAGTGAACCATCGCTCGCAAAGTCGGCTGTACAACTGGGGCGAGTGCTAGGACGTCTCTCTAGACCTGCCGTGTGGCGGCGCTCGGTCTGCAATCACTGATAGTGGCGACACGCGGGTCCGACGTATACTAACGGACCGCGGCCGATTTAAAGACTACCACCTAGCAAGTGTGGTGTCTGGCGGCGACATCACAGTTCCTATTTCACAAGAAATTGTTTTTGTCATTATTTATTAAGTAATTGTTATTCTCTTATGTAGGTTACTACTGTTCTGAATTACAGGCTCAACAGTTAGTTTTATATTACGATAATTGGTTACACAGGTATATGTATTTATACAGCATTTTCTACACGGAGGGTCCACTTGTTTTTGGAGCTATTGCCCAGGCAGTGACAGTAAATCTTCGGATTGGGGTAGAAAACAAAAAACCAGGCGTGGTTGAGTTCGGTCCTAGATGAAAAGAAAAGGCAAAGGAAGGGGATTACATTCACTGCTTATGAAAGAACTGAGGTCCGAAGATCCGCATGAATTTCAGAGTTTCGTGAGCATGGACATGGCTAGTTTCTAGAAGCTGCTGTCTATGACAGAAAATGGAATTAGAAAGTGTGACACAGTCATGAGGGAGGCTGTCTCATATTATCGACAGTAAGAATTAAATCATATGTTTATAGGTTTTGTGATCATATTTGCCTATATCACGAATAAAATAGCAGTAAATACCCTGTTATGTTGCAGACTGGTTCTAACAATTCGTTTCTTGGCTACTGGGAAATCTTTTAAGAGTCTGGCTTTTAGCCACAGAATAGCACAGCGCACCATTTCAAAAGTCCTTGTGGATATATGTACTTGCAACACTTCAAAAGGGCAATACTTAAAGGTGCACTTGTGTTATTTCTCCAAGTTTGGAATATACGCTATATAAGTGCTACTCAAAGTTTTGCAGTCTTCGTCTGTCGCACTGGGCCAAACTGCACGGACTTTCTCTCCTTTCACTGTCAGTTTCTCTTTTTTGGCATGCTGAAATGAAGATGCAATAAAATAAAAAATGAACTTTCGTAAACTAAGACATAACTGTACAAGTCCAAAATGAGCGTAAAACGTTATATGCATATTACTCCGAAAGAAAGGATTGCCAACGTACTCTGTTATAATACAGCGAGTAATACAACCACCTTTCCTTACTGTATGCCTGAATTAAGACGTTTAACGTCTCATTGTTCCGTTTTATTTCTAGAATATGAATCAATCAATAGAGAAAATGCTTTCACAAACAGCTAGTATAAAAGAGAGTCTACTACAAAACAAAAGTTTCTTCTCCATTATGAAACCTATTTACTGAAAAAAAAATCCCCAACACTATAATCTGAAATTAGCCTCTACCCACCTAACAGTAAGCACAGAGCAAGCAGAAAGCACTGTGGTCTCCCCTTCTGCGCATGCGCGAGTTATCGCTGCCTAGTGCGCTAGTGCGCATACGCGCATTGACGGCAGTTGAGAACTGTTCTCTATCCTGGTGCGCGGATAATGTGTCTGTTGGTATTCGTAGTTTCACCTGTTCTACAGCTAGATGGCTGTCGCGCTAGTGCAGTACCGTTCACGGAGGATCGTCGTGTAATATCGACCATGTATAGTCGTTGCCGACCGCGGTGCAGTATTCCGCTTGTTTACATATCTGTATTTGAATATGCATGCCTAGACCAATTTTTTTGGCGCATCAGTGTACATTATAGCTCAAAGAAGTCAGTTAGAGCAATTCGCAGCCGGCCGCTGTGGCCGAGCGGTTGTAGGAGGAACCGTGCGACTGCTACGGTCGCAGGTTCGAATCCTGCCTCGGGCATGGATGTGTGTGATGTCCTCAGGTTAGTTAGGTTTAAGTAGTTCTAAGTTCTAGGGGACGGATGACCTCAGATGTTAAGTCCCATAGTGCCCAGAGCCATTGAGCAATTCGCATTTAAAGTTTTCATTTACGTTTTTGACAATATTGCTATACGTCTTGTGACTAACGCTGTCCATATCCATAATTCCCTTCCTCGTCTTCCTGGAGTAATCTCTTCCTCGGCCTCCATTGTCTAGCCAACTTTTGCATTTTTTCTTCTGCTGCCTGATCGTTGTCCAGTCACGTTTCATCGATGCTTCCGAGAATCTTCAGTGTGAATGCACCTGGATGGAGGCCTAGTCTCTGCAGACCCTTGATCCTACCCACATCTCCACTACTGAACGCTAGACACGCATCACATGTAGCTATCTTCACAACAACTGAGCTCACAAATACTGTTTTTGGACAACGCAGTCATATAATATGATTGTAGCTCTGTGTTTTGTCACTTACACATTTTTTTCAGCAGTTCAGGATTGGCTAGGTACCTGAAAGTTGGTTTTGTAACATCTATAACAGCAAGTGGCCAACAATGTTTGTATGAATATAGCTTTCCACTGGCTTCCGCCTGGAGATATTTGCACTACAAGATATTACAAAGGGAAAGTTGAGGATCATCATCTGTGGAAAGTATGTGAAAGAATATTGCCCACATGGCTTTCTACATTGTTTTTACACTATGTAAATTATCGCTGATAGCATTTCCACTCTTACGGCCCATTTCGATCAAAACAGGTTGATCCAGTATATGCAAACCTGAAACTGAAATAAGTTTGTAGCACATACTGTTAAAAAATACACGTTGTAAACAAAGGAACAAGAAACGATAATCTTCCTCGCAGCCTTCTGTTTTATCATCTAGAGTTAAATGTGCATTACTGGTTGAAAACAGCAAGTTCTGTAACAGGAGGCAAGTTGCCGTCATTTTATAAATATTTACTTGGATGAAACTTGGAAGGTCCACGGCTATTGGCTAACCGAGTGCTGACGGAACCAGCAAAAGTTTTGGATGGAGAGGATATGGAGATTCAAGCGTTCCATCTCTAGAGCTGAAAGATGATCTTCGTCTGCACTTCCAGAGGGCGATGTTTTGGCTAATGGTCGTTTTGAGACTTTCTCAGATCCGATTACAGATGCCTGGGTCGATGATGTAACTTTCAGCTACCACTGGAGCCTTACTCTGCATTTGAATTTTAGAAGGCTGTGCAACATTTGTGACGACGTGACGAAGCAGGCGCTATTTGCTTCCAGTTAGGGTTCAAATGGGTCTGAGCACTATGGGACTTAACTTCTCAGGTCATCAGTCCCCTAGAACCTACAACTACTTAAACCTAACTAACCTAAGGAATCACAGACATCCATGCCCGAGACAGGATTCGAACCTACGACCGTAGCGGTCGCGCGGTTCCAGACTGTAGCGCCTAGAACCGCTCGGCCACTCCGGCCGGCCCAGTTAGGGCCTTGCTTTTCTGAACTAATTCATGCAATCAGGTAGTTGAACTCAGCATCCGCTTAGGCATGGGTGCTGGTGCTCGTATGTACGTTTCTAGATCTTTCATTTCATTTATTAAATGATTCAGCAATCACTGGCAGTTAATGCGAACATAGCAAATTGTACGACATTATTAGCTATTTTTTTCCAATTTAACCTTCAATGTGCCCAGGTATTTTCGTTTGTGTTCAATAATTCATCCATTCAGACCACTGTGCGCTTTAGCAAAAAACAGGACTTTGTTGTGACGTTTACTTTCATTCTATAGTTTGATGAAAACCTTTCTCATTACTTCTATGCGAGGATTCATATTTCATGTTTTATTCGAGTTCATAATTTCAACTACATGCGTTGGATAACTTTGTCTTAATATACGACATAATCTTATGGGGATCAGCGTGTTGACTGTTTACATCACCTGCTTCAGATCTTGATAGCATCACGGGGGTATGCTTAAAGCTACAACGTAGTGTCAAACTTGCATTAAGAGGCCCTGCAGTATCTGATATTTGACAAGTCTTAAGAAGGAATTCACTTCAGATTCAACCTACAAGTCTTTATTTTACAGCATTATGATTATCACCACGATTTTAATACCTCTTGGCTTTTCAGTCAGTTTGTTGTAAGCATTTCAACGATTTTATTAGTATGCACCTATTCAGAACAGAAATGAATGTTAACTTGAAAGCTTCGGAACACCTGCGGCGTGACTGAAGTAAAAACTTCCTCGTCTGCGACGACTGCCTTTGTGCCCTACAAGCACTGCAGCAAATGTGCCTTGAGTAGAAAACGATAAAAAAGAGTAAAAATGAAAATACAGCTGTGTGGGAAACATGTGTGATCCTGCTGGGTACCAGGACATGCATCGTCATAAAATAGGAGAAATCAGAACTCGCACAGAAAGATTTAAGTGCACGTTTTTCCAGCGCTCTATTAAAAAGAGAGTGAAATTAGAGAAATAACTTGAAGGTGGTTCGATGAACCCTCTGCCAAGCACTTGATTATGGAATGGAGAGTAATAATTTAGATGTAGAAGTAGACTCTAAAGAAACGTGCAAGCAGCCTAAGGAGCCAGACTGTGCTGCAGCGAACGCAATCTGCCATTCACCTGGCGGGTGTCTTTTCGCTGTTGAGTCAGAGAGCAGTGCAGTTTGAGTCACGGGCAGTGGCGGACAATAAACTGCGGTCACTGAAACAAACCATCTGGTTTATGCAGAACCTGAATCTGGATGGGCAGACGGTGATTCGAACTGCTGGGCTCCCGATTGCGAGTCCATTGCCTTAACCACTTCATCTCGTTAATACAGAAGTTTGTGTGAAATGCTACTTCATGTGCACTGCACCGACTGACCCAACAGATTTCATTCATATACGGATTATAGCTTAAATACAACATCAAGACATGCTGGAAATCATGCTGATGAAAAAAGGTCTTCTCAAAGCGTCTGAAATGAATGTCACATAGCAGTTTTTCTGTCGGGGTATGAAAACTTGCCACAAGCCAGTCGTGAAAAGCGCCTAGCAGTTAGAGTACCCGCTCAGCATACTCATTGCGTGCACGTGCCTGTTCTTGCCTGTGCGGGACACGTGTTCTGTGCTTATCTCGTCGTTAATGAGGTGCCCGCAGCAACACTGAGCACGACGTGTTTTAAAAACCTCTAGTAATACTTGCGTCTGAGGGCTTTGCTATATAAATCTTTCTGAGACTTGCAGACTTGCTTGTACAGTAACTGCGTGCATAACTCATTCCTTTCCAGGCAGAACGCTGGTGTCGCGTAGCTTTATCGTCCACCATACTGCTATAGCAGCATTGGCATTGAACGTGCATCAGTACCATACAAAGCTGCAATTCAGAATGAAACGTTAACTAGTTGGTCGCTTTTTGATGCTTGTGGGTGAGAGTGCCCGAAATAAGCTAAAGGCGTGTTAACAGCCTTACCCACTGTGGAGAAGTCCTTTGACGTCGTGCCGTATTTCGGAGTATACGCTAAGTTGCAGGTCCCGTCTTAAATGACTATGTGCGTCAGTTGAAAGGTCGGAGGAACACAATTGCATACCATTTCCAACATGATCAGGCCTAGTAAAGTACTTTGCTTTTCCAACCTATCATCGTATGGACGACATTTCACTTAGGAGAGGAAGACTACTTTCGTTGTGTGTTTGACACCAGTAGCGGGAAACAGTATCATCCTTCACGGGTAGGAGCAAAAGGTGTTATACCTTAACTAATCGGCAAGTGACTCGCTGTTAGCTGACCGATTTCAAAATAAAACAATTTTTTACTGTGCAGTCTAGAAGTGAGTGAAACCTGAGGCAGTAAGCGCATTACTGTTTCGTCGTACACACCATCTCCGCCAACGGCACTCAGTAATACAGACTGAATTGTAATGATCTCCACGTCATTGTTGTAATATCTGTCTGAGCATTCTAGTTTAGGTTCACGATGGATTGAAATATTCTCTTGGAAGGAACCCTGAGAATAATCTTGCACTGCAAAGGCATTTTCACTGACACTTGCCAAAAGAAACGTTCTAAATGATCAGTAAAATGACTAAATAAGTTTGCAGTTGCAGTGTTCATATTTGAGAGACAATCATTGTTACGAAAAATAGGAACCGTTCTCATACTTTGCGTATATGCAATAGATTTCACCAACTGTCAGAATTTTGTGGAGAGCAGCCTCTTGTAGCTGTAGGTGTAGCAAACATGCAGCGGTCCTCAGCAGTTAGGACGCCTAAGTCAGTTGCAAAATCTAACAGAAAGAAGAAGACATCTGGGGTTGTCGGGTGTTCTTCCGGATATCAGCGTCGTACTTGCACGATATTTCGGTCACGTAGCTCGTGACCTTCGTCAGGTGCGACCTGAGACTGCTCCTCGAGTTTTTTTTTAAGAGGTGGAGCCCCTCCACGCCCACACCGGCATGATGGCCAACACAAAAGGTCTACTGCCATCTCTGCATAAGGGTTAGTATTCACTAAAGTGAGGTGTCGCAGGATGTGGGTACTGCGATGTTTGCGTACGTCTGGTTAGGATTAACCATTAATACGCGCTCATCTGGAGATAGATTGGTCGAAATCTGACGAAGGGTAGCGGTTTGAAGGGCAGAGGAAAAAAAGTGCCAAGGCAAGAGCCAAGGGAAAAAAACCTCTGCGAAAGTTAGGTCGGGCGGCAAGAGCAGTAGCGGTTATCTTGCTGCCTGCGATAGGTTGTGCAAGGATAGGCTTTGTTAGTAGTGGGTATCATGCATGTCGATACCTTGAAGTTGTGCGCTTGTGCTGCTCGGCGGCTGGCGCTGGGTGCTGGTGCAGAGTCCTCGCTCTGTGTCCTGCAACCTATGTACTGCGTGGCCGTTAGCTGGGGCGGTCCGGTTGCTGCGGCTGGGCTCGCTTGTAGTCTCCTGGGCCGGCCGCAGTGGCTTCCTCCCTGTAACATAGAAGTTCGGCGCGGCAACGCATGCGCTGCTGTTAGGCCCTCTGCTGCGCCTTGTCGTCAGTGACTTGGTGCAGCTTCATCAGGCTACCGTACAGCGTCCTCCTCTACTGCACGGCGCAGCCCTTCTGCATTGCCGCTGTGAACTGCTCCGTTTGTTCAGTGATCCGCGCTGCTTCAGCGTCGGAGAGATGCACGCCGTTCGCTCGCGCATCCGCGATGACGGCTGCCTTTCTGTCTTCTCGGTCCTTTTGAAGGGCCGCTTCCGCAGCGGTCGGCGTCGCCACCGGTTCCGCTGGGGCGGCGGTTGTCTTCTTCTTTGCGCCTCTCACCTGCGGTGCTGCTGGGACAACCGCTGGGATAGGCGCGCGAGCGTCCTTCTGCGAGGTCGCAGGAGTGCTCGCAGGTACGACTGCGCTGAGGCCTTGGGCGAGGACTGCTCGCAGTTGCCTCAAGGCCTCATCCTTCTCTGCAGCCACGGCGGCTGCGAAGGCAGCCCTCTCCGCCGCCATGACGGCTTTGAGGGCTGCTGTGGCCTCTTTCACGGCGGCGCCGAGTTCGAGGTCACACTTCTTCACGGGAGGGCGAGCTGCGTCCTGGCTGCCCGTTTCCGAGCGGTCGTCCCTGCCCCTGGCAGGTGGATCTGCTACTGCGCCGTCCCTCAGCTGCGCCGGGCTGGTCTGCGCCCTACGCCGTTTCCGACGTCGTCTTCTCTTCTGCTGCTGCGTCGGTGCGGCCGCGGCCGCTTCGCCACCCCCAGTTTGGGTGCGGCTTGAGAAAGCCGCACAACCGCGCCAGCTGGCGACGTGCGGACCGCCACACCGGACACAAGTCGGCAGAGCGTTGCTGCCGCGGTCGCAGGCGCGGCTGTCGTGCTCGCCTGAGCACTTGACGCACCGCGCCGCGTTGCGGCAATACTTCGCTACATGGCCCTCGCCCTGGCACCTGAAGCACTGGGGCAGAGGGTCCATGGCGGTTGGGAGAGCCTCTGTCGTCACCGGGAAGCCCAGCAACTTCCGCAAGTCGAAGATGTCGCCCCCGCCGTCGACCGTTTGCACGGTCACGGCATAGAGCGGCGCCCTCTTCCTGTTGGTCCGGTTGTGCAACCTTGCGGTTGCGCATCCAAACCCGGCTCGCAGCAGCCCTTCCCGGACCGCTGCCTCGTCGCAGCACCAAGGCAACCCCCTGAGGAGTGCCTTGGTCGTCTTCATCCTTCCGACGGAAGGTGCCTTATCACGCGCCGGCGGTGCGTCGACGACGTGGTCGGCCACTGCGACCTTGATCGCCCTGTGGTCGGCCACGTTTGCAGCTCGAACGCAGATCAGCGAGTCTGTATCGACAGACTCGTAGACCACCTCGTTCCGAGCGCAATTCGTGATGGTGTCGAACAGCGCCGTCCACGCGCCTTTGCACTTGACGTACAAAGGGGGAGCAGGCCGCGACTCGTCTTCACGGGCGTTCCTCGCATGGTCGGCGGACTCAGTGAGTTGCACAACCGAAGGACCCTTCGTAGCGGCAGGTTTCCTCTGTGCACCCTTCTTTCCCATACTGCGAGGCGCGGAACACGACAATTTGCACGCGTTGTAAGAACAACGCACGACAATCTGCTCTCCGCGGCGCCCACAGCACAGAAAACCTCTTCACGAGCTCTCAACGGTCGAGTGGACTTGGTCCAGTATTTATGCCTATGGCCTTCCCCCTCCACCAACGGCTGCAGGCGCTTCCTCTGTGGTCCGCGCCCATTCCCTGCGACCTGCTGGAGCGTTGCTGCTCCGTTTTCCGTCCGCTGCGGTTCTAGGTGTTCCCTCTGCGGTCCGCGCCCACCATACCCGCTCCTGGGGGTTCCATCTACGGTCTGGGGTACCAAACGTCCCCCCTGCGGTCCGCGCCCGCTCACCACGACCTGTTGGAGAGTTGCCGCTCCGTTTTCGTCCGCTGCGGCTCTGGACGTTCCCTCTGCGGTCCGCGCCCACCAGTCCCACTTCTGGGTATTCCATCTGCAGAGGGAACATCCAGAGCCGCAGCGGACGAAAAACGGAGTGGCAACGCTCCAACAGGTCGTGGTGACCGGGCGCGGACCGCAGGGGGGACGCTTGGTACCCCAGACCGTAGATGAAACCCCCAGGAGCGGGTCTGGTGGGCGTGGACCGCAGAGGGAACACCTAGAACCGCAGCGGACGGAAAACGGAGCAGCAACGCTCCAGCAGGTCGCAGGGAATGGGCGCGGACCACAGAGGAAGCGCCTGCAGCCGTTGGTGGAGGGGGAAGGCCATAGGCATTAATACTGGACCAGGTCCACTCGAGGAGCAATCTCAGGTCGCACCTGATGAAGGTCACGAGCTACGTGACCGAAATATCGTGCAAGTACGACGCTGATATCCGGCAGAACACCCGACAACCCAAGATGTCATTAGATCGCCGGGAAAGCCTGAAGAGTTACATAGAAAGAAGAAGGTTCTGCTGCTAGGTAGTTCACACGGTAGAGGTGTGGGCCAGCAGTTTCAGGAAATATTGGGGAGTGAGTGCCAGGTCACCAGCATTGTAAAGCCTAGTGCATGGTTAAGGTAGGACTGTAGGGTAGGAGTTTTACGAAAGAGGATCAGATAGTGATTGTGGTTAGAGCTGGGAATAGTCTTGATAGGGAAGGGGAGTATGACGAAGGTAGTGACCTGGTAAAGATGGCTATTCAAATTGGTGATACTAATGTGCACTTCATGCAACCGTTTCAGCGTCATGATCGGCCTCATCTTAATGAAGCTTGCTGTTAGGCGCGTTAACATGGTGCTGGAGGAGGAGCTGATGGCAGAGGGCATGAGTCAAATTTCAGTGGTGTCAGTTGAGTCGATCAGTAGGTGTGGTTTCACTAGGCTGATTAGTATACCTGCTTAAAGGAGGTCCCTCTAACTAAGAAAACACCTTCAGAGAATATCATGTTTCCAGTCAGAGAAAGAATTAGCATATTTCATCAAAATAGAAGAGGCATTCGAGATAAAGTTAGTGAACTGCTTATTGATGATGATTCTGATATTATTTGCATATCGGAGCACCACTTAAATGATTCGACACTAAAGAGGCTTCCTTTACCAGGATACAGATTAGCTGGCTGTTTTTCGAGGAGTTCTTTGCGCAGTGGGGGAGTGGCCATGTACGTAAAAACAGTATTCCGTTTGAGTCCACAGACGTATCACGGCACTGTACTGAACATATATTTGAATGTTGTGCGCGGGCAGTTAAATTTAGTGAAACTAAAATTCTAATTGCTGTTGCTTATAGGTCCCCTAATTCTGACTTCAAAGCATTTCTGCTCCATCTAGAGAAGGTTCTTGATTCACTTTGTAGGAAGTACCAGAAATTAGTTATATATGGTGACTTCAATATTAATTTGTTTATGCAAGAAAAAGGATGTTTCTTCATTACTAGATGGGCATTCTGTTAGTAAAAGGGAGAATGGCCATTCAGACCATGATGCACAAATTTTAACACTAAAAGTCTTTCGTACTCAAACAAATGACACAAATAACTGCAAACTATTTAGGATAGCTAATCCAATGGCAATACAGAGTTTTTTAAACCTCGTCAAGGAACAAGAGTGGCAGGTGTTTATTGTGCCGATAACATAGACGACAAATATAATGCTTTCGTTAACACGTTTTTCATGCTCTTTTAGAGTTGCTTTCCATTAGAACGTTCTAAATAGGGTACTAGCGGTAAAAGGCAGCCTGGGTGCTGACTAGTGGGATAAGGATATCATGTAGAACGAAGGGGAACTATATCAAAATGTTAGAAGTAGTCAGAATCAAGCTACAGTAGCCCATTGCAAACGGTACTCTAAGGTGCTTAAAAACGTTATTAGGAAGGGAAAGGGTATGTGGCACGCAAATAGAATAGCTAATTCACAGGAAAAAATTAAAACCATATGGACAGTTGTGAAGGAAGTGTCGGTCAACAGCACAAGGTCGACGATATGAAGTCAGTTCGTAGTAAAAGTATTTCTGTTACTGATAAATCAAATATATGTAAAGTATTTAACAGTCATTTTCTGTACATTGCTGATGAATTAAATAAAAATTTAGTTTCTATAGGGAATCATATTACTCTCTTGCAAAATATCTTTCCGAGATTGATGTCTGAGATACTCCTCTGTGATTCTGACAAGGGGGAGATTGAGTCAATAATGAAGTCACTGAAGACTAAGGACCCTCATGGATATGATGGAGTGCCTAGCAGAATTTTAAAGTACTGTGTCGCCCTTGTTAGCCCTGTATTTAGCCATATTCGTAGTTTTTCCTTTAGAAATGGTCAGTTTCCTGAAAGATTAAGGCACTCGGTAGTAACGCCGCTTTATTAAAAGGGAGAAAGGTATAATGTAGACAATTTATACTTAATTCTATGCCACCAGTGTTTGCTAAAGGTATTGAAAAGGCTGTGTATGTAAGGATAATTGATCATTTTATAACACACGATTTACTGTCAAATGTACAGTTTGGCTTTAGAAGTCGTTTAACAACTCAAAATGCTATATTCTCTTTTCTCTGTGAGGTACTGGATGGGTTAAACAAAAGGTTTCGAATGCTTGGCATAATTTTTAATTTAACTAAGGCATTTGATTGCGTTGAACACAAAATATTGCTCCAGAAGTTGGACCATTACGGAATACGGGGAGTAGTTCATAATTGGTCCACATTTTACTTTAACAACAGACAGCAAAAGGTCATTATTCACAGTGTTGAGAATGGATGCGATGTGAGGTCTGAGTGGGGTACGGTCAAATTCGGGGTGTCCCAGGGTTCAGTGTTGAGGCCACTCCTGTTCCTTAGTTATGTAAATGACATGCCCTCTAGAATTACGGGTAATTCGAAAATATTTCTGTTTGCTGATGAGTAAAGGATGTTGTGTGCAATATTGGCTCGGTTTCAAATAGTGCAGTTCATGACATTAGTACATGGCTTATAGAAAATAAACTAACGCTAAATCACAGTAAGACTCAGTTTTTACCGTTTCTTACACACAATTCAACAAAATCCGACCTTTTAATTTCTCAGAATGGGCATATGATTATTGAAACTGAACAGTTCAGATTTCTAGGTGTTCAGATAGATAGTAAACTGTCGTGGAAAACCCACATTCAGGATCTTGTTCAAAGACTTAATGCTGTCATTTTTACTATTCGAACGGTATCTGATGTAAGTGACTGTTCGACACGAAAATTAGACTACTTTGCTTATTTTCAGTCGCCTATGTCGTATGGTATTATATTTTGGGCTAACTCTTCCAATTCTAAAAGGATACTTTTGGCTCGTAAAGGTCGGTTTGGGCAATGAGTGGTGTAAGTTCTCGAATCCCTTATCGACCCCTGTTCACTAGTCTGCGTATTTTGACATTGGCCTCTCAATACATATATACATGCTTTACTGTCGTTTCTTGTTAAGAATATCAGCTTATTCCCAATAAAAAGTAACTTTCACTCAGTTAATATCCAGCAGAAATCCAACCTGTATTTGGATAGGAGTTTCCTAACTCTTGTGCAGAAAGGTGTGCAGTGTAATGGTGCATCCATTTTCAATAAGCTACCACAAGTATTCAAAAATCTTAGCAGTAATCCACGCACTTTCAAATCGAAACTGAAGAATTTCCTCGTGGGTCACTCCTTCTATTCTGTTGAGGTGGTCCTTGAAAAATGAAACTGATTCTTATGTTGTATAGTTGATTGCGTTTACTTCACCTTTGGGCTTGTCTTTTTTGGGTTCATAAACATTTTATTTTCATCTGTTATAACTTTTATGTTGTAATTTCATGTACTGACGCGTTAAATGACCTTGGAGGCTTGCTCTTCAGTTTGGTCCTACGAAACTTGACGTGTAAATAAAATAAATAAAAAATAATATTCCAAAAACAGAACAGCCCTAAGGCTTAACATCATAGTGCTAACGTAAAAATGTATTCCTCAAATCACAGACTCCATAAATATTTTAAATGTTCCGACCGAAAGTTGCTACAGCACCCTAATGTAAATATTTCACCGGTATTGCTTCTCCGTGGTACAACTTTATGAGCGGATGTGAATATAAGCATTATTCTGATCTAACACAATAAAACAATAATTGATGTTAAATGTATAGCGTCAAAAGGTTTCGTAGAAGGATTACAGAATTCGACCGCTGAATTACTACTAACACAGTAATTACTCTACTCTGCTGCGTGTCGTTTTCCAGTGGTGAACCAACTAGCAGAAATTTATTCATATTGTGTTGCCCCGTGTATTAGTGCCTGAAGGACTTATTGCAATCACTCGTACTCCTTTTTTTTATCCTAATTCTTTACTACCAATTGTGCAACCACAGTTCACAGTTTTATTTTTTTGAGTGTAAATAAGGATTAATACGTATATACTAAAACGTAACTTGATAAATACACAAACTGAGTTTACGCAAATTGTAGCCCGATTTGATCTGGTGAAAAGTGTGCCTCCAAATGAGTGGAAACAGTAAAGAAACCTAAACACGTCGTCAAGAAACAACATAGCTCACAAAGTTTTAGTGAATCAGTTACCTATTTTAGTTATGTGGAGATCACTGAAGAAACGTAATATGAGTATGTGAAATAATTGTATAAAAATGACAATGAAAATTCGTTTGCAAAAAGAGGGACAATATACATACTTATGAACATGTTAAACATCATTGGATGAGAAGAGGTTATGCACCGATACAAAGTCCTTCATATAAAAAGGATCACCTTGAGTGTTGAAGCTATTAGATATCAGAAGGGCTTATATATTGTTCGTAACAATTTTTATTGGATGATAACAGAATGCAGACTGAATGGCTGTTGTTAAGACTTCCGTGAGATTTCAACCCGTTTTAACTCGGTCGATATCATAAGATTTAAAATTTTTTCTCCTCTGTCCTGAAAAACATTTGAAATCCTTCCCCTGACTCACACTTCAAAGTCTCACCTTGGAAAATGGACATAGTTGTCATCATTGTCTCAGATATAAATTGAAATAGTTGAAAACCTTCAGTTCCGACCAACGTTTTCGAAAAGTTAATCGTTCCCATTTATTCGCAGTTGCATACCATAATTTCTCATTAACATCGTGTAATGGATCAGGCCTCAAACAGATTGTTCTACTCTTGCAAGAAGAGAGTAAAAAGAATGAGTAGTCTAAGATACTGAGTTTCCTGTCGTGTGCCGGATCGTGTGCCAATTACTCTTCTGTTCATGAACATGTAAGACAAGGTTCTGTCAGTGATCAGATAAAAAGTTTACTGTTTATACACAACACAGAAAACTGTTTTGCAAGCTGCCTATTTCTTCTCAAGTGTGACCTTATCTTGGCCGGAATTATCACTTACATGTTGACTACTTGCTCTATTTAAATGATGATAAGTGTCGCTAAGCGTGAGTTATAGGCTGCTTCTCTCTGCTTGCGTGAGATCGGTAACTGACCTCTCTGTCGAGCAGAGAAGAAAGCTTCCATACAATATGGACATTTAGCACTTGCATGACTCAATAGAAGGAGCGAAAAGTGGCTTATTAAATTTCGTCTTACCTACACCTACACCTACCGCGCGTGCAAAGCCTGCGATCCTAACTATTTATGAATACACCTGTTATTAAATGACGCAACAGAAATCTGTGTGTGGTGGTGTACGACTACACATAGGCGTGGCGTGCCTCACATAAACGAGAAACTCCCTCAACTCTCATAGCGAATTTAATAAACGTCATCTTTATCCTTCGGGAGGAATAATGTTGAGGATGTGTGTAAGTGAGAGATGATACGTAATATTCGTAATACGGTTCTCAAATACAAGCAGTTTATTATGGCGGTTAACAATCCACATTGAAAACAAACTACATTCCTACACTTATATAATGATCATTTTTTAAACTCAAATTACAACGAAAAATCAACGTTTAACTGAAGGAGGGGGATAAAAGAAACTAGGAACAATGTAAAATAGGATAAGCCTGCACTAATTATTTAACAAATCACACGTGACTCAGCAAGAGAAAGAAGCAGATAATTTCGGTATCATTGAAGCTACGAGGGTGAACTAGAGAGATCTGAGAGCCAAAGCCAGATTCCTTTCACTAAAAATGATTATTACCGTGATCGTCAAACTAATCGAGAAAATTTTGTTCGAATAGTGTTCGTTGTGCATAGCATTTGGTATTCTACACAATGGGGTGACTTGCGCTTGCAACATCATTATTTCGTCTACATGTGGCGGGGAGGTCGAACAGAGTCGTGCTTCAAAAATGGGAAACAAAATGCGAAACTGCGTGACCTGGACACGTGGTTACACTATATGAATACGAGCAATTCCTAAGAGAAATAACTCGTATGAGTAGATTAGCTCGAAAATGTCTCAGTGTGGATAAAAGACAGCAAATAGTCTGAACCAATTCTCAACTCTTATGAATTTTAATTCTTAAGCATTCTTACTGGGCTCAAATGGCCGCTGTCGAGACAAACAAAGCCAAGAAACAAGTTGCAGCATTACTTATAAAAGTTAACACACAGATTTAACAAAACGAAAGCACTCACGAGTATTCCACGAAATAAATAAAATTATATCTTCATAATCAATAAAATAACGCCCCAATGGGATAAAAGCATTCAATATGTGTTGCAAAGGACATCAGACCTCACGAAAGCGGTGGTGGGATACTAAGTGTCACTTCAAACGAGGCATGTGTAGGCAGGAAATTAACCTAAAATGGACACCGAATTCGTCTCTTGCAAACAGAAGTCCGGGTGGTTCAACTCTCCTAGACAATTGGGATATTTGGACCAGTTTTATCTGGGTGAGATAGACCACTTACACTATGCGATCAAAAATATCCGGAAACCCCAAAAAACATATATTTTTCATATTAGGTGCATTGTGCTGCCACCTACTGCCAGATACTCCATATCAACGATGTCCGTAGTCATTGGACATCGTGAGAGAGCAGAATGGGACGCCCCGCGGAACTCGCAGACTTCGAAAATGGTCAGGTGATTAGGTGTCACTTGTGTCATATGCCTGTACGCGACTGTTTCCGATGTGATAGTGAAGTGGAAACGTGAAGAGACACGTACGGCACAAAATCGTACAGGCCGACCTCGTCCGTTGACTGACAGAGACCGCTGACAGTTGAAAAGGGTCATAATGTGTAATAGCCAGACAACTATCCAGACCATCGCCAGGAATTCCAAACTGCATCAGGATCCACTGCAGGTGCTATGACAGGCGGGAGGTGAGAAAACTTGGATTTCATGGTCGAGCGGCTGCTCATAAGCCACACATCACGCCGGTAAATGCCAAACGACGCCTTGCTTGGTGTAAGGAGCGTAAACATTGGACGATTGAACAGTGGAGAAACGTTGTGTCGAGTGACGAATGATGGTACACAATGTGGCGATCCGATGGCAGTGTGTGCGTATGGGGAATGCCCGGTGATTGTCGTTTGCCAGTGTTTGTAGTGCCAAAAGTAAAATTCGGAGTAGGTGGTGTTATCGTGCGGTCGAGTTTTTCATGTGGGCGGGTTGCACTCCTTGTTGTTTTGCGTAGCACTATCACAGCGCAGGCCTACATTGATGTTTTAAGCTCCTTCTTGCTTCCCACTGTTGAAGAGCAATTTGGGGATGGCGATTGCATCTTTCAACACGATCGAGCACATGTTCATAATGCACGGCCTGTGGCGGAGTGGTTACAAGACAATAACATCACTGTAATGGACTGGTCTGCACAGAGTCCTTACCTATATCTTACAGAACACCTTTGGGGTGTTTTGGATCGCCGACTTCCTGCCAGGCCTCACCGACCGACATCGAGACCTCTCCTCAGTACAGCACTCCTTGAAGAATGAACTGCCATTCCCCAACAAACCTTCCAGAACCTGATTGAAAGTGTACTTGCGAGAGTGGAAGCTGCCATGAAGGTTAAGTGTAGGCCAACACCATACTGAATTCCTCCATTACCGATGCAGGTCGCCACAGACTTGTAAGTCATTTTCAGCCAGGTGTTCGGATACTTTTGATCACATAGTGTATTTTGATGTGTGAGAGAGGAGCACAACTAACTGTAGCTTCAAAGTTTGCGGCATAATCCCATTGAAGACGGCCACGGTCTCTAATGATGCTTAAGTATCACACACAGGCCAGCCAGTCACTTCTAAGTTCATTCAAGTGGGATCGTACTTCGTCATGGAGGAATCACATAACCTTGCGTGTTGCCAAAGGCATATTTTCAAGCAGCAGGAGTCGCTAGTCGGTGCCAACGCAATGATGCTGAATCGATGCCGATGTGACGCCTCAACCGCGCCCTGTGGATTGTCTGTAGCCCACAGATGACGATTATGCATATTGATGATGCCATTTCTGGTAGAGATTGCTTCGTCGGTAAAGAGGATTGATGACAGAAATCTCATAATTGTGATCGTTTAGAGCAAAACCCATTGAAAAAATTCTTCCCAAGGAAAGAAATCCGCTGCTGATAATCCTTTCACTAGATGATAGAAATAGTATCGGTTGTCATACAGGACACACATAATCGTGCTTTGGCTTACACCATGTTGCCTGTAGCTCGTACTCTGGTTCTACTCACCGTCCTGTCGAACCCGCTCCTGCAAATCTGATAGCTGCACAGCCCGCCGCGTTCCTTCACATTCGTGTGTCTGAAAGTATCCATGATCACACTAACGCCCATAAGGGCTTGAAATGATGTGTGATGTGGTTGGTGCCTCTGAGGTTACTTGTTTTGGTATAGTCGTTCTACCTCTCTAGTGTTTCCATCTTCTTGGCCGTACGCAAACACCATCTCGGCATGCTGCCGACGTGAATACCGGACCATTCTGCTGCAGTGCAATGCCTGTAGTGGTTATGAAGCTTGCAGAGCGTAATATTTGTTCCGCTCACGACGTCTAAAATGAAATGCAATACCTACGTATCATAGTAGCAAAAAACGGTTACTGGCGCTTGGAGTATCACAGGGTATCCTCTTAGATAAGTGGCTAATTTGGAAGACGTGTCGCTGCATACTATTCTTCGTTGTCACAGTGACTAATAGGACTGCCTAAAGAAATTCAAGCCAGAACTGAGGCCAGGAGATTCTTGAGGCCGAGCGGGCTACCTAGCGCGAGTCGATTGATGATTTTTTAACCTATAAGGTAGAAAACACTGCAGAACGTCTGCGCCACTTCTTTCTGACCCGTTTCCGAACGAAAATATGGCAGAGCAATATCACATTCGTGCACTGCGTAGAGTTGCACTTCTGTACACAACGGTAGCCGCTCACAGTGGTCCATGGATAGAACTTATTATAAGAGCACAAAAATCAAATTTCCTCTTTACATAACTAGCTGACGACGTTTTGCTCATCGTAGACCTGAAGAAGTCTTCCTGTATAATTGCATGCATGTTATGCTTCGAGATGGGGGAGTTTTTCTGATGTTCTATGCAGATTTGAATTGCGGGAAAATGAGTCCGGTGATAGAAGTGCTACTAATCAGTAAAGCTTCATCAGGGACTATACATTTGCCTGCCATCTTTATGAAGAAGTCTGTTTTCTCGAAACGACAATCAGTTACCAGCAGAATTATAAGTTTTCTAAGAATCCAAATGAAACTGCATGGCGAATTTCGCTAGAGATACGGATGAAATATATGTACCCATACATACAATAACGGAAAAATCACGACACAAAGAAGGAGTTGTGTGACATAAATCCCACCGACAATACGAAGACAGATTCCAAGTTTCATTATTCTTTTAACAAGGGATTATAAAATTCTTTGAAAGTGATTTACAAATACTTGTACGTCAAACTATAATGTCAGCTTTCTTAATTTATTTTGCAAACTGTCTTACTTACGAATACGAATGACTTGAATAAACCAGTTCCGTGGTTTGTTGTCTGCAAGACGAAATTAGAATTATATTAATACCGTCAGCTGCGCATGGGCGTTGATATAGATCAAAGGGGACAGGTGAAAATGTGTGCCCCGACCGGGACTCGAACCTGGGATCTCCTGCTTACATGGCAGAGGCTCTATCCATTTGAGGCACCGAGGGCACAGATGATAGTGCGACTGCAGGGACTATCTCACGCAGGCCTGCCGCAAGACTCACATCCTCACCTTGTATGTCCACACACTACATTCGTAATGTCCCACCCCAACACACGCATTACTCGTGGAAGACATTCTTCCAAGTCCCATAAGAGTTCGGGGAACATGTGTGCATCCGCACAGAAGAAGAAGGTCATGACCGGTATCGCCAGAACTATATACTTATATGGATATGGTGTCTGTTCTTTCGGACATTTCCGTGTTTCTCCATCTGTAAGATGATTTCTATTCAGATTTCAAGCCAATCGCTTGATAGTGGCGCTAGAAGCGCAACTATGAGAATTCCAAAGATATTTGCTTTAAAAAGTAGACAGCTTTAAGACTAAACGTGGTGAGTTGATGTTAGCCGAGATTGTGTTTAAGGCAACGAAGACAACATAATGAACACCTCACTGAGTTTGAAGCAGGTCGTGTAATAGGGCTACTAGAAGCTGGATGCGTTCTCTGCTATATTACAATAAGACATGGCAGGAATGTAGCCATTGTACACGATTGCTGGCAGCGGGGGTCACCCGCAAGAAGACCGCTCACTACTACGGGGCACTATCCAGGGAAAATGTACGGCTCTGGCGCTCCGTACTGCGTCTGTGGCAGCAATTTGTGCAACAGTTCTCACCACACTAACGCAACGAACTGCTTTTCTTTTTTTTTTTTGTCATCAGTCTACTGACTGGTTTGATGCGGCCCGCCACGAATTCCTTTCCTGTGCTAACCTCTTCATCTCAGAGTAGCACTTGCAACCTACATCCTCAATTATTTGCTTGACGTATTCCAATCTCTGTCTTCCTCTACAGTTTTTGCCCTCTACAGCTCCCTCTAGTACCATGGAAGTCATTCCCTCATGTCTTAGCAGATGTCCTATCATCCTGTCCCTTCTCCTTATCAGTGTTTTCCACATATTCCTTTCCTCTCCGATTCTGCGTAGAACCTCCTCATTCCTTACCTTATCAGTCCACTTAATTTTCAACATTCCTCTATAGCACCACATCTCAAATGCTTCGATTCTCTTCTGTTCCGGTTTTCCCACAGTCCATGTTTCACTACCATACAATGCTGTACTCCAGACGTACATCCTCAGAAATTTCTTCCTCAAATTAAGGCCGGTATTTGATATTAGTAGACTTCTCTTGGCCAGAAATGCCTTTATTGCCATAGCGAGTCTGCTTTTGATGTCCTCCTTGCTCCGTCCGTCATTTGTTATTTTACTACCTAGGTAGCAGAATTCCTTAACTTCATTGACTTTGTGACCATCAATCCTGATGTTCAGTTTCTCGCTGTTCACATTTCTCCTACTTCTCATTACCTTCGTCTTTCTCCGATTTACTCTCAAACCATACTGTGTACTCATTAGACTGTTCATTCCGTTCAGCAGATCATTTAATTCTTCTTCACTTTCACTCAGGATAGCAATGTCATCAGCGAATCGTATCATTGATATCCTTTCACCTTGTATTTTAATTCCACTCCTGAACCTTTCTTTTATTTCCATCATTGCTTCCTCGATGTACAGATTGAAGAGTAGGGGCGAAAGGCTACAGCCTTTTCTTACACCCTTCTTAATACGAGCACTTCGTTCTTGATCGTCCACTCTTATTATTCCCTCTTGGTTGTTGTACATATTGTATATGACCCGTCTCTCCCTATAGCTTACCCCTACTTTTTTCAGAATCTCGAACAGCTTGCACCATTTTATATTGTCGAATGCTTTTTCCAGGTCGACAAATCCTATGAAAGTGTCTTTATTTTTCTTTAGCCTTGCTTCCATTATTAGCCGTAACGTCAGAATTGCCTCTCTCGTCCCCTTACTTTTCCTAAAGCCAAACTGATCGTCACCTAGCGCATTCTCAACTGTTATAAATCGGTTATTTCAAGGACAGCACCTAGCCAGGATCCCTGTAGCGTGCATTCCATTGACTCCAAACCACCGCCACTTACGATTTCAGCAGTGTCAAGCGAGAGCTCATCGGAGGGAGAAGGTGTGTTGTGTTTTCTGATGAAAGCTGGCTCTGCGTCGGTGCCGGTATTGGTCACGTGTGGGTAAGGAAGAGGGCCTACAACCAACCTGTAGGCGTGCAACACACACGGGACCTACCCCTGAAGTTACGATCTGGAGTGTGATTTCGTACGAGAGCAGGATTACTTTCCCGGTGCACCCTGACTGCAAATTTGTACATCAATCTGGTGATACGACCTGGTGTGTTGCCATTCATAAACAGCATTACAGGGGGTGTTTTTCAACAGGGAACGCTCGACCACATACCATTGTTGTAACGCCAGTCAAGTAAGGTTGCTACCACGTAAATATAAATTGAACAAATTTAATATGCAACGAAAATATTAAAGTAAATAAAAACAGAGCTACCCTTTAGGGAGCCAAATTGCAATATTAATTACACGTTTATACTTCTTTTAGCGAGATCGCATGCCTCTAACTGGTGGAGAGAGGGATATGTTTCAACAGATTTTAGAGAGACGTAACGTGTCGCATCAGAGAGGTTGACGTTGTTATATTATGGTATGTGATGTAATCCTTTAATACTTTTCATTTTTGTGCACCCGAGCAAAAAATATGTCCTACGTCAGTTGTGACTCTTAGCGTCGTTTGTCAGATGTTTTCTAATTAAATACAGTGCTACGAGAACACGTTATGATTTATAAATATTAACATTTCAACATAGTTAAAAAAACTGGGTGACAGCAACAGTGAACGTCGTGACTAGAGTCCTACAATCGATTCCACCCATTAAATTCATCACATGATGTTAATAAAATTAACAAGTTGGATTTGTGGCTTCATTGAGTGGGGTATTAACTTTAGTTTATCGACCCCAAGCAAAGGAACGTCACAACATTCAAATGTGTCGTGTATCGTCCTTTGTAGCTCGAATAAGTAGCAGTTCCTAGTAAAAACAAGTGTATTTTGAACTACACGTGTTTTTCGGTTGTAAACCTCACGCATTTGCGTAATGTATACCACACACATCGACAGTTCTCAGCGGCTGTGGAGTCTAGTCCCTTACAAAGGAAGGGTAACTGTTCACTTAATAATCGATGTCTATAATCACAGATCAATGCAGAGGCGTTTATCCAATAACACTAATCATGGACCTATTCTGTAAGTAATTAACATGGTGAAAAACATGATACTTAATTTTGTATCATATTACACATTTTTGGCCTTTCATGAACCACCGATGTGTTGCATAGGTACAGGAGCATCGGACAGTGGAGGTGGATTAATTTTAATACGAGCTAGCCACTTCATTTAAGAAAGCCATAAGATGGTGCAGCTACGCTTGAAGATGGGGCAGTTGTTTCCAAATCTTGGTCCTGGACAGGCTACTGCCAAAGGATACTTTACCCGCGTGGGAGTTGCTCTACTGGAACCTGACAGGGCCGGCAAACCTTACTGCCAGGGTGTCTTTCCCCGTCTTGTAGACAACAAACCACGGAACTGATTTATTCAAGTCATTTGTATCCGTAAGTAAGATAGCTTGTAAAATAAATTAAGAAAGCTGACATTATAGTTTGACGTACAATTATTTGTAAATCACTTTCAAAGAATTTTATAATCCCTTGTTAAAAGAATAATGAAACTTGGAATCTGTCTTCGTATTGTCGGTGGGATCTTGATTTTCCATTATGTCGTTGATTTTTGAGTTGGACTCAGATGCTTGGGCTTAACGTTTCTCTGGTCCGTCACCACCATTGCACATACGACAGGTAAAATAAAGATGAATTGTTCGATGTATGTACCGTCTATGCAACCAACTGAACGAAGTTTGTTTGTTACCATACGTTTCGCACCATTTATTTGGGAAGCATCATCAGTGGCCTGTAATAGATGTTTCCGTTTTTACGTACAATAAACGTATTATGTGGCACATATAATTAGCTGTTAATTACATTTTGTCTTTTTTTCTCTTGTCTTTTAGGTTAAAATAAACTTTTGCAGCACAAAGTTCGTAATGTGAACTTATCGTTCGGTGTTAACTTATGTGCGAGGTCTTCGTTAGTTTCTATACTATAGCCGGCCGATTTTCAGCGTTATTTCACCTACATTTGTCACATCCCATATATCACTTGTACTTTCCATTTTTGTGATCAATGTGTGTATGTTTTCCGTGTGTAGTGTTGCCAACTGTTGTCGTGTGTCTGTCTTTCTTTTGTTTGTGTTGTTGTTTCATATTTTTCCATTTGTTGTGTGTGTTTGTGTGTGTGTGTGTGTGTGTGTGTGTGTGTGTATTTCTTGTGTCTAATTGTGTAATTCTCTCCTGAGAGTTTTTAATATTTGTTTGTTTGTTTGTTTGTATTTTGCTGTGTGTAAATGTTTTTATTTTATTTCACACACACACACACACACACACACACATATATATATATATATATATATATATGTGTGTGTGTGTGTGTGTGTGTGTGTGTGTGTGTGTGTGCGTGTGTGTGTGCGCTTATGTGTGTGTGAGAGGGGGGGAGCCGTTTGTTATTGTTTTGGTGGCTACCATGATTAGAAAAAAAATGGCTCTGAGCACTATGGGACTTAACTTGTGAGGTCATCAGTCCCCTGTAACTTAGAACTACTTAAACCCAACTTACCTAAGTGTGGCGTCACCGCCAGACACCACACTTGCTAGGTGGTAGCCTTTAAATCGGCCGCGGTCCGTTAGTATACGTCGGACCCGCGTGTCGCCACTATCAGTGATTGCAGACCGAGCGCCGCCACACGGCAGGTCTAGAGACACTTCCTAGCACTCGCCCCAGATAGACAGCCGACTTTGCTAGCGATGGTTCACTGACAAATTACGCTCTCATTTGTCATTTGCCGAGACGATAGTTAGCATAGCCTTCAGCTACGTCATTTGCTACGGCCTAGCAAGGCGCCATTACCAGTCACTATTGATGCTGTAAAACATGTACCGCCAAGAGCGATGTTCACCAATTATGGATTAAAGTTAAGTATTCCAGAAGCTACGTACCTTTTTTGCTAGTCTCTATTCCTTGTCCTGTTCCAGACCTCACGCCAGCCTGCGTGAGCTTAAACGCGTGCCTTTCGGCTTCCTCATAGTGGGTTGGCTGTCTTGCCAATCCACAACACTAAGGACATCACAATCATCCATGCCCGGGGCAGGATTCGAACCTGCAACCGTAGCGGTCGCGCGGCTCCAGACTGTAGCGCCTAGAACCGCTCGGCCACCCCGGCCGGCTACCATGATTAGACAGTTACTGCTTATATGGATCCGGTTGTTGAATACCTTCTTTTCCAATGCAATGGCTCGTTGTATGTGAAAGTTTTCTTGCATTGTCAGAAGTTTTTTGTTGTCGTTATTCACTCTGAGAACTGTCATGTCACGTTCCATGTTCAGTGGTTCATATCCATGTTTTATCAGGCGTTCGCCGAAGGTATAATAGCTGTTGTCATATTTCCAACTTCTTATATGTTCTTTATATATGATTCTGAAGTTCCTGCTTGCCATCCCCACGTATACTGATTTACATTCTTGGCACTACAGCTGGTACATAACTGCTCCTTGGTATTTGTCCGGCTTGTCTGTTTTCTGCAAATGTGATTGGACAGTGGTTCTTGTTCTGTAAGCTATGTGTAATTCCTATTTATTTAGTAAAATTTTTATCTTGTGTTTTGCTTTGTGTTTGTATGTAAGAGTGTACCATTTTTTCTGTTATTCGTGTCATGAGTGTATTGTTTTGTGTTTCCGCGTGTGCTTTAGTGCCTGTGGGATTCTTTGGTGTATGTGTTCTCTGCTCGTTTTGATTTTTCTTTCTTTGTGTTTCAATTTTTTTGGTTACGTTTCTGTACCATATAGGTGTTGTAACCACTGTTCGTAGCTATGAGTTGTACTGTTTGTAATTCCTTTTCATAGTTTTCTTTGCTGAGTTGGATGCTTTTTAGTCTGTGTTACATGTGTCGTAGGACTGCTAATTATTGATTTTGCGGGTGGTTGGATGAAGCATTGATAATTATGTCTGTGGCTATTGGCTTTCTGAAGATATCAAATGTGTATTTATTATTATCTGTCTTTATTGTTATATCCAGGAAAAGTATTTGCTTTTGTGTTTCTTTTTCCATGGTCCATTGAAAGTTTTTATGTATGCAGGTATGAAGTTTATCAATTTTCTCTGTTGGTTCATATACCATACCGACTGCGCCGTGTACATACCTCCATGAATTTAAAGCAACTAAGGGAAAGACGGAAAACAGAAAAAATTACGACAAAGATGAATTATTTTCCTCCATTCACAGAAAATAACGGGTCTCATTAATTTACACGTAACGAATTCCACTCGCCTTACTAGGAAGATTGTACTGAGGTACATACTAATGAAAGTCGTCTTACGCATTTTCCTTCATCTTTTCCACTAAACCCCAAACACTTCTTGATCGAGCTCTCTGCCGAGTGAAGGTAACTAGCCCTAGAGTTCCATAATTCTACTTCTCAGTATCAGGCACTTCTTTTAAGGTTGATACGCTATTTTTCAGCAGACAGTGTGGAAGTTGGTACGGTGTTACTTGACATGACTTGCTTTCCATTACATTGGAATCAGTCTTGTGTAGAGTCTCGTCAACAGCATTTCCGTCACGTCGCAAGAGTACTCTCGTACCTACTTCGCCCGCCCATGTCGTATACACCGACGCTAGGGTAAGAATTTTCGCGCTTACGGCCCTTTGTGTTTGCATCTCATTTTGCTCATAGCTATTCAAGGTCTCCTCTGTACGTTAATACTGATAATGCATCACGTTTCACTATACAGGGTCAACATTAATGAAACCGACAAACTGCAGGGACGGGTTCGTGACTGGAAATGAGGGGAAGAACGGCAGTATGAACATGTGTCCGGAAATGAACGGTGTGCGTGCAACGAAGACAAATCGTCCCTCAACACAGTACAGAGCTGCATCGCATCCACCTCAGAACAGACGTTCAAAGGGCCTCCAAGGGATTGCAGGTGATAGATATAGTAGCGGTTGTCATGCAGCATACACATGATCGTACATTGGCTTACACCATGTTTGCGGGCCACATACCTGGAGCTTGTACTAGGGTTCGTCTCAACACCCTCTTGAACTTGGTCCTCCAAGTCTGGTGTATGCACAGTCTGTCACCTCCTGCATTTTCGTCCAGCTGAAAGGACCTATGGTCACACAAACGCCCAAAAAGGGCTTGAAAAGTTGTGTGATGTGATTGGTGCCTGTGAGGGTACTCGTTTCGGTACAGCCATGCTGCCTCTCAACCGCTTCCGTCTGCGTGATCGTACACAAAACACGATCTCAGCGTCTTCCCGACATGAACACCGGACCACTTTGCTGCCTACAATACGCTTCGTCAGTCACACAGCCTGCAACACACAGCCGGCCGGGGTGGCCGAGCGGTTCTAGGCGCTACAGTCTGGAACCGCGAGACCGCTACGGTCGCAGGTTCGAATCCTGCCTCGGGCATAGATGTGTGTGATGTCCCTAGGTTAGTTAGGTTTAAATAGTTCTGAGTTCTAGGAGACTGTGACCTCAGTAGTTAAGTCCCATAGTACTCAGAGTCATTTAAACCATTTTGCAACACACAAGCAAGACACGACACGTGGTCACTGTCATTCGTCAGTTCTATCCAGCGTGGCAAGGATGTAAGTGTCTCCAGAGACTGGAAGTTCCATATTCAATTATGTTATGTGTATGTCCTGCAGGAGACCAACTTGCCGACGAGTTGTCAAAAATTGTGGATTGAAGTCGTCTTAAGGTGTGACATGGCTGCATCGCATTTTATTTTGTTTCTTAACGGTCAATGGAAATATGTTTGTTCCATTCAATTGCTGCTTGTCTGTTACTTTTACCTGTTATAGAATATTTATTCTGGCAACTGAAACACTTGTAGTTGTGTTGTCACCGCCAGACACCACACTTGCTAGGTGGTAGCCTTTAAATCGGCCATGGTCCGCTAGTATACGACGGACCCGCGTGTCGCCACTGTCAGTGATTGCAGACCGAGCGCCGCCACACGACAGGTCTAGAGACACTTCATAGCACTCGCCCCAGTTGTACAGCCGATTTTGCTAGCGAAGCTACACTGACAAATACGCTCTCATTTGCCGAGACGATAGTTAGCATAGCCTTCAGCTACGTCAATTGCTACGACCTAGCAAGGCGCCATTTATCTTTTGCTGGTTATCTTATAAAGCCTGTACCGTCAGACCGATGTTCACCAATTATGGAATAAAGTTAAGTATTACATCAACTGCGTACTTTATTTGCTATACTAACTACTTTACATTGTTCCAGACCTCACGCCAGTCTGCGTGAGCTTAAACGCGTGCATTTCGGCCTCCTCTAGCAACACGGTGTTGGCTCTTCTGCCAGCACACCAGTAGTACTGTACAGTTCCGATTTCTCCACAGTCAACGCGCAGAAGTTCCTTCTTTTAAGTGCTAATTAGAAAATAGTAGGAAACTGGAGAGCTAATTCACCCAGTTTCCATCTCTTCATTTTACTAAAAGTTACACAGTTATCCGTGCAGCCCCTGGTCGTCCACCTCCTTAGCTGAGTGATCTGCGTGACTGAATGCCGGGTTCGATTCCCCGCCGGCTCGGAAATTTTCTCCACTCGGGGCTGGGCATTAAACTGTGTTGTCCTCATCATCGACACGCGGGTCGCCCATTGTGGCGTCAAATGAAAAGACTCGCAACTCGGCTGCTCAATTTTCCCAGGTGGAGTCTCCCGGCCACGAACGCCATACTATCATTTCAGTTCCTGGTCTGCACTAACCCGCTTAGTAGTGAGCTTGCAGCGTTTTTCTGAAGGATTACTCTACAGACAGAACGTTATTTCAAGGCACTCGTGTTGACTAAGGGTGCGCTGCGCTACACAAACCGAGCCGTGAATAGCCGCGGAGGAGGCGCGTGGGTGGAGCAGTGAAGTGGGGGGCGGCCGCTCAGCTGCAGAGGCGCCTGATAACCAGCAGAACACCGGAGTGGCTGGCAGTGTTTTTTGCGCCGCGCCGCGCCGCTTCTTTAGACGGCCGGGTGGCTCCGGCCTCTGTCTGGGGAACACGCGGCACGTGCGAGGCGCACAGCCCGCACCGCACCGTAACACACCAGAGGAACCCAGCAGCTGCTCTCTGATAGGTATCCACTGCTCTCTGTGTCTGATACACGCGTGGGCCATCAACGTCTGCATCTGTACAGGGTGTTCACAAATTCTCTTTACGAAATGGCTCTGAGCACTATGGGACTTAACATCTATGGTCATCAGTCCCCTAGAACTTAGAACTACTTAAACCTAACTATCTTAAGGACATCACGCACATCCATGCCCGAGGCAGGATTCGAACCTGCGACCGTAGCAGTCGCGCGGCTCCGGACTGAGCGCCTAGAACCGCTAGACCACCGCGGCCGGCAGTCTCTTTACCAAATCCATTAATTTAATACAGAGGTAACTGAACTGGCAGATACGTTCATGAGACCCAGAAAATATTAGATACAGGCTCCCAGGCAGATGCTATTTTTCCTTGACTTCCGGAAGGCGTTCGATACAGTTCCGCACTGTTGCCTGATAAACAAAGTAAGAGCCTACGGAAATCAGACCAGCTGTGTGGCTGGATTGAAGACTTTTTAGCAAACAGAACACAGCATCTTGTTCTCAATGGAGAGACGTCTACAGACGTTAAAGTAACCTCTGGCGTGCCACAGGGGAGTGTTATGGGACCATTGCTTTTCACAATACATATAAATGACCTAGTAGATAGTGTCGGAAGTTCCATGCGGCTTCTCGCGAATGATGCTGTAGTATACGGAGAATTTGCGGCATTAGAAAATTGCAGCGATATGCAGGAAGATCTGCAGCGGATAGGCACTTGGTGCAGGGAGTGGCAACTGCCCCTTAACATAGACATATGTAATGGATTGCGAATACATAGAAAGAAGGATCTTTTATTCTATGATAGCAGTTACTTCTGTAAAATATCTTGGAGTATGCGTACGGAACGATTTGAAGTGGAATGATCATATAAAATTAATTATTGGTATGGCGGGTGCCGGGTTGAGATTCATTGTGAGAGTCCTTAGAAAATGTAGCCCATCAACAAAGGAGGTGGCTTACAAAACACTCGTCCGACCTATACTTGAGTCATCAGTGTGGGATCCGTACCAGATCGGGTTGACAGAGGAGATAGAGAAGATCCAAAGAAGAACGATGCGTTTCGTCACAGGGATATTTGGTAAGCGTGATAGCGTTACGGAGATGTTAAGCAAACTCAAGTGGCAGACTCTGCAAGAGAGGCGCTCTGCATCGCGGTGTAGCTTGCTGTCCAGGTTTCGAGAGGGTGCGTTTCTGGATGAGGTATCTAATATATTGCTTCCCCCTACTTATACCTCCAGAGGAAATCACGAATGTAAAATTAGAGAGATTCGAGAGCGCAGGGAGGCTTTCCGGCAGTCGTTCTTCCCGCGAACCATACGCGACTGGAACAGGAAAGGGAGGTAATGACAGTGGCACGTTAAGTGCCCTCTGTCACACACCGTTGGGTGGCTTGCGGAGTATAAATGTAGATGTAGATATGTGAAATACGTTACCAAATAAGACACACAGGATAAGGTTGACTGAACCGAGCCGAAAGATGGATTGCACTAATTCTACGAATTTTCTCCTGATCGTCTCATATTTATTTTTAAAACAAACTGCTGCCAACTAGCGGTGACTGATGGACGTCATTAGATACGTTGCAAAGCGAAAGACATGGCGAAATGTGATCATTGTTGTTTCGTGGAAAACTGTCCACTTTGTGGCAATTTATGCAAATATTCTAAATCGTAAAATAGTTCTGGGTTGAAATTAATAAGTCTCCGATGATTAGTTTAGTAATTTGCTAAGTATTTCGTGCGGGATAAGCTTTACATACTAGAGAGGAGGTTATGCTGTTGCTGGCGCATTAAAGTACTTCAATCGGACTGCAACTTAAGTAAATTAAAAATATTTTGCAATACCGGCGAATCGGGTCAATCCAGTGCCGTCAAAAAGGGTAAATTTGTTTTATGATTTATTTGTTGGTTGATTTATAGTAATTATTATTTGGTTTCGTTTGCTATTACTTTGTCTTCCTTTTGTATTGCAAATGGGAAAATAAAAGAAAAAAGCTGCTTCTTTATGGACAAAGAATGCCACGCAAAATGTATGTGAAGCTTACGAAGAGCTAGAAGTCGTCGCCACGGACTGGAATTACTTGGGTGTAGCATTTCGGTCTACAAAGACGAATGAAAAGTGGAAATTCGTCAGTAAGGACACAGACAGGACTATTTCTTACGTTCCCAGAAAACACACAGTATGAAACCAATAAATATCGTAAAAGAAAAGAAAAATCTCTTCTCAGCCTGACAGCTCAACTAAACAGGTTAAGAACAACCCAAAAGTTGACTCCTCCGAAGGAACGTGTGAAGTTAATTACACATTTTGTTAAATCTGCAACATTACATACAACGCTCGAACGTCGGCGAAACTAGGTGATTCATTTTCGTGACAACGGCAAGGAATTTGACGACTAGAAATGTGTTGGCGCATTTTTGGAAAATGTGTCATATTTATTGTGATATATGCATTTTTGTAATCGCCATTGTTATCAGGTTTATGTCCCGTTTCAGCACACTTTTTTTCAACGAGATTCAGTTCACTTGAAGAAGGCGAAATGGTCATGCAGCCCATTCCTCAGATTAATTTTTGTCCAACTACAAACAACACTTACGTAATACTGTTTATTAGAACATGTTGTCACAATGATGAAGTCGCTAAGTATTTACAATGAAAATATGTTCATGTAGAAATATAACAACTGTTTTGACTTAAACAAATTTTGATTCGTTAAAAACCCATATTAGCCTATATTTAAGGTCTTTTTCAATCCGTATACGTCTGTATGGGCCCTGTGATAAACCTTTTGCATTTCTTCTTTTATGTTTCCGTCTACTTTAAAGACAAAGAGAAAAGATGAAGCGGTAGCCCAGCGTAGAGCCCGTGCCTACCGTCATGTATTTTTGATTTTCAGTTGCTAAAAAACAGGGGAATTTTTCTTGTGCTAGTAACAGGAAGGAAGGATTCGCGCTCAGCTAGTGAACGAGTGAGAAGCACGCCATTTTTTTAGCGAGTAACTGTAGACCGCCATTTTTGGGTCGCTATGAATAAGTGAGGAGAATGTATTTCATATGTGCACCGTTTAGAAAAATACAGTATTTTTTATTAACAGAAAGGTAGTGTCAGTTATTATTTCAAATAAGACGATAATTAGAAGAACTGAAGCCCAACTGTGTGCTTTGGAAAATTACGAAGATCCGATAAGCTCAATAGGAACACGGTCAAGACTTCGAAAGTGAACACGGCGAGCAGATGTAGCATTATAAAGAAGGGTAAGCACAAATCTATATAGCGGTGAAAGAAACTACTTCCCCCTGTAAAATAATATAAACTAATACGAACTTATTTCCAGGAATAGCTCAGCTTATTGTGCTTGTCATTCATGCCGAAAAATTAATCTGATTAATTCAATACATTTTAAAAAGCCACACATTTCAACATTTTTTAAAATAATTTATTCCATTATTTTATTATATTATAGCGCCATTATTTTTGTCCAGGACATCAAGATGGTACTCGATACCTGCGTTCAATAATGGTCAGAACTTTCGTTCAATATATGGTTTCTTCTTGACAACACCCGTAGACAGAGGCTTTTTCGTGAGCAAAACGATTTGTGTTCCAATCCACTGGTCTGGCACGTTTCATATAGGAAATCACGAACATGCAGTCCACAGTAAGGAGGCGTGAAATCTTGCTGCATATTGTGATCGATTGAAAGTCACGTAGTTTTGTTGCCACGAATTCCATGAAACGTCCAGGTAAACATATGCAGTTATTGATGTCTCTCCGAGGAAAAAAGTACGAAAGGTGCTGTTACACATGATTCCTCTGTCTCGGCCAAGTTCCAAAGTAACATGGGGCTTCCCCATCCACAGATTCTCACGCTGTGCGTATTCAGATTCCCTCTAAGATGAATGCTTACCTCAACACTCAAACGCTGTTGAGAAAACCGCAGATATTCGTTCCCGCTTATTTACTGCAAACTCTTTTCGTATTTGTTTACAATATGGATCCAGTGCCAGTGTTGTACACCGTAAGCGCAATTTTTTTCGTAGGACTTTGAGCATTGTTCATTGTGGGAGCTGCAACTGTCAGGCAGGAATAAGGATAAACTTCCTTGGTAGTTTACTCCTCCATTTGTCACATCCTGTATGTCTTCCATAAATTTTGTGTGTCATGCACGAGCAGACAAACCTATGAAACTTCCTGGCAGATTAAAACTGTGTGCCCGACCGAGACTCGAACTCGGGACCTTTGCCTTTTGCGGGCAAGTGCTCTACCATCTGAGCTACCGAAGCACGACTCACGCCCGGTCCTCACAGCTTTACTTCTGCCAGTATCTCGTCTCCTACCTTCCTGCGAGAGCTGCAGGAGAGCTTCTGTAAAGTTTGGAAGGTAGGAGACGAGATACTGGCAGAAGTAAAGCTGTGAGGACCGGGCGTGAGTCGTGCTTCGGTAGCTCAGATGGTAGAGCACTTGACCACGGCAGGCAAAGGTCCCGAGTCCGAGTCTCAGTCGGGCACACAGTTTTAATCTGCCAGGAAGTTTCATATTAGTCCACACTCCGCTGCAGAGTGAAAATCTCATTCTGGAGACAAACCTATCTTTGGATCTCTTCCAAACTCACTTCTGAAGTCTCACTGAGTCTGCCGCTACAATTTCGTTTCGATAAACGATGATACACACTATGCCGTTTCCTGAGGAGTCCCATTTTGAATTAAGTTCCAAAAACTAACTACCAGCACATGCTGCCGGATGCCATCCTCCTACCCCCAGCTTTTGATATATTTTTGTCCTCGGCGCGTCCTATCTTGGCATTTGAGTAATTTCACTTTTATGCTCTATAAATGTGGTTTCCGTACCTAAGAAAACCATAGTTACTGTCTCCTCTACACTTTCATCGTAGGCTTAATATTCGCAGCAATATTTAATGACATTTGTAAATGCATGAGCTAACCAACAATTTCATTGGTTTGTAAGTTTTGTTAGTGTAGTAGCACCGCAAGTCAATAAAGATAGTTACTTGTTCCCATACCTGATACCACACGCCTCCTCGTCCTCGTTATCGCTTATGTGCAATTCCTAAACAAGTTTCGATATTTCTTTCTTCTATTTTCCTAGATTCAACAATAGTATACACTATGTGATTAAAAGTATATGGACACCTGGCTGAAAATTACTTACTGGTTCGCGGAGCCCTTCATCGGTAATGTTGGTATTCAGTATGGTGTTAGACCACCATGAGCCTAGATGACAGCTTCTACTCTCGTATACTTACTTTCAATCAGGTGCTGGAAGGTTTGTTGGGGAATGGCAGCCCATTCTTCACGGAGTGCTGCACTGAGAAGAGGTACCGATGTCGGTCGATGAGGCCTGGCACGAAGTTGGCCTTCCGAAACATCCCAAAGGTGTCGTATAGCCACTCCGCCACAAGCCCTGCATTATGAACAGGTGATTGATCGTGTTGAAAGATGCCATCACCATCGCCGAATTGCTCTTCAATAGAAAGAAGCAAGAAGATGCTTAATACATCAGAGTAGGCCTGTGTTGCGATAGTACCACGCAAAACAACAAGGACTGCAAGCCCCCTCCATGAAAACCACGACCACACCAAGAACACCACCGCCTACGAATTTTACTGTTGGCACTATACACACTGGCAGATGACGTTCACCGCGCATTGGCCATACGGACACCCTGACATCGGCTCGCCATATTGTGTACCGTGATTCGTCACTCCACACAACATTTTTCCTCTGTTCAATGGTCCGATATTTACGCTCCTTACACCAATCGATGTGTCGTTTATTTACCGGCGTGATGTGTGGCATATGAGCAACCGATCGACCATAAAATCCAAATTTTCTCACCTCCCGCCTAACTGACATAGTGCTTGCAGTGGATCCTGATGCAGTTTGCAATTCCTGTGTGATGGTCTGGATAGGTGTCTGCCTATTGCACATTACGACGCTCTTCAACAGTCGGCGGTCTCTGTCAGTCAACAGACGAGGTCGGTCTGTACGCTTTTGTGCTGTAGGTGTACCTTCACTTTTCCACCTCACTATCACATTGGAAACAGTGGACCTAGGGATGTTTACGAGTGTGGATATCTCGCGTACAGACGTATGACACAAGTTACACTCAATCACTTGACCACGTTCGAAGTCCGTGAGTTCCGCTGTGCGCCCCATTCTGATCTCTAACGACGTCTAAAGACTACTGAGGTCGCTTATATGGACTACCTGGCAGTAGGTGGCAACGCAATGCACCTAATATGAAAAAAGTATGTTTTGGGGGGTGTAGGGATACTTTTGGTCACGTACAGTTTGTTACTGGCTCTCACCTCTATGAATTATGATCGGTTTGCGATTATCTCAACATGATTATCACAGCTCACATTGTCCTCCTTTCAGCACTTTCGCACCAGCAATGAAATGGATCACGTGATTTATTCATGTACTTTTGTTTATACATTTTTGACTGTTTTTTTAATGTTCCTTATATGTTGTGTAGGTTAATCGCCGTCATTAGCAACTGTGATAAAAGTTTTATTAAGAACAAATCCGTTTCGCTTCATTTTAAAGCATCTTCAGTGGCCACTAAAATAATATGACTTTTTTCTTTCAGTGACTGCTAAGTACGGCAATTAACCTATGCAACTTGTATGTGTGCAACTGGGGAAAAGGAGGCCTTTAAACAAAGAGGACAACATGTATTACTTATATCTACTATTATCTTTACATATTTCCTAATACAACTATGCCAACTTGTTGCATGTACTAATACTTTTTGAAACGCAGCCCACCATCCGTTGAGCACTGATATCAGGAATGTGATTATGTGCCACAATACACTGTATTAAGGAATTTTTTAACGTATGTAAACTCAATTGTGATTGTTTTCAATTAGATTTATCCTTAACGTCTTGTATATGGCTTTCACTTTCATGGCAATAATCTCTGATTATGTGGATGTTCTGATTAATTCAGAAAATAGATTAAACGCGTCAGCATATACAACTTTCAGCAACAACTGATCAGCTGATTCTAGCGATCTAATAAAGCAGTGATGTAAGATGTGCTCAGTGACAACCGCACATAGGTTACGGCTGATATCACCCTTCCAGGGATGTTGTGTACTAACGGCGTAGCGTCACGTTCACGAATGGAGCTACAGAACTTTAATGACGTAGTAATTTGGTTGCCTCCTGGACGTATGTAGCGGTTTCCTGTGTCGAAAAGATGATTGAGAAAGAGGTTTCCGATCAAAAAGCACGAATTGTGCAGGCCTCGAGGGTGGTTCAAGATTGGGTAGAGCACCTTAAAAGAAAAATAACGTTCTTGATAAAGTGTGTTCAAATGAGAAATATTAATACTTAACTACAGATTATTGCTCTTTCTTTATACGTCTAATTGAAATGACTAAAGATATTGAAAATCTTATCTTATGAAGTCTCTCAAATGAAGGCAATTGTTTGTTTTGTTCGATGAAGAACTTTTACTTTACTTTGACATAAAATCATCTTATGTAGGAAGGTTGAATACTCAAAAGGATCGAGCGCCTAGTTGCTATCATAATTTCCAAATAAGGAGGATGTTTACTGATTTTTTTTTTTTTAGTTTAAGCATATTTGAGATTGTTCTCACAAGAAATTGATTGTAATTGATTATTGATAACAGACTGGATATACCCAACTGACAATTTCTGTTTACAATACGTAGTCCACTTTTTAGAACAAAGCATGTGGCAAAATTTAGCGCTTTTCTATGTGCAATTTCCATGTGTGCATTTGCTTACTGGACATGCAGACTCATCCACTGATCACAGGCTGATCATACAATTCAGACGTAGCACCACTTCTTTGTTTCTCTCGAATACCGTTTTGCATGAAAAATACACCAAAAGGATAGGCATTAGGAACATACAATAACACTTTCCTCCCGTAAACAATATCATTACATATTAATATTATTTACAACTACTATCTAATTATCTAAATGAATCTATCCCTGTACGAGGCGCATTCATGTTCTAAGGCCTCCGATTTTTTTTCTAATTAACTACTCACCCGAAATCGATGAAACTGGCGTTGCTTCTCGACGTAATCGCCCTGCAGACGTACACATTTTTCACAACGCTGACGCCATGATTCCATGGCAGCAGCGAAGGCTTCTTTAGAAGTCTGTTTTGACCACTGGAAAATCGCTGAGGCAATAGCAGCACGGCTGGTGAATGTGCGGCCACGGAGAGTGTCTTTCATTGTTGGAAAAAGCCAAAAGTCACTAGGAGCCAGGTCAGGTGAGTAGGGAGCATGAGGAATCACTTCAAAGTTGTTATCACGAAGAAACTGTTGCGTAACGTTAGCTCGATGTGCGGGTGCGTTGTCTTGGTGAAACAGCACACGCGCAGCCCTTCCCGGAGGTTTTTCCATTTTCGTAGGATGCAGCTATTACCGTAGTGCCCTTTGGAACGCAATGGGTAAGGATTACGCCCTCGCTGTCCCAGAACGTGGACACCATCATTTTTTCAGCACTGGCGGTTACCCGAAATTTTTTTGGTGGCGGTGAACCTGTGTGCTTCCATTGAGCTGACTGGCGCTTTGTTTCTGGATTGAAAAATGGCATCCACGTCTCATGCATTGTCACAACCGACGAAAAGAAGTCCCATTCATGCTGTCGTTGCGCGTCAACATTGCTTGGCAACATGCCACACGGGCAGCCATGTGGTCATCCGTCAGCATTCGTGGCACCCACCTGGATGACACTTTTCGCATTTTCAGGTCGTCATGCAGGGTTGTGTGCACAGAACCCACAGAAATGCCAACTCTGGAGGCGATCTGTTCAACAGTCATTCGGCGATCCCCCAAAACAATTCTCTCCACTTTCTCGATCGTGTCGTCAGACTGGCTTGTGTGAGCCCGAGGTTGTTTCGGTTTGTTGTCACACGATGTTCTGCCTTCATTAAACTGTCGCAGGCACGAACGCACTTTCGACACATCCATAACTCCATCACCACATGTCTCCTTCAACTGTCGATGAAGTTCAATTGGTTTCACACCACGCAAATTCAGAAAAAGAATGATTGCACGCTGTTCAAGTAAGGAAAAGTCGCCATTTTAAGTATTTAAAACAGTTCTCATTCTCGCCGCTGTCGGTAAAATTCGATCTGCCGTACGGTGCTGCCATCTCTGGGACGTATTGACAATGAACGCGGCCTCATTTTAAAACAATGCGCATGTTTCTATCTCTTTCCAGTCCGGAGAAAAAAAATTTGAGGCCTTAGAACTTGAATGCACCTCGTAAAACTGATACATTGGTCACATGTTTAGTCAGTAAACCACTAGTCGCCTTGCCCACTCAGACGCTCAGCATTCGTTTGCTATGTAGGGGCCTGGCGACCGCAGGCTTTCTGAGCTGGGGACTGGTAAGCGCCGCCAGTACCCTGTCACCTTCGGCTCTGGGCATGCTGCAGAAAACACTGTATGGCACGGCAGGGGAAAGTTGTACGTCAGAGGGAATGGGGAGCTTGGCTTTACTGTCTAGATCGCGAGGATGGCAAAAACATCCATAAAAAAGCCTCCAGTCTCAAGATGTGCTACACGATGACGTGATGCATGACTGTTGAGATGGAACAGTCGTGAGTGGGCGACCACTGAGGAACCTGCTGCACTTCAGTTGTACAAGGTTTACCTGGTCGCGCTGTGTAGATCGACTTGTATTTCCCTAGCTGTTTCTGGGACCGGGATGAACCCCTAGAAATCTTCTTATCCTCCTCCCAATGGGATTGGTGGGACACTTGGAGGTACCAACACTGAACCGCACAAGAGGCCTCGTGTGACTTGTCTTCCAGATTCTGGAGTCCTTGAAAGTAGTTTGGGATTTAGTAACAGAATGCATGGTGACGGACAAAATGGATTTTTGGCCGTGAGAGACGAGAGGGAATCTGTGAGGAAGTCGCCCCTTTTTACATTCAAAAGAGTTTAGAGGGCTTTAAAATTGGTGAAGCAGCTACAAAATGGGACGAAACCTCTAATTCCTAGCAAGCATCGAGCTTATAGGGAAGGCTTGGGACGTATGCCACAGAAACTGAGCTCCACACCATCTCGAATTACAGCAAAGGTGTTGTGACGTGCAAGAATCTGATGGACATTCACTGAAAATTGAGTGAGCCCAAACAGGAGCAGTTGATGTGCAGAATATCATGAGAATGGGGGTTGGCAATCAAGCCTGATTCCTTTATCCTGATATTGCTCAGCATGAACTTTCCAGAGTGCAGTAATGCAGATTTCCTTCGCCTCAGTGTGATGCCTCATATCGCCAATCCAACATGCTGTTTCAAATACCAGTACTTCTGGCATACTACATTTGGCTGTCAGAGAGAAGCCACTTGTGCCAAATGTGGTAGGGCCTCCCACGATGGATCACTTGTTCATCTTCCTTGAAGCGCGGTAATTCCTCTGGGGTTCATCTTGTCTCTAGTCGGGACTGCAGAGTTTATCTGAAAGAACGAAAGATGCAAGATCTACAAAGTGCATCCCATATAATGAGGCCAAAAGAAGCTTAATGACATGCTGCCGCCAAAATCTCCCATGTTCTTTGTTAGTGTCAGCACTAGCACCTGTGTCCATCAATGCACTTGCTTGCTTGCTTGGAGTCATTTCAAAGCCTGTTCCTCCACCCCAAACTTCAGAAAAGGCGGTGAATGCTGATATTGTAGGACTCCCTGCTCCTCCAACGATCACGTCTTGTCCACCAACCAGCACATCCACTTCAACTTCTGCAGCTGTGGCTCCGAAGCCGCCTCAGACAGTAAACTCGAAGAATAGCCGACTGTCAGATACAGAAAATACACAGTCTGACAATGTCGATGTCATCCCCTCTGATGTATCTCTGGATCCTTCTTAAGAGGTGATAGACCTTTATACTGGAGTCAATCGCCTCAACCCAACACTGTGCCTACGCACGTTTCAGATTACTCTCCCTGGCAGGAAGTCAGTATGAAAGTGCTACCCCCGTGACAGATGACTCCCAGCCTACAGCGGAACATTAATGGGTTCGGGATACATGGAGGAAGGGGCCAAGGAAGGGGTCGCTATGCTTGTGAATAATGCATATCACTCCTCTGATCTCCCCCTGGTATCTAACCTGCAAGCAGTTGCCATTGTAATTCATGTGTGTCGGAGGATCACAGATTGCTCACTGTATCTACCTCTGAAAGATGCAACACAGTCTGAGGCTGTCGCAGATATTAAGGACAGCTCCCCTGAACACATCTCATACTGAGAGACCTGTCAAGTCTTGGGGGGGTTCGAACTCTACTTGCTCTTTGGGTCCCTCTGGGTCTCAGCATTCGTTTGCTGAGTGCGGACTTGGCGACTCCAAGCTGGAGGCTATTACGTGCCACGAATCCCCTGTCCCCATAAGCTCTGGGCATCCTTCAACGACCACCACGCGGTGCAGCGGTCGAACGTTGTGTGTCACAGGGAGTGGATATCTTGGTTTGATTGGTTCAAATGGCTCTGAGCACTATGGGACTTAACATTTGAGGTCATCACTCCCCTAGAACTTATAACTACTTAGACCTAACTAACCTAAGGACATCACACACATCCATGCCCGAGGCACGACTCGAATCTGCGACTGTAGCGGTCGAGCGGTTCCAGACTGAAGCGCCTAGAACCGCTCGGCCTCACCGGCCGGCTATCTTGGTTTGACCACCCATATCATGAGTATGGTAAAAACCTCTATAGAAAAACTCCCAGCTCAAGGTATGCTGCACACCGATGAGATGTATGGATGCTTAGATGTGGCAGTCGTCAATGGTAATCTCTGCAGAGCCTGCCACATCTCAGTTGTATAAGGCTTACACAGATTCGTAATTTTATCCACATTCATTTTTTTTTCATGTACGTAACCTCGCTGTTGACCATCTGTAAGCTCCAGGAGCGCGCGCGCGCACACACACACACACACACACACACACACACACACACACACACACATACAAGGTTTACTCAGGTATGTGCAGCTCTGTTTGAGTGGGCTCTTATTTCCCTAACCACTTGTGCTACAAGGATGGAACCTTCGAAATTTTCTCTTCCTCCTCCAAGCAGACAGTGTAGTGTGCTGGAAGGTACCAGCAACAAGTAAAACATGCGGGTTTTGGTAGCCAGTCCTCCAGTTAATAGTAACTGAATATGTTTGTCACAGTTAAACTGAAGGAGGATAGCTTTGATAAGTTTCACCATTGTATGTAGAAAAAGGTTTAGAGGACATTCCGAGAACCTTGAAATCACTTATGTACTTGCGAAATGTGACCCAGTTGGTCGAAACGTCTGGTTCCCGACAAATGAAGAACTTCGAGATAGCTCAATGCCACGGGGAGTATGCAACTGAATCTGAATTGCACAACACCTTGAACTACAGCAGAAGTGTTGTGACTTGCAGGAATCTAGTTGACAGTCCCCGAGGAGAATTGGAAGGTGAGAGGTCCCGGAAAGGCATTCTGGATGTACAAAACATAATGAAAAGGGTAAGTGGCGATCTTGAAAAGTCAGATTCTTTTATTCTTACATTTAACATCACCAAACTTGCACAGCATGTATGGGCAGGTTTCCTTCGCCTAAGTGTCAGCCTTTTTTCTCAGACCCAGTGTGTTATTTCAGATGCCAGCACTTTGGGCACTCTACGCCTCGTTGCAAGGGGAAAGCCACATGTGAAAATGTGGTAAGGTCGCCTGTGATAGAGTTGTTCGTCCCCCTCCTCTGAAGTGTGTCACCTGCTCTGGGGATCGCCCTATCCTGAGTAGGGACTGCAGCATTGTTGGAGTGGGCTCTTATTTCCCTAACCACTTGTGCTACCAGGGTGGAGCCTGAAGAAAAGAAGAAAGGAAGATCCAGAAGGTAAAGACGACAAAGCGCATCCTGGACGGTGAAGCCAAAAAGATATACAAGGATATGCAGCCACACACATTCGCTGCCTTCTTTGCTTACATTCTCAAACAACAAGACGAGAAAGCCGATGACGATACACAAACGGATTTTACTTATGTAAGCACTAGTAATTGTGTTTGTCAGTGAACTTATGCTGCTCCATTTCTTTCAAAGCCTGCCCCTCTCCACAGAACTCCACAAAGGGCCATGGTTGCTGACATTGTGGAACACACTGCCCCTCCAGAGATCCACTCTTGTCTGCCATCCAACCACTTCTGCAGTTGTGGTTCCAAAGCATGCTCAGACATACAGATCTAAGGCAAAGGCGAAGATCGCCCACTGATGGAGATGGGAAGTATACTGTCTACCGACGTTGACAGTATCCTCTCTGATAATTCTCTCGAATTTTCTTCACAGGCAATGGACTTTAATGGTGGATGAGGGAAATTATCTCGCCCCAAGAATGAGCGTATATCTACTATGGGCTCCACTCCCTGGCAAAAAGTTAGGATGAATGTGCTACCCTCGTGCTCAATGACTCCCACAGACAGTGGAATTGGGTCAGGGCATATGTGAAGGAACTGAAACTCCCAACACAGAAACGTTTGCTGGAAGTGCATTTTAAAGCGTCTGATGCCCATGTAATATGCGGTTATACGCTCAGTCACAAGGATGACCCAACTAGGGAGATGTCCAAGGGAGGGTTCACTGTAGTTTTCAATAATATGCACCACTACTCTGCTCTTCCACTGGCTACTAACCTGCAAGCACTTGCCTTTGAAAGTCATGTGTGTCGGAGGACCACTGTTTGCTCTCTGTATCTTCCCCGCCCCCCTCCTCGAGATACAACAGATTCTCTGACTCACATTATCTCATGGAACAACTCCCCCGACCATTTCCCCTACTGGAAGACCTCTGTGCCTATCATGTCTTGAGGGTTCGACATCTGCTTGCCCTCAGGTCGGATTTTGGAGAGCCTCATGAAGTCTCATGATCTGTGCGTCGTTAATAGTGGTCCTTCCACTCACTTCTGTGCTGCTGCTGGGATATTCTCAGCCTTCGACCTCACTTTTTGCTCTCCAGCCCTTGCAGACACAGTTAACTGGGAAGTCACTGATGGTCTTCATTTCAATCCTGCTCCATATTCACCTATTGGAGAGAAGCCTGTAAAGAAGCCACAAAAATGCAAGACTCACTGGATGCTGTTTAGCCACCTGGTTGTGTTCGAACACCACGACAGTGTCCAGGAAAGGGTGGATCATATTAAACGAGTGATGCATCATGCCGCTAACTTATCGATCCCAAAATTCTCTGGTAGTTTTAGCAGGAAATGTGTACTGGCCAGATGCATAATCAAGGATAGCAAGGAAACGTCATGGCAGGAGCTCCTCGACTCCATTAGCCATTCGACTTGTTCTGCAATAATGTAGGAAGCCATCAGGAGGATTTCTGGTAAACATAGTCGTTTACCAATACTGGCAGTGTTGAAACAGTGGTGTCTTCAAACAACACCCAGAGACATCACACAGACGCTGGCAGAATATTTTGCCGAAACTACTATCATTGCCAGCCAAGCTCGAGCTTTTCGCCGCTGCTGTACGACAGCAGAGTAGGGAAAAGCTGGGCTTCAGATCCCATAATTGTTGCAGCTACACTTTCGTGAGGTGGGAGCTGAAAACACCATTGTCTGAGACTCGTGGTACTGCACCTGCTTTTGACCACATCCTGTACTGCATGCTTCGACATTTTCCTACAGTGTCAAATTTTAATTTTATATGGTAGACAAGTCACTCCGCAAAGTCCTGGAGAGAGGTAATACTGATATTCCTCCTCAAACCAGGAAAGGATCGCACAGGTCCCCATAGTTACCGGAGTATTGCTTAACAAGCTGCGTAGGAAAGATCTTGGAGTGAATAGTTGGTCGTCGCCTGGTCTGATTGCCAGAGACCAGACAACTCCTTAGCCTCCCTCAGCGTGAATTCGGAAACTTTCAGTCCACTGTCGACAACCTGACCCCTTCTAGAAGCTACTGATCAGAACACTTTCCTACGTAAACATGACTGTATTGGTATATTTCTTGACTCACCAAGGCATATGATACTGCTTGGAGTCACAGTATTCTATCACAAATGCATCAATGGGGCTTTCGTCGCCACCTTCCTATCTTCAGACGATCTTCCTGTCCCAGCAGTTGTTCATGTCCCAAGCTGGTGACATTCTGTGAGATCGTTTTGAGCAGGAGAATGGTGTTCCTCGGTGTTTTAAGTGTTACCCTATTTGCCATAGCCATAAACTGAATATCTGCTGTGTGGAGCTCTGTACAGTATTCCTCGGTTTGTGGACTATTTTGGTGTTTTCTGTTCAACCTCTAAAGTTGCAACAGCGACTCGTCAGTAATAACTTACAACGCAAAGGTTATAGGACTGGACGGAAAGGAGAGGTTCTTATTTTTCTGCAGATAAGTGTTTATGTGTTTATTTTAATCATCCAAGTTGTCTCTTGAATTTACCTGGCTTGCATATAAGGGATACCAATTTACATTCTAAAGACTCAGTTAGCTTTCTGGGCTTCATTTCTTACTCTAAATTGTCGTTGTTGCCACACATGAGAGACCTGAAAGCCCGAATACTGAGGGCACTGAACTTCATAAAATGCCTTACCCACAGGTCCTGAGGATCAGACCGTAACAGCTCCAGTATTTTAGAGCCTTCTCCTGCCCGCCACTGAACTACGGGTACGCGGTGTATGCATCTCTGAGGCCTTCTTAATTGACAACCATTGACGCTGTCCGCAATGAGGAGATTCAGAGGATTCGGCTGGCCAGCGTGCAATTAGGATTGGCCCCATACACAGTTTCTGAGCTGAAGCTGGTCAACTGCTTCTTACTATCTGACGAGAGCTCCCCATGGTGCGTCGTGCATGTAAGTTAATCGCAGCTCCGAGCTCACCTGCGTGCTATACTGTTTCTAGTCCACCTCTAGAATGCCTCTTGTCCAATCGTCCACGAGCAACAAGGCAATTTGCGATGTGTGTGCGGCAAGTACTGAAGTCACTTGGTGTTCAAGATATACAACACCTTTGCCACTCTGATTACTGCAGCTGACCAGAGTAGTTTTAGATTTCGTTCAGCACAGGCGAGGTTGCATCGATGCATATGTTTTTAAAACAACGCCACAGCTGTTTTTATGGATGGGTCAAAACAAGGGGAGTCTGTTGGTGGCTCAGTTGTTTTTCATGGTTGTGCCTCCAAGGTCCGTCTGCGTCGACACTTTCCTGTCTTTGATGTGGAATTATCTGCGATCTTGCGGTTCTTGGAGGGGATGAGATGTGCTCCGAGTACTAAATTCCTTGTCCCGATTTTGTGAGTACCCTTTACACTCTACAACGTTTGTACCCAGCGGATAAAGTAGTCCAGGATACCCAGGATCCTCCTTAGCCGTATTCGCATGGGCCACAGTCAAGTGAAAAATGTATTCTTGCTCGTTGCGGCGCACCGATCACTGTGCCACATTTTACTAGACTGTGTTTTATTTTTAGAGAGCAGCGGTACATTTGCCGGTAGATATGCCCTCTGTTTTAAGTGACGTTCAAACGAATGTTACGCAGCTTTTAAGGTTTTGTGATGTGTGCCGCTTGTTTCGGAAAAATTTAGGAAGATGTTTTTAATGTATTAACAGAGTGACTGACTGACTCATGCTTTTGTAAGTGATCAGTCAGTCACATTTCCCTGTGCCTTTCTTTTAGTTCTTCTGTTGGTGTACTTCTGTTTTAATCGCATGACTACCACCTTTGAAACTTCTACATTGCAATGAGGCTTGAGAGATAGAGCAACTGTATGAGTCTATGCGAGTGATGTGGGAGTGAATGAATGAGTGTCATTTTATCTCTTTTCTCCTCACTATGTACCAGTTATTTTAGACATTTTATTTGCATTCGTTTTTTATATATATGCAGGGCTTCTGAAGAACTCCATATTCAGCTACTGGAGCATCACCTGAAGAAAAGCCACCAAAATGGATGGTCAGTGAGCCTAACTGGACGCTGTTCAACAAGCTGGCTGTGTTTCAACACCGTGACAATGTCCAGGAATGGGTGATTCATAATGCCGCTGATGTATCTGTCTCAAAGTTCTCAGGTCATCTTAGGTGCCAATCTCTACCTTAGTGGTCTGGTGAGTGTCACTGTGTCACTTAGCGATCTGGGTCGGACATGCAGGTCTTCGATCGTTTAAATACTGTTCAACAGCGGTTAACCTAACTGTAAGTGCCAAGGCTCTACGCCTAATTCAGGAGAGAAAGAGAAGGTCGTGGCAACCGTTCTTGGACCCCATCAACAGTTTCATTTTTTCTGCCGAAGTATGGGAAACAATCAGAGGGGTTTCTGGTAAACATAGTCGCTTACCAACAGCAACAGAGCTGAAACAGAGAGTCACAAGACGTCACCACGAGACATCACTCAGACACTGGCAGAGCATTTTGCAAAAACTACCTCCATTTCCAGCCAGGATCCGACGCTTCGCCGCTAAGGACTTCAGATCCAACAATTCAGAGTCTTACAACTACACTTTCTCCATGTGGGATCTGGAGTCGGTGCTGTTGGAGACTCGTGATCCTGCACTTGGTCACGTCCAAATCCAATACTGCATGCTTTGACTTTTGCTGGCAGTGTCTAAGGAAATCCTCCTCGAGTGTTTTAATTTGATACGACAGATAGGTCACTTCCCCAGTTCGTGGAGAGACCCCTCCTCAAACCAGGAAAGGCCACACATTGCCCGGTAGTTACTGGAGTAGCTCCTTAACGACCTGTGCAGGAAATACCCTGGAACGAATAGTTAACCGTTGTCTGGTCTACAAGAGACCAGGTAACTCCTCAGTTGCTCTCACTATGGATTCTGGAGATATCGGTCCATTGTCGAATACCTGACACTGCTAGAGGCGGATATTCAGTAGACTTTCCTACGTTAACATCACTGTATCAGCATATTATTTTATATCAGGAAGGCGTATGATATTGCTTTGAGACACATAATTTTCGCGCATCTGCATGAATGGGCTTTCGTGGCCACCTCTCCATCTTGATGCGGCCTTTCCTGTCTCAGCGGTTTTTTAGGTCCCGAGTAGGTTAAACGCTACCAGTGTTACCCTGTTTGTCATACGTCTACTCTAAGGAGTCCCGTAAATTGCTCCTTATTTGTGGACGATTTTTCTGTTTTCAGTCCCTCCTGCCCGCATCTCGTGGTCGTGCGGTAGCGTTCTCGCTTCCCACGCCCGGGTTCCCGGGTTCGATTCCCGGCGGGGTCAGGGATTTTCTCTGCCTCGTGTTGGCTGGGTGTTGTGTGCTGTCCTTAGGTTAGTTAGGTTTAAGTAGTTCTAAGTTCTACGGGACTGATGACCATAGATGTTAAGTCCCATAGTGCTTAGAGCCATTTGAACCATTTTTCAGTCCCTCCTTCAGTGTTGCAACAGCGACTCCTCAGTTGAAACTTAGCTGAAAGATTTTCAGTTTTCTGCAGATAAGTGTGAGTGTGTGTGTGTGTGTGTGTGTGTGTGTGTGTGTTGATTTTCAGTGTTGCAACAGCGTCTCCTCAGTTGAAACTTAGCTGAAAGATTTTCAGTTTTCTGCAGATATGTGTGTGTGTGTTCATTTTAATCGTTCTCGTCGTATTTTTAATTTACCTGCCGTGCATGTGAGATACACCATTCTACATTTTAAGGACTCAGTGAGATTTCTGGACCTAATTTTTTATTTCAGACTGTCGTGTTTACCACACCTGAGAGATCTGAAGACCAGAACTTAGACAGATTATTTTAATGTGCCTTAGCACAGGTCTTGCGTAGGCAGCGCTCGTCTGCGCCAGTTTATGCGTTCATGGCTAGACTACGGTGTATAGTGTTTGGAATGATGAGACATTCTTATTTGAAAATCATTGACGATGTCCATCATGAGGGGATTTGGCTGGGCATATGTGCTTATAGGACTAGTCCCATACCCAGTTTATTTTTAGTATGTCGGTTCGTTGCTAACAGTTTATTATAGCCTCAAGTTAACGGGCTCACGACTCCGCGCTGGGGGACAACTATAGAAGACTTCAGCTTAGTGAACATTATTCAGAACTTATACGTACCACTCGGGGTGGTGGAAGCAACCAGGCACATTGCTGTACTGCAGTGTTAGTACAGAAAAGATCAGTGAGACGTCATCTCTCATAAAACAGAGAATATATGAGGGGAGGAAATTTTTGAGGGAAGGAATTTATCGTACACACGAAAATACTTCTCACTATATATCTCCCTCTTCATCGTTGGCGGGAAAATCTTTGAAGCCAAAGTGCTTTGTAATTATGAAGCAAAATTTTATTAGGAAAACTGCGAAGGTCACCGGTCCAACGAGCTTTATAAGTACTGTGATTCGTGTGGACCGTAAATGACTGGAGGAGTGTATAAGAACTGTGATAATGTGTCTGAACTGCTTTTGAACTTCGGTTTAACTATGATAACTGATGCCACAAAACTTAATTTTTTGTTACCAACAAGGGAACCTCCCCATATCACCCCCCTCAGATTTAGTTATAGGTTGGCACAGTAGATAGGCCTTGAAAAAACTGAACACAGATCAATCGAGAAAACAGGAAGAAGTTATGTGCAACTATGAAAAAAAAGCAAAATATACAAACTGAGTAGTCCATGCGCAAGATAGGCAACATTAAGGAATGTATGAGGTTAGGAGCGCCGTGGTCCCGTGGTTAGCGTGAGCAGCTGCGGAAGAAAAGGTCATTGGTTCAAGTCTTCCCTCGAATGAAAAGTTTAAATTTTCATTTTCAGACAATTATTATCCGTCCGTCCGATGCGAGGTAACTGCGCCGTAGTATGGGGACGCTACACCTAAACAAGAAAACCTACGTCACATGTGAAAGTTGCTGGATTTGGACGGGTTACTCCTGTAACTGAAATATCAGATCTGAAGATGGTTCTGAATGAACCGAAACCGATCATATGAATAAAAAAATTTGCAATCAAGACGGATTTTAAGTAACATTATAAAATCACTGATTGCTGTTATCCCATAAGACATTATGTCTGTTTTTGCAAAGTCTGGTTTTTTCGACGTGTAATTGGGAACTAGTTTGATAGTGATTACACAAATCCGCAGTCCGTTATTTTGTTTTTTTCTCATTGAAAGTGTGAATAATGGAAATTATTTGTGATCCGTAAAATGGACTATAATTGTGCAGTTTCTCGTGTTATGCCAATTAAAAAGCGAGCAGCAACCCGTTTAAACAAACCAATACAAAATTTAGTTATTTTCACAATACCACTTCCACCTTAACAGTTCATTACGGACCGACGGGCTACGTGCTGTTTTCTGTGGAGGGGACAACGGCCACTGAAGACTGCAGGATGGTGAACATTATTCAATACTTATCCATTCCACTCGCGGCGGTGGAAGCAACTAGTCACCTCGCGTGTACTGCAATCTTAGTTCAAATGAGATCAGTAACGCGTCATCTGTGGTAACATACAGAAGGTCGCAGTCCTCTACCTTCCCTCGCCCCCCTCCCCCCCCCCCCACCCACTCTCTCTCTCTCTCTCTCTCTCTCTCTCTCTCTCTCACTTGCCGTACCTGCATTGACATAATGTTTCATGTAACAATCGTGCAACATGGCACTTCAATTCACAACAGGTCCCCCGTTTTATCATTACTTCACTTTGCAAAATATCATTCACTTCTACATTTAATAGGTACCTTTCACTGTCACGCTCATAATAAATCATTCCATGCTTCGAATTTCCATTTCAAATACATTGTTCTATTACGGAGCTAATGACTGTTAAAATTGTTTTTACTACATCCATCAATCATTGTTTAAAACATTTTGTTTCCATTTCATACCACACCAATTAATCACTGATTAATAGCAGTGTCACTGCAAGGGATGCCAGGTGTTGCGTTTCTCCTCTTAAAACTGAGAAGAAGTTCCAACTCTCATGCATTATTATGTCGGACACACTAACCGCACAAGTCGTAGTTTGCGGAAGATTGCATTTGGAGGACTACGTTAAATGTAATTCATTGGTAAAATCCAGTAAACTGTATTTGATTCTTTCTTCCAGGTGGAGGCTTGCTTACCTCTTCTCTTCCGCCAGCCGCGGTGGTCTCGCGGTCGGTAACCGCGCGACTGCTACGGTCGCAGGTTCGAATCCTGCCTCGGGCATTGATGTGTGTGATGTCCTTAGGTTAGTTAGGTTTAAGTAGTTCTAAGTTCTAGGGGACTGATGACCACAGCTGTTAAGTCCCATAGTGCTCAGAGCCATTTGAACCATTTCTTTCTTCTCTTCCAAAGCTCTTCACTGTCCCCATTGAATTTGCTCTCCATAAGCCGCAGTTATAAATATGCAATTTAAAGTCAGTGAATTTTGGAGTAGAGTTCAGGGGTACTCCTACAATGCTACAGTAAACTCTCGATACATGGGATGCAGCCTCATTATTTATTCAAAGCAAAATGAGGAATATGAGACTGCACAATGAATCCTATATGAGAGTCAGTCTTACATCATTAATCACAGTAACGATAGGAGAATCTATTTATAGCCCTTTGAGCATCACAATATTTACAAAACAGTGCACTTACTCTGTTTCTGTGGTTCTTCAGTTCAAATCGTCGCACTGTTTAGAACATCTTTTCTTGTATGTAGTACATGTGATCTATAAATGTCCGCAACGTGGATGTCAACTCTAGACTAGGTACAAACGTTGTCTAGGTAAAGATCAACATATTCAATTTAATAGCGTTGTCACTCATAGTGCCCACCTGTTGCCTGATAAAGGTTAGTCTTAAACTCCGTTAGCCACTTCTAAGTACACTCCTGGAAATTGAAATAAGAACACCGTGAATTCATTGTCCCAGGAAGGGGAAACTTTATTGACACATTCCTGGGGTCAGATACATCACATGATCACACTGACAGAACCACAGGCACATAGACACAGGCAACAGAGCATGCACAATGTCGGCACTAGTACAGTGTATATCCACCTTTCGCAGCAATGCAGGCTGCTATTCTCCCATGGAGACGATCGTAGAGATGCTGGATGTAGTCCTGTGGAACGGCTTGCCATGCCATTTCCACCTGGCGCCTCAGTTGGACCAGCGTTCGTGCTGGACGTGCAGACCGCGTGAGACGACGCTTCATCCAGTCCCAAACATGCTCAATGGGGGACAGATCCGGAGATCTTGCTGGCCAGGGTAGTTGACTTACACCTTCTAGAGCACGTTGGGTGGCACGGGATACATGCGGACGTGCATTGTCCTGTTGGAACAGCAAGTTCCCTTGCCGGTCTAGGAATGGTAGAACGATGGGTTCGATGACGGTTTGGATGTACCGTGCACTATTCAGTGTCCCCTCGACGATCACCAGTGGTGTACGGCCAGTGTAGGAGATCGCTCCCCACACCATGATGCCGGGTGTTGGCCCTGTGTGCCTCGGTCGTATGCAGTCCTGATTGTGGCGCTCACCTGCACGGCGCCAAACACGCATACGACCATCATTGGCACCAAGGCAGAAGCGACTCTCATCGCTGAAGACGACACGTCTCCATTCGTCCCTCCATTCACGCCTGTCGCGACACCACTGGAGGCGGGCTGCACAATGTTGGGGCGTGAGCGGAAGACGGCCTGACGGTGTGCGGGACCGTAGCCCAGCTTCATGGAGACGGTTGCGAATGGTCCTCGCCGATACCCCAGGAGCAACAGTGTCCCTAATTTGCTGGGAAGTGGCGGTGCGGTCCCCTACGGCACTGCGTAGGATCCTACGGTCTTGGCGTGCATCCGTGCGTCGCTGCGGTCCGGTCCCAGGTCGACGGGCACGTGCACCTTCCGCCGACCACTGGCGACAACATCGATGTACTGTGGAGACCTCACGCCCCACGTGTTGAGCAATTCGGCGGTACGTCCACCCGGCCTCCCGCATGCCCACTATACGCCCTCGCTCAAAGTCCGTCAACTGCACATACGGTTCACGTCCACGCTGTCGCGGCATGCTACCAGTGTTAAAGACTGCGATGGAGCTCCGTATGCCACGGCAAACTGGCTGACACTGACGGCGGCGGTGCACAAATGCTGCGCAGCTAGCGCCATTCGACGGCCAACACCGCGGTTCCTGGTGTGTCCACTGTGCCGTGCGTGTGATCATTGCTTGTACAGCCCTCTCGCAGTGTCCGGAGCAAGTATGGTGGGTCTGACACACCGGTGTCAATGTGTTCTTTTTTCCATTTCCAGGAGTGTATTTCCTGTCCTCCCACGTGGGGTGCAGTGCCGTGATTGATTGACTATGACCGCCAATCCTTTATAATTCTTCTGCGAACCTCTAGAAGCTAGTATTTAGTAACTGAAATTGTCGCTGCATAGATATTAGTTTGGATAAAGTCTTCAGCATTTTCAGATTCGTTTTTTTATCATTTAAACACTGAATATTATTACTGGAAGTTATGTATGTTGGGGCCAAATTCGATATGGTATTCTGACTCTATCCGTTGTCCTTCCGGGACGACCAACCCATTCTAATCCTTTTCCTAGACTTCCGGACCATATGGAATGACCATCTCCCACTTGTGGAGTGGGTAACGCATCTTTCCTACCGGATCACGTAGCTACACCAGCGAGAGCAGTTCGATACGATGTAATAAATCATGAACCCAAATGTGGTATAAACGCCAGCCTGCGACGGAGCAATATTCAGTTTGGTATTCGTAGGCCTCACCTTCGTGTATCTAAGTGAGTATGTATTGTGTCAAGCTAGGCTGATAAACTGGAAAAGGGTTTGTGAGTTAACTGATGCAAAGGGCATCATCATCGCCTTTCACTATTGAAATTATTTTGTTTATAAAATCCACTGTCTAAATTTCAACCTTTAGGTTTGTTGCACGTGGAACACAACGACACTGTTAAGATGTAAAGTATGTATGTACAAAACAGTATCGCTTTACTTACATAATGGCATACATGTGGCATGTGGGACCTTTGCCTTTGGCGGGCAAGTGCTCTAACAACTGACTAGCCAAGCACGACTCACGCCCCGTCCTCACAGCTTTACTTCCGGCAGTACCTCGTCTCCTACCTTACAAACTTTACAGAAGCTCTCCTGCGAACCTTGCAGAACTAGCACTTTTGAAAGAAAGGATATTGCGGAGACATGGCTTAGCCACAGCCTGGGGGATGTTTCCATAATGAGATGTTCACTCTGCAGCGGGGTGTGCACTGATATGAAATTTCCTGGCAGATTAAAACTGTGTGCCGGACCGAGACTCGAACTCGGGACCTTTGCCTTTCGCGGGCAAGTGCTCTAACAACTGAGCTACCCAAGCACGACTCACGCCTAGTCCTCACAGCTTTACTTCTGCCAGTACCTCGTCTCCGACCTTCCAAACTTTACAGAAGCTCTCCTGCTTTCGCGGGCAAGTGCTCTACCAACTGAGCTACCCAAGCACTATTCACGCCCCGTCCTCACACCTTTACTTCTGGCAGTACCAGGCGTCCGTATGTCTACTGAAGCGAAATGCTTGAGCAATACGAATAAAAGTCGTCTGACCGATGGTTAATGCAAGCATAATTTTGCAGCTTTCTCCATTAGCGAACGTGATCTGTGAGTGGAAAACAATGAGCAGATGGTGCGTCAGTCGCCGAACCGATGACTCTGGAACCGTTCTGGAGAAATCAGGCGTCATAGAATTTTCCAGAAGTTTCCTGTTTCTTGCCAGGCCCTGCAACGGCTTGATCTAACAATCCGTCGTTACTTTGAGCCTCCACTTCCACAAGAACAACGTGGGAAACGAAGCACATTCAAAGTGACAGCAAGCAGCGGATTGTTTCTCGTGACCCTTGCTACTCAGATAATTTTGTGGATCTGTTAAAACTCAATATAAAACGGCCAATGTTGTGGTGGTGCCACTGAAGGTCTCCCTAGGCCAAGAAAAGTACAAATGGGATCGATCGGAATACTCCGACGCTTATCATTCCCTTACCCTTCAGCCTGAACCATTTTTCGTAGTAGTGCTAATATTTAACGGGTACAATGGCACCGACGTCGTGGGAAGAGACCATTCGGAGAGTAGTGGGAAGATATCTTACAGGATGAGCTTCACATCCTCGTTGATGCTGCTAAGGTCACTGTTGAACTCCAGAACTGCGAGAGATAGGAGCACGGGTCTTTAGGCACGGATCTTTGGATTGGATTGTGTGGGGGAGGAGACCAAACAGCGAGGTCATCGGTCTCATCGGATTAGGGAAGGACGGTGAAGGAAGTCGGCCGGGCCCTTTCAAAGGAACCATCCTGGCATTTGCCTGGAATGATTTAGGGAAATCACGGAAAACCTAAATCAGGATGGCCGGACGCCGGAGACATAGGAGCCACAAGAACATTTGTGGCTATTCAGTAGGGCTGTCAGTCGTGGGTGTCCCTTCAAGGACGAACTGACCGGCCTCATCAAGCACCTCTGCAGGGAAATATTTCTCGTAGGGGATGATATATGCCGTAATGGTTGGCTGCCGAGGACTACGGATGTAAATCCCATGCATCATAATTGCGAGGCACTGGAGGGACGAAATGCAACCCTGTAGACCTCTATGCACTAACCTTTCTCATAAAGTGATATATTGCCTAAACTTTATTTAGTTGTGCTTGTTGCTGAGCACGTTATGATTCTGTGAAACACCTGTTGCAGATAGAGGTAATTACATCCCATATTACATTTGTTGTAGTCGAAAAGAGTTTTTGAAATTACTTTCTTATACAACAGGTTACCGTTTTCGGAATGGTTATCTACAAAAGATTTTTACACTGCTTTATAACAGATGACTTACCTCTGAACTTTCCCTACTCTTGGTTATGCTCAATTGTTGGGTACTAGTGACTACAATTCCATTTTAACGTGAGGATTTCTTCTGCGTGGAGTACTGGGAGAAGTCTGAATGATTAAGAGATTTCTATTTAATTGTCACAACGGTACAGTGATGATGTACTTAAGAAGTTATGAAAACATTTTCTGTTGGTAAGGCGGCAGAGTGCGGCCAAGTTCGACGGTAGGAAAGGACTAAACTAAAGTTTGAATAACAGTTAAATGTGGACCATGACAACATTTCATAAAATGAAAATGTAAGTATTTTAAATGTGAAGCTATAGAACGGAAATTGGAAATAGGTTATGACAGTATTACAGAAGATGGTAAGCAGTTTAAAGCGGTGTTGTAAAAGCCTGTCAAAAAGCAGGTGGGTCGGTAATACAAAATTAATATTAGGAAAAATTGTTGATGAAGAAGCTTATGATAAGCACTTATCATAATAACAGAGAAAACGTAGACGTTCAAAAAAAGGATAACACCTAGAACAATTATTTATGAATGAAATAATCCGTACTGGCTTACTGAAAATCACGACCAGTACCTCGTCACTAGAAGGCGAATCCTCAGGTAATCTGTACAAATAATAAGGAAACATCTCTTGCTAGTGATTCTTAACAATGGTGTAAAGAATAAAGGGATACTGAAAACTAGTTTTATAAAGTTTCGCTTGAATAACACTCACTAAGATTCTTTTTAACAAATCATCACCGAAAAGTAACTGCCTTATAGGCACTCCCCATCATTCACGTCAAGTTGTAAACAAAAAGAGCACTAAAAGTGGTAGTCCATCTTTAACGCTGCTGACCACACCACCAGGCTCCTACGTCTGGACGACATCATAGGCCTCAGAGGCCCACACGATATGTAATAATGAAAAATTCTTAAATAATTTCAATTTCATGATAGGGGTTAGGGTATAATACATTAAATAACCTTGAATAACATAAAATAAATATATATTTCCTCAAGAAACAACAAAATAAAAAAACAACCAAACTCTCAGACATTAAACAATAGTAGTCTGAACTTCATATAACTAAAAACTCAATCGTATTAGAAAATCACGTACAATTAATAATGTTTTTTAAAATCAAAACCCGTATCACAAAATTCAGCAGAAGTTCCTCTTTTTTTACCGGTACAATTGGGACAAATTTTTTGTGGCGCTCACCACACACTGGCAACTTCCATAAATCACACTGCATTTGTGACTTCCTTTGTTTTTTGTAGTCACACAATTTACAGTAAGTTCTTTTGGGAATAGCTCCTTGCTCAGTTTCTTCACGAGCTGCCTCTGCAGGTGGCGCCATATTCAGGCATCCATAAATACTGTCCCGTAGGTCATGGGGAAGTGGTGTGTCAAGCCTAGTCTTCATCCGAGGTGCTGTAAGCTGTTCCGAAAGCGTCAACATAAAATCAAATCGCGGCAATGGTTTTGTTTGGTCGTTATTTCTCTCAAATCCTTGGTTTCTGTAAAAATTATGGAGGTACGCAGTATGGGCATTAATGCAAGCAGTGTTTATCATGTTGTAAAAAACGCTTACATTCCATCGACGTGTTTTTGGGCCAGTGTTATAGTACTGACACACTTGATCAAACGCGTCGACATCCGCTTTGGTTTCGTTGTAGTTGAGAACCATATAAAGTTTTTTGGAGTCGGGATGTACAGCACCATCTCGATGAATGGTTGAGATGACAGTAACCATATTATTTTTCTTGGGTTTATGAGAATATGAAAAGCGACGTTCCAATTTTGCGGTACTTGTACTTCATATCGATGAATTCAGGGGTGGGGGAATTCTCGTTTATTCTTTTTTATGGTCCCGATATATGTCAGTTCGTGGGTTTTCAGCAAATCAGTGGCAAGAGGAATACCAGTAAACCAGGTATCCCCGCTGATATTACGATTTGTACCGTAGCCGCGGGGAATGGCGACGCGGTATGAGGCGTCATGGACTGCGCGGCCTCTCCCGCCGAAGGTTCGAGTCCTCCCTCGGGCATGGGTGTGTGTGTTCTTGTTAGCATAAGTCAGTTTAAGTAGTGTGTAAGACTAGGGACCGATAACCTCAGCAGTTTGGTCCCTTAGGAATTCACACACATTTTAACATTATTACCGTAAACTGGTTTGGTAAGTACTTTGGTAAAATAAACAGCAGCAGGGACACCGGGTGGTATGGAAGCCTTACGCAAGCATGGAATAGCATTTATTAGATTTCGAGTTGCTTGATCGAAAAGCATTCTGGTCTTAATCCCATATTTATTGGGCTTGCTTGGTATGTACATTTTGAATGGGCACTTATCCCTAAAACCCACCAACTGTTCATCTATAGCAAGGTACGAACTTGTTTGATAATTGGTCTTAAATTTTTCAATTATAATATTCCAAATTTCAGAGACTATCGTGAATTTGTCTATCTTTCGTCTTTCTTCTCTCGTCTGGGAATCGTCGAATTATAAGTTGCTACTAATAAAACAAAGCGGTTGCGAGACAGTGTGGTTTCGAATCAATTCCCACTTATCCTGCGGTCATACAGCCTTTAGATGAGGATTGTTTTTCGTGGCTCTAGACAAAACAAGAAGACCAATAAAAGCTTCCAGCTCTTCTACAACTACTGCTTTGAAGGGAGGCTTGCATTTCTTCTCTGCTGAAAAATGAATTTTTTACTTGTCCATCTTTCATTAGCGTATTTCACTGCAAGGTGCATTAAGGGGTGGGTGAAAAATGCCCTGAAGCATTCACTAGGCGTCTTAGCATCAACAACAGGGCCAAGGGTCTTAACTCTCAGATGTACTATATATATATTTTTTTAGTGTCTTCGTCGCCGTCATTATCATGGTTCTGGTTTTCCAAACGGTGATCCCATTCTTCCCTTTAACATCTGATCCTTCGATGTAAATTTGCAAGCTCTCAGCTTCCTCTTCCACTACTATCCTTTTAATTTCATCTCCTACACGTGGTTTACCATATATCTGAAGGTTACATTGGGTTTTCCTCGTTCTACGTGGTTGTAAAGATTTTGAAGATGATGAAGTGTCCTTTTTAGAAATTTCCGGTACAACATGTCGTTGCACAAACTGCTTCTTCATCATCTGAAGGGATGAATTCAGGATTGTCATCTGTTCTGATTCTGAATTGGAACGTTCTTCTACCTCAGTATCACAATCTCCGTTCCCTAGTAGTGATTCAACTTCAGAGGTACAGTCCTCATCTGAGAAAGGTTTTGTCGCCGGCCAGGGCGGCCGAGCGGTTCTAGGCGCTTCAGTCTGGAACCGTACGACCGCTACGGTCGCAGGTTCGAATCCTGCCTCGGGCATGGATGTGTGTGATGTCCTTAGGTTAGATAGGTTTAAGTAGTTCTAAGTTCTAGGAGACTGATGACCTCAGAAGTTAAGTCCCATAGTGCTCAGAGCCACTTGAACCACAAAGGTTTTGTCAATTCTGCTAAAATTTCGTCATCAGTGTAGCATCGCTTTTTCCCCTTAGAATCCATTCTGGCAATAGTAGGAACACCTGATTTGAAGACAGTATAATCAATCGATAGAATGGAAAAAAAACTAAAGAATCTATCTATTGAAGAATACGTGTACTATTGTAGACGACGGGAAGAAAAACAAGTCGAAAGATGGATACTGTGAGATAAAATACGGAGTACTGAGAAGCACACCAAGGCCTCTGAGACCTGGATACTGACGTACGTTCAACCACACCATAGGCCCCCCAGGCCTAGGGACAATTGACAAGTAAGCCACACCAGACATCTGGGAGGTCTAGTTGTTTACCTGAACGGGTGAGCATCTGGGCCTCAGAAGTCCATGGTGTGGCCAGTGGGGTTAAAACGAAGAAGGTAGCAGAACCCATAAAAATTAAAATCTGTACGAAAACCAAACAGGCCGAAACCAAGCTGTAGATTAGTAATACGGCGGGACAGTATTAAAGTATGAACTCAGTAAATGAGAAAAGCCTTACCGAGCGACAAGCAAGGAAATAATTGAGCGGCAGCAGGCAAGTCAGTACTGACCGCCATACAATGGGGAAGAGTGTTAATGAGTACTATTCAAGCAAATCTCTTCAATACTACTTTTCATTATCTCTTTATTCTTTATACTATTTTCAAGGATTCTGGTAGGGTTCCTGCACTTAACTTAGGATCCACTTAGCAAGTAATGAATACACGAAACCCTCCGTTGCCAAATTTACGTTTATTGTAATTTTAATTGACGTGGAAGCCATAAAAACACCAAACATGAAGGCAAAATGTAAGCATCTAAGCGCTACTTAAAAAAGGAATTAAAATCACTTAAATCTGTTTCCAAAGGAGGAGGATACAACTTCCCAATACGGACCTCGCTAACACATTTTACTGACATTAAATACAACAAGATAAATAATCATACATGTGACGAGAACAAATGAATAACACTATCAATCTTTACAGATGAGACTACGACTATATCCACGAAGGTTCGCCCCCTGGCAAGGGAGATAGTTAGCTTCAACTTATAAGGTGATTACAGTAAGCCCTAATTCTACTCGACAAACGTAGTAACGATAAAAGCGAGATAAATGTATTGAAGGAGGATAGCCGGATGTGCCGCAGTAAAAAGGGCCGCTATCAATCCAGTCAGGACGCGACACCCGTGACCACGTCAGTTTCAGCTACGTGCAACATACACAGAGTCATTTGTAGCTTCTTAAAAAACAATTAACATGAAAAGACACAACGCGTAACACACCAATAAAATATAAACGACTACTTCACAGAACGTGCTCCCCTTTAGACAAAACAAACGGCAGAATATAAATAACACGTAAAATACTTCTAACCTATAACACACTAAGGTACCACGTAATAGAATATCGTCTTGAGCTCATAGAATACTCAGTTTGACTTGCCTGTTTACAGGTCTCACAACTAAACTTAACAGTGTCAGCTTAAACAAACCTGCGAATACAAAACTCGAAATATGACAGGAATAATGATTGAAGCCACTGACAATGCTAGGCTGCCACACAGAGGAGACAATAGTGATTTACAGCGGCACTCAACCGACCTTACATCTCCAATTTAGTATAATCAGAATAAACAATTTTGTGTGTAATAATTACTTACAGTACCATGACAACCTCCGAATAACACTTATTACCCAAGGTTGGTGCTGGTATCGAAGGTCACTTTCAGTAATACATAGTTCGACGGTATTCACTTATTCGAAGGGTTTCAACTTTACATGCCTTTCCACATAGCTCTCTGTTTACACACTTCTATAACATCTGCAGCTAAAGAAGGTCATATAAATGCACATATGACTGACACAGATTTAAGCAGAATAAAACAGTACCTTAGTACGGCGCAAATGGCTTCATTTGCTTTACACGTGGGATATCTTCACCATTCAGTAATTCCGAAATATATTCAACAACGCGTGAGAGCAGGACGTCGCCGTGGTATCAGCTGTTCACTTCACATAATTTCCTGCACAGACACAAGGCAGACGAAGCGTTTTCACATGCAACAGCGGAGAGCATCACACATTTCCTCCGTCACGCCATAGACATATCTCTAACAAGAACCTATGCATTCCCCCGCAGCAGAGAAACCCCAAACCACAACAGTGCACCACCGCGATACCAAACCCGAGGTCCCTTCAAGTCACTGCCGGGATCTCTCGCTGACCCTGCCCATAGCGTACAGGCATCGTCCCACAGGCCTCACGGTAAACGTCAACAAGCCACCTCCGACCCTGCGAATATCCACTCCGCTGTCTGTTTTCTCTCTCTGTTAACCACCCGGCCACCGGCCTGAATCGCGGAAGCCAAAGATGGTGACCCTATAATCGATGCGAGAACACTGGCGCCAGCCGCGCCATGGCTGAGATTCTTTGTGAAAAAATTTTCCACATTATTTGTACAACTAGCTGAGCATACGTCTACTAGTGACACGAAACCGGTTGTGAGTTTTGATAAAAAGTATTCCACAGCCAGTCCAGATTATTTCTTTAATTACGTGCAAATTTGACTGCGGTTGCCCGCAACCTAAACTGACATACAACAATTCAGTCGGCACGTGGGAGATCGAACAGACTCGTGTGAGCTTCTAGCAATTGATTACAGGAGCCTCGCCCAACGACTTACCGTGCTTTTTGTTCACTGTCAGGTTTCCGTAGAAATTCTGTAAGGTTCTTTGAATACCTGCGATGCTCCGGTTTTCCGATGAAACAAACTCAATGACAGCTGTCTGAGTGGAGCGCCCCTCCATTACGCCGGCCGGTGTGGCCGAGCGGTTCTAGGCACTACAGTCTGGAACCGCGTGACCGCTACGGTCGCAGGTTCGAATCCTGCCTCGGGCATGGATGTGTGTGATGTCCTTATGTTAGTTAGGTTTAAGTAGTTCTAAGTTCTAGGGGACTGATGACCTTAGAAGTTGAGTCCCATAGTGCTCAGAGCCATTTGAACCATTTCAACCCTCCATTACACACGCCATTTTGAATCATGGGTATAGCGCCGCCACTTATCACAACGATAGGGATTGAAACGAGAATATTCCACGATGTCCCACAACAAATTCTGCCGAAAAAATTATGTGTTGCATTTTAATTATTGAACGGCCGTCGTAAATTCTTTCATGATCCATTTCCTTGTGCCAAGACGGAAATCCTTGCTGATGAGTGAATTATTTTTCATATTAAATACAATTTTGGCCGTTTGCATTTTTTTCCGACTTCTACCATGCTTTGTAATCCTACCTGCCGATCAGCAAATTTCTTTGACATCTATAATAACTCCCCTTTTCCAGTTCACAATCGAAATGGGTTAGCTATCTTAAAATACACTACTGACCATTAAAATTGCTACACCAAGAAGAAATGCAGATGATAAACGGGTATTCATTGGACAAATATATTATACTAGAACTGACATGTGATTACATTTTCATGCAATTTGGGTGCATAGATCCTGAGAAATCAGTACTCAGAACAACCACCTCTCGCCGTAATAACGGTCTTGATACGCCTGGGCATTGGGTCAAACAGAGCTTGGATGGCGTGTATAGGTACAGCTGCCAATGCAGTTTCAACACGATACCACAGTTGATCAAGAGTAGTGACTGGCGTATTGTGGCGAGCCAGTTGCTCGGCCACCATTGACCAGACGTTTTCAGTTAGCGAGAGATCTGGAGAATGTGCTGGCCAGGGCAGCAGCTGAACACTTTCTGTATCCAGAAAGACGCGTACAGGACCTGCAGCATGCGGTCGTGCATTATCCTGCTGAAATGTAGGGTTTCGCAGGGATCGAATGAATGGTAGAGCCACTGGTCGTAACATATCTGAAATGTAACGTTCACTGTTCAAAGTGACGTGAATGCGAGCAAGAGGTGACCGAGACGTGTAACCAATGGCACCTCATACCATCACGCTGGGTGATACGCCAGTATGGCAATGACGAATACACGCTTCCAATGTGCGTTCACCGCGATGTCGCCAAACACGGATTCGACCATCATGATGCTGTAAACAGAACCTAGATTCATCCGAAGAAATGACGTTTTGCCATTCGTGCACCGAGGTTCGACGTTGAGTACACCATCGCAGGCGCTCCTGTCTGTGATGCAGCGTCAAGGGTAACCGCAGCCATGGTCTCCGAGCTGATAGTCCATGCTGCTGCAAACGTCGTCGAACTGTTCGTGCAGATGGTTGTCGTCTTGCAAACGTCCCCATCTGTTGACTCAGAGATCGAGACGTGGCTGCACGATCCGTTACAGCCATGCGGATATGATGCCTGTCATCTCGACTGCTACTGATACGAGGCCGTTGGGATTCAGCACGGCGTTCCGTATTACCCTCCTGAACCCACCGATTCCATGTTCTGCTGACAGTCATTGGACCTCGACAAACGCGAGCAGCAATGTCGCGAAACGATAAACCACGATCGCGATAGGCTACAATCCGACCTTTATCAAAGTCGGAAACGTGGTGGTACGCATTTCTCCTCCTTACACGAGGCATTACACCAACGTTTCAACAGGCAACGGCGGTCAAGTGCTGTTTGTGTATGAGAAATCGGTTGGAAACTTTCCTCACGTCAGCACGTTGTAGGTGTCGCCACCAGCGCCAGCCTTGTGTGAATGCTCTGAGAAGCTAATGATTTGCATATCACAGCATCCTCTTTCTGTCGGTTAAATTTCGCGTCTGTAGCACGTCATCTTCGTGGTGTAGCAATTTTAATGGCCAGCAGTGTATGTGTTTAGAAAAGCCTGTGATATCAGTCTCTAGTGGAGGCAGGTATTCAATAGGAATGAAATGAAATGATGGTATGACGTTATTGGCCGGGATGTTCGACCGCATGGTACAGGTCTTTGTATTTGTGGCACTTTGGTGACTTGCTCGTCTTTGGAAGAGTATGAGACAACACAAGGACGCAATCCACGAGCGATGAATATCTCCGAAGCGACGAGGAATGGGACGTCGGAACACATCAAATACTTGCAGCGGCGCTAATGACTAGACAACGAGCAGAGGGCTTAAAGAATGATTAACAGTTTGGGAAGAACAGGTGCATTTCAAAATCTTTCACGTATGTTTACAGTACAAATGTTTGAGGCAGGAAACAGACATCCAGCGTGAGATAGCATCGGTCGCGCTGCCAGAAGCTGCCCTTGAGGAGACAGGAACGCAGATGCGCGGCGAATTGCTGCATCCTGCCGCAGCCAGGAAGGAAGGGGAGCCGCTGTTTGGCATACGCGTCCTCTCACGGGACATTTCGCCAGGGCGCCTCGCAGGGGAGACGACGGCGGCGCGGGACAGAGACGGGGTTCTCACGCGCGAAGACATGTGGACTCCAGTCGCCCGCGGAGCCGCCTCGTCCCGTTACCTACGCACAAACACACACACGTACCCACACACACACACACACACACACAGTGCACAGTGCACAGTTCCTGCTGGGCCGCTCCCTTTCTTTTTTTACGGATCCCCGGGCGTCGCTGCCGATAATGACGCCTGCCACTGTCAACAGGCCGCCGGTGCCGCTCCGGCCCGGCTGTTCTTTCTCCACACCAATTCCGGCGGCGAAGATGGGTGAGGTGAAGCGTGCGCCGCGGAAGTACGCTTTTTTCCCGGGGACGGGCCAGTGTTTTACCGTGACACGTGTCTGCGAGGAATTCGCGGCAGACCGTGAGGCGGGCCCCTCCGTCAGCAATGGCAGCCGGTAGACGTCTTAGCGTGCACAAGCCATATGGACCGTCCGTATTCTCCAAACATCTGGTTTCACTTCCGCTCTGTTCCAAATGCAACTTTTGGAGGCCTGTAACCGTATGAACATGTGAGGCAATACTGACTCTACGATTTACCTTAGAAGAAAGGTTAAGGAACGGCAAACCTACGTTTCTAGCATTTGTAGACTTAGAGAAAGCTTTTGACAATGTTGACTGGAATACTCTCTTTCAAATTCTGAAGGAGGCAGGGGTAAAATACAGGGAGCGAAAGCCTATTTACAGTTTGTACAGAAACCAGATGGCAGCTATAAGAGTCGAGGGGTATGAAAGGGAAGCAGTGGTTGGGAAGGGAGTGGAGACAGGGTTGTAGCCTGTTCAAATGGTTCAAATGGCTCTGAGCACTATGGGACTCAACATCTATGGTCATCAGTCCCCTAGAAATTAGAACTACTTAAACCTAACTAACCTAAGGACAGCACACAACACACAGCCATCACGAGGCAGAGAAAATCCCTGACCCCGCCGGGAATCGAACCCGGGAACCCGGGCGTGGGAAGCGAGAACGCTACCGCACGACCACGAGATGCGGGCTGTTGTAGCCTGTCCCCGATGTTATTCAATCTGTATATTGAGCAAGCAGTGAAGGAAACAAAACAAAAATTCGGAGTAGGTATTAAAATCCATGGAGATGAAATAAAAACTTTGAGGTTCGCCGATGACATTGTAATTCTGTCAGAGACAGCAAAGGACTTGGAAGAGCAGTTGAACGGAATGGACAGTGTCTTGAAAGGAGGACAAAGATGAACATCAACAAAAGCAAAACAAGGATAATGGAATGTGGTCGAATTAAGTCGGGTGATGCTGAGGGAATAAGATTAGGAAATGAGACACTTAAAGTAGTAAAGGAGTTTTGCTATTTGGGGAGCAAAATAACTGATGATGGTCGAAGTAGAGAGGATATAAAATGTAGACTGGCAATGGCAAGGAAAGCGTTTCTGAAGAAGAGAAATTTGTTAACATCGAGTATAGATTTAAGTGTCAGGAAGACGTTTCTGAAAGTATTCGTCTGAAGTGTAGCCATGTATGGAAGTGAAACATGGACGATAAATAGTTTGGACAACAACAGAATAGAAGCTTTCGAAATGTGGTGCTACAGAAGAATGCTGAAGATTAGATTGGTAGATCACATAACTAATGAGGAGGTATTGAATAGAATTGGGGAGAAGAGGAGTATGTGACAACTTGACAAGAAAAAGGGACCGTTTGGTAGGACATGTTCTGAGGCATCAAGGGATCACAAATTTAGCATTGGAGGGCAGCGTGGAGGGTAAAAATCGTAGAGGGAGAGCAAAAGATGGATACACTAAACAGATTCAGAAGGATGTACGTTGCAGTAAGTACTGGAAGATGAAGAAGCTTGCACAGGATAGAGTAGCATGGAGAGCTGCATCAAACCAGTTTCAGGACTGAAGACCACAACAACAACAACAACCGTATGAGAACAATTTCATACACAGTGCAACAAATTTTTTACCTATGTTTTCAGTCCTACACGGTCCTGTCTCATTAATGTGACCATGGCCTATGTTCGACGTCGACGTGCGATAACCACTGATAGTTGGTGAGACACCCGCTAAATCCACGGGGCAGACAAGTGACTAGGATTGTGGAAAGGGCCAAATAAGGTTGGAGTCAATTTCACTGAAAATAGTAATTTATTATAATTTAATAACACCTTTAAACCACAACGGCACATAGCCGAACCTTTAGAACTACGAGTTTCAAAAAGACAATTATTTTACGGCTGAGAGCCTCCAAACAACAAATCTTAGAAGTCAACAAAGGAAAAAAAAATTCAGTTAAAATGGCAAATAAAATAGATATGGTATCACAGATAGGCTGGAAAGCCTCAAGGCAACGTTAGATAGTACAAACATATGCAATGTGCAACACTACCGGCTGAGGGCCACATTTAAATTTTAAAATTTTAAAATGTTATTGTTGTGCTCTTCAGTCCTCAGACTGGTTTGATGCAGCTCTCCATGCTACTCTATCCTGTGCAAGCTGCTTCATCTCCCAGTACCTACTGCAACCTACATCCTTCTGAATCTGCTTAGTGTATTCATCTCTTGGTCTCCCCCTACGATTTTTACCCTCCACGCTGCCCTCCAATATTAAATTGGTGATCCCTTGATGCCTCAGAACATGTCCTATCAACCGATCCCTTCTTCTGGTCAAGTTGTGCCACAAACTTCTCTTCTCCCCAATCCTATTCAATACTTCCTCATTAGTTATGTGATCTACCCATCTAATCTTCAGCATTCTTCTGTAGCACCACATTTCGGAAGCTTCTATTCTCTTCTTGTCCAAACTATTTACCGTCCATGTTTCACTTCCATACATGTCTACACTCCATACAAATACTTTCAGAAATGACTTCCTGACACTTAAATCTATACTCGATGTTAACAAATTTCTCTTCTTCAGAACCGCCTTCCTTGCCATTGCCAGTCTACATTTTATATGCTCTGTACTTCGACCACCATCAGTTATTTTGCTCCCCAAATAGCAAAACTCCTTTACTAATTTAAGTGTCTCATTTCCTAATCATACCCTCAACATCACCCGACTTAATTCGACTATATTCCATTATCCTCGTTTTGCTTTTGTTGATTTTCATCTTATATCCTCCCTTCAAGACACCATCCATTCCGTTCAACTGCTCTTCCAAGTCCTTTGCTGTCTCTGACAGAATTACAATGTCATCGGCGAACCTCAAAGTTTTTATTTCTTCTCCATGGATTGTAATACCTACCCCGAATTTTTCTTTTGTTTCCTTTACTGCTTGCTCAATATACAGATTGAGTAACACCGGGGAGAGGCTACAACCCTGTCTTACTCCCTTCCCAACCACTGCTTCCCTTTCATGTCCCTCGACTCTTATAACTCCCATCTGGTTTCCGTACAAATTGTAAATAGCCTTTCGCCCCCTGTATTTTACCCCTGCCACCTTCAGAATTTGAAAGAGAGTATTCCACTCAACATTGTCAAAAGCTTTCTCTAAGTCTACAAATGCTAGAAACGTAGGTTTGCCTTTCCTTAATCTTTCTTCTAAGATAAGTCGTAAGGTCAGTATTGCCTCACGTGTTCCAGTATTTCTACGGAATCCAAACTGATCTTCCCCGAGGTCGGCGTCTACTAGTTTTTCCATTCGTCTGCAAAGAATTCGTGTTGGTATTTTGCAGCTGTGGCTTATTAAACTGATTGGTCGGTAATTTTCACATCTGTCAACACCAGCTTTCTTTGGGATTGGAATTATTATATTCTTCCTGAAGTCTGAGGGTATTTCGCCTGTTTCATACATCTTGCTCTCCAGATGGTAGAGTTTTGTCAGGACTGGCTCTCCCAAGGCCGTCAGTAGTTCCAATGGAATGTTGTCTACTCCGGGGGCCTTGTTTTAAATTAAATTTTAAAATATATATTTTAAAATATATTACCATATTCTTCTAAGGCAGATGGCCCCAATGTTAATTTCAAGAATAAGGTTTTAAGCGGCTTAACGCCTACAACTTATTTTCCAAAATTCAAAAATACATTAAGTCCAGTTAAAACAAGAATTTTTAAAATCATTGGCTATGATAGACTACAAACATACAATTAAAGACCGGTGAGAAAGACAATAAACGGCACTGAGAAGCCTCCCTCGAGGTCGGTCCGCCCTCGTTCACTTAGGTGAGAGACGTGGTGAGCCCAGCTACACTTAATACGTCGGAACCCAACCAGTGGGCAGCCACAGACCGACCGACAAACGACTTGCTTGCCTCCAGTCGGTACATGAGAATTCAAACACAAAAGGTTACGAACGTGATTTTCCACAATGAAATATGTATTAAGCTGTCAAAACTACACACCATGTTGGACAGCGACAACAGGTGAGGAAAGGACGCTGTCTGAAATTACGTTAGTGGCCAGCGCAGGTAACTGGAACCCCAACGGCCACAAGGTAGAATATTCCGCTGGTACACTTGAATTTGAAATATGGTAAGGAACACTGCCTGAACTTACGTCAGTGGCCAGGGCAGGTAACCACAACACTAACGGCCACAAGGCAGAGAATTCCGCTGGTGCACTAGAATTGTAGTCAGCCAATATAGTTAACTGCACCGCACGGCGCCTAAATTTCAGCAATAGAAACACTCGGTGTTACTCACAGGGAAACCTCCCCAACAGCGAACCACCGGAACGAACCACACAACATGAATGGACATGCCTTGGGTAGTTGGAACCAGTACTCAACTTTGACGTCCTGGGTCGGTGAACCACGAAGGTCGTAGCGATCGGACAGCTCCACACACGCTCCGACACTGCGTAGGGGCTGCCAGCGGCCCCAGCCGACTGACCGCGCGCAGGTAACTTCCCTGGTCCACAGCAACCGACCGACTCAACTGAGACTGCCGACAACATCTAAAATAGTCGTCAGTGGAACTAACGCCAACTGCACACACAACCTGACAAACACTTGCACGAAGACCTGAACGATACAACGGCAATTAAACACACACTAAGACCAGTCGGGAGTCGACGCACAGACACACAGCCGACTCATGAACGACCGACGAGCCAAAGCGCGTCGTCCGGTAGGACGACCGACCGACGATGCACCAAGACCGTGGCCCGGCTCAAGCGTCGCCCGACTGCACTAGTGTCGCATTGCATATCCCCGACTGGCAGGTCCGGACTGCACTCCAAACGCGTTCCACCGGCCGGTGTGGCCGTGCGGTTAAAGGCGCTTCAGTCTGGGACCGCGTGACCGCTACGGTCGCAGGTTCGAATCCTGCCTCGGGCATGGATGTGTGTGATGTCCTCAGGTTAGTTAGATTTAATTAGTTCTAAGTTCTAGGCGACTGATGACCTCAGAAGTGAAGTCGCATAGTGCTCAGAGCCATTTGAACCAAACGCGTTCCAGCTGACTGCCAGCCCGAGCTCGCGACCCGAACTCCTTACGACTGACAATGACCGGGAAGTAACAGCAGTCGAGCAAAGATACTATAAGAGGGGATATATCGATACGATCTGCTAGCGCCGGTACGGTAAGGAAAGCAGCAACTCAGTGACATTAGGGAATTTAAACTGAAGTGGTGAGGTGGCAGCACTAGCAGTGGAGGGGTATATAAAGCTAGTCGGAGAGGAGGAAGAGAGGGGGCGGAAACAGTACAGTTGTTGTAACACGGGTATGAAGCACTTTATCTGACGTTCAGAATGGCACAATCAATGGTGTTTGTGTCAGGCGTGTAGAATTTCCGAAACGGCTAAGTTTGTAAACTGTTCGCGTGCAGCCGTGGTTAAAGTACACCATGAATGGCAAAATGGGGCTACACAGCACCGGTTCCAAGGCAACTGTGGTGCACCTCGGGCCAGACACGGGTGAACGATGAGTGCGGAGATGTGTACTGGTGAAGAGACGTGCAACTGTTGGGCAACGGACTGCCCAAATGAAGCAAGGAGGTACCAACAGTGTCTCCTCAACCACCGTTGTTGCGCATGTACCTCTGCGGCACGCGCCCGGTTCATGCTCCCAAGCTGAATGCTGATCATCGACAATGAAGGCTGCAATTTACACGCCAATACCGCAATCGGACGTCGACTTAGCGGCGACAAGTGGGCTTTTCAGATGAATCACGTTTCGTGCTCCATCGGACAGATGGCCGCTGGCGTGTACGGCGTGAAACATCGGAAAGCAAACACCTTGCAAACAATCGTCCGACAGGTGCAGGCCGAGACGAGGGTATGGACTGGGAAAGGTTTCCGTGGCATTCCCTGGGTGATCTAGTTGTTCTGGAAGGTCTAGTACCTTCCGCCGCGGAAGTCGAACACGCGGCAGAACAAATGGACGTGGTCAGCCCATAGAGGGCTCCGCTTCCGCGGCGGCTATTCCGCGCAGCGAGGGCGCCACCGCTAAGCCACGTGCAGACAGCGGCCAATAGCCACTCCCTCCGGTTTCGTATATAGGGACCCGCTCTGCCCTAGTCCAGAGCCCCTATTCCTTCCTGACTGTCCTCGCCCATCTCTATAATGTCATCCTCTCTACTGGCTTCTACCCTGACCTGTGGAAGACCTCCCGCATCCTCTTATTCCTCAAACCCAACAAACCCCCTTCTGACGCCTCTTCCTATCGTCCAATCTACCTCACCTCCGTCTTCAATAAGGTCCTTGAATCCATCCTCTCCCACCGTATCCATCAGCACCTTGCTCAACACCACCTCCTCCCCCTTATCCAGTGTGGCTTCCGACCCTCCTTCTCTGCTGAAGACCAACTCCTCAACCTTGTTCACCTTCTGTCCCTCCAGCTCAACACCCCTCGCTCTGCCATTTTTGTTTCCCTTGACCTCCAAAATGCCTATGACCGTGTATGGCATCCCGGTCTCCTCTTTAAACTCCAAACCTACGCCCTGCCTATCAATTTTGTCCGTCTGGTCGCTTCCTTCCTCTCGCACCGCCCTTCCTTTGTCACCCTCCACAACACCAACTCCCATATCTTTTATCCCACAGCTGGCGTCCCTCAGGGTTCTGTCCTCTCCCCTCTCCTTTATCTCTTGTATACAGCTGATATGCCCAAGCCACCCCCACCAGTCCACCTTCTACAGTATGCTGATGACACCGCCTTCCTGGCTCTCTATCCTACCCTTCAACGGTCTCAACGTACCCTCCAAACCCACCTTAACCAGTTCACCACTTGCTGTAACCAGTGGTTCCTCCGTCTCAACCCCTCCAAAATCCAGGCAATCATCATAGGCCGCACCACTCGCTCCTTTTGCCTCCATGATTTCTACCTCACCCTTTATGATCGTCCCATCCAGCTCACCCCCACCCTGAAATACCTTGGCCTCACCCTCTACCGACACCTCACCTGGACCCCTCATCTCCAGACCGTCCAGCAGAAAGCCCATTCCCACCTCTGCCTTCTGAAACTCCTATCTGTCCGGACATGGGGATTGCATCGTTCTACCATCCTCCACACCTACAAATCCCTCATCCATCCTATCCTCTGTTATGCCAGCGTTTCCTGGATCTCCGACCCCACCCGCTTTTACAAGGCCCTCCAGATCCTTGAACGCCATGCGCTCCGCCTTGCCTTCCGTATCCGCCTTCCTTCCCCCACTCAGCTCCTGTATGAACTGATACCCTTCCCCCACCTCCTCCTGTTCCTCCAACATCTCCACATCCTTTACGTTGTCTGCAGGCTTGATCCCCCCCACCCTCTGGTTTCCTCCTTCCTCTCCACCCCACGCCCGTTGCCGCGCCTCTATCGCTGTAACTCTCCGCCTCCACACCCTCCATCTCCTTCATCAGGGCAATTTCCAACGCCTCCCCCTCCCGGATGACGAACTTTGCCGTGTCGTCTACCCTTCCTTCCAACTATAACCTGGCCTTGTTCCACCCCCCCCCCTCCCCAGGGCCCCCTTTTTTCCTCTTCCCTTCTTCTCCAAAAGCGGATTTTCCTCCTTCTCCCCCCCCTCCCCTGAGACCCTGCACCCCATGCTTGCCTCTGTCCTTCCCACATCCCTCCCTACCTGGCCCTCTTCAGCTCACCCCCCGCTCATCTCCCCCATCTCTTCCCCTCCCGCCCTTCTTCCAGTCTCCCTCATCTCCTTGCGCCTGGCAGATCCTCTGTTTTGATCATTGTCAGTGTGCCACATCAGTGTTGTGTTTAGTGCTGTTTCTCCTGTGTGTCAAGAGGTGTGATTTTAATTGTGTACTGCCTTGAGGTTCGCTGTCAGTGTTTGTTATGTGCTACGCCATCCGTCGATACCTTTTATGCTCCAGTCATACTGTGCCTTGTATTCTTTTAATTGTTGCAGTGTGTGGCTTTTTGTGTGTGCTACTTTTAAACAGTTTTCACAGTTTTTTATCTCCATTTTACGGTCACCCCGTTTTTTTGCTTTTTTTCTTCCATGATGTTCCCCCTTTTTTATATCTATGTTCACCATATTCTCTCCTTTGTTATTTTTCAATGTCTTCTCTTGTTTGTTCTATGTCTTTTGGCTGAAGAGCAGCGCTTATGCTGCTGCCAGCCCGCCCTGATGGGGAATTGAAATACAATAAAGAAAAAAAAGAAAACCTAGTCCAGCCAGTCTGGTACTCGCTCTGGATTTCGTTTCTATCTCGGCGGTACTGCGTTCTGGTCATTGCTCGTTGTTGACATTTGCCTGGCTCTGGTTCCGAGTGGATTTATGTTCGGTGTTTGGTGTTGTGGTTTCCACAAGCCTCCGTTGTTTATCTCTTCCTTGTTGTGTCGCTCATAGTCGGGCTTGGTCGGGTGTTGTCAGTTGTCGTTAGTCTGTCGTCCAACTCGTCGTGTGTTTACCCGGTGGTGCGTGCTCCACCGCCGGCGGCTTCCCCGCCTGGCGGCTCTGATCTGCAGCCCAAGGCGTTCCCGCTGTTGGTTGTGGTTACTGCATTTGGCGACGAGGTAAACGATACATAGGAATATGGAAGAGAAATTACTCACTCTCTTAGAGCAACAGCGGCAGCTCATGCGACAGCAGCAGCAGCAGTTGGAGGTCTTACAGACCTCACTGCAGTTGCTCTCGGACAGCGTCAATAAGCGGGATTCCCTCCCACCTCTTTCCCCAGGTGCCCCGGTTTCAGACGCGTTCCCACGTCCACCGTCGTTCCTACCGTTCAACGACGCAAAAGAGGATTGGGAAACGTACCTGCATCGTCTGAAGCAACATTTCACGGCCTTTCAGGTGTCGGATGACTCTCTGCAGCGGTCGTTATTCGTGTCTTGGGCCTCACCGGACACGTTTTTCTTGCTCCGCAAGTTGGCACCGTTGGCCGACCCCGTGGCTCTCTCCTTTCACGAGATCTGTGTGTTGCTAACTAACTATTATTCCCAGCGATACCACGTGGTTGCCTCTCGCTTGTAAATCCATCAGTACCACAAGCAGCCGAGTCAGTCCTACCGTTCCTGGGTGACGGATTTGCAAGGCCTCAGCCGCAAATGCAACTTCACCAATCAGCAGTGCAAGGCGTCATATGCAGATTCGTTAATTCGGGATGTGGTCGTTCAACTGGCGCCCGATCCAGAGGTCCGCACTGCGGCGTTAAAGTTGAACAACCCCTCGTTGGAAGACATTCTGCATATTGCCCATTCCTTCGAAATTGCTCAAGCGGCGAACGAACGTCTCATGGTGCGGCCCCAGGTGGCAGCGGTCGAGTCCACTTCCCGCTCCATTCCTTATCGCCGTCGACGGGGCGCAGTCTGCAGAGGGCACTGCCGTCGAGATTCCTCACTGTCTGACGTCTCTATGGCGTCAGAACCGCCGGTTGCCACTCGACGTCGGCCGCGTGGCCCCCTCCCGTCGAGCCCCCAGTGCTTCTCGGCCCACACTCGAGCTGGCTGTCCCCATCGCTGGAAGACCTGTTCGCTCTGTGAGAAAGAGGGCCACCTTCGACCTGTCTGTCGTAGCCGCTCGACCCGCCCCCGTCCCGCCCCTGCGGGCCAACAGGACGCCGTCCATGCTTTACACGCAGTCGCCCCTTGGACCGACACATTGGCTCACCCTACGCATCTTTAACGAGGACGTCCGTTTCCAGGTCGATACGGGGGCCACAGTTTCTTTGGTCAATCTGACGACGTATGCACGTCTCGGGTCTCCAGAACTGTCCCCACCCTCGGTTCCATCCCTCTCCGTGGGCAGTTTTCTGTCATGGCCATCTACAAAAACGTTCCCCGGCGCCTTACCCTATTTGTGGTGGACCACCCGTCGACTTTGGACATTTTTGGACTAGATGCGTTTACACGGTTTGGCTTTTCCATTCAAGACGCAGTTCGTTTCAACTACTGATCCCTTTCAGGACCTAGACGATCTGTGCGCGTCCTTTTCCTCCATGTTTTCGGCAGACCTGGGCTGCGCTTCCGATTTCCAGGCACACATCACTTTACTGCCGAACGCCCGGCCTCGCTTTTGTCGGGCTCGGCCTATCCCGGTAGCTTTGCGTGCGGCCGTCAAGCAGGAACTCGAACGGCTCCAGGCTGCGGGGGTTATCGAGCCAGTACAATCGAGTGGTCATCAAGAAACCCAATGGATCTCTTCGTCTTTGTGGGGATTTTGGGGCTACGGTCAACGCTCAGTCTTTGGTCAAAACTTATCCCATTCCTCGACAGGAACACCTTCTCGCTAACCTGGCAGGTGGCGAGTACTTTTCTACGACTGATCTGGCAGAAGCCTATCACCAACTGCCGTTGGATGAGGAATCGCAGGCCACCGTCGTCATCAACACGCCTTTCGGTCTCTGTAAATAGAAGCGTCTTCCGTTTGGCATTTCCTCCGCCCCTGCGATTTTCCAGCGGTATCTCGAGCAACTTACGCAACCAATACCGGCTTGTGTCAGCTACCTCTATGATATCTTAGTCACGGCGCGCACGCGCCAGGAACATCTGGGCAACCTCAGTACCTTATTTCACGCCCTGCAGGCTGCGGGTTTACGTTGTCGACTGGAGAAGTGCAGTTTTTTTCAACCGGAAGTGGAGCACTTAGGACATTGGCTCAGTAGAGAGAGAGAGAGAGAGAGAGAGAGAGAGAGAGAGAGAGAGAGCGCACGATGTTGGCATTCTTGGTTTTGATAATAATGCGGAAGGACATTGAGCGTTCGCAATTGAAAAAGACTTCCAGCGCTTCACGGTTATCATGGACTAGGTAAATCTGATAAAGAGAACTTTCATTTCGAACTTCGGTGTCCAGCAGAGCTTTAAACTTTGTGCAACCCGCTCGATGCCACAGGGCGGGAGCGTGCGACCATGTCGACGGCGGTCCACCCGTAGTGAAACGAGTCCACTCCGTCTTTGACGCTTTCCCCATCTCTCACATCTTTACAGTATCCATATGTTTCCTACCCGATAACCTATGAAACAAATACATCACAGTCCCTCGTGAAACGCGCGATAGACCCGCTGGACAGAACAGGTAATAGGATTGTGGAAAGGGCCAAGGGTTGAGGTCAGGTTCAGCTTCTAATTGCCATTTATTGTAATTTAATAACCTTTACGACCAAAGCGGCACATAGCCGAATCTTTACCGAATGCAACTCTTTCACGGCTGAAGGCCTCCAACAAGAAATCTTAACAAATCAACAAGATAAAAATCCAATTAAGATAGCAATAAAATAATTTAAAGAAGCAACATATGCAAGGTTCAATACGAATGGCTAAGGGCCACAGTTAAACTTCAAAATTTAAAAATATATCACCATAATCTTTAAAGTCAGAAGAGCGCAGTGTTTAAGCTTGAAAGATAAATTTAAAAATTAATTTTGCAATATTTTAAGAAAACAAAACAAATAACCATAAGCCTAAAATTTAAAATAGCTGACGACAGATAATTAAAAGCCGGTGGCACTCAGAAAGCCTCCAGGGACGTCGGTCTGCCCTCGTTCACTTAGGTGAGACAGGTGGTGAGCCCAACTATACTTGATCCGTCGGAATCCAACCAGGGAATAGCCACGGACCGACCGACACAACGACTTGCTTCCCATCAGTCAGTACATGAGAACTCAAACCGGCTATGTTACAAACGTGATGATCCACAATGGAGTATGTATTAGCTGTCAAAATTACACACCATATAGGACAGCGACAACAGGTAAGGAAAAGACGCTGACTGAAATTACGTTAGTGGCCAGGGCAGGTAACCGGAACACTAACGGCCACTAGGCAGAAAATTCCGCTGGTACACTTGAATGTGAAACATGGTAATAGTTAACTTCGCTCGAAAGAACACTGCCTGAATTTACGTCAGTGCCCAGGCAGGTAACCAGAACACTAACGGCCACAAGAAGAAAAATTCCACTGGTGCACTCAAATCGTAGTCGACCAAAATAGTTAACTCCATCACATGGCGCCTAAATCTCAGCAGTAGAACCACTCAGTGTTGCTCACCGGAAAACCTACCCAACAGCAAACCACCGAAGCGAAACACCACAACATTAATAGACATGGCTTGGGGAGTTGAAACCACTACTCAACTTTGACGTCCTGGCTCTGTGAACCACGAAGCTCGTAGCGATCGGACAGCTCCACACACGCTCCGTCACTGCACAGGGGCTGCCAGCGGCCCCAGCCGACTGCACCGCGCGGAGGTAACTTCCCTCGTCCGCAACAACCGACCGACTCACACCAGACCCCTTGCCGGAAACTATATACACCAAACCAAAGATAGTACACGGTGCAAATATCGATACACATCACTGCTGCCACACGTAGAAGGAAGAAGAACCACGACGTAACCGCAATAAGGGCGGGAAAGCAAACACCGATAGACAATGAAGTTCACGAAAACGCATAGTTGGGAGAGAGCGCGGCTCACCTCGGGTGCACTAATTACTTTGAGGTGTGAGTCGCGCAGTGGTTCTACTGTTTACGTCCGCAGTTAGGACCCTTCAGGTCCTGGATCGCTCTGAAGTGGTTGGTTCGGCATCACACGTAACGTCGTGTCGCTGAGCACGCGGCAGTTGCAAGTACAGCACATGGAGCTGCAGTACTGCACCCATTTTGTTGTTTTACTTCAGTCGTGTCTGACGTCATTCACTCGCGCTTTAGTTAAAACCGGTTTAAAGAAACAACGAGACATAACCTCTGCGACTGGGGATTTGTCAGGTTCGCATAATCTGAAGGGATAAATTTATGAGCATCGAACTGTACTAGTCTTAAAGTTTTACGTATTCCCGCCTGATTATATTGCCAGAACCACTGTGTTACGCAATGTAATACCTCTCGCTTTTTTTTTCTTTTCCACGACTAATCGTTTCTTCTGTTCACGGTAGCACATGGCCTGTACTCAGAGTTTTACAGCGAAGCGTATGCCAACTGTTGTTATGAAAGGTTTAAATAAGCATATACAGGGGTTAGCTAAACTAATGTCAACAGCCGTAGTACTGGGACGGTTGTGTTTGACGGTCAACAACGCAGGTAAGGCACGTGTCGCGCTGGACTGTGCGTGTTCAGTACGAACTAGGCATCAGTGCTGGTTGTTTAGGAGTAGTGTACACTTTGTATTTGCATTCGAAGGCAGAGGTCGATGTGCAATGAAAGACCTAACAGAGTTCCAAAGAGAGCAGACCGTGGGAGCCCGATTAGCCGGAGCATCAGTAACCAAGACAGCCAACTTATTGAATGTTTCAAGAGCAACTGTTTCAACAGTAATGAGAGCCTACACAAAACATTGGAAGACATCATCGTGTAAACGTAAGAGTGGGCGCAAAATGACAGAGATCGTCGTACGCTAACACGATTTGTGTCAAAACAACACACAACTACAGCGGCTAAAGTGACTGCAGAGCTCAATAGCCATCTTCGAGATCTCGTATCTATCGACACTGTCCGCCGAGAACTCCATAAAACAGACATTCAGGGATTAGCTGCTATACCGAAACCGTTAGCGACGACAACTAATGCAAATGAGCGTAAAACATGGTGTTAGGAGCATAAATACTGGAAGGTTGATCAGTGGAAACACGTCATACGGTCCGACGAGCCAAAGTTTTCGTTATTTCCAACATCGAGGCGGGTTTACGTCTGGAGAACGCCAAAAGGAGCCTACAGTCCTGATTGCTTGATTCCGACGGTTAAGCATGTAAGTGGAAGTGTCATGGTGTGAGCAGCCATATCATGGTATTCTGCTAGTCCCATCATTACTCTCAAGGCCGTGTTACAGCCAACGTCATGTGAACATTTTAGATGATCAAGTGAATCCCATGATTCAAATGTTGTTACCCAACAATGATGCCACATTTCAGAACAATAATGCACCCATTCAGACAGCCACGGAAGTAAAATTGTGGTATGAGGAACAAGCAACTGAACTGCAGCGTCTTCAAAGGCCAGCACAGTCCCCGTACTTGAACATTATCTAACCCTTGTGGGCGCCGGCTGGTGTGGCCGTGCGGTTCTAGGCGCTTCAGTCTGGAACCGCGTGACCGCTACGAACGCAGGTTCGAATCCTGCCTCGGGCATGGATGTGTGTGATGTCCTTAGGTTAGTTAGGTTTAAGTAGTTCTAAGTTATAGGGGACTGATGAGCATAGATATTAAGTCCCATAGTGCTCAGAGCCATTTTTGAACGTTGTGGGCGGTATTGGAGCGCAGACTCCGGAGCAGATTTCCGCCTTCCTCGTCACTATAGGAGTTTGAAGAGGTTCTGATAGAAGAGTGGCATAACATTCGACTGGAGATCACACCATCTTTATTTACCAGTATTCCAAGAAGAATCGCAGCTGTATTCCGGGAAAATGGGGGTCCTACCCCTTATTAATAAACCATTCCCAAGTATGTACATGTGTTCACATTATTTTGCCCATCCCCTGTACGTTTTCTGTGATATTGATAGTTATATCTACTCGGTGTTTAGTTTGTTCTTTCTTCGTCCCTTACTCAAAATGGCCCGTCTCTAATGACCTCGTTGTCGACGGGACGTTAAACACTAACCACCACCACCACCATCACCACTCAAAATGGCGACATGCCTGTGATGAGAAACTGTACGACAACGCAATAAAAGTAAATTCAGTGTTGTTACTGATGTAATTTTGCACCTCGTGTCCTCTGGCTGCTGCTGAATGCTGATGTGCTGAAAAGTAATGCCTCCTATTTTTATGTGAAAACCCTTAAAGCTTTTTTTTAAAAAAACGAATGTTATTAACATTCTACATCCTCATTTTTCACGTCTACATATTTGTCGCCTTCTGCCGCTAATAGGCTCGAAATTGTGGCGCGTACATGGCGGTGTGTAACATGTTAGTGTGCGTGAAAAACAACGTTCTATAATCGAGTTTCGAATTAGAAAACTTCGTCTACATACGAGCACCCTTTCCTTCAGCATGAAAACGCTAGACCACACATTAGCGCTGAGCCATTTGCAACAGTCCGACGTCTCGGGTTCACTGTAATCGGCCACCCTGCACAGATTCCCAACTTGACCCCATCCGATTTTCACATGTTTCCAAAACTTAAAGAACACCTTCGAGGACTTGGCTTCGCTTTGATGGTGATGAAGCGCCGGCCGTAGTGGCCGAGCGGTTCTAGGCGCTACAGTCTGGAACCGCGCGACCACTACGATCGCAGGTTCGAATCCTGCCTCGGGCGTGGATGTGTGTGATTTCCTTAGGTTAGTTAGGTTTAAGTAATTCTAAGTTGTAGGGGTCTGATGACCTCAGAAGTTAAGTCCCATAGTTATCAGAGCCATTTTTGATGATGAAGCGGTTCAAGCAGAGGTGAGGTTGTGGCTCCATCAACAAAGTCGAACATTCTACAGTGAACTCCTCAACAAACTGGTCTCTCGTTGGGGGCAATTTAGCCGTCGCCATGGTGACTATGTTGAGAAATAAATATCTAGACATGGCGAACAAAGATTTAAGATGTTAATAACGTTTATTTCCTTTAAAAAGCTTGAAGAGTTATCACGAAAAAAATTCTGAGACATTTCTTCTAACTACAGCCTCGTATGTACACATACCTATGTACGCAACTCATGGTCGCTTGTACGTACGTTTTTATCTAGGACTACATCACTCAGTGTATGTAAGTATATATTCAGCTGAGTACTGTGCAAAGAGCCTTCCAGTGCTGCAAGAAATGGCGAAACAGAAAAACGCTTTTAATGCCATGGACAGGTTAAAGTTCCCGGTTTAGGTGACCATAATCAGCGGGAATACGTTCTGTGCCACCACCGTCGTCATCAGAATTGCGATACTCTCCTGGAAGCCAACCGTTACCAAGTAAAACTGATAAGCTGTAAAAAAAAAGAAGTGTGGATTCATGTGTTGAATTAATAAATTAGATGTTCATTAATACTAAAAATAATCATTTATACAGAACCCGTAAAATGACTCATTCCACTTCTTTGCGATAAATAAAATCGTTCAAATCATCTATGGGACATGTAACTGATTATGCAACAGAACACTTATACGCAACACACAATTCGCTAGGGAAAGATGTACAGTAGTTGTAAGTAGGCTGTTTAGATTTTTATATTGGTAATGCCACGTAGAGCTTTGTATGAAAATCACTGGCTGTGCTGTGTGCAGTCTGTGGCTAGTTTGCATTGTTGTCTGCCATTGTAGTGTTGGGCAGCGGCAGCTGGATGTGAACAGCGCGTAGCATTGCGCAGTTGGAGGTGAGCCGCCAGCAGTGGTGGGGGCGTATGAAATATTGTCACAATAATGGCGTGTGAAAAACGTAACACTAGGCTCCAAAGTAAACTGAGAAATAATAGTGACGAAGAGCGTAGCTTATCAACACCACTGTGTAGTGAATTAACAGACATTCCAAGTAGTAATTTGGTAATTGTGCATAGGGAAATGGAGCGGGCGGCAAACAATGGCGTAGGCAGTGAAACAATTAGTGAACAGGGAAGTATTATCGATCGATCGCTCGGCAACAGCACGCCTCAGGAATCCGAAATGATAGGACACAATTTTGCAAATACTGTAGATTCAGGTTTTGCGTCCTCACCGTTTTCTCAAATAAGTCAAGACACATTTTCTGCTTGTCAAAATGTGAATGTTGCTGGTGCAAATGCACTGCCGAAAAGCGTAGAGGAACTGATTCCAGACACTAATGCATTGTTATTACAATTAATGCAACAAATGGGACAAAATCTTCAAAAGTTAGACACAATGAAACAGAATCTTCAAAAGTTAGACATAATGGAACAGAATCTTCAAAAGTTAGACACAATGGAACAAAATCAGAGACAAACACAGCAAAAGCTGCAAAAGTTAGACACAATGGAACAACACCAGAGACAAACACAGCAACAGTTAGATACAATGGAACAAAATCTTCGGAAGTTAGACACCACACTTGAACAAACACGTGAAGATTTAACTACTGAGTTACATAACATTGAATCGAAATGTCAAAAAGTCTGTAATGACGTAAAAACACAAATTTGTGAGCATTTTCAGCCTATTTTTTCGCGGCATGAAAATGCATTACAGAATCACGAAGCAGCCATAAAAGAGCTGCAAACCATTGTTCATGAAAATCATGAGACCTTGTGGGCTAAAATTGACTCAGTTGCATCTACCGATTCGGTTACGCAACTGGCAAAAACTCAGGAAAATTTAAAGAACACAGTAGATTCGATTTCAACACAAATGGACACTCTGAAACTTGGTTCAGAAAAACACACTGAGAAAATGTGTTCACTATCGGAGAAAGTAGCTGAACTTTCGGATCAGGTCACTAACTTATCTACAAAGGTAGATGATGATCTGAATGACACGAGACCCGTAGCCTTCACTGACACAGAAGAGTATGAACAAATTAGAAAATTCAAACAAAATCAAAATCAAATCAACACACAGTACAAAAGAGAAATCCGGGTAGTACAAGATCAGTTGACGCAGGTAATACAAGAATTACATATTTCAGAGGACACTCGTGCTCCAACACGGGAAGAGGAACTTAGAAATACGGACAAGCCACAAAATAATAGCACAGGGCATTTCGGTAATTATGAAAGGAATTGGCAAGGTGCACCGAATTTTGAGATGGAACCGCCGAAACGACGTAACAATGACCGACATGCGACTCGCCGACATGATGATTTTGATTATAAGCTGTTCATTACTACACGTAAATTCAAAACGTTTAAGAACTCTGCCAACGACATTCATCCACAAGCATGGCTCTATCAATTCTCTCATTGTTTTCCTCCCAACTGGTCATTGGAGCACAGGTTAGAATTTATGTGTGGCAAGAATGAACCAGCTGTAAGAATGCGATCGGTCATTCACGATTGCCACAGTGAAGGAGAATTTTACCATGCCTTCCTCTCAGCATATTGGTCTCAAGCCACACAAGACCGAGTAAAACATGGCATCATAATGATGAAACATTTCGAACAATCTGAAGTTTCCAGTCTTGTGAAATATTTTGAAGACATGTTGCACAAGAATCAGTACCTGTCAAACCCATACAGCCCCTCAGAACTCATCCGCATTTGCTTAATCAAACTGCCTGAACATTTACGACATATTATTTTAGCAGGACGTTGCAAAGACGACATTGAAGCTTTTCAGGGACTGTTACAAGAATTAGAAATTGACACAGACAGTCGCGGGATGCGAAAACAGGAAAACAATCACTACAGGTCACATCCGTCACAATTCCGTGACGACAGAAACAATAAATGGCCACGACAAACCTATTCTTACAACGTAAGTCGTGACCAAAACAGACACCACCCATATGACAACCGTTGGCAGATTAGTAATAATTACAGGGAAAGATCACCTCTCCGCAGTAATGACTATCACAGAGACAATCAGAGAAACAGACAATATGGGAACCAAAATAATTATTATCAAGGGAGACAGAATAACTTTAGACGCAACGGTCCAGCGCGCAGTTACGATTCAGGGAGAAATTCTCCACCACATGACTGACAAGAAAGAAACTATCGAATCTACCGACATGACGACAGACGATATGATCGTAACGACAGACCTGAATTGCATCAGAACTGGCGAGATTTAAACAGAGCAGAGCACTCTCGTCATGATGAATTTGTAGAAGTTAGGTCTCCAAATCCCAATTACGACGCGCGCCAACAAAGAGACAATAGGCAATGACTCACTTCGCTGGCAGCTACAAAACGTACGTATGAGACTGACGACGCAGCTGCCGTAGCTAGTAATTACGTAAGAATGGAAGACATTAGAGACATCTTACTCCAGGAACACGACGTAAAACATAACAACATTGCATATCCTGTGATTCACATTACAGTAAATGACGTAAAATTTACGGCAGTACTTGACTCTGGCAGTCCCATTTCAGTAATTAGTGAAACAGCTTTTAGCAAATGCAACAAATCGAACGATTGCCACACACTTCCGTTACGTAAGATTAAATTACAAGGTGCAATCTTTGGAATAAGTGTAGATGTACGCCAACAAACCAACTTAGAATTCTTTTGTCAAAGCCACAGCTTCTCTATGAACTTTCTTATTGTTCCATTATTGTCGACGGAAATTATACTGGGAGTAGACTTTTTGAATGAATACAAAGCAGTCTTAAGCTTTCACGATGCTGAAATAAGTTTAGAGAAAGAAGGTAAGTCAATAACTTTGAAATTTGAAGACTGGCTCTCAAACCATGATGAGGAAATTAATCGGCTTTACCTTCTGTTAGATAACACTTCGGAATTTTCTACGGAACTAGACACTAACAATCACTCTGTAAGTACTGACAGGGATGACATCGACGGCATATTTGAAATTAATGAGTTAATTCAGAATAAAATTCAAACAATTGAGAATTGTAATGACACTGATAGGCAGGACCTTTTTGAGATTTTACAAGCACATTCCACAGTTTTTACTCACAAAACAGGAACAATCAAGGGATTTCAATACCAATTTCGTGTTCGTGAGCATACTAAATTTTGTGTTAGACCATACGTAATTCCGGCGCATTATAGGGACCGTGTTAGAACAGAAATACAATCTATGCTTAGTGAGGGCATTATTGAGCCTGCAGTAAGCTCATACAACAACCCATTACATATTGTTGAGAAGAAAAATGGATCGATCAGGCTTGTTTTAGATTCGAGACAAATCAATACTATCAACATTCCTGAAACAGACAGGACGCAGACGATGGAAGAACTTCTTCAAAATTTTAATGGTGTAAAAGTGTTGTCTTCCATTGATCTCAGATCCAGCTTTTATCAGATCGAACTTCATCCAGAATGTAGAAAATACACAGCTTTCCTTTGTTTCGGCGTTTGTTATCAGTTTCGGAAACTTCCTTTTGGTTTGAACATTTCTTCGGCAGCATTAATTCGTGGGCTAAATTCCATATTACCTGAGTTCTTAAAAAGTCACATCACCTTATATGTGGACGATATTCTGATAGCAGAAGGTTCATGGGAACAACACAATCGCATCCTCAACAGTTTGTTACGTATTTTTGCAGAATCTGGAGTTCCAGTTAACTTGGAAAAGTCTGAATTCGGTAGGTCAAAGGTGAGGTTTTTGGGACATATTATTTCTTCTGAAGGCATTCAGCCGGATCCTGAAAAGTTAGAAGCAATCAGAGCCATTCCAGTTCCATCCACAAACAGGCAAGTCCGCAGTTTTCTAGGTCTCGTAAATTTTTACCGTCGTTTTCTGAATGTGCAAATTCTAGTTACACCAAAACTTTGTTCTCTCACTGGAAAAAATACTATTTGGAACTGGGACGAACAAGCACAGTTGGAATTCAATTCTTTGAAAGAATCACTACTTAACGCGCCAATACTAGCTCATCCAGATCTGTCACAAGATTTCTGCCTTAGCACGGATTCTTCTAAAGTCGGTCTTGGTGCTCATTTATTTCAAGAAGCCACAGAAAATGACACTACTGTTCAGAAAACCATTGCTTTTGCTAGCCGAGTGCTAACAAAATCTGAAAAAAATTATTCCGTTACTGAATTAGAAGCTTTAGCTATCGTTTGGGCATTTAACAAATTCCGTTTCTTTCTTTCTGGTAAGCACGTAAAAGTATACAGTGATCATCGTGCATTACAATTTCTTATGTCTTCAAAATTAAATCATGACAGGTTAAAACGTTGGGCATTGTTTCTGCAAGAGTTCCGCTTCACAATAGTCTACATTCCCGGCAAGGAGAACATTGTTGTGGACGCGCTGTCACGCGCTCCGGCTGGGCTTGAGAAAAGTAACACACAAGGCAACCTTGAGAAAAATTTCAGTATTCTTTACATTCAGAAAGTCGCCATCGAAAACTTCATCACCACATCTTTAAAGGACATTGCTCATGAACAAGATAAAGATCCGATTTGGAAAGACATCAAAAGTAAATGGCATGAAAAACCGCACACTCAGATTCGGCATTATCATCTGGTTAGAAACAACATACTCTTCAAACGCTGCACTGTTGATGACAAGCTATGGGTACTTTGTATTCCTGACGATTTTGTTAATAAGCTCATTTGGTACATTCATTTCAGCTACGCACATTTTGGCCCACGAAAATGTTATCATATTCTTCGAACGACTTGCTATTTTAACAATATGGAAAAGCGAATTCGAAGAGTCTTGTCTATTTGTAAACTTTGTCAAAAGGCGAAACCATCTACTATCTTACATCGTGCTCTGTTGTTTCCTATTATTCCTTCTAAATTAAAAGAATTTGCTGCTGTTGATCTCTTGGGACCGCTTGTCAGAACATCGAATGGATTTTCGTACGTTCTAGTCGCTGTTGAACTTACTTCAAAATTTGTTTCTTTCACTCCGTTACGTAAAGCCACTGGACGGTCTGTATCCAACGCCTTTGTTAAAAATTTCTTACGTGAAGTTGGACACGTTAGTAAAGTCATTTCAGATAACGGACCGCAATTCAGATCTGCTGTTTGGTCACGCATGCTTCGGAATCATAAAATCAAACCTGTTTTTATTTCATTGTATTCACCACATTGTAACCCCTCCGAACGGATTATGAAAGAAATCAATAAGCTTTGCAGACTTTATTGTCACAGAAAGCATCAGCTTTGGGACAGATATTTACACTTATTTCAAAACGTGCTGAATGAAATGCCTCATGACTCCACTGCTTTACCACCTACTCTTGTACTGAAGAATGAAGAACCACCGAACAGAATCAGAGAGCTTGTACCTTTCCCGAATACACGTAAACTTCGACACAAAGACATAATTGATTTGGCTCTTAAAAATATAAAATTTGCAGCAGACAAAAGGAGAAAACTACACGGTAAAGCAAATGCAAAGAAATTATGTATTGGTGAGAAAGTTCTCATTAAAGCTCATTCATTGTCACATAAGAAGAAACACTTGAGTCACAAATTCTTTCTAGTTTACAATGGACCTTACAGAATCCGACGTATACCACATGATAATTGCGTTGAAGTTGAAACTCTGCGTACTAGGAAGAGTAAAGGTTTACACCACATTTCACACGTAAAACCATTTATTGACAGATAATCAGCTTTTTAACTTAGTCTTTGCAATTTTCACTTCACTTTACTTGTAAAATTTGTCACACTGAGAAACTGTTAACATGCAACAATGTTTGAAGTTAAATATCCAGTCAAGAACCAAGAGAACTTATTTAAACAGAAATTACGAATGCATTGTTATTGTGAACAGACGACACAGTGTTATTGTGTGTGCATTCTTGCTTGTTAGTTGCACGATTATGTAACGACTATAAGACTCACATACTTGGAACATATACTGGCACTGCTAATGAAATTTTCATGCAACATTTTGGTTTGCTTGAGAGTGGATTCTGGATTTAAGGTGCTTTCAGTGAGATACCAGATGAGACAGTGGTTAGTTTATGTGACAGCTACACGATTTTATCACGACGCTACTAATGAGCGACAATTTACAATGTTGCTTTTGCGGTGTTTCTGTTTTATATCTGCACAGTTTTTCTGTATTATTCTGGAAAGTAAAACATGTTTTAGTAGTAACTTTTGTGGTATAGCTACAAGGAGACAGCCTTTTCTGTAGCACAACAATACGTTACAGCACAGTACTTTCTTCATCACGGCAATAAGCGTAATAAGTATGATATCTATACGCAAAGCATTTCACTTTTGTTTATCATGAGGTCAGTACATTGACTTCTGCAGAACTTAGCTTTTGGAGGACGATAACTACGACACTTCCACAGAGATTATCTTACAGCAAGACGCATATTTAGCGCTACAGGACACGTATTTGAGTGATTAATTTTGTACTAAAAACATTTATTTTCAAAGATATTTGAAGTACAATGATACAAAGGTTTTCCGTAATACATTTCATTCCATTCTTGTAATCTGTAACACCTGAGGGTATAATTACAATAATCCTCAGGGGGGTACATGCTTACTTTGTGTACCATGTGTGTGGCAAGCACAAGGAGCCCTAGCTAATATGGTATTTGCTTATACAACTTTACACATCGCTACCATATTTCTCTAAAACATAAATTACACAGCTATCTGATCATTTAACTGAGAGATAAACATGTTTTTTACTATGTCAGTGACACATGTTTACGTAATTACACCGTTGGGTAACTTCACACTTACGAAATTGTATTTTGTCTGTACTGTGTGAACTCTTCATATTTTTTCGGAACCATTGTGATACTATGAGAGCTTTGAATGATGTATTTGGTATGAGATCATGATTTTTAAAGTACGTTTGAGGCAGATGACACTATTGAAATGAGCAGAGAATATTTTTTATGGTTTGAAATTATTGCAGAAAGCTACGACTTTTTTGAGATTTGACTGAGGTGTTATGATGTTATTTTTATGACGACGATGTGTATTATGCTGTTGAGGTATGTTTATGTCAATAAGATGATGCTACCATATATGAGGAATGTGATTACGTGTTTATATGTATATGAATAATGAATAGAAGTTAGGGACTCTTGACTTGTGAAAAAGGATGTTGGAAACCAAGAATCGTACTTTAAGAGTTATGAAATGTGTGTAAATGCGTGAATGTATCACAATGCTGGCGAAAATTTTTTGGACACTGTTATATTCATAGGATTTTGTTTCTACACATTTGCAACGTAAATTCTCGACCTGTGGAATTTTTATATGAGACTGTCACTGTAGCAGAAACTGCTGTCGTAAATATTTCCGTAAGAAAGTTAAGTGACCACCTGCACATGCGTCGTGGGCACACAGCTGCGTCAGACACCTGGAGAACAAGCCTTTTCAGATGCTCAGGTAGAAAAGAAAAAAAAAGGGAGGCCATTATCCTCGCTTTTGACATACCTTTGTAGAAAGCACCACAAACACGACACGCTTACATCTGCACACCTGATTATGACAAGCGTCTTTCTCTAGAATAGAGGGAATTTTTACTGCGTTATGAAATGACATATGGCTAATGAATGATGTTTCATGCCGTCCTTTGTACATATTTGCTCATTTTCTTTAATATCTAGTTTCTAGTTGCACTGCAGCATTGGTTAAAATAAAATTTAATATATGTACTAATATAGATATTTTATGCCTCCAGATCCAGTCAATAAGAAATTTATGATTTACTTCCAAGAAAACAAGGGCACATAAATAGACATTTCCCTTCACAGGAAATGCATAAATAATTTCTTTACGATTTGGTAACTTATCTGCTAGTGTAAGTTCTCGTGATGCATCACTCTAGTGTTAAGATGTGACATAGGTATTAGACATGGCCATTTTAGTGTAATATTTTTTCTGCTTGAGCTATGTCATGTTTAGGTATAAGTTATAGCATTTGCTGCTGCTGTTTGCCAGACATAGTGTTACTGAATTTGACTTTGTATTACGCTGTTAAGCCAGTTTACTACTCATTTATTTTTCTTGTTGCTGCACATTGGCTCATATTAGTTGTAATGTTGCATTGCTTGGTAATTTAGATTTAGTGTAGCTTGCTTTGCAATTTTCCATTTTTTTGCATTGCTGTTTGTGTTAATTTGTTATGTGCTGCTGCATTGCCTCGTCCCTTAGTTTAGCATCTGAGCTCAGTAGATTTAAGTTAGCTTAAGAGGGGGTAGACTATATAAGAAACTAACTATGATGAATTTATAAGAAATGCATTGAGAAGCTATATGAAAATGGTTTGGGCAAAAAAAAAAAGGATACTGTACAGTGGAGAAAAACTATTTTTGACAGAGGATGTGAACAGAATACAGAAAGCAGGCTTAGATAGGACTTTTGGGAATAATGATGAACAAAGGGAGATCTCCATGCAAAATACTGCAGTAAAACAAACCCTGTCCTTTCCTTTTGTGTCATCCCTCTATATGTCTGTGTACCCTTGTGTATTTATGTTTTTCCTGTCTTTATGTGTTTATCTGATGAGAGCTATGTTGTAGAATTTTTCTAATACTATGTTATTTACTTTGTAAAGATGTTGAGACATTATTTATTCTGTTTTGTTGCTCATATGTGAAGGTGATGTTTCAAAAGTTATTCTGATCTTTATGTATTTACTTATGTCACAATTCTTGTAACACTGATGTATATGTTTATTTCTATTCTGTTGTAAAGCCTGTACTACAAATGTTATCTGTATTGTTATGTTTTTAATGATGTATTTTGTACCTTTGTTATTGTATTCTCATGTTATAATATTGTAATTGACGCCAGTTAATCACATTAAGTAACTTGTAAGTTACATTTCACTGCACACATTTCTGTTGGTCATAGTATATGGACAATATGTGAGAAGTAGGGACTGTTAGTGTTTGCACGTGTGTTGATAATTCAGCAAGGGACTGGATAACAGCATTGCTGGTTCTAAGGACAATTCCAAAAACTTTGTGAGTGCACAAGTGGTGGGTTATGGACTTGCTCTATTATCCGCAAGATTGTGCACCTGCACAGTCACAACAGATGGCTGCTGGCCATCTCTACAAGGACTACAGTGGGTCTGCATCTCTGATGACCCACCAATACCATTATTTCTACAAGCTCTACAGTGGGTCTGCACCTCTGGTGGCCCACCAATACCATACTCTCTACCAGGACTACAATGGATCTGCTCTGTGATGACCTACCTACCAATCTTCTTCAAAACGTCGAATGACTCTGCTGTGGGTTTGCTCTGTTGTGGCCCATTACCTGTCAGCATGTCAAGAGTCAGCACTGTCTTTCTGTTGGAAGGACAACACTACTTCTTCAAGACTGCATGGAAATCCACTACTTCCGTGTGCATTGTCTTTTACTGCTCAGACTTTAAAAAAAAAACACTGAAATTTTACTGTGATGAACAATCTGGACTGTCTTTATGGACTGTGCGAAAATTTTAGCTTTTGACCAACATTGTATTAATAAGTGTGTGCATTTTATATCTTTGTTACTGTAATTGTGAAAAATTTTTTTCAAATCTGTATTGGCCAGTGCCCAACACCATTTGTAAAATTTTTTGTGGGGAGCATGGGGGCTATGTAAGTAGGCTGTTTAGATTTTTATATTGGTAATGCCACGTAGAGCTTTGTATGAAAATCACTGGCTGTGCTGTGTGCAGTCCGTGGCTAGTTTGCATTGTTGTCTGCCATTGTAGTGTTGGGCAGCGGCAGCTGGATGTGAACAGCGCGTAGCATTGCGCAGTTGGAGGTGACCCGCCAGCAGTGGTGGATGTGGGGAGAGAGATGGCGGAGTTTTGTAATTTGTCATGAACTGCTATATACATATATTATGACTATTAAGGTAAATACATTGTTTGTTCTCTATTAATATCTTTCATTTGCTAACTATCCCTATCAGTAGTTAGTGCCTTCTGTAGTTTGAATCTTTTATTTAGCTGGCAATAGTGGCGCTCGCTGTATTGCAGTAGTTCGGGTAACGAAGATTTTTGTGAGGTAAGTGATTTGTGAAAAGTATAGGTTAAAGTTACTCAGGGCCATTCTTTTGCAGGGATCTTTGATAGTCAGATTGCGTTGCGCTAAAAACATTGTGTGTCAGTTTAAGCACAGTCTTGTATAAATTGTTCTAAAGGGGACGTTCCATAGTAGAGAACACAATAAGCATTTTCAGGATAAAACAACATTCTGGCCATGTCGGAAATGGATTGACGCGTATTAGATAAAATATTTTATCTCTTCTTCATATATTTTTCATCCTGGCCAGTTTCAGGTTTACACAGGCTATTTTCGAAAACTACTATCGAAACCGTCAGTACTTGGATATAAAATCTGTAAAATTTTGTCAGCTCTATTTATACAAAAGAAATCAAAAACATATGCGGTTCACACCCATCACTCATAGGCAAGCTATGGACGTGGGTTAAATACCCTTAATTTTACATTGCGACATTTATAAATAGACTTAGAAAAAACGTTTGACAATGTAAAATGGTACAAGATGTTTGATATTAGAGGAGGAACAGGAGTAAGCTAAATGGAAAGACACATAATGTACAATATGAACGAGAAGTTCGACTTGGAAACGATATAAGACACGGATGCAGTTTTTCGCCCCTACTGTTCAGTCTGTACGTCGAGTATACAATGACGCAGATAAAAGGACGATCAAGAGCAGATTAAAATCTAGGACGAAAGAATATTAACTGACCAAGGTTCGCTGATGTCATTGTTACACTAAGTGAAAATGAAGAGGGACTGCAAGACCTATTGGATAGAATGAATCGTCTAATTAGTGCAGATTACGGATTGAGATAAAATCTGAGAACGACGGAAGTAATGAGAAGTAGCGGAAATGAGACTAGCTATAAGCTTAACATCAGAATTGGGGGCTGCGAAGTAGACGAAGCGAGGGAATTGTGCTGCCTTGGAAGCAAAGTAACACATAACAGACAAAAGGAAGAGGACATAGAAGGCGGCTAGCACAGGTAAAAGGGCGTCCTTTGCGAAAAGAAATTTACCAGTAACAAATATCGACCCCAAATTGAGGAGGAAATTTCTGAGATCGTACGTATGGAACACAACACTGTAAGATAGTGAATTATGGATGTGGAAAAACGGGAAAACAAGACAGTTGAGGTGCGGTGCCACAGCAGGATGCTGAAAATTAGATGAACTGACAAGAGGAGCAACGGAAAGATTCTCCGCAGAACCTGCGAGGAATGAACACGTGGAAAACACTCACAAGACGACGCATAGGAAGACAGGACACGGGATCAGATATCGGGTAATACCTTTTATGTTATGAGCAGTAGAGTGCAAGAGTTGTAGATAAAGAGAGAGATTGGAATACGTCCAACAAGTAATTGAGGGAAATGGGTGCAAGTGATAGGCAGAGATGAAGAGGTTAGCAGAGAGAAGAACCGCTGGCTATTCGGAACAAACCATTCAGAACACAGATGACTGAAAAACATTGAACTGGGAAAATTTTTGTATTTTAGTGCGGAGTTTTGCACTCTAGTCTCTGAAGATGGGTAAAGGGTGTGATGTGATTGCTTCTAGAACAAATGAGAGAAATCGTATAAGGAAAGTCTTTCGGATTTATGTGCCTTAACCTCTAAGAACCTCCCAACCATGTAACGCGATATTTAAATTTTTCCATAAATGTGCAAGACGCCCGTGAGACGTGGCGTGGCACGAGCTGCCGAGAAGTCTGCAGCAGGAGCTCGTGCGTCAGCAGCGACCGAGAAAATTTGCCCACGCAGAGGGAACGTCCGCATTAGCTGTGAGCGGCGGAACGCTGTGATTGCGCACGTCTGGCCGCAATTCAGCGGTGTCGGCTTACCTAGGCTAACGACAGGAAGCGAGTGGGTACCCAACACAAGACGCAACGCCCTCCGAGCTACTGCGCCGCGTGGGCGATCGACTCGCCTTACCGGCAGTGGCTGTGGGTGGCCCCATCCAGCAGCAGCGAGCACGGCATCGGAAAGGGCGGTTTAGCGCGGTCGTCTCTTTACCCAGTTCGTCAAATGGAAACACGCATCGACTATCAGGATACCTCGTGTCGGAGTTTGGCTGCGCACGTTGCTGTAACCCTCTTACTGAAACACGAAATTTCGCACTTCTCTTTGTTTACTAAATTCAACAAGAAGGTTAAGGCCAGACGTCTTGTCTCCGGCGACGTCATTAGAAGCGGCGCATGAGCTTCTACACCTACATCTACATTTATACTCCGCAAGCCACCCAACGGTGTGTGGCGGAGGGTACTTTACGTGCCACTGTCATTCCCTCCCTTTCCTGTTCCAGTCGCGTATGGTTCGCGGGAAGAACGACTGCCGCTCGAATCCCTCTAACTTTATATTCGTGATCTCCTCGGGAGGTATAAGTAGGCGGAAGCAATATATTCGATACCTCATCCAGATACTTACCTTCTCGCAACCTGGACAGCAAGCTACACCGCGATGCAGAGCGCCTCTCTTGCAGAGTCTGCCACTTGAGTTTGTTAAACATCTCCGTAACGCTATCACGCTTACCAATAACCCTGTGACGGAACGCGCTGCTCTTCTTTGGATGTTCTCTATCTCCTCTGTCAACCCGACCTGGTACGGATCCCACACCGATGGACAATACTCAAGTATAGGTCGAACGAGTGTTTCGTAAGCCACCTCTGTTGTGGGTTGGCAGGAGAGCCAACACCGGTTTACTAGAGGAACCCGAAAGGCACGCGTTTTAGCTCACGCAGGCTGGCGTGAGGTCTGGAACAGGACAACGAAATTAGACTTTAGAAAAAACTGACGTAGCTGGTGGAATACTTAACTTTAATCCATAAATGGTGAACGTCGCTCTTGACGGTACATTATTCATAATATCAATAGTAACTGAATCTGGCGCCTTGCTAGGTCGTAGGAAATGACGTAGCTGAAGGCTATGCTAACTATCGTCTCGGCAAATGAGAGCGTATTTTGTCAGTGAACCATCGCTAGCAAAATCGGTTGTACAACTGGGGCGAGTGCTAGGAAGTCTCTCTAGACCTGCCGTGTGGCGGCGCTCGGTCTGCAATCACTCACTGATAGTGGCGACACGCGGGTCCGACGTATACTAACGGACCGCGGCCGATTTAAAGGCTACCACCTAGCAAGTGTGGTGTCTGGCGGTGACACCACACCTCCTTTGTTGATGGACTACATTTTCTAAGGACTCCGACAATGAATCTCAACTTGGCACCCGCCATACCAACAATTAATTTTATATGATCATTCCACTTCAAATCGTTCCGTATGCATACTCCCAGATATTTTACAGCAGTAACTGCTACCAGTGTTTGTTCTGCTATCATATAATCATACAATAAAGGATCCTTCTTTCTATGTATTCGCAATATATTACATTTGTCTACGTTAAGGGTCAGTTGCCACTCCCTGCACCAAGTGCCTATCCGCTGCAGATCTTCCTGCATTTCGCTGCAATTTTCTAATGCTACAACTGTATGCTACAACATCATCTGCGAAAAGTCGCGTGGAACTTCCGACGCTATCTACTAGGACATATATATATAGTGCGAAAAGCAATGGTCCCATAACACTCCTCTGTGGCGCGCCAGAGGTTACTTTAACGTCTGTAGACGTCTCTCCATTGAGAACAACATGTTGTGTTCTGTTTGCTAAAAACTTCCTAAAAGCTTGCTCTGGGTGAGAAAATTGTCTGTGTCCTTTCGAAACCGTTCGGTATTTGCCTCTTACTGTTTGTAAAACCGTGGAATATCTACATCTCGATGGTGAAACGTAGATCTGGAACTCTGGACGTGCAGAGAGCGACTCCAGTTGCGAGCTGCCTCCAGAACCAGTCTTAATTCTGTTCTCCTCTGCACGCGGCCAGAAAACTGGCCCGGAAAATATTTCATGAACCTCAAGATAGGCAACTTTTTTTCACGCTAAACATCAATATCAGAATTTCAACAATGCATCAGCAGTCTTGTGTTGTTTTCAGGTAGAACACGCGCAGTAAACTGTTGTACAATACTTTTTATTTTAAAGTAGTTCAAAACAGTATCAACACAGCAATGAAAGAAATGAAAGATGAAACAGGAATAATTCAGCATGACCATGGAAAAATAATCCAAAGGTGGTTGAATTGTTTTGAGAAATTGCTGAATGCAGAAAATGTAAGAACGAAAACTGAGGAAGGATCGGTAAACGAAGGATTAACGATGGATTTAAGTAGAGATGAAGTCGAACGGGCAGTTGAAAAGATGAAAAATGGGAAGGCAGTTGGCCCAGACCAGATCCCCGTTGAGGTATGGAAGTGTCTCGGTAAAGAGGGAATTGAGCTCCTTTTGGATTTAATGAAGAAGATTTGGCGACAGGAGGAGATGCCAGATGAGTGGAGAACTAGTGTACTGATCCCAATATTTAAGGGGAAAGGTGATGAGCAGGACTGCAGTAACTATAGACGTATTAAAATGATGGTACACACAATGAAAATTTGGGAAGAGTTATAGAAGCAAGATTACGCAAGGAGACTGTGGTGTGTGAAGAACAGTTTGGGTTCATGCCTGGAAGAGGAACGACTGATGCAATACATGCTTTAAGGCGGCTAGTGCAGAGACACGGGGAGCTACAAGCCAATCTACATATGGCTTTCATTGATTTGGAGAAAGCATATGACAGAGTCCCAAGGGACGAAATATGGAGAAGCATGAGAGAGCAGTGCGTGCCAGAGAAGTATGTGAGGTTAGTGAAGGAAATGTACAGAGCAGCAATGACACAGGTGAGAAGTAGTGTGGGCATGACAAAGGAGTTTCCACTAAAAGTAAGGTTACATCAAGGGTCAGCGCTTAGTCCCTATCTCTTTGACCTGATTATGGATGTGCTGGTGAAAGATGTGAAGAAGCAAGCGCCGTGGAATATGATGTTTGCGGATGATGTGGTTCTTTGTGAGTAAAGCATCGACAGACTTGAGGAAAAGCTATAGGATTGGAGGAAGGCATTAGAAGAAAGAGGGATGAAAATTAGCAGGACAAAGAATATTTAGCACTGAAGGATGTGCATATGAGGTCTTGCAAGATCCGGGATGATGAGCTGAAATCGGTCTGCAAATTTAAATACCTTGGGTCGTACATACAGAGGCACGGAGGACTGGAAAGCGAGATACAACACCGAATAAATTGCGGTTGGAAAAACTGGAGGAAAATGAGTGGAGTGTTGTGTGACAAGTAGGTGAGCATTGGGTTGAAAGGAAAAGTGTAAAAGTCGGTGGTAAGGCCTGCTATGATACACGGGGCAGAGACATGGCCAGACACAGTAGCCCAGGAAAGGAAGATGGAAGTGGCGGAAATGAGGATGCTGAGATGGATGTGTGGGGTAACAAGGAAGGACAGGATTAGAAATGAATTTGTTAGAGCAGCTATGAAAGTGGGACTCATGGGGAAAAATATACAAGAGAGCAGACTAAGGTGGTACGGACACTTACAGAGAAAAGTGGAAGAGCATATCGGAAACAGAGTTGAAGATATAAAGATCGAAGGAGCGAGAAGGAGAGGAAGACCGAAGATGAGGTGGAAGGATAAGATATCCGGGCACCTAAGGGAGAAAGGATGGAAGAAGGAAGAGGAAATGGATAGAGTACTATGGAGGAGAAGGAGCCAGAAGAACAACACCGATCCTACGTGACGTGGGACATGTCGACGATAAAGAAGAAGAGAAGAAGAAAGAAAACAGTATGAATACAATAAATGTTCACTGACAAGCCGAAACAGTATGGAGACTGCCCACCGCGAGATGCAGTGCCGACGCGTGCCGAAGCAAGCACGCCGGAAGGTTTGGTTGAAACTTCTCTTTGCCTGCAGTGTCAGAACAAGACGAGAAAACATCCGATGAGAGACGGGTCCTTGCCTTGGATTGCTCTCTGTAGAGTTCCTCAGTTTGAGAACCATTACGCCTGCCTTCAGCCACAATAAAAACCGAAATATTCGCCACAAAGTGGTAGAGTTTGAAGCGCTCCTGAAAAGCGGCGAAGCTCGTATAATACTAGATACAGTAAAGTGGTTAACACTTAAATCTGACAGTAGTGAGATTTCGGGCGAAATTTAAACGTACACCGGAAGGATAGGCTAATGGGGAATGGAGATGGTGGATATGTTACACCAGGCAAGAGACTCAAATCCACCAACACAGAAATTGAAGTTGTATGCAAGACTGTTTGGCATGACTCAACATCAAATATAACTGAATCCAGCAGACCCACCTCCTGTTGTAACCGAAAACCTTAGGGATCACCCCTCTTTGCTTGTGCGTAACTTCCGTAATCATACTGCAATCATTGGAAAAGACTTTAATTATCCAACAATCTGTTGGGATAATTACAGTCTTATTAGTGGTGAGGGTGACAAGATAGCGTGTGAAACTTTCCTAAATGCCTTCTATGAAAACTACCTACAATAGATAGCTATGATCTCCACTCACGATAGAAATATATTAGATCTGATGACAACAAACAGACCTGACTTGTCCACATCGAAACTCATATCAGTGATCATGAGGTAGTTTTAGTAACAATTAATATCAAACAAGAAAAGGCAATTAAAACAAGTAGAAAATTTTAAATTTCCAGCTAACTAGATAAGGAAGCAGTAGTGTCACATTTCAACGAGGAACTTGAAAAACTTATTTCAGGAGAGGAGCGTGTAGAGCAACTATGGCTTAATTTTAAAACAATAGTGGACCGTGCACTGGACAGATGTGTGCCCATTAGAACAATTCATGATGAGAGAGACGCTACACGACAAACAGTTACTGTGAAAAAATGTAAGGAAACAGAGACGACTGTATAAGCATAGGGCTGTAGGCAGAGAGGTGCTAAATGAAGCGCGTGTAACTGTCAAAACGGCAATGCCTGGAGTCTTCTGTGGCGCATGTTATGGAAATCCTGGTCGTTAGTAAAGATTATTAGGGAAACCAAAGATAGTGTCCAGCCGTACTCGGATAAAATAGAAACTGAAATTGAGAGTTGCAAAGTAAAATCATGAACAGTAAACTCTGTTTTCTGAAATCGTTATACGATGGAAAACACAGTTTAATTCTCGTACCACTAAAAAGATGAGTGAAATAATAACTGTGTTAGTGCCGTGAGAAACAGATGAAATCAATAAAATTAAGCAAAGCTCCTGGGTTGACGAAACTGGTATCGGATTATATGCCTAATTTTGTGACCCTCTCTGTCAACTAAAATCTATCGTTGATAGCTCGAACAAAAAACCGTGCCTAGTAGCTGGGGGAAGCACAGGTCACACCGGTGTACAAGAAGTGTAGCGTAAATGGTCCACAATACTACCGTCCAATATCGTTGACGTCAGTTTGTTGGAGAATCTTAGAATGCACTCGGAGTTCAAACATAATGAGGTATCTCGAACAGGATGACATGCCATCCTGCACGGATCTCGAAAAACATCGACCCTGTGAAATCCATCTCCATTTTTCTCGTACGATATCCTGAAAGCCTTGGATCAAGACAATCAGGTAGATGCAGTCTTTCTCCAGTTCCGAAATGAATGTGATTCAGTACCATACATACGGTTATTCTCTGAAATATGACCGTATGGGGTATCAAGCCGAATTTGTGACTGCATTGAGGATTTTTTTGGCAGGGAAGAAGCAGCAAGGTATCTTGAGTGAAGGGTCATCCACAGATGCAGGAGTAACTTCGTGGTGCCCCAAGGAAGGGTGTTGGGCCCTTGCTGTTCATGTTCTATAATGCCGATCTTGAGGCCATATTAATAGTAACCTCCTGCGCTGCAGCTTCACACGTTCATCCATCGGCCACAAAAGTTTATTATAGATTTGCATTTTCCTACGTACGTGTATGAATATCATTTTGCGAGCAATTTGCATAACTTCTTTGTCGCGCGTCTTTTTATTTTTATTTTATTCTTTTTCATTTTTATTATTTTTTTAGGGGTTCAGCAATTTTCATCATACATCTCACCACGTTTTCACACATATCGTATTTTTATTTTACTCTTTTCAATTTTTATTATTTTTTTTTGAGGTTCATCAATTTCCATCATACATCTCACCACGTTTCCACACGTATCGATGGCAGTTAGTGAATTATAAGGTTTTAACACGAAGCTAAAACTCTTTCCTCCTGGGTAGCTATTTCATTCTCCGAAGGAGAACTTTACGTTGACTTTATTCCATTGTATCGATGTGTTTCGTTAAACTAACTCCTGGGTAACTATTTCACTTTCAAAAGGAGAACTTTAAGTTCATATGAGTTGAATATCGTCGACATACCGCTGTGCCGTGGATGACAACCAAAGCAGTCCTGCGAAGAAGTGAAGTGGCACTCCAGACTGTCTCTCCAGGTTGTCAGGCAGTATGGCGAGCGACAATCAGGTTGGGTTCCCATCGCTGTCCAGGGCGTCTCCAACCACGTCTTCGACCTGGAATCTCACTGAGTGCATTAGAATTGTCTTCAGTGATGAGTCCCGTTTAGAACTCAGTCTCAGTGACCAGCAAACTTGCCAAGCCCTACCTTGGGCTACAAGGTCGCTGGATCTCTCTCCAATTGAGAACGTTTGGAGCTTTCTGGGCAGGGACCTCCAACCAGCTCGGGATTTTGACAATCTGGCGCACCAGTGAGACAGAATTTGTCACGATAACCCTCAGGAGACCATCTCACAACTCTATCAATAAACTCCAATCCGAAGAGCTCCTTGCATAATGGCCAGAGGTGGACCAACGCCTTACTGACTTTCTAAGTTTGTGAACTTCTTTCTCCTGAATACATCATTCACTTTTTCTGACTCTGTAATCATTTGTTTGTCTACGAACATCACATCTACCGATTTCCATCGCATTCGGATAAATTCTTCGTGTCGCGCGAGGTGGCTGCGCGGTTTGAGGCACCGCATCACGGATTGCGCTGCCCCTCCCGCTGGAGGTTCGAGTCCTCCCTCGGGCGTAGTGTTGTTCTTAGCGTAAGTTAGTTTAAGTAGTGTGTAAGTCGAGGGAACGATGACCTCAGCAGTTTGGCTCCTTAGGAATTCACACACATTTAATTCCTTCGTGATGCACTGGATTTTTAATTTATTATTTATTTATTTCTTTCTTTCTCTCCTTCGAGTGTACAGTGAGGTGATAAAAGACAGTGGATACCTCATAATATCGTGTGGGATCTTCTTTTGCCTGCGTAATACAAAAACTTGACGTGGCATGGGCTCAACAGGTCTATGGATGTTCCCCGCAAAAACATTTAGCCATGCTGCCTCTATAGCCGTCCGTAGTGTTGTGAAAGTGTTTCCGGTGCAGTATTTTGTGCATGAACTGACCTCTCGATTATGTCCCATAAATGTGCGATAGGATTGTTTGTCCGGCGATCTGGGTGGCAAAATCATTGGTTCGAACTGACCAGAAAGTGAGGTGATAAGTTCCTCAAATAAGTCACTAACAATTGTGGCACGGAGACATGGCGCATTGTCATTGGAACATGAAGTCCATGAATGGCTCCAAATTGTCTCCCAGCAGCCGAACGTAACCATTTCAACAGAACCAGAGGACGAAGTTTATCAAATTGGTTCAAATGGTTCTGAGCACTATGGGACTAAACATCTGAGGTGATCAGTCCCCTAGAACTACTTAAACCTAACTAACCTAAGTACCTCACACACATCCATGCTCGAGGCAGGATTCGAACCTGCAACCGTTGCGGTCGCGCGGTTCCAGACTGAAGTGCCTAGAACCGCTCGGCCACACCGGCCGGCCGAAGTTTAACCCACGTAAACGCAGCCCACACCATTATGGAGCAACCACCAGCTTGCAGAGTGCCTCGTTGACAAATTGTGTCCACGGCTTCTGGGGCCTCACCGCACTCTAACCTTATCACCAACTCTTACTTACTGAAATCGGGACTCATCTGACCAAGCCATGGTTTTACAATCGTCTAGGGTCCAACCGTGAGAGGCGCTGAGGGCGATGTCGTTCTGTCAACAAACGCAGTCGTCCGCAGCTCGTGGTCGTGCGGTAGCGTTCTCGCTTCACGCGCCCGGGTTCCCGGGTTCGATTCCCGGCGGGGTCAGGGATTTTCTCTGCCTCGTGATGACTGGGTGTTGTGTGCTGTCCTTAGGTTAGTCAGGTTTACGTAGTTCTCAGTTCTAGGGGACTGATGACCACAGATGTTAAGTCCCATAGTGCTCAGAGCCATTTGAACCATTTGAACAAACGCAGTCGCGTTTGTCGTCTGCTGTCATAGCCCACTGACGCCAATTTTCGCCACACTCTTCTAACGGATACGTTCCTCGTACGTCCTACATTGATTTCTCCAGTTATTTCACACAGAGATGCTTGTCTGTTGGCGCTGAGAAGTCTATATAAATGCCGCTGCTCACAGTTGATAAGTGAAGGCCTTCGGCCACTGCGTTGTCCGTGGTGTGAGGTAATGCCTGAACTATGGTATTCTCGGCACAGTCTTGACACCGTGGATCTCGGATGGTTGAATTCCCTAGCTACACTCCTGGAAATGGAAAAAAGAACACATTGACACCGGTGTGTCAGACCCACCATACTTGCTCCGGACACTGCGAGAGGGCTGTACAAGCGATGATCACACGCACGGCACAGCGGACACACCAGGAACCGCGGTGTTGGCCGTCGAATGGCGCTAGCTGCGCAGCATTTGTGCACCGCCGCCGTCAGTGTCAGCCAGTTTGCCGTGGCATACGGAGCTCCATCGCAGTCTTTAACACTGGTAGCATGCCGCGACAGCGTGGACGTGAACCGTATGTGCAGTTGACGGACTTTGAGCGAGGGCGTATAGTGGGCATGCGGGAGGCCGGGTGGACGTACCGCCGAATTGCTCAACACGTGGGGCGTGAGGTCTCCACAGTACATCGATGTTGTCGCCAGTGGTCGGCGGAAGGTGCACGTGCTCGTCGACCTGGGACCGGACCGCAGCGACGCACGGATGCACGCCAAGACCGTCGGATCCTACGCAGTGCCGTAGGGGACCACACCGCCACTTCCCGGCAAATTAGGGACACTGTTGCTCCTGGGGTATCGGCGAGGACCATTCGCAACCGTCTCCATGAAGCTGGGCTACGGTCCCGCACACCATTAGGCCGTCTTCCGCTCACGCCCCAACATCGTGCAGCCCGCCACCAGTGGTGTCGCGACAGGCGTGAATGGAGGGACGAATGGAGACGTGTCGTCTTCAGCGATGAGAGTCGCTTTTGCCTTGGTGCCAATGATGGTCGTATGCGTGTTTGGCGCCGTGCAGGTGAGCGCCACAATCAGGACTGCATACGACCGAGGCACACAGGGCCAACACCCGGCATCATGGTGTGGGGAGCGATCTCCTACACTGGCCGTACACCACTGGTGATCGTCGAGGGGACACTGAATAGTGCACGGTACATCCAAACCGTCATCGAACCCATCGTTCTACCATTCCTAGACCGGCAAGGGAACTTGCTGTTCCAACAGGACAATGCACGTCCGCATGTATCCCGTGCCACCCAACGTGCTCTAGAAGGTGTAAGTCAACTACCCTGGCCAGCAAGATCTCCGGATCTGTCCCTTATTGCGCATGTTTGGGACTGGATGAAGCGTCGTCTCACGCGGTCTGCACGTCCAGTACGAACGCTGGTCCAACTGAGGCGCCAGGTGGAAATGGCATGGCAAGCCGTTCCACAGGACTACATCCAGCATCTCTCCGATCGTCTCCATGGGAGAATAGCAGCCTGCATTGCTGCGAAAGGTGGATATACACTGTACTAGTGCCGACATTGTGCATGCTCTGTTGCCTGTGTCTATGTGCCTGTGGTTCTGTCAGTGTGAACATGTGATGTATCTGACCCCAGGAATGTGTCAATAAAGTTTCCCCTTCCTGGGACAATGAATTCACGGTGTTCTTATTTCAATTTCTAGGAGTGTATTTCCGAAATGGAATGTCCAGCTACCACTCCGCATTCAAAGTCTGTTAATTCCCGTCGTGCGGCACGTCGGAAACCCTTTCACATGAATCACCTGAATGCAAACGACTGCTGCGCCTATCCACTGGACTTATTACCCTGTGTACGCGACGCCGCCACCATCTGTAAATGTGCGCATCGCTGTTTCATGACAGCTGCCACCTCAGTGTATTTCAAAATGAATAATAATCCAAAAAAAGCGGCAACGTGTTGCCGTATTACCAGCTGTGTCACCTAACCGCAGACGGCGAACCAGAATACCGAGGACCGCAGCTTGAGTGTTCTATGGTTTCCGCAAACGTATATCTTCGAGATATTTCATTTACCTTCCTTTCATTCACGGCTCTATGATTGAAGCAGGGCAACGGCCTTGCCGCAGTGGATGCACCGGTTCCCGTGAGAACACCGAAGTTAAGTGCTGTCGGGCGTGGTCGGCACTTGGATGGGTGACCATCCAGGTCGCCATGCCCTGTTGCTATTTTTCGGGGTGCACTCAGCCTCGTGATGTCAGTTGAGGAGCTACTCGACCGAATAGTAGCGGCTTCCGTCAAGAATACCATCATAACGACCGGGAGTGCGGTGTGCTGACCCCACGCCCCTCCTATACGCATCCCCCTCTGAGGATGACACGGCGGTCGGATGGTCCCGATGGGCCACTTGTGGCCTGTAGACAAAGTGGTTTCTTTTTCTATCATTGAAGCAGTTGTCTGAAAGTTAAGCAGTTGTCTGAAAGTTACGACGCATCGTGATGCTATCGTATTGTCGAGGTATTTCTACTTGCACTAAAAAATCAAAGTTACAACGAGTCACTGGATAAATTTCATTTTGTTGACATAGTAGTTAATTAACTATGTTTTAGTAGATTTGAAAAGTGTTTATGTTAAAATACAGGATTGGTGAAACAAATTTGGTCCGTAAACTATTTCACGCACCTTAGAACAGGCAATCCAATTACGTCAGCCGTACGTTTCCAGACGATGTGAGTTGCGTTGCTTTCTCTACTCAGCTTGCTTGACTCATTTCCAAGGCCAAATTAATTTTTTCCACTTTGTGTTACTACTATTCACTTCGGAGAGAAGATGGTAGTCGTACCAAGGAATCCATTTCATTCTATTTCAACATCCTCCGAAAGACAACCGCCCCACCACTCTCTGCCGGCCGCGGTGGTCTCGCGGTTCTAGGCGCGCAGTCCGGAACCGCGCGACTGCTACGGTCGCAGGTTCGAATCCTGCCTCGGGCATGGATGTGTGTGTTGTCCTTAGGTTAGTTAGGTTTAAGTAGTTCTAAGTTCTAGGGGACTGATGACCTCAGATGTTAAGTCCCGTAGTGCTCAGAGCCATTTGAACGATTTGACAAGAGGGTTCCGCTCAATAGAGTGGTGGTTCAAAATGGCTCTGAGCACTATGGGACTTAACATCTGAGGTCATCAGTCTCCTAGAACTTAGAACTACTTAAACCTAACTAACCTAAGGACAGCACACACATCCATGCCCGAGGCAGGATTCGAACCTGCTACCGTAGCAGTCGCGCGGTGCCAGACTGAAGCGCCTAGAACCGCTCGGCCATTTCGGCCGGCCCCTCTTGTCAAACGGATAGCATCTTTATAAGTGTTGTTTCGACATACTTGTACAATACAATAGGCATGTACCGACTTGTATCATAACATGTCGATAGATAAGTCCTTTCCTGTTTCGAACCCACTATAGCTGTTTTCCTGCGTGTTTGCTGATCACTGTGGCCTGTGACTTGTGACGAACAGATGTGCATCCCAAGAAGCAGCATGTGTTTGAGAGTTGTACGGCAACACCATCTGCTGCTATGTTTCGAATTATGTCATTCAGTGCTCTTTCAAATTCTTCTCGTAGTCCCGAATCTCCCTTGTTATCTTCATTTACTTTCTTACTGTGTCTATAATATTGTCTTTATCTTTCTTTCTCATGTGTAGAACATCTATATAGGCTGTTTGTTGTAAGCAGATAAGAAAGAGGCGAGTAGTGGAGAATGAAAAAGCAAATAATCCTAATAAACATTGGTCCTGAAACCAATGGTTTCACCGACGCGACTTTTTCACAGCGCAAGTGCAGTCATACGAGTGTTACAAATCGGTAAATGTCGATGATCACATTGATACTGCGACTTCGTTGTTAGCACATCGCTTTGAGATGGTTGAACTTTTTACTTTCATTTGTGTGAAGCGAAGAGTGACCTTGAATGAAACAGTCACAGCTCACGTTTCGGGCCGTGCCAGCAATATGCAAGTAGCGAGGTTGCAGCACAAACACGGCTTTATATTCCAGTAGCACGTCACACAATGAATAGAAAACAGATTTTGCACGTGTAACATCTGAAGCGGTTGCCATGGCTGCAAACACATTTCCAAACGAAGCAATACCTGACATACACTTCATGCTCGCTTATGCTAATGGAAATGCACGGGAGGCTTCACGATTGTACCACGAAGTGTTTCTTCAGAGCAGACAACGGGACAGCAGTGTGTGTAGGTCTCATCGGGCCTACGCGAGACCAATTTATTTAAACCCGGTATGGGACATGCTAGTGGATATAGAACATCGTGGACATCAAGCATGGAGGAGCATGTAATACAAGTGGGCACAATGCTGGAGGAAAGTACCAAAAGGACTGTTGCAGAAGAACGTGTTTCGCTCCAACATTTGGTGGATATTATGTAAGTAGGCTGTTTAGGTTTTTATGTTGGTAACGCCACGTAGCGCTCTGTATGAAAATCACTGACTGTACTGTGAGCAGTCTGTGGCTGGTTTGCATTGTTGGAATTTGCTATTGTAGTGTTGGGCAGTTGGCTGTTAACAGCGCGTAGCGTTGCGCAGTTGGAGGTGAGCCGCTAGCAGTGGTGGATGTGGGGAGAGAGATGGCAGAATTTTTGAGAGCGGACGATCTGGACGTTTGTGCGCCAGAAAGAGTAAATTTGTAATACTGGATATCATGAACTGATATATATATATATATATATATATATATATATATATATATAAAATCACTTTTGACCACTATTAAGTTAAATACATTGTTTGTTCTTTATCAAAATGTTTCATTTGCTAACTATGCCTATCATTAGTTAGAATCTTCTATTCAGCTGGCAGTATTGGCGCACGCTGTATTGCAGTAGTTTTGAGTAACGAAGATTTTTGTGAGGTAATTCATTCATGAAAGGTATAGGTTATTGTTAGTCAGGGCCATTCTCTTGTAGGAATTTTTGAAAGTCAGATTGCGTTGCGCTAAAAATAGTGTGTGTCAGTTTAAGCACAGTCATTTATAATATTTCAAAGGGGCCGTTTCAATCACATGACGGATAATTGTGCCCACATAATGTAAAAAGTCGTGACCACAAGAGACTTTCCAGCCCCTGTGACCTTCTGCCAACGGAGCCTTACACAATATGCGAATGATCGACAGTTCAGTGGTGCACATGTAATTTGCAGACGAAGGTACCGAGCGAGGTGGCGCAGTGGTTCGCATACTGGACCTACAGTCCGGAGGACGACGTTTCAAACCCGCGTCCGGCCATCCAGATTTAGGTTTTCTGTGATTTCCCTAAATCGCTTCAGGCAAATGCTCCTTTGATAAGGCACGGCCGACTTCCTTCTCCATGCTTGCCTAAAACCGATGGGACCAATGATCTCGCTGTTTGGTCCGCTCCCCCAAATCAACCATCCAACCATCGAGATGAAGGACGCTTTATCTGAGACAATATTATGAAAGTCTTCAACACACACGTTTGGGCTCATGTGAATACACATGCTACCTTTGAGACGACACGTCAACTGAGATTTTTCATTGTCGTTTGGGCAGATTTCGTTGGTGATCGGTTAATACGGCCCTCATTTCCTGCTCGCGAGTTAATCGACTATTTGGACGATGTTCCTTATATATGCCTTTGTGGCAAATACGTTATGGTTACCTACTACATTTCATGTGGCTCTTTGGGAATATGTAGGACTAACCTCCTTCGTGGAGTGTATCGTTCGTAGCTCACCATCACCTCCCAGGTGCTGTAGCGGACAAAAATACAATCGTCGGTGCAACCATAAATTCTTTGGTTTGCTCCGGGAGGAGACCAAGTGGGCACTACAGTACATAAAATATAAATTTACTTTATTAAACCACAGATGAAGAAGAATTATTTAACTTTGTACAAGATTTTCGTGAGTGTTTATCTGCCTCTGAACATTAACGTGTCGATCAAGGGTATTAATACAGTCGTACTGACGCGATCGCGTCTCCTGTTCGCGATTCCGTATAGATTGAAGGAACGGACACATCCACTGTAATGGAATCTGGCTGTTTTATTCTATGACGTACCGCCTTTTAGCTGTGTTTTGTACTCACGGAGAATGATGTTGGGTAAAAAGGTTTCAAGTTATTTCGCTCTAATGTTTTTGTGATACGTTCACCTGAAGATGTGTAGATGTGTGCTTTAGTAGCACGAAACCAGTAGTGATCCAATAATAAAGGACCAAATACAGTTGAAGCGGGTGTAATACATTTCTACAAGGTTGTCTCATTAACGTATCCACTGATACAGACAAAGTACAAATCTCTCACTCAGTGTATACTTACAATAAATTTCACGTTGTGTTCAGCCCGGTACATTCATCACGCAGGTGAACTACTAGAAGATGATACTCAAGTGTTAGTGTATGATATCGGGCCCGCATCTCGTGGTCGTGCGGTAGCATTCTCGCTTCCCATGCCCGGGTTCCCGGGTTCGATTCCCGGCGGGGTCAGGGATTGCCTCGTGATGGCTGGGTGTTGTGTGATGTCCTTAGGTTAGTTAGGTTTAAGTAGTTCTAAGATCTAGGGGACTGATGACCATAGATGTTAAGTCCCATAGTGCTCAGAGCCATTTGAACCATTTTATGATATCGGACTGGGCTGACCGGTACTGTGCTCGGCCGTAAGAAGAAGATCAGCTGCGGAGGGGTAGCGGAACGTTTCTGGGCGTGGCAAGGCCGGTGTCTCTCATTCGTCAATGCGGCTTCCAGCGATTACCTTTCCTTGTGGTTGCGTTGTGTGGTGTCAACCTTGCATTGGAGCCCAGTCTTCGGACGACAACACACCAGGTCCCACTTCTTGTGGACAATATTAAAAGCTGTGGTATATTACTGCCCGATTGACAGTGTCGATTAACTCTGAAAACGCATTTGGATAGCTGTCAGTGCACTCAGAACACGCCAGGGATATTTGAACGTTTACGGATACCTATGAGGATACGTGCTGAGGCCTGTCTTCATATACGGAACACATGTCGCAATGTGTATCTCCTCAAGCGCAGATCTCCAGTTTGGATCCTCGGGGCCCTGTTACAAGGTGTATTCCGTCGCAAAACATTGTATGGAGGAAACCATAGGTTTCTGGACCTACGCTTATCGGAATTACTTGCTTCGGTCATTGTCTTATACTGTCATTCCGTATTAGTCAAACATCCTGTGTATATATACTAAGATGGTATCTGTTCTTTCGGACATGTCAGAAAGAACAAAAATGGTTCAAATGGCTCTGAGCACTATGGGACTTAACATCTGTGGTCATCAGTCCCCTAGACATAGAACTACTTAAACCTAAGGGCATCACACACATCCATGCCCGAGGCAGGATTCGAACCTGCGACCATAGTGGTCGCGCGGTTCCGGACTGACGCGCCTAGAACCGCTCGGCCACCGCGGCCGGCTCAGAAAGAACAGATACCATCTTAGTATATATATATATATAGTTAAGGCTCACCGGCCAGTTGCCCATCTTCTTCTTCTGTGCGAATGCACAAAGCACAAACAGTGCCCGAAATCTTATGGGAATCGGCAACGCGCCGCGAGTAATGAGTATAATGGGCGGGGGCACTCCGAATGTAATGCGGGACAATACGTTGAGAATGTGGGTTTGGCGGGAGGTGTACCAGAAATAAATCCCCGCGGTCGCACTATCTTCTGTGTCCTCGGTGGCTCAGATGGATAGAGCGTCTGCCATGTAAGCAGGAGATCCCGGGTTCGAGTCCCGGTCGGGGCAAACGTTTTCCTCTGTACCCGTTGACGTATGTCAACGCCTGTAAGCAGCTAAGGGAGTTCATTTCATTGTAATTTCAAACATCCTGTGTGCCGGCCGGGGTGGCCGAGCGGTTCTAGGCGCTATAGTCTCGAACTGCGCGACCGCTACGGTCGCAGGTTCGAATCCTGCCTCGGGCATGGATGTGTGTGATGTCCTTAGGTTAGTTAGGTTTAAGTGGTTCTAAGTTCTAGGGAACTGATGACCTCAGAAGTTAAGTCCCATAGTGCTCAGAGCCATTTGAACCAAACATCCTGTGTATTCTTACCACTTTATACTTTCCTGTTTAGTCCAGGCCTGCCTTCTGTATTCTGTTTTCTGTAGTCTTAATATTGATACAGCTCCTTCTCGTATCCTCCCCCCCCCCCCCCCCAAAGACTGCTGTAATTTTCCGACACATGCAGAGGGCAGCGGCCACCGGATCAGTCTGGAGTCCAGCTCTGACCCGGCCTCGACACCCCAGGGATCTTGCGGCATGCGCCGCGCGTTTCGGTAGCGGAGCCGAGCTGGGTGCGTGGCGGCGGGTGCGTGACGCGCCCGGCGGCCCCTGACCGCTGCAAGTGGCCGCCAAGTGGCGTTGCGTCAAACGCGGCCCGGCCGGACAATTGCCTCTGATTCCGGGCAGGCCGGCCAGTTGACCACCGGCTCACCCCGCGCCGCGCCGCGCCCCGCCGCTAAACGAGCCGCAATAAGGGCGGCCGGGATGCAGCCGCCTCTTGCGCCAGCGGGGCTCTCCACTCGCCGGGGTCAGCCTTCAACACGGTCACGTACACCCGTACCAGTCCGCCGCGTGCGACTGATGGACGTAGAGCGACCTACACCCGCTTTACCCTCTCCCAGCGATGTTACAGAAGATCTCCCTACATCAAGGCACCTTACTGTCCATTCACATGTTCCTGAATGTAAAACAAAACGCGCGCTAAAAGAAAAGGAAGAAGCTCTGTGTGCTTACACGAGCCACAACGTATACGTCAGTACTGCACATGGAGAATAGGCTGCGCTGTAAATTGGAAATTTGTGGTAAGTCTTATGGGATAAAACTGCTGAGGTCATCGGTCCCTAGGCTCACTCACTACTTAATCTAACTTCAACTAACTAAGGCTAAGGACAACACACACACCCATGCCCAAGGGAGGACTCGAACCTCCGACGGGGCGAGCCGCACGAACCGTGGCAAGGCGCTTTAGATCGCACGGGCTGAACTGTATGTTGTGGTAGTGATAAGCAAGGAAGGAAGAAAACTGTTATTGTGGGTGAAAAGAAAGAGCAGACAGGAGGACACGGGATACTTGACATATCTTCCAAAACAACCTCTATCACAGCACGCATTCTCGTTGAGAATAGGCGATTGCTGCTGGACCTTGCGCAACAGAGATAAGCGAAGGTGGACATTGTGATGAGGAAAGCAATTACCTCTTGTGCCGTTCTAACATTCCCAGTCTCTTGTGAATCTAAGCCTGTCAAAAACATAACCTTTCTGTACGTAAACATCCAAACATACCACATATCTTCAAAGTCTCAATGACGCGTCTTTCTCGGCGGTACTGTGACCGCAGAGTTATTATTTATTTCTCACTTCGTCCACTGTCGTCTGCAGCCTAGTTTAGCATATATCATACTTCGTTTCAGTCAGGGCCGCCAAAAATTAGGCTCGTGTGAGCACACCACTCCCCCCAACGTCACCATAGGCTGACTGAGTGTGATGGTGGTGGAGGGGGCGAGGGAACTGCGAATACACAAGGTCTAAATGGATTTGCAGTCGAAACGCACATGCCTTGGATTCATATTTCATATCCCCCTGCAGGTCCGTGGGCTAGAATAGGCCCGACGTATTCCTGCCTGTCGGAAGAGGTGACTAAAAGGAGTCTCACACGTTTCGGACTTTATGTCATGCTCCCCTAAAGGGTTTGACCTCCATTTTTCAAAATTTTCCCAAAGAACGAGCCAGATGGGGAAGGGCGCTTACATGGTGCATCGCGCCAATCGTGCATTGAGATCTTTAGCCCGCTTTTTCGTCGTCGCATTTCAGTCCCGCTCATTCTCCACCTCTTGGGCGAGACACCTTTCTGGGTGCGTTTTCCACCACGCAATACATAGTGTCACTTTCTGCGCTGACGATGACCATGGACACCTTTGCATGTCATATCTAGCACGGTAGCCACTCCGTTGTGGTGGGGCCGCCATGTATCCTGGTGGTTGTAGCCCTCTGACAACACAGGGATCGCTCTGCTGATGCCTGCGCCGTTAACTCCCCACGTATGTCATGGAGTAGATGCCCATCTCCCTGGGGCATCGGGGCTCCTAGCAATGGCCATCCTCCCAGGTGGCCCTTGCTCACTCTGGGTGGCGCCTATGGGGAGGGCCCCTGGTCGGAGTGGGTGGCATCAGGGCGGATGATATGCCATCTTTTGCTGGTGGTCCACCACCAGCAGACTCTAAGTGGGCAAAGTCTAACTTCATTGCTAAGAAAAATACGACCGCAAATCCTTCCCCTCCCTGGCCACATCATGGGAGGAACGCCAGGCGAAGGATGGCAGCGAATCTTATTCGTCCCAGTACCTCATATGTACGAGAGTTGATGGGGAATCTGTCATGTCCATGAAGCCTCAGTTTTTTGTGGAGCATTTGGAGGACAAGTTTGGGAGGTGGAGGGCTTGTTCAAAATGCACTCTGGGTCAGTCTTGATAAACACAGCATCCTCTGCCCAGTCACAGGCATTACTCGCTTGTGAAAAGTTGGGGGGTTGCTGTTACCATCACACCCCATAAGAGCCTAAATATGGTCCAGGGTATTATATTCCACAGGGACCTTCTTTTGCAGTAAGACGACTAGCTGCACGCCAATTTAGAGTGGCGAGGTGTTCGTCTGGCGCATCCATCGAAGTTCGAGGGATAATCAGGTTGCCACCAGAGCTTTCATCTTGGCGTTCGAGGGTGACACATTGCCTGATAAGGTCAAGGTGATGGTCTACTGCTGTGACGTCAAGCCATATATCCCTCCCCCCATGCAGTGTCTTCAGTGCTGGAAATACGGTCTTATGTCTTCTCGCTGTACATCCAGCGTCACATGTCAAGATTGTGGCCATCCATCACATCCCAATACTCAATGTGCACCTCTCCCATCTGTGTCAACTGCAGAGAGCATCATTCACCTTCCTCGCCAGACTGCAGGATTTTACAGAACGAGAGGAAAATCATGGAATATAAGATCCTGGACCAACTGACCTACACTGAGGTTAAGAGGAAATTTGAGCAGCTCCATCCTGTGGCTATGACCTCCTCTTACGCCGCCGCTACAAGAAGAGTTGTCGTCCCATCAGTTCCTCAAATTCCTGTCGCCTCTCAGAACATGAAGACTACACCTGCCCCCTTTATGGTGAGGTCACTTCCCTCCCTGTTGCTCGCACACCACCTACTTCAGGAGCAACACCCCCCACCCCCCAAACATCGGGGATATCAGTCCCCACTTCTGAGCTGGAGAAGCGTAACTCTTCTTCGGCTCCTCTCGCTATGAAGGGGCCCCTTGGATCATTGTCTTCACAGGTTTCTGCTAGTGACAAAGATGACACCCACCAGTGGTTGAAGAGCCCAAAAGCAGCTGGTTGTAGGGCTTCACACTCATCCTCAGTCCCAGAGACTGAATCAGTGAAGTCCTCCCAGCCAGTGACACAGCTGGTGTGACGTCATAAGCGAGTGACTGCGTGTGAGATCGCTCTCTAAGTTTTCATATATTTATAAGTTTCAGTTACATATTTTAACGGTTTTTGTGATAATATTTACTATATAAGTGACGTATCAGTGGTTTTTTCATTCACTTCTGCCTTTCTTGTGTTGTGACCTGATATTTGTGAGTGTTTCGTATCGAGCAACTTAACCTCTTGCCTGTGTTTACATTCCGCGCTGACCAGTTGCAGCTGTAGCGGCGCATCGAAAGCTAAGTACTAATTAATTGTTTGTGTATAGTGGTTTATTTAGGAACTTTAGTAGTCTTCAACCGGTGTTCTTGGTGTTGTCTGGTGAAATAATTCCAGAAGAACCTTTTGGGAACTGTTTACAGCTTCGTTACTGTGTCATTAGACGTTTGATTCTCTTTCTGTGTTAGTCTTTTGTTATATTCACATTTGTTTTTTATTAATACTGTTAATAATAGTAGTTACTTCCCTTGTAGAGTAAGTGTGTGATTATTGTAGTCAGGTTTTTAACATCTTCTTATTGTAGTAGCAGAACTTAGAAAAAGTAAAATTTTACCATGAGTGAGAAGTGTGGGCTTTGCCGTAGGTTCGTGAGTAGTGGATTGCAGTGTGAGACTTGTTCGAAGTATTTTCACTGGGGGGAATGCAGTGGGGAAGCCAGTGGGCATTCTGGTGAGATCCTCTCCTGGAACTGCAGGTTATGTAGCAAGAGTAAATTAATAGAGGAGCAGGAGCGTAAGATCTGTGACCTTCAGATGCAGTCGGAAAACGCACAGGAGGAGCTAGATAGGATGAGGAGGGAGAAGGGTGTTGGGGAATGGGAGCTGGCTGTTGGCAAGAGATCTGCTAGGAGAAGAAGATTTTCAGATAGTTTTACTATTGGTGTTTACAATAGATATGACCAACTGTCAGAGTCTAGTGGAGAGGAATCTCTAGTAGCTGTAGATGTAGGAAGTATGCAGCAGACCTCAGTAGTTACTGTGCCTAGAACAGTTGCAAAGTCGAAGAGGAAGAAGAAGGTTCTGCTGTTAGGTAGTTCTCATGGCAGAGGTGTAGGCCAGCAGTTGCAGGAAGTGCTGGGGAGTGAGTACCAGGTCACCAGCATTGTGAAGCCTAATGCAGGGTTGGCTCAGGTGACTGTTAACATGGGGGGGGGGGGGGGTTATGTAGGGATTTTACTAAAGAGGATCAGGTAGTGATTGTGGGTGGGGCTGGTAGTAGTATTGATAGGGATGGGGAGTATAACATAGATGGTGACCTGGAAAAGATAGCCACTCAGACTGGCAACACGAATGTGCATTTCGTGGAACTGTTTCAGCGTCACGATCGGCCTCATCTTAATACAGCCGTCAGGCGTAATAACATGAGACTTGGGGGTGCGCTGATGACAGAAAGCATTGGTCACATTTCAGTGGTGTCGGTGGAGTCTATCAGCAGGACGGGTTTCACTAGGCACGGCCTGCACCTCAACAGGTATGGGAAGGGGAGGTTGGCAAAGCTTATAGGTGACAGCATAGTTGGGGTTGGTGGAATCACTCATGGGAAAATTCCTGCAGTAGTGGGTGTTAGAGCTGCACCTTTTTTAGATTGAAGTCAGCTGATAGGTATTCCTGCTCAAAGGAAGTCTCTCTAACAAGGGAATCACTTTTGACAAAGCTTAGGTATCCGAGTAATGAGGGAATTAGTATATTTCATCAAAATATACAAGGTATTAGAGATAAAGTTAGTGAACTGCTTATAGAGGTTGACTCTGAAATTATTGGTATATCTGAACACTTCTTAAATAAGGAGATAATTCAGAGGCTTCCTTTACCAGGATACAGGTTGGCTGGCTGCTTTTCGAGAAGCTCTTTGCGGTGTGGGGGAGTAGCCATGTATGTGAAAAACGGCATCGCATTTGAGTCAATTGATGTTTCAAAATACTGCACTGAAAAGGTATTTGAAAGTTGTGCAGGTGTGGTTAAATTTAACGGAGCTAAACTTGTAACTGTTGTTATTTATAGATCCCCAGACTCCGATTTCACAACATTTTTGCTAAAGCTAGAGGAGGTTCTTGGTTCACTTTATAGGAAATACAAAAAGTTAGTTATATGTGGTGACTTCAATATTAATTGTATAAGTGATTGTGCAAGGAAGAGGATGCTGGTAGACCTCTTTAATTCATATAATCTTATGCAAACCATATTCTTTCCAACGAGAGTGCAAGGGAACAGTAGAACAACCATAGACAACATTTTTGTTCATTCCTCATTACTAGAAGGGCATTGTGTTAGCAAAAAGGCGAATGGCCTTTCTGATCATGATGCGCAAATTTTAACTTTAAAAGATTTTTATGCTGCAACACGTGTTAAATATAGTCATCAGCTGTTCAGGAAAGCTGATCCAGTTGCTATAGAGGCCTTTGTAAACCTTATAAAGGAACAAGAGTGGCAAGATGTTTATAGCGCTGATACAGTAGACGATAAATGTAATGCTTTTCTCAAGACTTTTCTCATGCTCTTTGAAAGTTGCTTTCCGTTAGAACAGGGTACTAGCACAAACAGGCAGCTCTCGTGGTCGTGCGGTAGCGTTCTCGCTTCCCACGCCCGGGTTCCCGGGTTCGATTCCCGGCGGGGTCAGGGATTTTCTCTGCCTCGTGATGGCTGGGTGTTGTGTGCTGTCCTTAGGTTAGTTAGGTTTAAGTAGTTCTAAGTTATAGGGGACTTATGACCACAGCAGTTGAGTCCCATAGTGCTCAGAGCCAAACAGGCAGCCTGGGTGGCTGACTAGAGGGATAAGAATATCTTGTAGAACAAAGTGGCAATTATATCAAAACGTTAGAAACAGTCAAAATCTAAATGCAGCAGCCCATTACAAACAATATTGTAAGGTGCTTAAAAATGTTATTAGGAAGGCAAAAAGTATGTGGTATGCAGATAGAATAGCTAAGTCTCAGGATAAAATTAAAACCATATGGTCAGTCGTAAAGGAAGTTGCTGGTCTGCAGAGACAGGTCGAGGATATAGAATCAGTGCGTAGTGGGAATGTCCGTGTTACTGATAAGTCGCATATATGTACAGTATTTAATAATCACTTTCTGAATATAGCAGGTGAACTAAATAGAAACCTAGTCCCAACAGGGAATCATATAGCGCTCTTAGAAAAAAGTGTTCTGAGACTGTTACCTGAAATGCTCCTCCATGATACTGACAAGAGGGAGATTGAGTTAATAATTAAATCACTAAAGACCAAGAACTCTCATGGATATGGCGGGGTATCTAGCAGAATACTGAAGTATTGTTCTATGTATGTTAGCCCAGTTCTCAGGCATATCTGTAACTTTTCCTTTAGGAGTGGTCGGTTTCCTGACCGATTAAAGTACTCGGTAGTGAAGCCACTTTATAAAAAGGGAGACATTGATAATGTTGACAATTTTAGACCTATTTCTATGCCATCGGTGTTTGCTAAAGTTATCGAGAAGGTTGTATATACAAGGTTACTGGAGCATTTAAATTCACATAATTTGCTGTCAAATGTTCAGTTTGGTTTTAGAAATGGTTTAACAACTGAAAATGCTATATTCTCTTTTCTCTGTGAGGTTTTGGACGGATTAAATAAAAGGTTGCGAACGCTAGGTGTTTTCTTTGATTTAACGAAGGCTTTTGACTGTGTTGACCACAAAATATTACTGCAGAAGTTGGACCATTATGGAGTAATGGGAGTAGCTTACAATTGGTTCGCCTCTTACTTTAAGAACAGAAAGCAGAGGGTAATTCTCCGCAATATTGAGAGTGGTAGTGATGTTCAGTCCCAATGGGGCACTGTTAAGTGGGGCGTTCCCCAAGGGTCGGTGCTGGGGCCACTGCTGTTTCTTATTTACACTCCTAGAAATGGAAAAAAGAACACATTGACACCGGTGTGTCAGACCCACCATACTTGCTCCGGACACTGCGAGAGGGCTGTACAAGCAATGATCACACGCACGGCACAGCGGACACACCAGGAACCGCGGTGTTGGCCGTCGAATGGCGCTAGCTGCGCAGCATTTGTGCACCGCCGCCGTCAGTGTCAGCCAGTTTGCCGTGGCATACGGAGCTCCATCGCAGTCTTTAACACTGGTAGCATGCCGCGACAGCGTGGACGTGAACCGTATGTGCAGTTGACGGACTTTGAGCGAGGGCATATAGTGGGCATGCGGGAGGCCGGGTGGACGTACCGCCGAATTGCTCAACACGTGGGGCGTGAGGTCTCCACAGTACATCGATGTTGTCGCCAGTGGTCGGCGGAAGGTGCACGTGCTCGTCGACCTGGGACCGGACCGCAGCGACGCACGGATGCACGCCAAGACCGTCGGATCCTACGCAGTGCCGTAGGGGACCACACCGCCACTTCCCGGCAAATTAGGGACACTGTTGCTCCTGGGGTATCGGCGAGGACCATTCGCAACCGTCTCCATGAAGCTGGGCTACGGTCCCGCACACCATTAGGCCGTCTTCCGCTCACGCCCCAACATCGTGCAGCCCGCCACCAGTGGTGTCGCGACAGGCGTGAATGGAGGGACGAATGGAGACGTGTCGTCTTCAGCGATGAGAGTCGCTTCTGCCTTGGTGCCAATGATGGCCGTATGCGTGTTTGGCGCCGTGCAGGTGAGCGCCACAATCAGGACTGCATACGACCGAGGCACACAGGGCCAAGACCCGGCATCATGGTGTGGGGAGCGATCTCCTACACTGGCCGTACACCACTGGTGATCGTCGAGGGGACACTGAATAGTGCACGGTACATCCAAACCGTCATCGAACCCATCGTTCTACCATTCCTAGACCGGCAAGGGAACTTGCTGTTCCAACAGGACAATGCACGTCCGCATGTATCCCGTGCCACCCAACGTGCTCTAGAAGGTGTAAGTCAACTACCCTGGCCAGCAAGATCTTCGGATCTGTCCCCCATTGAGCATGTTTGAGACTGGATGAAGCGTCGTCTCACGCGGTCTGCACGTCCAGCACGAACGCTGATCCAACTGAGGCGCCAGGTGGAAATGGCATGGCAAGCCGTTCCACAGGACTACATCCAGCATCTCTACGATCGTCTCCATGGGAGAATAGCAGCCTGCATTGCTGAGAAAGGTGGATATACACTGTACTAGTGCCGACATTGTGCATGCTCTGTTGCCTGTGTCTATGTGCCTGTGGTTCTGTCAGTGTGATCATGTGATGTATCTGACCCCAGGAATGTGTCAATAAAGTTTCCCCTTCCTGGGACAATGAATTCACGGTGTTCTTATTTCAATTTTCAGGAGTGTATATAAATGATATGCCTTCTAGTATTACAGGTGATTCAAAAATATTTCTGTTTGCTGATGACACCAGCTTGATAGTGAAGGATCTTGTGTGTAATATTGAAACAGTAACAAATAATGTAGTTCATGAAATAAGTTCGTGGCTTGTGGAAAATAAATTGATGCTAAATCACAGTAAGACTCAGTTTTTACAGTTTCTAACTCACAATTCAACAAGAACCGATATTTTGATCAGACAGAATGGGCATATTATAAGCGAGACGGAACAGTTCAAATTCCTAGACGTTCGGATAGATAGTAAGCTGTTGTGGAAAGCCCATGTCCAGGATCTTGTTCAGAAGCTAAATGCTGCTTTATTTACCATTAGAACAGTATCTGAAATAAGTGACACTTCAACACGAAAAGTAGTCTACTTCACATATTTTCATACGCTTATGTCGTATGGTATTATTTTTTGGGATAATTCTTCTGATTCAAAAAGAGTATTTTTGGCTCAAAAACGGGCTGTTCGAGCTATATGTGGTGTAAGTTCGAGAACCTCTTGTCGACCCCTATTCAAAAATCTGGGAATTCTGACATTGCCCTCACAGTATATATTTTCTTTAATGTCGTTTGTTGCTAGCAATATTAGCCTATTCCCAAGAGTTAGCAGCTTTCACTCAGTTAATACTAGGCAGAAATCAAATCTGCATGTAGAATGCACTTCCTTGACTCTTGTGCAGAAAGGAGTGCAGTATTCTGCTGCATGCATTTTCAATAATCTACCTCAAGAACTCAAAAATCTTAGCAGTAGCCCAAACTCTTTTAAGTCTAAACTGAAGAGTTTCCTCATGGCTCACTCCTTCTATTCTGTCGAGGAGCTCCTGGAAGAGCTAAAAAATTAAGCAAATTCCAGTGTTACATTGTTGATTGTCTTCATTTAAACTTACGACTTGTCACCAGAATATGTTTTTTTTTTTTATATTTCATTTTATCTGTTTCTAACATCGTGTTATAATTTCATGTATTGACTCGTTCCATGACCATGGAGACTTCTCCTTAATTTGGTCCCACGGAACAATAAATAAATAAATAAATAAAAATAAAGTGAAACCCAAGGAGCAGTGAGAGAAACCAAAAAGAAGAACCCCAAGACCAAGGGAATTGTGGTGTCGCCCACACCAGCACTACCTACAAGCTCTGAATCTGAGGATGGGGAGGAGATTCTGGTGTCCGCTGAGGATCTATATCTCACTGGACTCTCAGACACAATGAATAAAGACTACTCAGGCAATACGTCAGTGGCAGTAGGCGACCCTAAGGCTTATACTGCCTCATTGAATGTTCTGTACCTTACCAGTCTCACGATGATGTCATCCTCCAGTGGAAATGTGACGGTTTTTTCCACCGCCTGGCTGAGCTACAGCGACTGTTAAGCTTTACACCTGCTTTCTGCATTGTTCTCCAGGAAACATGGTTCCCGGCAATACGGACCCCTGCCCTTCTGCGGCTATAAGGAATATTACAGGAACTGTAGCAACTATAATCGAGTGTCAGGTGGAGTTTCCGTTTATGTCCTAAACTGAGTCTGTAGTGAAACTGTACCCCTTCAAACCCCTCTTGAAGCTGTGGCTGTCAGAATAAGGACGGTGCAGGAAATAACTGTCTACAATGAAGATCTTTCTCCAGATGGTGCTGTACCCCTGAATGTATTAGCTGCACTGATTCATCAACTTCCGACACCATTTCTACTTTTGGGAGATTAAAGCCCATAACCCCTTGTGGGGTGGCACCATGTTTGCTGGCTGAAGCAGAGATGTCGAAACTTTACCGTAACAGTTCGACTTCTGCCTCTTAAATACTGGGGCTGCCACACATCTCAGTGTGGCTCATGGTAGTTACTCGGCCACTGGTTTATCAATTTGCATCCCACGAGTTCTTCCATCTATCCACTGGAGAGCACATGACGACCTGTGGTAGTGAACACTTCCCCATCTTCCTATCACTGCCCCAGCGTCAGGCCCACGTACGCCTGCCCAGATGGGCTTTAAACAAGGTAGATTGGGAAACTTTCATCTCTGCTGTTATCGTTGAAACTCCTCCACATGGTAACATCGATTTGATGGCTGAGCAGGTGCCTGCAACAATCGTTTCTGCGGCAGAAAACGCGATCTGTCGCTTTTTAGGGCGCTCCCGGTGAAAGGCAGTCCCTTGGTGGTCGCCGGAAGTCGCTGAATTAATTAAGAAGCGTCGGCGAGCTCTACAGCCCGGCATAAGTGATACACTTCCCTGGAGCATCTCATGGCCTTGAAACGGCTCCGTGTCCGCATTCGCCAACTTATCAAACGACGGGAGCAGGAGTGTTGGGAGAGATACGTCTCGACCATTGGGTGCTATACGTCACCTTCCCAAGTCTGGGCAAAGATCAAACGTGTTTTCAGGTACCAGACCCCCAACAGGTGTTCCCAGTGTTAACATAAATGGCGTGTTATCTACCGAAATAAACGCGATTGCCGAGCTCTTTGCTGAGCACTATGCTCGAGCCTCTGCGTCGGAGAATTACCCCCCAGCCTTCCGCACACTGACGCCACAGTGAACCTTATAACTCCCCATCTACGGAGCAGGAACTTCTTAGTGCCCTTGCGCATTGCCCCGACACAGCTCCAGGGCACATCAGATACACAGTCAAATGGTTAAACACCTCTCATCTGGCTACAAGCGATATCTCCTCATCATCTTCAACCAGGTCTGGTGCGATGGTGTCTTTTCATCGAAATGGCGGGAGAGCACCATCATTCTGGTGCTCAAACCCGGTAAAAACCCTCTTGATGTGGATAGCTATCGGCCCATCAGCCTCACCAACGTTCTTTGTAAGCTGATAGAACGTAGAGTGTGTCGGCGGTTCGGTTGGGTCCTGGAGTCACGTGGCTTATTGGCTCCATGAAAGGGCGGCTTCTGCCAGGGTCACTCAATCACTAATAATCTTGTGTCCCTCGAGTCTGAGATCCGTACAGCCTTTTCCAGACGTAACCACCTGGTTACCGTCTTTTTTGATTCACGAAAAGTGTATGACACGACCTGGCGACATCATATCCTTGTCACATTATACGAGTGGGGTCTCCGAGGCTTGCTCCCAATTTTTATTGAAAATTTCCTGCCGGTTCGCACTTTCCGTGTCGAAGTCAGTGCCTCCCATAGTTCCCTCTATATCCAGTAGAATGGGGTCCCGCAGGGCTCTGTATTGAGTGTATCGCTATTTTTAGTGGCCATTAATGGTCTAGCAGCAGCTGTAGGGTCATCTGTCTCACCTTCTCTGTATTCAGACGACATCTGCATTTCCTACTGCTGCACCAGTACTGGTGCTGCTGAGTGGCGCCTACAGGGAGCGATCCACAAGGCACAGTCATGGGCTCTAGCCCAGGGTTTTCAGTTTTCGGCCGCAAAGTAGTGTGTTATGCACTTATGGCGGCGTACTGTTCACCCGGAACCAGAAATTCACCTTAATGACGATCCACTCTCTGTAGTGGAGACATATCTATTCTTAGGACTGGTTTTCAACCCCTGATTGACTTCACCTTCGTCAGCTTAAGTGGAAGTGCTGGCAACACCTCAACCCCCTCCGCTGCCTGAGCAACACCAACTGGGGTGCAGATCGCTCTACGCTGCTGCAACTCTCCAGAGTCCTTGTCCAATCCCGCCTTGACTATGGGAGTCTGGTTTATGGTTCGGTGGCGCCCTCAGCGTAGCGTTTACACGACTCAGTGCACCACTGTGGCGTTTGACTAGCGACGGTAGCTTTTGGGACGAGTCCAGTGACCAGCGTTCTGGTGAAGGCCGATGTCCATCCATTGCAGGTCGGGCCTGCACAACTGCTCGCCAGTTATGTTGCACACGTTCGTAGTTCTCCGGCGCATTCGAATTACCGGCTCCTTTTCCCACCCACTGCGGTTCATCTCACACATCTGCGGCCCAGCTGAGGGTTTCCAACTGGATTTCATGTCCGATCCCTTCTTTCCGAACTGGAGTCCTTGCCTTTACTACCTATACTTGAAGTCCATTCACGTACATCTCTATGGTGTGCACCTAACCGCGGCTTCGCCTGGATCTTTCAGATGGCTCTAAAGACTCAGTTAAACCCGCGGCTCTCCGCTGCCACTTCCTCTCGATTCTTGACATGCAAGTCCATGAAGTGGTTTACACCGCCACCTTGAAGGCTAATGATCGCGTAGGGTTTGCGTATGTCTATGGAGGCCATATTGAACAGCATTCCTTGCCCAATGGCTGCAATGTTTTCACTGCCGAGCTGGTGGCTATATGTCGTGCTCTTGAGCACATCCGTGCATGCCATGGGGAGTCGTTTCTTCTGTGTACTGACTCCTTGAGAAGCCTACGAGCTATCGTCCAGTGCTCGTCATCCTTTGGTAGCGCCCACCCAGGAGTCCATCTGTGCCCGGGAACAGTCGAGTCGTTCAGTGGTGTTTGTCTGGACTCCAGGTCACGTCGGAATCCCAGACAACGAACTATCCGTCAGGCTGTCAAAGAGGCTACGCGGAAACCGCTTATGGAGATCGGCTTCTCTGCAACTGACCTGCGTTCAGTACCACGCCGCAAGGTTTTGAGGCTTTGGGAGACGGAATGGCATACCCTCTATGCACAACAAACTGAGTGCCATTAAGGAGACTATGAATGTGTGGACGACCTCCACACGGGCCTCTCGCAGGTACTCTCTGGTTCTCTGTCGGCTCCCAATGGCCACGCTTGGGTGACACACGGCTGCCTCTTGCGCCGTGATGACCCACCTCAGCGTCGATGCGGCGCCTGGATGACAGTGACACATTTTCTTCTGCACTGTCCTAGTTTGACTGCCCTGAGACATCATCTTCGGTTACCGGACACGTTATCATTAATCTTGGTGAGCTGTCCTTCTTTGGCTGCCTCGCGACGGACTCTTCAGTTACCGGACTCACTGCCATTAATTTTAGCTGACAACGCCTCATAGGCTAATTTAGATTTACTTTTTATACGTGACGGTGGATTTTATCATTTCATATAACTTTTAGCGCATATCCTTTGTCCCTTTGCGTTCTCCACTCTAATGCTTTTAAGCTGAATGTTTTAATGTGTCGCAGAGTGGTTGGCTTTTCCTTTTTATTCTCGTGGTCGACCAGCCGCTGTCATCTGCTCCCTTGTTTTTACCCCTTCTACCTGTTTCTTGCTTCTCTATGTGGTTTTATTTTCCAGTTTTGTCGATATTAGTCTTGGTCGCCCTTCTGTCGTTCTTCTGGTTCTTCCTTTCTCCTGTTATTGTACTGTATGTCTCCTTTCTTTTCTTCTTTCCCTTGTGTACTTATTTTACCGGGAACAAGGGACCGATGACCTCGCTGTCTGGTCCTTCCCCCCCCCCCCCCCTCTTTAAAACCAACCAACCATATTTCCCATTTCTCAACAATATAGATCACAAACAAGACAATTTTTCATTATTATTTGATTATTTTTGACGTTGAAAACATAGCATAGCTTTTATCTGGTGCAAACTGTAAACAGACATAATCGAAAAAAAGGCGTTTCACACACGTATTTTGATCGAAATATTTTACTACTTTTGCAGTCTCATTATGGAAAAGTGGAAATTCTGCGTGAGGAAAACAATGTAGACGTCCTGGACGATTTTGACATAAAAGGATTCGTCGTAAAAACGGGAATTTCATTGCTAATGAATCACATCCATCTCCACATGTACAGGGCTGCTATAAACTGAATGTCCTCAAAAAGTTCAGAAAACGACTTGTAAAGCTTTCAGCGCCGTAACTAATTCTCCAAACATCGCGCTTTGTTTACCGCCAGTGTATTTAGGGAAATGGACGACGTTCTTTATCAGAACTTGTCCCTTCTAGAATGTGATTTCCTTTTTAAATGTATCCGCGTGAAATCAGAAATTAGATATTTCTCGCTTTGCAGTGCCTTTCCGTGTGCAGCATGCAGTCAAGTACATTCAAAATTCGAGGTACGCAACCCATTCGATTTTTCTTCATAAATCATCGATAGCAGGATTTGAATTGAAAACTCATTCCAGGCATGCCGATTGACATCACCAACGTAATGTATAAGTCCGCGTACTCTTAATTCAGTTCTATCGAAGACTGTTCATCAACTAGAATACGCAAAAAACATCGCAAAATTTAACTATTCGAAACATCAGTTTCTTCACGTGCAAATTTAGCACAAAGTGCTTCCTAATGTACACAACAACGAATTCCGTCTGACGATCATCGTAGGTCTTTGCTCTTTCATTGTCAAATTCATTCTGCACGGTATGGTTATGGTGTTTCTTAAAAAAAATTGCGTAACGTGTCGATTATGCGACTGCATAACAGATATTGAGAATTTTGAACCATCTCTTCTGTCATTCACTTCCAGTTTTAAAGGCGATAGATCGCAAGACTACGTCTTTTTATGCGAGCAGCCACTGGACCTGAAAACGTCCTTCATACCAAGAATAAAGAGAGAACGTTAATTAGCGCCGACAGCACGCTCTGCCGAACTGAAGGGAGTCATGGTTACTGCAGAACACAATGAAATGTCGCAGTGTACCGAATACTTCTCAGAAGGTCCGAGCTAAGCCGAGGCTTAGCCCGCACGCGGTCCTTACACTCGCCGCCACATGTGTGGCTCAGCACAGCATGGCCGGCCCTGATTCACCTCATGACATATCTGAACACCCTACTGATTGCTGTGGAATCATATTTACTGCATATCAGTTAGTATAATTGCTTTAGAAAGCAACTAGTATTATTGTTACGTATGGCAGAGCACAAAACATGTAGAGCAACAACAGGCGTTTTACACTGCCATGAAATTTCATTTCTTTTTCCTCTTGTTGTTGCTGTTGTGGTCTTCAGTCCTGAGACTGGTTTGATGCAGCTCTCCATGCTACTCTATTCTGTGCAAGCTTCTTCATCTCCCAGTACCTACTGCAGCCTACATCCTTCTGAATCTGCTTAGTGTATTCATCTCTTGGTCTCCCTCTACGATTTTTACCCTCCATCCTGCCATCCAGTACTAAATTGGTGATCCCTTGATGCCTCAGACGATGTCCTATCAACTAATCCCTTCTTCTAGACAAGTTGTGCCATAAACTCCTCTCCAATTCTATTCAATACCTCCTCATTAGTTATGTGATCTACCCATCTAATCTTCAGCATTCTTCTGTAGCACCACATTTCAAAAGCTTCTATTCTCTTCTTGTCCAAACTATTTACGGTCCATGTTTCACTTCCATACATGGCTACACTCCATACAAATACTTTCAGAAACGACTTCCTGACACTTAAATCAATACTCGATGTTAACAAATTTGTCTTCTTCAGAAACGCTTTCCTTGCCATTGCCAGTCTACATTTTATATCCTCTCTACTTCGACCATCATCAGTTATTTTGCTCTCCAAATAGCAAAACTCCTTTACTACTTTAAGTGTCTCATTTCCTAATCTAATTCCCGCAGCATCACCCGACTTAATTCGGCTACATTCCATTATCCTCGTTTTGCTTTTGTTGATGTTCATACTATACCCTCCTTTCAAGACACTGTCCGTTCCGTTCAACTGCTCTTCCAAGTCATTTGCTGTCTCTGACAGAATTACAATGTCATCAGCGAACCTCAAAGTTATTATTTCTTCTCCATGGATTTTAATACCTACTCCGGACTTTTCTTTTGTTTCCTTTACTGCTTGATCAATATACAGATTGAATAGCATCGAGGAGAGGCTACAACCCTGTCTCACTCCCTTCCCAACCACTGCCTTCCTTTCATGTCCCTCGACTCTTATAACTGCCATGTGCTTTCTGCACAAATTGTAAATAGCCTTTCGCTCCCTGTATTTCACCCCTGCCACCTTTAGATTTTGAAAGAGAGTATTCCAGTCAACGTTGTCAAAAGCTTTCTCTAAGTCTACAAGTGCTAGGTAACACTTGGTTCAAGAATCATGAAAGAAAGTTGTATACATGGAAGAGCCCTGGAGATACTAAAAGGTATCAGATAGATTATATAATGGTAAGACAGAGATTTAGGAACCAGGTTTTAAATAGTAAGACATTTCCAGGGGCAGATGTGGACTCTGGCCACAATCTATTGGTTATGAACTGTAGATTAAAACTGAAGAAACTGCAAAAAGGTGGAAATTTAAGGAGATGGAACCTGGATAAACTGAAAGAACCAGAGGTTGTACAGAGTTTCAGGAAGAACATAGGGGAACAATTGACAGGAATGGGGGAAAGAATACAGTAGAAGAAGAATGGGTAGCTTTGACGGATGAAATAATGAAGGCAGCAGAGGATCAAGTAGGTAAAAAGACGAGGACTAGTAGAAATCCATGGGTAACAGAAGCGATACTGAATTTAATTGATGAAAGGAGAAAATACAAAAATGCAGTAAATGAAGCAAGCAAAAAGGAATACAAACGTCTCAAAAATGAGATCGACAGGAAGTTTAAAATGGCTAAGCAGGGATGGCTAGAGGACAAATGTAAGGATGTAGAGGCTTATCTCACGAGGGGTAAGATAAATACTGCCTACAGGAAAATTAAAGAGACCTTTGGAGAAAAGAGAACCACTTGCATGAATATCAAGAGCTCATATGGAAACCCAGTTCTAAGCAAAGAAGGGAAATCAGAAAGGTGGAAGGAGTATATAGAGGGTCTATACAGGGACGATGTTCTTGAGGACAATATTAAGGATATGGAAGAGGATGAAAATGAAGATGAAATGGGAGATACGATACTGCGTGAGGAGTTCGACAGAGCACTGAAAGACCTAAGTCGAAACAAGGCCCCGGGAGTAGACAACATTCCATTAGAACGACCTATAGCCTTAGGAGAGCCAGTCCTGACAAAACTCTACCATCTGCTGAGCAAGATGTATGAGACAGGCGAAATACCCTCAGACGTCAAGAAGAATATAATAATTCCAATCCCAAAGAAAGCAGATGTTGACAGGTATGAAAATTGCCGAACTATCAGTTTAATAAGTCACAGCTGCAAAATACTAACGCGAATTCTTTACAGACGAATGGAAAAACTGGTAGAAGCCGACCTCGGGGAAGATCAGTTTGGATTCCGTAGAAATGTTGGAACACGTGAGGCAATACTGACCCTACGACTTATCTTAGAAGAAAGATTAAGGAAAGGCAAACCCTTTTCCTGTTAAGTAACAAGAAACACACACTTTTGTGACCTTTCTTTCGCCTCGGTTGGCGTTATGTGCATACCGAAATGATATCATATTCTTGCCTCAAGTCTCATAAAGATGGTCGCTGAAGGTGGCCTGCGAACAGACTCCTCACGTACCAGTGGACTCCTCAGTCGCTGTGCAGCTTTGGTCCTGAAATCGGTGAAGCAGGTTTCTTATTTCCAGTGATGTAATACTCAATGAAGGAGTTGAAGATGCACTTAAAAATAAGACAGAAAAGACTTTCTACACCCCTTCACTGTACGTCGAATGATTGGCCTTCAAGTTCTACGCCACCCTTTCCCTTCTAATATACAAGGGCACTGATACATGAAAGACAAATCACTTACTTCAGTATCAGTGTTGGAAATACATTACATAAGGTTTTGTTAACTATCCTCGCCCGCTGCGAGTTTGGGTATTAGAATAGGCGCGAGGTATTCCTGCCTGTCGTAAGAGGTGACTAAAAGGAGTCTCCCAGTAAGTTTTGGTCCCTACAGAAGTGCAGGCCATGTGGTGAATGACGCCTTACGTGGTGCAACAGATATCAACAGTGCGATAAGGTATTCTGCACCTCTTATTGTCATGGCTTTGCAACTCCACCCGCAATTCTGCTATTTTGGCGAGGACACCTTCAGTGATACGACATATTCTTCCATTGTCCCCCGTCCTCTTTCACCCCCATGACAATATTGGATTTCTCCACACCTTGTATCCAGCACAGTAGCCAGTCCTTCGTGGAAGGGTCCTTATGTAACCCGCTTGGTCGTAACCCCCTGGCTACACAGGGATCACACTACTGATGACTGAGCTGCAACCTCCCCACTTTTTCTGAGGAGCAGATGCCCGTCGTCTTGGGGCATTGGGAGTCCCAGCAATGCCTTAGTTGTGACTGGATCGCACCTGTGGAGAATGTGGTGTCACCGCCAGACACCACACTTGCTAGGTGGTAGCTTTTAAATCGGCCGCGGTCCGCTAGTATACGACGGACCCGCGTGTCGCCACTGTCAGTGATGGCAGACCGAGCGCCGCCGCACGGCAGGTCTAGTGAGACGTACTAGCACTCGCCCCAGTTGTACAGCCGACTTTGCTAGAGATGGAACTGGCAAATAGCGCTCTCATTTGCCGAGACGATAGTTAGCATAGCCTTCAGCTACGTCTGTTGCTACGACCTAGCAAGGCGCCATTACCAATTGATGGAGATTGCACTTATGTATAATCAAGGCCTATGTTCTCCAATTATGGAATAAAGTTAAGTATTACTTCAACTCCGTACTTTATTTGTTACATTAAATTACATTGGCCTGTTCCAGACCTCACGCCATCCTGCGTGAGCTTAGCGTGCATTTCGGCCTCCTCTAACTACAATGTGTTGGCACTTCTGCCAACACTTCAGAGAAAGCCCCTGATCAAAGTTGGTGGCATCAGGGTGGATGACCTGCAATGATGCGGCCCAAGTCATCTCTTGCTAGGGACCGAATGCCCCAGCAGTCTCTAAGAAAGGCAACGTTGAATTCAGTGCTGTGTAGTATGACATGAAGTTGTCCCCTCTCATGGGACGGACTTGGGCTATGGAAAGAAGAGAGCCCTATTCGCTTCGTTATTTAGTCTGCAGCAAAACCGATGGGAACTCCATTCTGGATACAAGGCTTTATTGTTGAGCACCTGGAGGATAAGTTTGGCGAAGTGACAGCTTGGTCATTCGTGATTCAGACGGCATCCCCAGCCCAGTTCCAGGCTGTTTTAGTCACTCCCCATCAAAGCCTCAACATGGTCCAAGGAATTATTTTTCATCACGACCTCCTGTTGCAGTATGACAATGAGCTACGCGCCAATTTAGAATGACAAGATGTTCACTTCGTCCGACGCATCTACAAGGGACCTAAAGATAATGGGGATCCCAGAACTGCCTTAATCTTGGCCTTTGAGTGTGATTCGTTATCTGAAAAGGTAAAGGTGATGGTATACCAATGTGATGTCAATCCATGTCCCTCTCCATATGCTGTGCTTCAAGCACTGGAAATTCAAGCACATGTTCTCCTGGTGCAATTCCAGCGTCACATGAATACTCCATGTGCCCCTCCTCCCACCTGTGTCAACTATGGAGAGCGCCACTCTCCGTGCTAGCTGGACATCTTGGTACTCCAAAAGCAGTGGAAAGTTAAGGAGTGCGAGACCTTGGGCAGGCTGTCTTACCAAGAATGCGAAAGGTTGAACCCTATTCAAATGCTATCATATTATGCGGCACCTATGACAAAGTCATCTTTATTGACACTATTATGCCCCTCATCTAAGCTTTTTCCAGTGGGCCCACAGAGACACCCATCTTCATCCCCCCTCCTGCTGGCTGGGTACACAGCTTCTTCTGTTGATCCTGAAGCTCCTACTTTGGGACTACTGTCCCCCCAAACGACGGGGACATCAGTCCTCTCCCCCAAGCTGGAGAACCAACTGTCTCCTCCAGCTCCTCTCACACAGAAGGGGTCCACAGTCTTTCCCCGTGGTAAGCGGACACCAGCCAATGGCTGAAGGATCCGTTGGATGCTGGTCGAAGGGCTGCACAGCCTTCCCCTGTCCCTGAAGCTACTTCAGAGAAGCCCTCTCATCAAGCCCCTAAAGAGCGTCGAGAGGGCACACAGACAAAGAAGTAGTCTGTTAGGAAAAGGGAGAAACCTGTGGTCCCTGCACCACCATTCTCTAACAGCTCTGCATCTCAGGATGAGGTGAAGATTCTGACACCCCATGTGGACCTAGATCTCGCCGATGCCTCAGACGCAATGGAACTGGATGCAAACACTCAACTGGTGGTGGCAGGTGACCCTGAGTCGTAATCTGCCTCCTTGGTTCCTTGATGCTCTTCCAGACAACAGAAAGCGTCATCCTCCAGTGTAATTGCGGAGGTTTTTCCTCCCACCCAGCTGAGTTACAATAACTCTTAAATGTTACACCTGCTTTTTTTTTGCCTTCAGGAAACCTGGTTTCCAGCGATGTGGACACCTCACTCTTCATGGCTCTCAGGCTACTATAAAAACTATACTGACTGTGACAGATTGTCAGGTGAAGTCTGTATCTGTGTCCTCATCTCTGTCTGCAGTGAACCTGTGCCCCTTCAAACACCCTTAGAAGCTGGAAATTACCATCTGTAACATCTACCTCCCTCCAGATGGTGAAGTGTCACACCAGGTACTACTGTCTGCACTAATTTAACAACTCCCCCAACCTTTTCTACTTCTGGGTGATTTTAATGCCCATAAAGCTCTGTGTGGGGGAACCCAGATTACAGGGCATGGTACAGACGTCGAGGATCTACTAACTCAATTCCAGGTTTGCGTCTTAAATACGGATGAGCCCACTTGTTTCAGTGACATGTGTGGTAGTGATCACTTTCAGCTCTCCCTGTTCCTCCCTCAGCGTCACTCACCTGGACACTTGCCCAGACAGGCTCTTCCCAAGGCTAATTGAGATGCTTTCACCGCCCCTACCACCACTGAATCTCCATTGCATGGCAACATCGATTAGGTGATCCAGACCATCACTACTATCATTGTTGACACAGCTGAATCGAGAATTCCTTGTTCATCACGTGGTCCCATGGCGGAATCAGGGCCTTGGTGGTCACCAAGAAACGCTGCGGCTATTAGAGACTGAAGGCAGGTTCCCCAACGTCATAAGAGCCATCCATCCCTGGAGCAAATCATTGCCTTAAAAAGATTCTGTGTCTGGGTCCATCAACTCATCAAACAATGGAAGCAGGAGTATTGGAAACCATACGTCTCGACCATTGGAACATGAACCTCTCCTTCCCAGGTTTGGACGAAGCTCAGATGCTTTTACATATATCATATCCTTTCAGTCAAACCTGGAATTTCCTCACATGGAGCTGTATATGCCGATCCAGACGTAATTACAGAGTGTCTTGTCAAGGATTATTATGCTCACACTTCTGAGAATTACCACTCTGCCTTTTGTCTCCTAAAACACCTATCTTTTGCTCCACGCCACCCTAATGCTCTCTTTAGTGAGCGGAAATTTCTCAGTGTCTTTGCCGACTGTCCTGACACATCCTCTAGACCAGACTGTATCCATTCCCAAATGATGAAACAGCCGGCCACTGTGGCTGAGCGGTTCTAGGCGCTTCAGTCCGGAACCGCGCTACTGCTGTGGTCGCAGGTTTGAATCCTGCCTCAGGCATGGATGTGTGCGATGTCCTTAGGTTAGTTCGGTTTAGGTAGTTCTAAGTATAGGGGACTGATGACCTCAGATGTTAAGTCCTATAGTGTTTAGAGCCATCTGAACCATTTTTTGCGGATTAACAGCACCATCTCCTTGCAAATCTTCAGAGGCATCTGGAGCGAATTCCCGTCGTTCAGTGCTAAAGCCTGGTAAGAACCCACTAGATGTGGATAGCTATCGTCCTACCAGCCTCACAACGTCCTGTGAAAGATGCTCGAATGTATGGTGAGCCAGTGGTCGTGTTTTCTCCTTGAAAATGCAGCCATCTGGATCCATCCCAGGCGGTTTTCGCTAAGGTCGTTCCATCACTGACAACTTGGACTACCTGGAGTCTCCATCCGAACGGCCTTTTCCCGGCGTCATTATCTTATTGCCATCTTTTTTGACCTGACGAAAGCCTCGGCTACCACGTGGTGACACCATATCCTTGCTACTCTGCATGAGTCAGGTCTCCAGGACCTCCTCCCAATCTTTATATATAGAACTTTATGTCCGGTCACACTTTCAGAGTTCGAGTCTGTGCTTAACACATTCCGCCCCACAACCAAGAGGATGGAGTCATGCATGGTTCTTTGCTGAGCATCCCAATCTTTTTAATTGCCATTAATGGCCTCGCTGCAGTAGTGTGGTCCTCAGTATCCCCATTCCTACATGCTGACGATTTTTGTATTTGCTTCTGCTCCTCTTCTGTTGGTGTGGCTGAACCTCTTTTGCAGGGAGCCATACGAAAGGCGCAGTCATGGGCTCCCACCCACTGATTTCGGTTTTCAGATGCCAAAATGTGTACCATGCACTTCTGTCGTCATCGTACTGCCCACCCTCAACCGGAACTTTACCTCAATTAGCAATTACTTAATGTAGTGGAGACTTACTGGTTTTTGGGAGTGGTCTTCGACAGCTGCTGAACTTGGCTTCTCCATCTTCGTTAGCTTCAGGGAAAGTGCTGGCAGCATCTTAATATTATTCGATGCCTGAGCTACAATGACTGGGATGCTAATCGCCATACACTGCTGCAGGCCTCGTGCAGTGCCATCTTAACTATGGGAGCCTGGTGTATGGTTCAGCATCATACCCAGTGTTGTGGCTGCTGGACCCTACACACCACTGTGGAGTTCGGCTTGTGACAGCTTTCCGAACAAACCCAGTGAACAGCCTCTTGATGGAAGCAGGCGGATCAGGAGACAACGACAGCTTCCGAATCGTGCCACTCACGTTTATAATTCGACTTACCATCCAAATTACTACCTCCTTTTCCCTAACACGCCTATCCATCTTCCACAATTGCGGCCCAGATAGGGGATTACAATTGCAGTCCATGCCCAGTCGTTCCTTATTGCACTCGACACTTTCCCTCTGCCACCTTTCCTGCGGGACCACTCGTGTGGTCCACGACACAGTCACAGCTTCGTCTGTACCTATTTAAGGACCAAAATGGCTCAGCTCCACCTGAGGCCCTCCGCTGGCTATTCTTCTCTATTCTCGGCGACTTCCAGTGCTCAGAAACAGTATACACCGATGGCTCAATGGTCGATGGTGACGATCGCTTTACTTATGCTCACCCTGCACATCCAGTGCAGGTGAGTCCTTCACCATCTATAGTGACGCCTTAAGCAGCCTACAAGCTCTCGACCAGTGCTATCCTCACCATCCTTTGATCATGACTATGCAGGAGTCTCTCTGTGCCCATAGTGGACATTCAGTGCCCTTCATTTGGTTCCAAGGACATGTCAGGATAGCCGGCCGTGGTGGTCGTGCGGTTCTAGGCGCTCCAGTCCGGAGCCGCGCTGCTGCTACGGTCGCAGGTTCGAATCCTGCCTCGGGCATGGGTGTGTGTCATGTCCTTAGGTTAGTTAGGTTTAAGTAGTTCTAAGTTCTAGGGGACTGATGACCACAGCAGTTGAGTCCCATAGTGCTCAGAGCCATTTGAAACATTTGAACATGTCAGGATATCGGGGAATGAACTTGCTGATAGGCTAGCCAATGCATTTTTGTAGATGCTGTAGCAGTTTTTGTGTGCCCATGTCATACCAGCTCGCCGCCATGCTGTTCAGAAAGTTATGAACCTTTTCTTTCACCTCGTCGTCGGAGCTGAATCTCTGGGACCACAATTAACGCTGACAGGTACTGTGAGACTCTGAGAAAAAGCAAACGGGCAATTCAGAAGAGGAGAAGATGAATGTTGAGCAAGGGCTTACACATTCTCCATGATAACGCTCTCCACACATCGCTCGGCAAACCGCTGCTCTCCTGCAACGGTTTCAGTGGAACATAATCACCCACCCACCCTATAGTCCTGACTTGGCGCTCAGTGACTATCATCTGTTCCCTAGGTTAAGAGAACATTCGGCCAGAAAGCGATCCATCTCCGACGATGAGGTGAAGGAAGAGGTTCATAACTTTCTGAACAGCATCGCGGCGAGCTGGTATGACATGAGCACACAAAAACTGCCACAGTATCTGGAAAAATGCATCGACATAAATGGTGATTATGTCGAAAAATAGCTAAATGTTCAAGTTGTAAACTGATGTAAACCAGTATAGAACTAAACAGGGGATCAAGTAGGTAAATCCTTCGGTAACAGAACAAATATTGAATTTAATTGATGAAAGGAGAAAATATAAAAATGCAGTAAATGAAGCAGGCAAAAGGGAATACAAACGTCTCAAAAATGTGATCGACAGGAAGAGCAAAATGGCTAAGCAGGGGTGGCTATAGGACAAATGTAAGGATGTAGAGGCTTATCTCACTAGGGGTAAGATAGATACTGCCTACAGGAAAATTAAAGAGACCTTTGGAGAAAAGAGAGCCACTTGCATGAATATCAAGAGCTCAGATGGAAACCCAGTTCTAAGCAAAGAAGGGAAAGCAGAAAGGTGGAAGGAGTATACAGAGGGTCTATACAAGGGCGATGTACTTGAGGACAATATTATGGAAATGGAAGAGGATGAAGATGAAGATGAAATGGGAGATACGATACTACGTGAAGAGTTTGACAGAGCACTGAAAAACCTGAGTCGAAACAAGGCCCCGGGAGTAGACAACATTCCAGTGGAACTACTGACGGCCATGGGAGAGCCAGTCCTGACAAAACTCTACCATCTGCTGAGAAAGATGTACGAGAGAGGCGAAATACCCTCAGACTTCAAGAAGAATATAATAATTCCAATCCCAAAGAAAGCAGGAGTTGACTGATGTGAAAATTACCGAACTATCAGTTTAATAAGTCACAGCTGCAAAATACTAACGCGAATTCTTTACAGACGAATGGAAAAACTGGTAGAAGTCGACCTCGGCGAAGATCAGTTTGGATTCCGCAGAAATGTGGGAACACGTGAGGCAATACCGACCCTACGACGTATCTTAGAAAATAGATTAAGGAAAGGCAAACCTATGTTTTTAGCATTTGTAGACTTAGAGAAAGCTTTTGACAATGTTGACTGGAATACTCTCTTTCAAATTCTAAAGGTGTCAGGGGTAAAATACAGGGAGCGAAAGGCTATTTACAATTTGTACAGAAACCTGATGGCAGATAAGAGTCGAGGGGCATGAAAGGGAAGCAGCGGTTGGGAAGGGAGTGAGACAGGGTTGTAGCCTGTCCCCGATGCTATTCAATCTGTATATTGAGCAAGCAGTAAAGGAAACAAAAGAAAAATTCGGAGTAGGTACTAAAGTCCATGGAGAAGAAATAAAAACATTGATGTTCGCCGATGACATTGTAATTCTGTCAGAGACAGCAAACGACTTGGAAGAGCAGTTGAACGGAATGGACAGTGTCTTGAAAGGAGGATATAAGATGAACATCAACAAAAGCAAAACGAGGATAATGGAATGTAGTCGAATTAAGTCGGGTGATGTTGAGGGAGTTAGGTTAGGAAATGAGACACTTAAAGTAGCAAAGGAGTTTTGCTATTTGGTGAGCAAAATAACTGATGATGGTCGAAGTAGAGAGGATATAAAATGTAGACTGGCAATGGCGAGGAAGGTGTTTCTGAAGAAGAGAAATTTGTTAACATCGAGTATAGATTTAAGTGTCAGGAAGTCGTTTCTGAAAGTATTTGTATGGAGTGTAGCCATGTATGGAAGTGAAACATGGACGATATATAGTTTGAGCAAGAAGAGAATAGAAGCTTTCGAAATGTGGTGCTACAGAAGAATGCTGAAGATTAGGTGGGTAGATCACATAACTAATGAGGAGGTATTGAATAGAATTGGGGAGAAGAGGAGTTTGGGGCCCAACTTGACAAGAAGAAGGGATCGGTTGGTAGGACATGTTCTGAGGCATCAAGGGATCACAAATTTAGCATTGGAGGGCAGCGTGGAGGGTAAAAATCGTAGAGGGAGACCAAGAGATGAATACACTAAGCAGATTCAGAAGGATGTAGGTTGCAGTAAGTACTGGGAGATGAAGAAGCTTGCAGAGGATAGAGTAGCATGGAGAGCTGCATCAAACCAGTTTCAGGACTGAAGACAACAACAACAACATTGTAATCGATTGCTACCTACGGTAAAGAATACACGTTAAGTTGCAGACAGGTACAATTAAGAGACACTTGGATAAAGCTTTCTACTCCAGCATCTTGGGCCCGAATTCTAACCCGAGATGCTGGAGTTGGCGGACATGTGTGCATGAGATGTGCTTGCTTGTGTGTATGTATGAATGGTGTGTGCATGTCTCTTTTATTGATGAAGGTTGTGACCGAAAGCTTTACGGAAGTGCCTTTTGATTGTGCCTGACTGCAAGATAACGTGTATTCTTTGCCGTAAGTAGCAATCTGTCTTTTCCAACATTGTTGGTATTCCTGTCTGGAGTTTCCATTGGTTGATTCTCTAGTTTTTTTTTCCATACCAATTTTCTTGTTTTCTCTTTTTGAATGTTGCTGCGTCTTTCTGTTTATGCATTGTGACATTTATTTTTATTTATAACCCAGCAAAGTGCCTTATTTTCTGTGCTATTGATTTCTATAAATACTTTCGTCAGCTACTGAGATTCTTTGTTTATTCTTACAGAATATGTATTAGTTCTTGTGGTATACCTACTCTATATGCAGTGAATGGCATGAGTCTTATAGTGATTTGTAGAGTTTTCATATTTCTTTTAGATTTTTACTGACCAGATAAAATTCTCCACTTCATTTCTTTAATACTTCACGTAGAGTTGAATATTTTATCTAATGGAAATTTCTCCATTGTCAAAGGTGATAATAACTCTTTTGCTGTACGTTTGGCTGTTCTAGAAGACGTCTTATTGAATGTGACTGAAGAATTTTACTGAAATCAAATAATCGAATGACACTCTGTACAATATTGAGCAATATGCAATGTACGTTGTAATGAGGTTACATTTCAGATATCAAATATACACTCCTGGAAATTGAAATAAGAACACCGTGAATTCATTGTCCCAGGAAGGGGAAACTTTATTGACACATTCCTGGGGTCAGATACATCACATGATCACACTGACAGAACTACAGGCACATAGACACAGGCAACAGAGCATGCACAATGTCGGCACTAGTACAGTGTATATCCACCTTTCGCAGCAATGCAGGCTGCTATTCTCCCATGGAGACGATCGTAGAGATGCTGGATGTAGTCCTGTGGAACGGCTTGCCATGCCATTTCCACCTGGCACCTCAGTTGGACCAGTGTTCGTGCTGGACGTGCAGACCGCGTGAGACGACGCTTCATCCAGTCCCAAACATGCTCAATGGGGGACAGATCCGGAGATCTTGCTGGCCAGGGTAGTTGACTTACACCTTCTAGAGCACGTTGGGTGGCACGGGATACATGCAGACGTGCATTGTCCTGTTGGAACAGCAAGTTCCCTTGCCGGTCTAGGAATGGTAGAACGATGGGTTCGATGACGGTTTGGATGTACCGTGCACTATTCAGTGTCCCCTCGACGATCACCAGTGGTGTACGGCCAGTGTAGGAGATCGCTCCCCACACCATGATGCCGGGTGTTGGCCCTGTGTGCCTCGGTCGTATGCAGTCCTGATTGTGGCGCTCACCTGCACGGCGCCAAACACGCATACGACCATCATTGGCACCAAGGCAGAAGCGACTCTCATCGCTGAAGACGACACGTCTCCATTCGTCCCTCCATTCACGCCTGTCGCGACACCACTGGAGGCGGGCTGCACGATGTTGGGGCGTGAGCGGAAGACAGCCTAACGGTGTGCGGGACCGTAGCCCAGCTTCATGGAGACGGTTGCGAATGGTCCTCGCCGATACCCCAGGAGCAACAGTGTCCCTAATTTGCTGGGAAGTGGCGGTGCGGTCCCCTACGGCACTGCGTAGGATCCTACGGTCTTGGCGTGCATCCGTGCGTCTCTGCGGTCCGGTCCCAGGTCGACAGGCACGTGCACCTTCCGCCGACCACTGGCGACAACATCGATGTACTGTGGAGACCTCACGCCCCACGTGTTGAGCAATTCGGCGGTACGTCCACCTGGCCTCCCGCATGCCCACTATACGCCCTCGCTCAAAGTCCGTCAACTGCACATACGGTTCACGTCCACGCTGTCGCGGCATGCTACCAGTGTTACAGACTGCGATGGAGCTCCGTATGCCACGGCAAACTGGCTGACACTGACGGCGGCGGTGCACAAATGCTGCGCAGCTAGCGCCATACGACGGCCAACGCCGCGGTTCCTGGTGTGTCCGCTGTGCCGTGCGTGTGATCATTGCTTGTACAGCCCTCTCGCAGTGTCCGGAGCAAGTATGGTGGGTCTGACACACCGGTGTCAATGTGTTCTTTTTTCCATTTCCAGGAGTGTATATATTTGCAATGAATGTGGAGGACGCCTGTTGTGGTGAGAGCGTTCTCCAGGACGTGTGTTGATAGTAGATTCTCCAAATCAAAGATAAAGCCATCTTTTAAGACACCATTTGGTTTATTACTTCCTTTCACTGGATGTTTACTGTACAATTTCAACTACTAAATGTAATGGTAGGGTCTAGGACCGAAAATCAGATCCGGCTTCAGACGAAAACCAATTTCCTCTGTGGTTTACTCAACTAGGTCCTCCCATTTTCTGCACTACAACGAACATTCCTTTGAGACGGGTGTTCAACGTTCGAATCGAACCCCAAGCAGAGTCGTGTATTTGATGTTACCATTTGGTTTCAGATGGACGAACTTTTGTTGCTGAAGTAGTACTTTATTGCAGAATTTTGGAACATGTTTTATGCTAGCGTATTATCACTTTCTGCAGAACGAAAATCTCTCCTGTAGGAGTCAACATGAGTCGCGAAAACAATTATCGTGTGAGTCCCAGCTCGCTATATTCGTCCACGAGACTCTGGAAGCAGTAGATACCGGTACCCAGGTTCCTTGACTTCCGGACGCCCTTCAACACAGTTCCTTGCTGCCGTCTAATGAACAAAATACGAGCATACGGAACATCAGACTGGCTGTGTAAGTGGACTGAAGAGTTTCTAGCAAACAGGATACAGTATTTCTATAAATCTTCAGTCTTAATTTCGGGAATACCCCAAGGGAGTTTTATAAGACCATCACTTTTCACAATATGTTTAAATGATTTAGTAGATAATGTCGGCAGTTCCATGAGAATTTTCGCGGATGATGGTGTTCTATACAGCGAATCACGACGCTGGAAAACTGTGATGAAATGCAAACAAACCGGCAGCGGATGGACACTTGGTACAGAGACTGGCAGTAGTTTCTCAACATAAATACATGTAATGTATTACGCAAAAGCAGACAGAAATACCCATTATTGTGTGATTGAACTATTACAGAAAACTAACAGGAAGCTGTCACATCAATGAAATCTCTTGTATTATGCGCACGGTGCGATCTGAAGTGGAGCGACCTCTTAAAACTAATCAGAGGTAAAGTGGATTCCAGACAGATTCACTGTAAGAGAAGTCAGAAATTGTGGTCCACCAGCAAAAGAAGTAACTTACAAAAAGCTCGTTCGACCAATACTTCAGTATTACTCGTCAGTCTGGGATCCACACCATATAGGACTTATAGAGGAATTAGAGAAGACCCAAAGAAGAACAGCGCGTTTCGTTACAAATTCATCTACTGAGCGGGAAAGTGTAACGTAGATGTTCGGCCAACTCAATGGCATACGTTGTAAAACAGGCCTTCTGCATCACAGTGTTGTGTTTTGTCATACTAGTAGTTCCGAGAGCATAAATTCCTAGAAGAGTCAACCAATATATTGCTTCTTCTTACGAATATCTCGCGAAAAGATCATGGTGCTGAAATCAGTGTTATTTGAGTTCACACGAATTGTTCTTGCCACGAATCATTGGCGACTGGAACAGTTAGAGGGGGAAATGAGAGTGATACACAAAGTATCCTCTACCACACACCTTAATGTCGTTTGTGGAGTATAGGTATAGATGAAGTTTTAGATTAAATACGCCACCCCTCTTTCCACTCCTGTCAGCATGACAACATGACACTGCGGGCTTGACATCAAATATGGACGGTTGTACTAATGGCTTGAAACCAACAATGCTATATTTTATTTTTGTCTGCTTGCAGGTTGGAATCTTCAGTACAGAGTTTTAAACTTTGAGAAAGTTTCAGTACTTCGCACACTCTGTTGCATAGCGAAAGATTCACTCTGTAAAAAAAAACCTGTCTTAGCCTTTTTTGAGCGACAGTTTTCCTCCCAGCAAGGTACGCAGAAGATGTTCTGTGACGTGTGGTGTACTGAAACTGTGAAGGCAGGTCTTGCGCCGCAGTTGAATAGCTCAGTCGATAAGAGCACTACCCAGGAAGGCATGGATCTGGATTAGAGCCCTATATCGGACCGTATTTTTTCGCAAATGAACAGGGAAACATAATAACTGTCACTTCCGATCGTTACGAAGTTACTTTACACCTGCATTGAACAACTTTCCAAACGTTCAAGAAGCCTGGTTTCAACAGGATGGAGCAATCAATGGCATATGTGGGAGAATTTTTTGGCAACCGCGTGATCTCGCGATTCGGTAACATTCCCTGGCCACCTAAATCGCCAGATTTATGCTTTGTGACTTTTTTCTTGTGGAGCTACCTCAAGAGCAAAGTCTACACGACTCGACCGATAACCCACGATGAGTTAAAACAGAGAATTCGGGATGCAATTCACAGTATCCCAGCTGAGATGTTGCAGCGGTCAATGAGGAATCTCAATAGCAGATTTTACGAATGTATTCGTACACGAGAACGCCATCTAAAGGACGTAATCTTCAAAAGATGATAAATGGTATCGATGTTTCGTAAATGGCAAAGTTGTAAGGTTTCGATTATTATGAATGCAATTTCTTACCTTCATCACTTCTAGTTTAGCTGTATTGTGGAAATGTTCCTGTTTTTCTGTATCACCCTGTACTTACTAGCCGATGTCCCTTGGCCGTGATGGACCAACAGAGAGCTCCTTGAGAAGGTTCACTGTGTGTTTACATAGTTCGAATCTGCCAAGAAGTTTCTTGTTCTATAACCACTGTTAAGTCTTAATTAAACTCTTATTGCTCCTTCAATCAGCGGACTAGCTATTTGTCAGTTGTTCTGCTTGGCCTTACCATTTATCTTTCTTCGCAATACCGGTCTGACTGGTACTTAATTCTTATTCTCTACTTATAGTAGCCACCTGCCATTCATGCTTTATATAGCCAACCAATTTTAAGAACCTTCACTAACTCGACTTTCTGAAATTATTTGTCTCTTCTTTTCTAATCTTTACGACCCACAAATTCCACATCCGTTGCGCGTCACACTTAGTTCCATGTGTAGCATCTCTAACTGTTGATAATTCATTTCCTTTCTCTTCGTTTCCCTTTCTCTCTTTTCATGACATGTGGAAAGTTGCTCCCAAAGTAGCAGAATAATTTTGGCTGTGATACTTTGTTCTCCTTACGTTTTACCGAAGCATAAGCATTTCTCCTCCTGCTTTGCGTTAACAGACGTTAAGACAAAAAGTCAGGTACAAATCCTACAAACGTAATGTAAACCTAGACCACATCTTATGTCACTACTGAATGGGACGTGTGAAATAATCACCTGCTGTTCAACAAATTATATAGCGGTGACTCAACTACTGATGCCAAGGACATACGTATGTGACGCAGAAATAACTTTTTTTTTTTTTTTTAGCTTTCGGGCTGACAAGGGAACATCCCCATCGCACCCCCCTCAGATTTAGTTATAACTTGGCACAATGGATAGGCCTTGAAAAACTGAACACAGATCAATCGAGAAAACAGGAAGAAGTTGTGTGGAACTATGAAAAAATAAGCAAAATATACAAACTGGGTCGTCCATGCATAAGATAGGCAATATTAAGGGCACTGTGACGTGAGGAGTGCCGTGGTCCCGTGGTTAGCGTTAACAGTTGCGGAACGAGAGGTCCTTGGTTCGAATCTGCCATCCACTGAAAATTTTGCTTTCTTTATTTTCGCAAAGTTATGATCTGTCCGTTCGTTCATTGACGTCTCTGTTCACTGTAATAAGTTTAGTGTCTGAGTTTTGCGACCGCACCGCAAAACCGTGTGATTAGTTGACAAAAGGACGTGCCTCTCCAATGGGAACCGAAAACATTTGATCGCAAGGTCATAGGTCAACCGATTCCTCCACAGGAAAACACGTCTGATATTTTGTATACGACACTGGTGACAGCATGTGCGTCACATGACAGGAAAATGTTGTTGACCCACCTAACTAGTACACTTGGCGAATGGGTGAAAAGTTTCTTCTACCTTGCCCGATTTAGGTTTTCTTGTGGATGTAATAATCACTCCAAAAAAAGTGATGGAAACATAAGAGTTTTTCACAAAAACTTCGATTCCCGGCGGGGTCAGGGATTTTCACCTGCCTCGAGATGACTGGGTGTTTGTGTTGTCCTCATCATTTCATCATCATCCAGGAAAGTGGCGCAATTGGACTGAGCAAAGATTAGGTAATTGTACGGGCGCTGATAACCACGCAGTTGAGCGCCCCACAAACCAAACATCATCATCATCATCACATCATAAAAACTGAAAATAAAAAGTTAACATTTTCGGTTGAGGGAAGATTTGAACCATGGACCTCTCGTTTCGCAGCTATTCACGCTAACCACGGGACCACAGAGCTCCTCGCCTCACACTGCCCTTAATATTGCCTATCTAACGCATGGACAACCCAGTTTGTATATTTTGCTTATTTTTTCATAGTTCCACACAACTTCTTCCTGTTTTCTCGATCGATCTGTGTTCAGTTTTTCAAGGCCTATCCACTGTGCCAACTTATAACTAAATCTGAGGGGGGTGCGATGGGGATGTTCCCTTGTGAGTACCTTCCCGCTCCCTATTAACATAGCCATAGTCACAACCTCTGAAAGACTACACTGGTGCAAATCACAACTCACATAAACACATAAACTATGCACCCCGTACGAGGGAGGAAAATGGTACAAAACACTCACATTAAAAAAAATTACTTGCCACCGAAAGTGCAACTTTTTTAAAAAAGAAAACTCTTACGGTGGAAGGGTGGACACTTTATATACTAAAATGACCATTTAAATAAAAATCCATGAAATTCAGTCTTACATAAAATGTACAAACATGCTCTACATTACACATATACCGCCTCTCAAGATGATAGGCAAGATAAGAAACATATTTCAGGAATTCGGCCTTTACGCCTTAAGCAATAAATTCGTTAACACCGAATCCGACAAACATGACAGAGGCAGCTATTAACGTACGGCAGACCGACAAATGCGGACGAGAGATAGACGAGCAAGCTGGGAACGAAGGACTAACCAAGAAAACAAGAAGAATTTTACAAGTAAATGAAACAACATATCACGAATCACTTAACTTCTACTAAACTGCGATGTCTGGCGAAGGCCTGGCGCAGCACCCACAAAACGCTCTCCCGAACCGTCCGCTGCCAGCAGCTTCAACGGACGCAGAAAGGCGCGCCGATCTCCCGTCTCACGGCGTCGCCGCTCGCACCGGCCAGCCGATGTCGTGGGTTGACTCCTGTTGCTCTCGTGTCGGCCGCGGAGGCACTACCCCTCGCTATACAGCGCAGCCCACTGCACTCACGAGGCGACCTCACATGCGCCGACGCTCAAGGCGGACAAGTCATCTTGTGTCTCAGTGCGCGACCGACCAACCGATCGATCCAACCGCCAATGACCATTGCCTGAACAAACTCGAGTAGACTGGCGGCATAACACATACTAGCACTCCGGACGACAGAAATACACTGACTGCCTTACCCCGACCCGGTTGACCAACTCAACAGACTCACCGAGACTGACTCACTCCGACTCATACTGACCAACTGCCGAGTTTTTTTCCTTTATTTTTTTTTCCTTTATTGTATTTCAATTCCCCATTGGGGCAGGCTGGCAGCAGCATATGCGCTGCTCTTCAGCCGAAAGACATGGAACAAACAAATAGAAGACATTTAAAAATAACAAAGGAGAGAATATGGTGAACATAGATATAAAAAAGGGGGAACATCAAGGAAGGGAATAGACTAAAAAGGGGGGGGACTGTAAAATGGAGATAAAAAACTGTTTAAAAGTAGCGCACACAAAAAGCCACACACTGCGACAATTAAAAGAACACAAGGCACAGTATGACTGGAGCATAAAAAGTATCGACAGATGGCGTAGCACATAACAAACACTGACGGCGAACCTCAAGGCAGTACACAATTAATATCACACCTCTTGACGCACAGTAGAAACAGCACTAAACACATCACTGACGTGGCACACTGACGATGATCAAAACGGAGGATCTGCCAGGTGCAAGGAGATGAGGGAGACCGGAAGAAAGGGGGAAGGGAGGGGGGAAGAGAGGGGCGAGATGGGTGGGGGGCGCGCTGGAGAGGGCCAGGTAGGGAGGGATGTGGGAAGGAAAGAGGCAAGTATGGGGTGCAGGGTCTCAGGGGGGATGGGGGGGAAGGAGGAAAATCCGCTCTGGGAGAAGGAGGGGAGAAGAAAAAGGGGGCCCTGGGGATGGGGGGGGGGAAACAAGGCCAGGTTATAATTGGAAGGAAAGGTAGATGTCAAGTTCGTCACCCGGGAGGGGGAGGCACTGGAAATTGCCCTGATGAAGGAGATGGAGGGTGTGGAGGTGGAGAGAGGGAGGGATACAGCGATAGAGGCGCGGCAATGGGCGGGGGGTGGAGAGGAAGGAGGAAACCTGAGGGTGGGGGGGATCAAGCCTGCGGACAATGTAAGGGGTGCAGAGATGTTTGAGGAACATGAGGAGGTGGGGGAAGGGGATCAGTTCATACAGGAGTCATGTGGGGGAAGGAAGGCGGATATGGAAGGCAAGGCGGAGCACATGGCGTTCAAGGATTTGGAGGGCCTTGTAAAAGCGGGTGGGGGCGGAGATACAGGCAATGCTGGCATAACAGAGGATAGGACGGATGAGGGATTTGTAGGTGTGGAGGATGGTAGAAAGATGCAATCCCCATGTCCGGCCAGACAGGAGTTTCAGAAGGCAGAGGCAGGAATGGGCTTTCTGCTGGACGGTCTGGAGATGAGGGGTCCAGGTGAGGTGTCGATCGAGGGTGAGGCCAAGGTATCTCAGGGTAGGGGTGAGCTGGATGGGACGACCATAAAGGGTGAGGTAGAAATCATGGAGGCAAAAGGAGCGAGTGGTGCAGCCTATGATGATTGCCTGGGTTTTGGAGGGGTTGAGACAGAGGAACCACTGGTTACACCAAGTGGTGAACTGGTTAAGGTGGGTTGGAGGGTACGTTGGGACTGTTGAAGGGTAGGATAGACAGCCAGGAAGGCGGTGTCATCAGCATACTGGAGAAGGTGGACTGGTGGGGGTGGCTTGGGCATATCAGCCATATACAAGAGATAAAGGAGAGGGGTGAGGACAGAATCATGGGGGATGCCAGCCATGGGATAAAAGATACGGGAGTTGGTGTTGTGGAGGGTGACATAGGAAGGATGGTGCAACAGGAAGGAAGCGACCAGACGGACAAAGTTGATAGGCAGGGCGTAGGTTTGGAGTTTAAAGAGGAGAATGGGATGCCATACACAGCCATAGGCATTTTGGAGGTCAAGGGAAACAAAAATGGCGGAGCGACGGGAGTTGAGCTGGAGGGACAGAAGGTGAACGAGGTTTAGGAGTTGGTCTTGAGGGTCGGAAGCCACACTGGGTAAGGGGGAGGAGGTGGTGTTGAGTAAGGTGCTGATGGAGACGGTGGGAGAGGATGGATTCAAAGACCTTACTGAAGACGGAGATGAGGCAGATGGGACGATAGGAAGAGGTGGCAGAAGGGGGTTTGTTGGGTTTGAGGAATAAGAGTGTGCGGGAGGTCTTCCACAGGTCAGGATAGAAGCCAGTAGAGAGGATGACATTATAGAGATGGGCGAGGACAGTCAGGAAAGAATAGGGGCTTTCTCGAAGGTGGCGGTAGGTGACACAGTCGTGATCAGGGGCCGTGTTGCGTTTGGACCGGAGGATAAGTTTAATGTCTTGTGCTGTGATGGGAGTGTTTATGCCGGAGGGGGGTAACTGCCCCAAGTACTGGAGACTAGGAGCAAGTGGAGCGACTGAGGTATCGGCACGTTCCATGACGGTGGGGAAAAGAGAATAATCAAAGTGGGGATCATCTGGGATGGAGAAGACCTCGGAAAGGTGGGAAGCGAAGTGGTTGGCCTTACTGAGGTTGTCAGGAAGGGGGCGATCGTTATGGAGAAGAGGGAGTGGGGAGCGGAAAGGGAACCAGTAAGGCGATGGAAGGCGGGCCAGTACTTGGAGGAGTTGATAGGGAGGGTGGTGTTGAGTCGTGTGCAGGTCTGGCGCCAGTCTCGGCGTTTCGTTGCTGTAATAAGGTTCCGTACGTGTCGTTGTATTTGCCGGTGGCGTTGGAGGGTATCCCGGTCACGAGTGCGCAGGAAGGAGCGACAGAGGCGGCGAGATTCACGGAGGAGGAGGACAGCCCGCGGAGGGAGAGTGGGACGGTGTGGGTGGATGGTTTTAGTAGGAACATGGGCCTCCACGGCGTCAGTAATTACCTTCTGAAGGAAGGACGGGACATGGATGATGTCGTCAGGATGGGCTGCCGAGCTCATAATGCCCCTTAAATGCACGTGAACTGGCTACCTTTTCCACCAGAGGGAGACACCAAAGCTGCGACTGCCACAGCGGCGCCACCGCCAGAAACGGAGGGCGGCTGCTTCACAATACGCGCTGCGGCGCGCTCTTCAAAACAGAAAAATTCTACCACGGCTCAATGACGTTATAAACATAAGCCATGGCCGAAACATGGAAAGCGTAATTTGACGAATAACAAATGTTCATTTCAAGTGACCCACATAGCACTGATATAAGAAGTGCTCTCCATTTACCTAAACTTAGAGTTAATTTCGTATGGATCGTATTTAACCACAAATCCACACTAAGTAACTTTACCAGATTGCTTAACTTTTGTTCTGTTTCTTCCTTACGTTCATCCGGAAGGCGAGTCTTCATTCAGCATTTAACCTCAAATCTTCCCCTCTTCTCCTTCATTTTTATACTGCTATTTAGAAATAAACATGTACCGTAAGTATGACTTGTAACACTCTGAAGATCCAGTTACTTTTCTTTACTGCCTATTTTTAATCATAACTAAAGTGGGTGTCATCTTATGGATAGTAGCCTATTGTTAAACGGCATATTTTTAGTTTTTGCGATGAACGTTTGTCTGAAGATAAATGTGTGTACCGAATCGAAATTTGAATACGGTCACAATACACGTCTGTCAGGTTTTTACAAGAACAATGGAAAAAATCAGTTTCTGTACAAAATGTTTTATTGACATTCAAAATCTTCGCCTTTAAAACTTCACACACATTTGCATGAATTCGAAGCAATTCAGGAAACATGTTTCCCACTATAATGCTGTTACTACAAAAACATGGTCTTGGAGAGTTTCTTCAGATGTCCATGCATCTTCTTTGTTTCGAAATACGGAACAAAAAGGGATCATTAGTGGATAAATCAGAAAGTTGAACGGCGCTATTCGAGGTATTTTTCTCGAGTTAGGCCTTTACGTAAATCGTAAAAATCAGATTGGTCCAAAAAAAAAAGTTCGCCTTTTAAGCGTCCTGCCATTTTGAATACCGGATTAAAAGTAAGTTCGATTGTGCTCTGTTTTAAGAGAATGTCCGTGCAGATAATGAGTAGATGCCATAAGGAGACTAGTTCGTTAGAAGGAAACTTTGTTTCAAAGATGGAGAAATATCATCAGCATTCCGAGTGAGGTATCTAGCGTATTTGAATTTGATTCTGAATATGATTTGTTGCTGATTTAGAGACCTGTTGCCTTACATTTTATTACAGGTGATTCATTTTACAGCTTTCCATGCAGATTACAAAACATATTCTATACTGCAAACAGTAATTACCGCTTTCAGCAATTACAATCTAAGTAATAATAAAGTAAAAATACATTAGAAAAAAAAACACAACGGCTTTAGCAGTCCCGCCCGGCAGTTTCGACTTAGACTTGTGGTGAGTCCAGCATGTCACTGTGTGGAAATTTTATTCCCTAGCGCTGTTGTTCCTGATTAACCCGATTGCTACCGGTTTCCACGCGATGGTTATTTGTAAACAGCCTAACACCTGTGGTCCATGTACAGTCGCTATCTGCCATGGCGGAAACTGCAGCTGCAGGTCGTAACTCTATTACACACAATTTTACTCGTAAACAAAGTTTATATGGATCATACGACAAAGTAAGGAGGATATAAAAAGTTGATTAGAAAAGATGAGAGACAGTTGTATCGCAGAAGAAAGCTGGTAAAAGCAAACATTGGCCTCGATATGAGAAAGAGATTTCGGAGAACATGTGAGCTGGTGCGTTTCTGGCGCCAGTTGCCATCGATTCTCATTTTCATCTTTGAGTCGACTTCGATGTTGATTGCTCTTTTTCACATCTTTGGCGGCGGTCATTTAACTGCAGCGCGTGCGTTCTGCTGGGACTCTTGTGTGGGGATCCGCGGTGTGAGGTGCAGTGACGTGGGACTGTGGACGTAGGCAGCACTCGGAGAGGCCGAGTCGGCACGACGAAGGAGCGTGGCCAGCCGCTACGGCGTGTTGAATCGTGCAACGCCGATCCATCGACCATGGTGGTTTGGTTTTCCTAGAGGTTGGGAGGACAAGTTCCTTCGAGTCTGTTACAAGCTACACTGTCCGAATGAATTGGAGTCGTCAGATGCTTCGGTGGGTTGCGTCCATCTTAACTGAACATGCCAGTGAATTAAAAGGTATTTGGAACTGTTCTGGTTGTTGATAACGCAACTCGGTGTCGTGACTTGATACTTGACGGCAGTTAGGAAGTGTGGCTACGTCCAACCAACCGATATGAAGCATGACTAAATACGTAGCTAGGAGCGCAACGAGTAGTGCGTAAGTCGATGTCTGGCGTTCCAAGCCATGCCGAGATATTTCCTCCATTCTATCTTGTAGTTCATTATCGTAGTTTAGCATTTAATTCTTGTCGTTTTAACTTTAGTGCATTATTTTAGTGGTCCTTTTGCGAATTGGTTAACCAAATTTTAAGGGCCGTGACTGGCCAACGGAGGCTGATTTCATTGAAAGTATTGATCACCTATTCTCTAGACAAGATTGTGTATCTCAAGCCTGAGAATATTGTCCGCCGCTGATGTGTTTTGTGTTGCAGATAACTGTCAGTGGTCGACGCGAGAAAACTGGGAGCAGAGTGTTACAGTGGGAGAGTGATATTTAAGCCCCCCTTTCATCTCGGGTTATGTTGTTACTGTCTTGTGATTACATCCTTCCCGTGAAGAGTTATGATGTCTGAAGTTCAATTGCAGTGCAAAGTTGAGTACATTTCTATTTAATTTGCGGTCTCGTGAATCTCTTGTATTGATTAAAATCCTTTGGTGTGCTTGCGTCTATCACTAATTCACACGCAGTATTGAAGCGTCCTCATTTTAAGGGCTATTGTCTTGTGTTCTAGTAGTAATGATTTTAACAACATTGTTGATTAATCAACTGAGTTAAGTAAACTTGGAAATTTGTTTGATCAAATTAAAGGACCGCCTTAGTCGTGGAAGTGAGTTTTATTGTAATAAAGCTTTTGGGAATAGTGTTTTATTTCGGAAAGTTGGCTAGCCAAATCTTACAAGATGTATGTTCTGGCACTTAATGTATACTTTAGCTCATTGGAAGTAGTTAGAGTTCTGATAGGAATTATGTGGATATAAGTTCCATCTAAGTAATGAAGTTTATCTGAGATAGTTTAACAAGTTATGTTCAATTTACAAGTATTTATGGGTCTTATTGTAGTTAAAGAAATTTGTTCGTCATTTATTCAAGTGATCTGGCTTTATTAGGCAATCGCCTTTATTATTGAGATTGTAATTTGATAATGCTTCATGACTGAATAAAGAAATGTATGGCAACAAGGAAGAAGAATAGGCCAAATGTGGATATAACTTGTGGAGGGGAAAAACTACAAGTGGTAGAGAACTTCAAGTACCTGGGAAGCGTGATTGAAAGTAAGGGGGGAAACGCAATGGAAATAAATGAAAGGTGCAGAAAAGCAGGGCAGTTCTACAAATGCATTAGGGGGCTCATTTGGAGCAAGGAGGTGCCACAGAAATCCAAGGGAATTATATACCGAACATACTTTGTCCCCATATTGGCATACGGAAGTGAGACATGGGTAATGCACAAAAGCGACAAAAGTAGAATACAGGCTAGTGAAATGAAGTTCCAGAGGAGCAGGTTGGATGTAACAAGACGAGATAGATTTCGAAATGAGTATGTGAGGGAAAGACTAAAGGTGGATCCAGTACAGGACAGGATAGAAAAATCAAGACTGCAGTGGTATGGACACATGAAGAGAATGGATGAGGGAAGAATTCCAAAGAGGATGTTTGATCTGCAACTGGAGGGGAAAAGGCCCAGAGCGTGAAGGGAGTGAAGGAATGTGTGATGAGAAGAGGAGAGAACTGGATGAAGGTGGAAGAGGGGGAATGGTGGAAACACAGAACACGATGGAGAGGCTTGTGTTCCCGACAGACCCAGCCAGTGGCTGGAAACTGTCCACGATGATGATAATGGCAACTAGAACGGATTACTATGCTGATTTCGGTGTGTCCTTATGATCCACACCCCAACATGCGTCTGAAGTTCAGCGTTGTACGGAAATTAAGCGAGGACTGGGAGAAAAAGGGACAAGAAGAGAATCGAAGCGTTTAAAATGTGGTATCGGAGAAGTATCATAATAATTAAGTGGACGGCAAAGATAAAGAATGAAAAATCGACAAGAAATGGGGTATGGGGAAAGCATTAACTACAAGAAGTGATACGGTGATTATATGTGTGTTATGACACCGGGGAAAGCTTCTGTGGCATTGGTGAGAGCCATAAAGGTCAAAAATTGTGAGGGAAGGTAGAAATTGGAAAACGTAGAATAAACAGAGGAGGGTGCTGGGTGCTAGTGCCACTCTGAGATGTACAGGTTACCATAAGGGAGGTGGTGGTGGTACAGCGCTTCAAAGCAGACAGTTTACGGTAAGAGAGGTAGTGGTGGTACAGCGCTTCAAAGCAGACAGCATACAGAAACCCAAAAAGGCGTCTCCTGACGCATCTTCGGCATGGAATATTATTGACTGGAGTAGAACAGTCTCCAGGACGAGCACCGCTTCAAAATGAGCTGCTGATGACCGCCGGACCTGGGGACCCCCAGGCAGCGATGGGATACCATACTACCATACCAACCTGCCATATGTCCCAGCCAGGAGTGATGGTGTGGGGTACCGTTTCTTTTCACAGCAGGAGCACTCTGGTGGTCATCCGTGGCATCCTTACAGCACAGCGGTTGGTCGATGTTATTCCAGGCCCCGTTTAATTCTTCCTCCTGGCAAGCCATCCCGGGCTTACATTGAAGAAAAATAATGCCCATCCGCAAACGGGGAGAGTTTCTACTGATTGTCCTCGTTTTTGCGTAACAGAAGAAATATTGAATTTAATTGATGAAAGGAGAAAATATAAAAATGCAGTAAGTGAAGCAGGCAAAAAGGAATACAAACGTCTCAAAAATGAGATCGACAGGAAGTGCAAAATGGCTAAGCAGCGATGGCTAAAGGACAAATGTAAGGATGTAGAGGCTTATCTCACTAGGGGTAAGATAGATACTGCCTACAGGAAAATTAAAGAGACCTTTGGAGATAAGAGAACCATTTGTATGAACATCAAGAGCTCAGATGGAAACCCAGTTCTAGGCAAAGAAGGGAAAGCAGAAAGGTGGAAGGAGTATATATAGAGGGACTATACAAGGGCGATGAACTTGAGGACAATATTATGGAAATGGAAGAGGATGTAGATGAAGACGAAACGGGAGATACGATACTTCGTGAAGAGTTTGACAGAGCACTGAAAGACCTTAGTCAAAACAAGGCCCCCGGAGTAGACAACATTCCATTGGAACTACTGACGGCCTTGGGAGAGCCAGTCCTGACAAAACTCTACCACCTGGTGAGCAAAATGTATGAAACAGGCGAAATACCCTCAGACTTCAAGAAGAATATAATAATTCCAATCCCAAAGAAAGCAGGTGTTGACAGATGTGAAAATTACCGAACAATCAGTTTAATAAGCCACAGCTGCAAAACACTAACACGAATTCTTTACAGACGAATGGAAAAACTGGTAGAAGCCGACCTCGGGGAAGATCAGTTTGGATTCCGTAGAAATGTTGGAACACGTGAGCCAATACTGACCTTACGACTTATCTTAGAAGAAAGAGTAAGGAAAGGCAAACCTACGTTTCTAGCATTTGTAGACTTAGAGAAAGCTTTTGACAATGTTGACTGGAATACTCTCTTTCAAATTCTAAAGGTGGCAGGGGTAAAATACAGGGAGCGAAAGGCTATTTACAATTTGTACAGAAACCACATGGCAGTTATAAGAGTTGAGGGACATGAAAGGGAAGCAGTGGTTAAGAAGGGAGTAAGACAGGGTTGTAGCCTCTCCCCGATGTTATTCAATCTGTATATTGAGCAAGCAGTAAAGAAAACAAAAGAAAAATTCGGAGTAGGTATTAAAATCCATGGAGAAGAAATAAAAACGTTGAGGTTCGCCGATGACATTGTAATTCTGTCAGAGACAGCAAAGGACTTGGAAGAGCAGGTGAATGGAATGAATGGTGTCTTGAAGGGAGGATATAAGATGAACATCAACAAAAGCAAAACGAGGATAATGGAATGTAGTCGAATTAAGTCGGGTGATGTTGAGGGTATTAGATTAGGAAATGAGACACTTAAAGTAGTAAAGGAGTTTTGCTATTTGGGGAGCAAAATAACTGATGATGGTCGAAGTAGAGAGGATATAAAATGTAGACTGGCAGTGGCAAGGAAAGCGTTTCTGAAGAAGAGAAATTTGTTAACATCGAGTATAGATTTAAGTGTCAGGAAGTCATTTCTGAAAGTATTTGTATGGAGTGTAGCCATGTATGGAAGTGAAACATGGACGGTAAATAGTTTGGACAAGAAGAGAATAGAAGCTTTCGAAATGTGGTGCTACAGAAGAATGCTGAAGATTAGATTACATAACTAATGAGGAAGTATTGAATGGGATTGGGGAGAAGAGAAGTTTGTGGCACAACTTGACCAGAAGAAGGGATCGGTTGGTAGGACATGTTCTGAGGCATCAAGGGATCACCAATTTAGTATTGGAGGGCAGCGTGGAGGGTAAAAATCGTAGGGGGAGACCAAGAGATGAATACACTAAGCAGATTCAGAAGGATGTAGGCTGCAGTAGGTACTGGGAGATGAAGAAGCTTGCACAGGATAGAGTAGCATGGAGAGCTGCATCAAACCAGTCTCAGGACTGAAGACCATAACAACAACAACAACTTTGGCCCGCAAAGTCGATGTGTCTCTCCGCAACTGAGAACGCTTGGAGCATTACGAGCAGGGCCCTCCAACCGGATCGGGATTTTTGACGACCTAACCCGCCAATTGGGCAGAATTTGCACCATATGGCTATGGTGGACAGCTGATAGCTCCGTCAATCGATGTCAAGCCGTATAACTGCTTGTGTAAAGTTCGCGGTTGAATCAGCACCTTATTGACCTGCTCAGCATTGTGGTAACAGCCATCATTCAGCCACCGGGTGACAGCGGCGGATGTCAACACGCACAAAGCGCGTCAGTATAAATTTGAAAACTGAATAAACCACAGAATAATGTAGATAGAGAGGTAAAAATTGACACACGTGCTTGGAATGACATGAGGTTTTATTCGAACAAAAAAGAGTATTGCTAGACGCGTGAAAGATCTCTTGCGCGCGTCGTTTGGTGATGATCGTGTTCTCAGCCGCCACTTACGTCATGCTTGGCCTCCGATGTCCCCAGACTTCAGTTCGTGCGATTATTGGCTTTGGGGTTACCTGAAGTTGCAAGTGTATCGTGATCGACCGACATCTCTCGGGATGCTGAAAGACAACATCCGACGACCATAACTGCGGACATGCTTTACAGGGCTGTTCACAATATTATTCCTCGACTACAGCTATTGCTGAGGAATGATGGTGGACATATTGAGAATTTCCTGTAAAGAATATCATCTTTGGTCTTACTTTGCTATGCTAATTACTGCTATTCTGATCGCATGAAGCGCCATCTGTCGGACATTTTTTGAACTTTTCTGTTGTTTTGGTTCTAATAAAACCCCATGTCATTCCAAGCATGTTTGTCAATTTGTAACTCTCTACATACATTATTTCGTGATTTATTCAGTTTTCAAATTTATACTGACTTTTCGATCACCCGGTATATATCTATGAATTCATGACATCCATCTTTACCAATTTCCTTTCTCTGGCAGACACACGTCCGGATCGTTCGCTTATAGTAACTTCTCAAAACTCTGGCATCTCTCTCGCCACATCCACCACTGCTGGCGACTCACCACCAACTGCGCAACGCTACGCGCTCTTCCCATCCAACTGCCCAACACTACAGTAGCGAATATTCCAACAGTGCCAGCCAGTTACAGACTGCACACAGCACAGTCAGTGATTTTCATACAGAGCGCTACGTGACGTTACCACCATAAAAACCTGAACAGCCTACTTACACTGTATATAGGCCACTGGAACAGCATCGTACGGCGAGTCCTACTCCTGCCTTCACTCGTACTTGTCACTAGTGACCGCACGTAGAAGGAACCACGTGGAACTTAGGATGCTGTCTCAACTATCTCGGATGTGGAGTGCCCTGGACGTGTAATTGCTGTAGATCATGAAGTGCTATTGTGAACCAGTATCGCTGTGAATAAATCATTTAAGTATTTTGGATATTATTGTGTTTTTGTGATATAACATGTGTGTGACTCTCCTTCTTTTGAACAAATCATCCAATTTTTCTGAAGCAGTAATCATTTGTTGTTCGCTACATGTGCATCACATCTACCGATTTCCGTACCATTCGAATAATTCCTTCGTGCTGCTTTCTTGCCGCCGGTTGGGGTGGCCGAGGGGTTCTACACGCTACAGTCTGCAACCGTGCGACCGGTACGGTCGCAGGTTCGAATCCTGCCTCGGGCATGGATGTGTGTGATGTCCTTAGGTTCTAGGGGACTGATGACCTCAGAAGTTAACGCCCGAAGCGCTCAGAGCCATTTGAACCATTTGTTTTCTTGCCAACTACGTCATGGCGTGTGTTAGGGGTCAAAACTTGAAGAGATGTAGTTCTCGCGCAGTTGTCTTCTGAAAACCCGGATGTGCTTCTGTGTAAACATGTACAGTACCAAGTTACTCTAAGTAGTATATCGCCAACATCTGCACATAGCGCTAGATATACTACAGCTATTCTTGAAGATACGAATGTAAAAGACTAAAGGGAAGACACGGAGCAAAACGGAAAGGTCGATTTTGGTACAGAATTTGGCGGGGTGAATGGTACTGGTACCGAATTTTCCCGTCCTCTACTTGAGGTTCGTGTGCAGGTGCAGACGAAACAGACGGTGATTGTCGTGCATTCCGCAGGTACGTGCCGCGCGCAGGAGCTCAGGTGCTCCTGGATCGGCCCCGGCGCGACTCCCGCAGGTGCGGCAGCCGAGTCAGCGGTCCGACAACGGAGCGGTCGCTCGTTAGATGACGCACGGCGGCCGGGAGCGCACGGGTCGCCGCAGAGATTACTCGAGGTATCGACTGCGCGCCGGGGCCGGGTCGCGAGGCGCCGCTATCGACTTTCTGCCGAGGCGAGGCGCAGCGAGTTGCCCGGCCCGGCACGACGGGGGCGTCCGCGGCAAGTATGAGGAGGGGGAGGAGCAGGGAAGGAGAAGGAGCGAAGGAGGAGGAGAGGCGCCCAGAAGACTGTCGGAGTGCCTCGGGAGAAAGGTAAGCCGATGCGGAAGAAGCCAGTGGGAGAGGGAGAGAGAGGAGATAAGGAGGAGACGGAGCGGCGGTGTGGGCGTGGCGTGCCTCGGCACGGCGGCGGCGGTAGGGCGGGGCCAGCAGGTCTCGGAAAAAGGCGGCCGCGGGGTCCCGTGTGTCGAGTGACGGCTCACATACGCAGCAGGCGCGGCGCGGCTGCGCTGTGCGGCAGGCAGTCTGGTGTCGCTACGGCTGGCGCCCGGGTGGCAGCCGGCCGGCGGGGTCGCGACCCGCCCGGTTGTGAACCCTGAACCCTGGCCTCGGCTGCTGCGCCGGGCCACAAGTCGCCCGCAGCTCTCCTCTCTGTGTGCAACCGCGAGCAACACGGCGAGCGCGGTGACAGGCCGCCAGCAGGTGCCGCCCACCCACAACACTTCTACGCTGTTTCTCTTACAGCATTTCTCATCGACTTCCTTTTACGGCGCCATCTATTCATACACTACTGCCCATTAAAATTGCTACACAACGAAGATGACATGCTACACACGCGAAATTTAACCGACAGCAAGAAGACGCTGTTATATGCAAATGATTACCTTTTCAGAGCATTCACACCAGGTTGGCGCTGGTGGCGACACTTACAACGTGCTGATATGAGGAAAGTTTCGAACCGATTTCTCATACACAAACAGTAGTTGACCGACGTAGCCTGGTCAAACGTTGTTTTGAAGCCTCATGTAAGGAGGATAAATGCGTACTATCACGTTTCCGACTTTGATAGAGGTCGGATTGTAGCCAATCGCGATTGCGGTTTATCGTATCGCGACATTGATGCTCGCGTTGGTCGAGATCCAATGAATGTTAGGAGAATATGGAATCGGTGGGTTCAGGAGGGCAATACGGAACGCCGTGCTGAATCCCAAGTGCCTCGCGTCACTAGCAGTAGAGATGACAGGCATCTTATCCGCATGGCTGTAACGGATCGTGCAGCCACGTCTCGATCCCTGAGTCAACAGATGGGGACGTTTGCAAGACAACAACCATCTGCACGAACAGTTCGACGACGTTTGCAGCAACATGGACTATGACCTCAGAGACCATGGCTGCGGTTACCCTTGACGCTGCATCGCAGGCAGGAGCGCCTGCGGTGGTGTACTCGAACTTCTCTACACGAATGGCAAAACGTCATTTTTTCGGATGAATCCAGGTTCTGTTTACAGCATCATGACGGTCGCATCCGAGTTTGGCGACATCGCGGTGAACGCACATTGGAAGCGTGTATTCGTCATCACCATACTGGCGTACCACCCGGCGTGATGGTATGGGTGCCATTGGTAACACGTCTCGGTCACCTCTTGTGGGCATTGACGGCACTTTGAACAGTGGACGTTACATTTCAGATGTGTTACGACCCGTGGCTCTACCCTTCATTCGATCCCTCCGAAACCCTACATTTCAGCAGGATAATGCACGACCGGATGTTGCAGGTCCTGTACGGGCCTTTCTGGATACAGAAAGTGTTCGGCTGCTGCCCTGGCCAGCACTTTCTCCAGATCTCTCACCAACTGAAAACGTCTGGTCAATGGTGGCCGAGCAAATTGCTCGTCACAATACACCAGTCACTACTCTTGATGAACTCTGCCACAAAAATGTAACAGCGGACTTTAGAGCAAAGTTATGCAACTAAGTTTTGTGTTATACGTGGATAATCCACTATTGTGACCTTTGAAAAGTTGAAACAGGCCTATGGCGAATATACCTTATGAAAAGTACCAATCACTTTTGCAAGGCCGACAACACGTTGAAGGTTAGATCTTCAACTTCAAAAACCGACGCAAGCGTCGAACATGTGCGTGCTCTTGTGAGATCAGACCGACGTCTAATACTACGGCTGATGGGTAACCTTTTAAACACTTTTACTGTACATCAAATTTTGACTGAAGATTTGCACATGCGAATAACCTCTGCCGTAGTGGTACCGAAAACCTCACAACTAAGCAGAAGCATAATCTAAGAAAAGAGTGTGTTGCTCTCCTTCAGAAGTTTGACCATTACTGGCTTCTCGTGTGACCACAGGTGAAAAATTACAGATTTTTGGGTACGATCCTGAGACAAAGAGGCAAAGTGAGGAGTCGCACCCTGAGAAATCTCCTCGACCGACAAAAGATTGAATGAGCAAATCAAAGATCAAAACATTGTTGATTTGCTTTTTTGACGTTATGGGTATCATGCATAAACAATTTGTTCCTCCAGGAAAAATTATCAACTAAGTGTTTTACAAAGATGTCCTCGAAAGGCCCACGAAAAAGGTGAATTGTGTGAAGCTGGGCATTGGACACAAGTTGATGCTCCATTAAGACAACGCCCCATCTCATAACACTATTTCCACCACGGAATTTTTGACTTCCAGAGGCATTCCTGTTGTTCCACACACCCCTAGTCACATGATTTGAGACTTATGACTGTTTTCCTTTCCCGAAATTGAAAATCGTCTTCAAAGAAAGTTACATTGGAACTTTGGACAACATTCACAAGAATGTGATCCGACATGTTAAAGGCCCTACCAGATGAAAGCCTTTCAGCGATGCAACCAAGACCCAGAAAGACGATTGCGCTGGTGTATAGCTGCCGAAAGGAACTACTTTTAAAGGGCAATATTGTTGACAGAAAATTAACTTTGGCAGATGAAAAATCAGTCTCATTACTTTCTTCACATACCTCGCACATCAGGAGACATGACGTCATAAACACCGAGTTGCATGAAAAACTGCGCATCATGTATGACGCTTAAATTTATTACTACTTTGTTACTAACTACATTCGCAAAATATTTCGCAGACAATACCAACATAAGCCGCTGAATATACCTATACAAATAATTATATTATTGTACGGCACATAATTCAAGGGATATGACGTCATAAATACTCAGATGTGTGAAAAACTGCCGCATCATGCATGACATTTTAATACGTTTATTCTTTACTACTAGGACACTTTTACAGCCTCAATAAAAACAATATCAATCGCTGTTGTATTGGTTTATTTCTAAGCAGCGAGCACGTATGCCCGTAATAGCTATTACGAGACCAGTTAAAGGCAGTGATATATTTATAACTGGATTGGAGCAGTTTGGACCTGAAGATAACGTAGTGTAACATCGAAACTGGTTGCCTAGAAATAAACCAATACAACGGCGACTGGTATTGTTTTTATGGAACATTGAACAGTCGTAGTCCCATACACCAGCAGATGAAGTTACATTCTTGAACGGTCTAGGCGTTTATTTCAGAAAACAGCTAAGTGCACTTTGTGAAACTTTCAGGAAAGCAAAGAAAACATTCTCTTGTTGATAATAACACGTTGTTTGGCTTTAAAAAAATTGTAGTAGAAATTGACATTCTTTCGAAGTAAATATTGCCTATACTTGAATTATAGGAATTATTCGTTAATTTTTAAGCTATATGTACAGCTATTTCAGTTAACGGATTTTCTCAATAAAATTGTTTTTCAAAAAAAAATTTTTTTAAAGCCAACTAACGAATTTTGTAGTTGTATTCTATTTTGAAAAGAAAAACAGAATGTTATATACAAACTTAAGGAGCGTTAAGTTTCAGATGCAAGAGGGTCAAAGTGACCTTGACCTCTGTTTTTTCTAATCCGTCAGCGTTCTTGTTTTGATTCTAATAATGTTGCATATATTGTCCTTCAAAATAATTCCAAGTTTTATTTCTTGTTTTATTACGGATTCTTAAACTGCTTTTACGTGGACAGTGGCACATAATTTCACCAGGAACAAACTTAGTTGGCAGCACTTCACCTTTTCGTTTCATACAACATTTTGTTTGTAATTGGCTTAATTGGTAATACTGTGTTTCCTTTTGCTTGAGGTTAATGCTCAAAGCTGCTACTAGATTTGGTACATAAACAGTGACACAGTATAAAATTATAACTACATTTGTTATTATAACGGCACTAGTTTAACTTTCACACAAAAGTTCAGTGCTTACTGCTGAGAAATGGCGACAAAAGACACAAGTGGCGCAATTGGGAAAACAGAAACAACCATTGTCGCTAACAGTGCAGTTTTGACAACAGGCGTGAAACTTTACTGCAGAAACACGCTATGTGACGTCACGTGACAGATTTCTGCAATAAACTCAGTCTTTGGTTTACGTAACAGTCCATCAGATGCGGTGACAGCTGACGGGATTCCGCACTAAAATGTGTGTTTGCAGAACTAGTTATCGATTCTGTAAAAACACCATTCCGTCTAAAAAAATTGACGGGAATCTGAAATAAACGGTTCAGTTACAGACTATTTTCTGTGTCAAAGATTAAAAATTTGTGCTCCTTAGAGAGGCACTTCACATTGTCCAAACTTTTTCCGAATGGCTCTTTTCGTGAATACTCCACGCTTCCTTGTTGGTCTTTTCCTCCTCTCGCTTCGCAAACGTTACGAAGTCGCCTTTTCAGTGGATTTTGTGTTGCCTTTTGTGTCGCATTTCAGTATTCGAGGTGGGCGTCCCGTTAACGGCCCTTGTTATGGAATCAATCTGCTTTTTTCCCCGTTATCATTTCAGTATAGAACGAATATACTGAAGCGATGCCATTTTTTGAATAAACGTCTTCATACGTATCGTCACGGAACGTACGGACCATCACGATGTCTTTCATGTCTTTCCACTTTATCAGGATCTACTTGTTCCTGTACACCTTTATATATTTGACATTAGATGTTTTTTTTTTCCTTTTTAATGACTCTTACAGTGGTCACCCCGATGAAAGCAGGTGTCTCGTGCGTGTTAGAAGGGGCAAGCTGCGAACTATAGAGAGCTTTCATTATTCTTATGCATCTTGCGAGAGGCCTTGAGCCTATTTCTCTTTTAATAGGAGAGCGTAAATGTTAAGTTGTTTTACTGTACGAACGTAAAACCACTCAAGATTTATTTTAGTCACTTCCCGACAAACACGTGGGTCTATAACTGCGGGGCTAGTGTAGGTTTTACGGCCTACCTTCTTCAAAAAATGGCTCTGAGCACTATGGGACTTAACAGCTATGGTCATCAGTCCCCTAGAACTTAGAACTACTTAAACCTAACTAACCTAAGGACAGCACACAACACCCAGCCATCACGAGGCAGAGAAAATCCCTGACCCCGCCGGGAATGGAACCCGGGAACCCGGGCGTGGGAAGCGAGAACGTCCTACCTTCTTCCTTTATCATTTCTGTTCTTTGTGCTCCTGTTCGAGAGAATCTAAAGCCGCACGTTGGCCGAATTACGGTAGCTTGTTTGTAGTTACTTGGAGATCGCAGAAACTTCACTTGAATATTAACTTGCACAGGACCCGGTAAGTAATTAATTCAATGCGTGTTCAGTATTATATGTTTCTCGTGTTGTTTCCTTAGAATGGCTTACATTTTCTCTTTCTGTGTGATGTCTCGGTGCTTTCTGCAAATATGCGTAATGGACCTCGTATTGCGTGTCTTACATTGTGACAACGTACATCTGTAATTGGAAACCCATTATTTTCGCTACTATTTTTCCTTTTAATACATAAATTCCATCAATGTGCTCAGTAATATTTTTTACACAACCGGAAAATAAATTTCAGTGGGTTCCTGCTCATAAACGTTCCCATGCTCACAATCTCACCTTATGATTATTACGGCAGGTGCATTGCAACCGCTGTCACACAAGTGTATTTCCTTTGAGCGTATGAGGGAAGTTCATCGCTGTACAAGTCCACGATTTCGGGCCAGGTAGAGAGCAGAATATCCGTTGAGCGGAGTTACAGACCAACTTCCGCGTCATTTCGGTTTAAGGTCATAACTGAAAGCTTCCAAGATTACGTCAAATTTAATACTTTTTCAAGGTTGGATTTTAGCATGTTTTTGCGTAAATTAAGTAAGAAATTACATGCTGTAGGCTAGTTTTACAAATAAGAAACCTTTTACAATATGTTACAAATGCGTTCTAGACAGTTGCCTAGAAGTAAGATAAAAATCTAGTGACATACGCTGCATAGATTGCAGTGAAAAAAAGAAAAAACACAAATTCAGATGCATTTTAGTTTAATGGTGGGCAATAAACAATATTAACCCAGAAACTAAATTAAAATATTTCCAATCTCGGAATTAAGACCAAGGTTTCCTCCTTGATTATCGGACAAATGCTGGAAATAGATATGACCTCCCAAATATTCCCAGTCGGGAGCCCCTTCGTCCCACTCACGCCCTCTTGGTTGGGGAATTAAAAATATGGCCAACGTATCAGCGAAATGAAACAGCGGCTGTAAGGGAAGTCTCGATGACGTGCGATATGCCAGCGGGCTGGGGCCAATCTTCTTCGTTGCACCAAAAATGGCTCTGAGCACTATGGAACTTTACCTCTGAGGTCATCAGTCCCCTAGAGCTTAGAACTACTTGAACCTAACTAACCTAAGAACACCACAAACGTTCATGCCTAGGCAGGATTCGAACCTGCGACGGTAGCAGTCGCGTGGTTCCAGACTGAAGCGCCTAGAATCTCTCGGCCACACGGACCGGCTTCGTTGGTTCAAATGGCTCTGAGCACTATGGGACTTAACATCTATGGTCATCAGTCCCCTAGAACTTAGAACTACTTAAACCTAACTAACCTAAGGATAGCACACAACACCCAGTCATCACGAGGCAGAGAAAATCCCTGACCCCGCCGGGAATCGAACCCGGGCGTGGGAAGCGAGAACGCTACCGCACGACCGCGAGCTGCGGACGGCTTCGTTGGTCCAGGTACCAACTCTTTACCTACGCGACAACTGATGACCCTCACTCTTCTGCCTAATTTTCACACTTACTTTCAGCATCATCCATCTGCAAATGGTTGGATAGCGCAGAGTGATATGGCACACTGGTTAATGCATTGGGCCCACATTTTGTAGGAACGGGGCTCCTTGCTGCCATGCAGGCTGAGATCTTCAAGTAAATGGTCGTAAGTCTCTTTTGAATTATCTTCCTCATCCTTCTAAAAATCAACACTTCGTTGGTCATTAACGGTCATTCCATCGACTGGAACGCTCTAACATTTTTCCTTTTCAACTGTTACTTGCTTTAGCTGATCTGTTCAGCTCTACCTGCCTGCATTCCTCGCCTCCATGGCTGAGTGGTCAGCCTCTCTTTCTGCCATACTGACGACCCGGGCTCAGTTCCCGGCATTTCCCTGGGGTTTTTCCTCGGTGGGAGGACTGGTACGGGGTGGCTCGAGTGGTCCGTTGAGGAGCTGCTTGAATGATAAGTAGCGGCTCCGAGGTCGAGAAAGTCGAAAATGGCCGGGAAAGTGCTGGTGCTGACCACATACCCTTCCATATCACATTCGAATAACGCCATTGTCCGAGGACGGAATGGCGGTCGCTCGGTGACGGGTGATCCTCCGTGCCTGACTGCAGAGTCACATACGTACTGCACTACATACCGTTTGACGATCTGTAGTTTCTGATGTATTCAGGTAATTTTATGGGATATTTTAGCGTCTGTGTAACTAATATCTCCCTTAAGGGCTTCTTCGCCCGCAATCCCAGCTGTGTATCTTGCAAATAAGCATCCACTACCCTACTCGCGACCTTGACCGTGCCTATTGCATCGAATTCATCCCCTAATACACGCACGATTCGTCCTTGTGTCCAGAATCTCAATGTGTTGATCAAGGACAGAAGGGGACAGCACAATCCCGCTTGGTGAACACACGACTACAGACGCAATTAAACATATATATTTTCATAAAGACGCACGAACATATTTTACGTTTCAACTGTTACTTGCTTCTGCGACTGCACGAGGTACTAGGTGGCAAAAGTGCCTCGACACCAGAAAGTTATTACTGGACTGGTGGTCAACAATCGGACAATCAAAGCAAACCAAGTAATCGTAGGACACAAAACAAATAACTGATACACGTAACTTAGGGCTAGCGAGGGACACACTAACTATGACTAGCAGACTACCTCGGCGGGGGCACAGACGCGTCTGTAGTCGGGATACGATTGTAATTGCGAGTTACCATCTTAATCATGGAGGACCTGACTGTGGCAACTAGCGAGCAACAAGTTCATTGACTGTTCCTCCAACTAGCTGGCAGTACATTTCGACGCTTCTGGTACCAGTAGCACTCAGTGAAACTGTCTCAACGTGTCACCTAAATGGCGGAACCATCTGGTCTGGATACCGACTGCGCCGATTTTTACCCTCCACGCTGCCCTACACTACTAAATTGGTGACCCCTCGAGTCTCAGAACATATCCTACCAACCGATCCCTTCTTCCGAAAATAATTGAGACCATTGGTAATCTGAAGTGCTTGTTAATCTCTAATTACCCAAATTCTGACGTAGCGGTAATAGTTTGCCGCTTTGGTGAGTATGGTGACACACTGCTTCTAACGTGCTCACGATGATGTCGTTCACATTGCACAGATTCTACGAACTTTTGCTCAGTTTTACACAAATACGGGAAACTGATGGAGGTATATATATATATATATATATATATATATATATATATTCAACTAAAAGGTATCAGATAGATTATATAATGGTAAGACAGAGATTTAGGAACCAGGTTTTAAATTGTAAGAGATTTCCAGGGGCAGATGTGGACTCTGACCACAATCTATTGGTTATGACCTGTACATTAAAACTGAAGAAACTGCAAAAAGGTGGGAATTTAAGGAGATGGGACCTGGATAAACTGAAAGAACCAGAGGTTGTACAGAGTTTTAGGGAGAGCATAAGGGAACAATTGACAGGAATGGGGGAAAGAAATACAGTAGAAGAAGAATGGGTAGCTTTGAGGGATGAAGTAGTGAAGACAGCAGAGGATCAAGTACGTAAAAAGACCAGAGCTCTTAGAAATCCTTGGGTAACAGAAGAAATATTGAATTTAATTGATGAAAGGAGAAAATATAAAATGCAGTTAATGAAGCAGGCAAAAAGGAATACAAACGTCTCAAAAATGAGATCGACAGGAAGTGCAAAATGGCTAAGCAGGGATGGCTAGAGGACAAATGTAAGGATGTAGAGGCTTATTTCACTAGGGGTAAGATAGATACTGCCTACAGGAAAATTAAAGAGACCTTTGGAGATAAGAGAACCACTTGTATGAACATCAAGAGCTCAGATGGAAACCCAGTTATAAGCAAAGAAGGGAAAGCAGAAAGGTGGAAGGAGTATATAGAGGGTCTATACAAGGGCGATGTACTTGAGGACAATATTATGGAAATGGAAGAGGATGTAGATGAAGATGAAATGGGAGATACGATACTGCGTGAAGAGTTTGACAGAGCACTGAAAGACCTGAGTCGAAACGAGGCCCCCGGAGTAGACAACATTCCATTGGAACTACTGACGGCCTTGGGAGAGCCAGTCCTGACAAAACTCTACCATCTGGTGAGCAAGATGTATGAAACAGGCGAAATACCCTCAGACTTCAAGAAGAATATAATAATTCCAATCCCAAAGAAAGCAGGTGTTGACAGATGTGAAAATTACCGAACAATCAGTTTAATAAGTCACAGCTGCAAAATACTAACGCGAATTCTTTACAGACGAATGGAAAAACTAGTAGAAGCCGACCTCGGGGAAGATCAGTTTGGATTCCGTAGAAATACTGGAACACGTGAGGCAATGCTGACTTTACGACTTATCTTAGAAGAAAGATTAAGGAAAGGCAAACCGACGTTTCTCGCATTTGTAGACTTAGAGAAATATTTTGACAATGTTGACTGGAATACTCTCTTTCAAATTCTAAAGGTGGCAGGGGTAAAATACAGGGAGTGAACGGCTATTCACAATTTGTACAGAAACCAGATGGCAGTTATAAGAGTCGAGGGACATGAAAGGGAAGCAGTGGTTGGGAAGGGAGTAAGACAGGGTTGTAGCCTCTCCCCGATGTTATTCAATCTGTATATCGAGCAAGCAGTAAAGGAAACAAAAGAAAAATTCGAAGTCGGTATTAAAATCCATGGAGAAGAAATAAAAACCTTGAGGTTTGCCGATGACATTGTAATTCTGTCAGAGACAGCAAAGACCTGGAAGTGCAGTTGAACGGAATGGACAGTGTCTTGAAAGGAGGATATAAGATGAACATCAACAAAAGCAAACGAGGATAATGGAATGTAGTCGAATTAAGTCGGATGGTGCTGAGGGAATTAGACTAGGAAATGAGACACTTAAAGTAGTAAAGGAGTTTTGCTATTTGGGGAGCAAAATAACTGATGATGGTCGAAGTAGAGAGGATATAAAATGTAGACTGGCAATGGCAAGGAAAGCGTTTCTGAAGAAGAGAAATTTGTTAACATCGAGTATAGATTTAAGTGTCAGGAAGTCATTTCTGAAAGTATTTGTATGGAGTGTAGCCATGTATGGAAATGAAACATGGACGGTAAATAGTTTGGACAAGAAGAGAATAGAAGCTTTCGAAATGTGGTGCTACAGAAGAATGCTGAAGATTAGATGGGGAGATCACATAACTAATGAGGAAGTATTGAATAGGATTGGGGAGAAGAGAAGTTTGTGGCACAACTTGACCAGAAGAAGGGATCGGTTAGTAGGACATGTTCTGAGGCATCAAGGGATCACCAGTTTAGTATTGGAGGGCAGCGTGGAGGGTAAAAATCGTAGGGGGAGACCAAGAGATGAATACACTAAGCAGATTCAGAAGGATGTAGGTTGCAGTAGGTACTGGGAGATGAAGAAGCTTGCACAGGATAGAGGAGCATGGAGAGCTGCATCAAACCAGTCTCAGGACTGAAGACCACAACAACAACAACATATATATTCAAGGTGTTTGCGTAGATTGCATCAATTAGCTGTTTGTGCCTTACCTTCCTCGATCACCGCTTATAATCGTACATACCACAGCTCTTTCATATTTACCGCTTCGCTATCTTCTTGCTGGAAGCCGCAACATAAACTTTGTTCTACTTTCCGATTGTTTTGCTTCACCTCAGTACTGGATAGTTACAATTAAAGTGCAATTACAGTGCTACAGCGTGGGCTCTAATTATATGGCGTCAGAGCATGGTAGATATACTAATGACTTACTCTAGAAACGATTTTAGATGGTAAAAAAAAAGTTCTAATTTTGAACACCAGGTGCTAATCTAGCTCTGTTCAAAAATGGTTCAAATGGCTCTGAGCACTATGGGACTTAACTTCTAAGGTCATCAGTCCCCTAGAACTTAGAACTACTTAAACCTAACTAACCTAAGGAGATCGCAGACATCCATGCCCGAGGCAGGATTCGAACCTGCGACCGTAGCGGTCCGCATACGTAATGGATTCGGAACGGGACACGGATGGGAAAGGTCTAACAAGTGAGTAAGGTATATATACTAAGATGGTATTTGTTCTTTCGGACATGTCCGAAAGAACAGATACCATCTTAGTATATATATATATATAAAGCTCATCGGCCACGTGACCATCTTCTTCTTCTGTGCGAATGCACAAACAGTGCCCGAACTCTTACGAGAATCCGCAACGCGCCGCGAGTAATGAGTATAATGGGCGGGGGCACTACGAATGTAGTGCGGCACAATACGTTGAGAATGTGGGTTTCGCGGGAGGCGTGCCAGAGATAAATCCCTGCAGTGACGCTAATCTCTGTGTTCTCGGCGGCTCAGATGGACAGAGCGGGCCACACATTTTCATTTGTCCCCGTTGACGTATGTCAACGCCTGTAAGCAGCTATGGGTGTTCATTTCATTGTAAGTGAGAAAGGCATAACGTTGATTTTATTATTAACCGCAGCTTACACAATTTGTACAGTATCAGCCCTGGAGGCATCGACGAGATGGCGTATCCGTTAAACGACGAGATCAACACTAATAAATTTGCACCTGATGGCCAAAATTGTAACTCACTTCTTTCTAGCATAAATCGGTTCCGTACAAACGCATGAACATACTTACCTAGTTTCGCTGTCATAGAAAAATTACAGACGCACAAAAACACACACGCGCGCACACACACACGCAAAAGTTTGCGTAAGACCCCAAAACATCCATAGATGATTGGAACGCTGTGGAGAAGAAAGAAACGTAAGACTGAGATACGCAATATGTGAACTCGCAGTAGGAATGAAAGAGAAAAATGGATAATTTAGTTCTGCAATAAATTTCAGATAGTCAATAGCGAATACACTGTTAAAAAATTAAACGAAGAATAGGAAAAAGCCTGGAGACGAAGGACTATCCCAGCTAGATTACATCAGAGATTCTAAAAGCAGATATCGGACTGAAGACATATTCAGGGGTAAGTACAGACTCTGATAACTATTCAGTAATGAGGAAGAGCAGACTGAAGTGTAAGTATGAAAGGAAGTAGGATATTAAAGGACAACAAATTCATGAGGAGTGTTTGAAGTTCTCTAAGGAAGTGAGTACTGAGATAATGAATGTACGATAAGCATTTCAGTAGAAGAAGAATAGACATCTCTAAGCAGCGCAATCAGTAGATTAAATATAAGGTCAACAAAACTTGGGTAACAAAAGAAATGAAAAACTGATCGACTAAAGAAGGACTTCCAGAAATTTTCACGAAAAGACGGGAATGCAGCAGACTGGGAATGAGATGTCCTTAGGCCCTCAGCATTCGTTTGCTGGGTATGAGCTTGGTGATTCTTGGCTTCGTGAGAAGGGTCCTCATAAGCAGCACCAGTTCTCTGTCATTGTAAGCGCTGGGCATACTTCAACGACCATCGTTCCGCGCGGCGGTGGGCAGGTCATTTATAATTTGACTTGACTGCACAGATCGCGAGGATGGTAAAAATCACTACAAAAACAAACCTCAATCTCAAGGTGTGAGATGCACGGTTGTTGACGTGAAGCGATCTTTAACAAGCAATCTGTACGGAAACTGCCGAACCTCAGTTGTATAAGACCTACCTAGGTACATGGGCTCTGTGTAGGTGGACTTCAACTTCCCTAGCTGCTCGTGGGACCGAGATGGAACCCTCTAAATCCGCTCCCCATCCTTCCAGCGGAAAGGCTGAGCCACTGGTAGGTATCAATACCCAGTCCAACAACAACGGTCGTGTAAGGAGACTTCCAGATTTGGGGATCAGAAACATTCTTTCAGTCTCGAGAAGCAGAACAGATGCGAATTTTTGAGTGGCATCGCTGTGGACTGGTTATCTGACCGGTGTACCGCGCCAATAGTTAGACTAGGGGCGAATAGGAGTCCTTGACTTCATCAAGGCGTAGGGAGAGTTTGATTGGCGAAGGTCAATCCAGATAGAACGAGAGTTATCCTATTTGTCAGCAGCGAGCGGCTCAGAGAGCAGTCATCGCAGCATACGGTATTGTGCGCTACAGCTCTTGCGAGCCCCATATTTCCTCCACAAGCATACACTTCACTGCATTTCACACGTGGGAGCCTCGACCGTACCTAGCAACATTCTAATGGATAATTATTCAAGATGAATAAGTGCGGCTCTCAGCCATTCTGCCAAGTCAATAACAATCTTAAACTTTGTACAGAAGTTTCACTAGCGAATCCTATCCTTGAGAGGTAACTTCACATTCCGAAAAGAACCAGGAAATAATGTGATAAGTTCATAACTAAAAGTTCCATTGTGATTTCTCAGAATTTTTGCAAAATAAATAATAGTTTTTGTTAGTTTCATGTTTTTCTTACACTAACTAGCACTACTCCAGTACCCAAGTATCCCACTAGTTACGTAAGAAATTTTGTGAATTTTTGTGTCATTTCCTTACAGTGGACGACTATATTGCTGAAAGTTTTTCAGGCATTTCTCTTTAGAACGTTAGGAGCGCCTGTCTGACTTCTGTAGTAGTGTAGGGGGGGGGGGGGGGGAAATTGCATCTTGCAGGAGCCACAGGGTAAAGGGTACATCTCAGATTAATCCATTGCGCAGAATAACAGAATAGCAACCCCACAAGTTCATCATACCCCTTTTGTATCTGCTCTTCAACAACCAGTTCAGAAGACCGATGCTGGTACCCAAACAGAGATTATTAGTGTCAGCAGAAACACCAGCGTTTGCTAACGCAGTTGTGCCGCTGTAGTTCCTCCAAAGCCTATACTTTCTCGCAGAACATCAGACAAGTTTGTTGTCGCTAACGTTACGGAGTACCCTGCTCCACCAAAGGTCCAGCATGGTCGACTGTCCAATGCTGCCACTACCACTGAAGTGATTTTGGCTCCAAATCCTATCCATCACAAAAAATCAAAGGCCAAGCTTCCACCACTGACGGAGTGGGAAGTAAACTGACGATGTCGATGTCATACTATCTGACATCTCACTTGACTCTTCGATAGAGCTAATGGAGCCTGACTGGGGCAATTATCTCGCCCAAGTCTGAGCACCTATGCATTATGAGCTCCCCTCCCTGGTGGACAGACAAGGTGAAGGTGTAACCCCTATGATAGATGGCTCCCATATTACAGTGGGTCCGCAGCTCGTGGTCCAGTGGCTAGCATTGCGGCCTCTCGATCACAGGACCCCAGGTTCAAAATCGGTTCAAATGGCTCTAAGCACTGTGGGACTTTGAGATCATCAGTCCCCTAGACTTAGAACTACTTAAACCTAAGGACACCACACAGATCCATGCCCGAGGCAGGATTCGAACCTGCGACCGTAGCAGCAGCGAGGTTCCGGAGTAAAGACATGGCTCAGACGCTGGCAGAGAATTTTATACTAAGCACTGCCAATGCTAGCCAGGATCCGGAATTTCGCCGCTACCGTTCGTCTGCAGAGAGGGGAAAATTGGACTTCAGATGCAACAATTCTGAGACTTACAACTAGCGTTTCTTTATGTGGGAGCTGGAATCGTCCCTGTATGAGACTCGCGATACTGCAGCCAGTCAAGACCAAATCCGGTACTGCATGCTTCGACATTTGTCAGCAGCGTCAAACGATATCTTCCTTCAATGTTTTAATATCATATATTATAATATTTTATAATACACTCCTGGAAATGGAAAAAAGAACACATTGACACCGGTGTGTCAGACCCACCATACTTGCTCCGGACACTGCGAGAGGGCTGTACAAGCAATGATCACACGCACGGCACAGCGGACACACCAGGAACCGCGGTGTTGGCCGTCGAATGGCGCTAGCTGCGCAGCATTTGTGCACCGCCGCCGTCAGTGTCAGCCAGTTTGCCGTGGCATACGGAGCTCCATCGCAGTCTTTACACTGGTAGCATGCCGCGACAGCGTGGACGTGAACCGTATGTGCAGTTGACGGACTTTGAGCGAGGGCGTATAGTGGGCATGCGGGAGGCCGGGTGGACGTACCGCCGAATTGCTCAACACGTGGGGCGTGAGGTCTCCACAGTACATCGATGTTGTCGCCAGTGGTCGGCGGAAGGTGCACGTGCCCGTCGACCTGGGACCGGACCGCAGCGACGCACGGATGCACGCCAAAACCGTAGGATCCTACACAGTGCCGTAGGGGACCGCACCGCCACTTCCCAGCAAATTAGGGACACTGTTGCTCCTGGGGTATCGGCGAGGACCATTCGCAACCGTCTCCATGAAGCTGGGCTACGGTCCCGCACACCGTTAGGCCGTCTTCCGCTCACGCCCCAACATCGTGCAGCCCGCCTCCAGTGGTGTCGCGACACGCGTGAATGGAGGGACGAATGGAGACGTGTCGTCTTCAGCGATGAGAGTCGCTTCTGCCTTGGTGCCAATGATGGTCGTATGCGTGTTTGGTGCCGTGCAGGTGAGCGCCACAATCAGGACTGCATACGACCGAGGCACACAGGGCCAACACCCGGCATCATGGTGTGGGGAGCGATCTCCTACACTGGCCGTACACCGCTGGTGATCGTCGAGGGGACACTGAATAGTGCACGGTACATCCAAACCGTCATCGAACCCATCGTTCTACCATTCCTAGACCGGCAAGGGAACTTGCTGTTCCAACAGGACAATGCACGTCCGCATGTATCCCGTGCCACCCAACGTGCTCTAGAAGGTGTAAGTCAACTACCCTGGCCAGCAAGATCTCCGGATCTGTCCCCCATTGAGCATGTTTGGGACTGGATGAAGCGTCGTCTCACGCGGTCTGCACGTCCAGCACGAACGCTGGTCCAACTGAGGCGCCAGGTGGAAATGGCATGGCAAGCCGTTCCACAGGACTACATCCAGCATCTCTACGATCGTCTCCATGGGAGAATAGCAGCCTGCATTGCTGCGAAAGGTGGATATACACTGTACTAGTGCCGACATTGTGCATGCTCTGTTGCCTGTGTCTATGTGCCTGTGGTTCTGTCAGTGTGATCATGTTATGTATCAGACCTTCCTGGGACAATGAATTCACGGTGTCTTTATTCAATTTCCAGGAGTGTATTATAACTTCCCCAATTCGTGGAGAGAGGTAATTTTGATACCTCTCCCCAAACCAGGAAAGGACCGCGCATGTCCCAGCAATTATCGGAATATGTCTTTAACGATCTGTGTACAAAAGATCGTGTAGGGTATGGTTAACCGTCGTCTGGTCAGGTTGTTAGAGACTAGGCAACTCCTTAACCACTATAAGTGTTGATTCCGAAGAGTTTGGTCCACTGTCGACAATCTGACCATGCTAGAGGTAGCTATTTAAAAGGCCTTGCTACATCAAGATCACTGTATCAGCATGTTCTTTGATATCAGTAAGGCGTATGATACTTCTTGCAGACACTATATTCTTAGACAACTGCATCAGTGGGGCTTTCGTGGCCTCCTCCCGATCTTCATATGGCATTTCTTATCTCAGCTTTTTTTGAGGACCCTTTCAGAACTGCAGGCCATTTGGGGAAGGACGCCTTATGTGGTGCATCATACACTGATCGTGTGCTGAGACCTTCTGCACCTACTGCTGCAGTCGAATTGTAATGGCACCTGTAATCCAGCCTTTTCGATAAGGACGTCTTACAGGGTGCATAATTTATATATGTATCTTTTTGCAGACAATATCCATCACAGTAGCCAATCTGTCAAAGGGGTTGTCATGTTCCCTCTTCGTTCTAGCAGCCTGACTACACAGAGATTGCACTGCTGTTGCCTCAGCTGCAGACTTTACATATGCCAGTGAGTAGATGCCGGTCCACTTTGGGCTGTCTTGCCAGGTGACCATTGTTGTGGCTCGGTGAGGCCCAGGGGAGAGCCCATGGTCAGAGTGGGTGGCATCATGGTGGATGTCCAGCAATGAAGCAGATGAAGTTACCTGGCGCTGGTGGTTGAACAGCCCTAGCAGTAGCTAAGAGGGGTAGGGTGCAATATAATACTGAGAATTGTGACCCCAAAGCATTTCCTTCCCTGGCTAATCGACACCATGGAAGGAACGTTGATTTAAAGATCAAGGAGAGGAATATTCTCCACAATACTTAGTTTGTGCAAGGTCTGATGGGGAGTCCTTTGTGACAACAAAGCTTCCGTTTTTTGTTGAGAGCTTAGAGGACAAGTTTGGGGAAGTGGAGGGAATGTCCACAATGCAGTATGCTTCAGTAATGATAAAAGCAGCATCCTCTGCCGAGTTGTGTGCATTGTTCGCCTGTGTCAAGCTATATGATGTCCCAGTTTTCTTCACCGCCCCCCCCCCTTAAGAGGTTGAACGTGGTCGAGGGTATTATATTCCATCGAGATCTCCTCTTGCGGTCTGATGACGAGTTGCACGTCAACCTACAGCGACGACATGTACACTTTAGCGGGCATGTGTATAGGGAGCCTAAGGACAACAGGATTGCTACCAGTACCTTCATCTTGGGGTTTGAGGGTGATATGTTGACTGAAAAGCTCAAAGTGATGGTGTACTGGTGTGACGTTAAGCCGTATGTTCCTTCCCCTACGCGTTGTTTCAAATTCTGGAAATTTGGGCACATGTCCTCTCGACATAATACTAGCCCCACATCTCAATGCGGACTTTCGTCACACAAAACCGTTCCTTGAGCCACTCCTACCACCTGTGTCAACTGTGGAGAGCATTATTCCCCTGTTCGCCAGACTGCATCATTTTTTAAGAAAGGGAGGAACATTATGGTATACAAGATCCTGGACGGGTTGACCTACAAAGAGCCAGAAAAGAAATACTAGTATCTTAAACCTGTAGGCATGACATTGTTATGTGTTACAGCTATGATGACATCACCCTTTATGCAGGCGGAATCCCCAGCAGCTATGCCTCTTGGGCCCCAGGCTACCAAACTATGCATGAGCATTTGATGGCTGAGACCTGTCCTTTTCCCATTGCTCCCTTACCATCTATTTTTGGAGCAATGCCCCGAGCCATCAGGGACATCAGTCCCCATCCCAACGCTGGAGAATCACCAACCTTCTCCGACACCTCTCACCAGGAAGTGGTATCTTGGAACACTACATTTCCAGGTTTCTGCTGCTGTGAAGAAGGGCACCAGCTGGTGGCTGAAGGAAACACAAGCTACTGCTCATAGCGCTTCACCATCATCATCAGTTCCTGAGTGCAACTCAGAGAAGCCCTCTCAGCTAGCAAAACCTAAGGACAAGTGAGAAAGAAAGAGAAAGCGTACAAAGAAGAAAGAGATTCTTGGTGGCCCCTACATCTCCACTTCTCGAAGACTCCAATTCTGAGGATGAGGTGAAGCTCGTAGTGACCCCTGAGGACCTATGTCTCCCTGGAGCCTCGGAACCAATGGACACAACCACCACAAGCACTCACCCAGTAGTACCAGGTGACCCTGGGCATAAACTGCCTTCTCGCCCCCCCCCCCATCCCACCAGTGCACTGACAGATTAAACCTCCAGTGGCATTTTGGAACTTTTTTTTCACCACCCGGTTGAGTCATTACATCTTTTAAGCACACTTCACCTGCTTTCTGCATTGCCCTTCAGGAAACCTAGTTTCCAGAGATGCAAATCCCCAACATTTTGTGGCTACCAGATCTATTACAAGAACCATACTGACTACGGCATGGTGTCGAAGTTTGTATATATGTCCTTGACTCTGTATATAGCAAATATGTGCGTCTCTAACCAACTGTAGAGGATGTGGCTTCAGGGAAACGAAAACGTAGGATATTAATGTCTGCAATGTATATCTTCCCACAGACGGTGAAGTATCTCAAAATGCTTTGGCTGCACTGATTCCTAAACTCCCACCACCTTTCCTAGTTCTGAATGTTTTCAATGCCCATAACCATCGGTGTGGTGGAACTATGAGCACTGGTTGTGGCATAGATGTCGAAAATCTACTGACACAACTCGATCTCTGCCTTTTAAATACTGGTGCTCCCACTCATTTCAGTGTGGCTCATAAGACCTACTGGACCAATGATCTTCCATTCTGCAGACCTGGCCTTCTACCATCTACTCACTGAAGAGTTAATGATGACCTGTGTGGTAGTGTTTCTGCTGCTGACTGACAGTACCCTGTTTGTCATAATTCCCCCCAGCAGAAGACAAGGCTATGATGGTCGCCAGAGATCGCTGAGGTCATTAGAGGTCTCCAACGACGTAAGTTGCACCCATCGCTGGAGCACCTCACTACCTTTAAACAGCTCCATGCTCGGGATCACTAGCTCATAAAGAGACAGAAGCAGGAGCGGCTTATGTACCTCTTCTTCGCAGGTCTGGACAAAGATCAGACGCCTTTATGGATTCCAGACCCCTAAGGGAGCACCTGGGATTTCCACGAATGGAGCTATCTACTCCGACCCAGACGCAATCGCCGAACATTTTGCTATGTATTATGCTCTGAGAATTATCAATGTGCCTTTCTTATCCTAAAACAACAGGTGGAACGAAAGCACTTTCACTATATGCCACCTTGGGCCACACAATGCTCCATTCAGTGAGTGGGAATTGCTCAGTGCCCTTGCCCATTACCCTCATACAGCTCCAGGGCTAGACTGTATCACTATCAAATGGTTAAACATCTCTCGGTGGAATAGCAGCGGAACATTCTTTCCATCTTCAACCGCTTCTGGAGCGAGGGCAAGTTCCCATCGCAATGGTTCGAAAGCACCATTGTCCCAGTGTGAAACCTGATCAGAATCCCCTGCAGATGGACGGCTACCGCCCCATTAGTCTTACCAATGTTGTGTCTAAGTTGCTCTAACACATAATGAGCAACCAACTGTGTTGGCTCCTCGAGTCTCAGGGCCTACTAGTTCCGTCCCAAGATGGTTCACGCCAAGGCCGCTCTACCACTGATAATTTGGCTACCTAGAGTCTGCTCCTCCCCCCGATGAACAATAGACCTTGCCGTTGGTGGAGAGGCTTGCGTGCCTCAGCGATACAGATAGCCGTACCGTAGGTGCAACCACAACGGAGGGGTATCTGTTGAGAGGCCAGACAAACGTGTGGTTCCTGAAGAGGGGCAGCAGCCTTTTCAGTAGTTGCAGAGGCAACAGTCTGGATGATTGCTGATCTGGCCTTGTAACACTAACCAAAACGGCCTTGCTGTGCTGGTACTGCGAACGGCTGAAAGCAAGGGGAAACTACGGCCGTAATTTTCCCCGAGGGCATGCAGCTTTACTGTATGGATAAATGATGATGGCGTCCTCTTGGGTAAAATATTCCGGAGGTAAAATAGTCCCCCATTCGGATCTCCGGGCGGGGACTACTCAGGAGGATGTCGTTATCAGGAGAAAGAAAACTGGCGTTCTACGGATCGGAGCGTGGAATGTCAGATCCCTTAATCGGGCAGGTAGGTTAGAAACTTTAAAAAGGGAAATGGATAGGTTAAAGTTAGATATAGTGGAAATAGTGTAGTTCGGTGGCAGGAGGAACAAGACTTTTGGTCAGGTGAATACAGGGTTATAAATACAAAATCAAATAGGGGTAATGCAGGAGTAGGTTTAATAACGAACAGAACAATAGGAATGCGGGTAAGCTACTACAAACAGCACAGCGAACGCATTGTTGTAGCCAAGATAGACACGAAGCCCACGCCTACGACAGTAGAACAAGTCTATATGCCAACTAGCCCTGCAGATGACGAAGAAATTGAAGAAATGTATGATGAAATAAAAGAAATTATTCAAATCGTGAAGGGAGACGAAAATTTAATAGTCATGGTTGACCGGAATTCGGTAGTAGGAAAAGGGAAAGAAGGAAACGTAAAAGATGAATATGGATTGGGGGTAAAAAATGAAAGAGGAAGCCGCCTGGTGGAATTTTGCACAGAGTACAACTTAATCATAGCTAACACTTGGTTCAAGAATCATAAAAGAAGGTTGTATACATGAAAGAAGCCTAGAGATACTGACAGGTTTCAGATAGATTATATAATGGTAAGACAGAGATTTAGGAACCAGGTTTTAAATTGTATGACATATCCAGGGGCAGATGTGGACTCTGACCACAGTCTATTGGTTCTGAACTGTAGATTAAAACTGAAGAAACTGCAAAGCGGTGGGAATTTAAGGAGATGGGACCTGGATAAGCTGAAAGAACCAGAGGTTGTACAGTGTTTCAGGGAGGGCATAAGGGAACAATTGACAAGAATGGGGAAAAGAAATACAGTAGAAGAAGAATGGGTAGCTTTGAGGGATGAAGTAGTGAAGGCAGCAGAGGATGAAGTAGGTAAAAAGACGAGGGCTAGTAGAACTTGGGTGACAGAACAAATATTGAATTTAATTGACGAAAGGAGAAAATATAAAAATGCAGTAAATAAAGCAGGCAAAAAGGAATACAAACGTCTCAAAAATGAGATCGACAGGAAGTGCAAAATGGCTAAGCAGGCATGGCTAGAGGACAAATGTAAGGATGTAGAGCCTTATCTCACTAGGGGTAAGATAGATACTGCCTACAGGAAAATTAAAGAGACCTTTGGAGAAAAGAGAACGACTTGTATGAATATCAAGGGCTCAGATGGGAACCCAGTTCTAAGCAAAGAAAGGAAAGCAGAAAGGTGGAAGGGGTATATAGAGGGTCTATACAAGGGCGATGTACTTGAGGGTATGTAGACGAAGATGAAATGGGAGATACGATACTGCGTGAAGAGTTTGACAGAGCACTGAAAGACCTAAGTTGAAACAAAGCCCCGGGAGTAGACAACATTCCATCAGAATTACTGACAGCCTCGGGAGAGCCAGCCCTGACAGAACTCTACCATCCGGTGAGCAAAATGTATGATACAGGAGAAATACCCTCAGACTTCACGAAGAATATAATAATTCCAATCCCAAATAAAGTAGACGTTGAGAGATGTGAAAATTACCGAACTATCAGTTTAATAAGTCACAGCTGCAAAATACTAACACGAGTTCTTTACAGACGAATGGAAAAACTAGTAGAAGCCGACCTCGGGGAAGATCAGTTTGGATTCCGTAGAAATACTGGAACACGTGAGGCAATACTGACCTTACGACTTATCTTAGAAGATAGATTAAGGAAAGGCAAACCTACATTTCTAGCATTTGTAGACTTAGAGAAAGCTTTCGACAATGTTGACTGGATACTCTCTTTCAAATTCTAAAGGTGGCAGGGGTAAAATACAGGGAGCGAAAGGCTATTTACAATTTGTACAGAAACCAGATGGCAGTTATAAGAGTCGAGGGACATGAAAGGGAAGCAGTGGTTGGGAAGGGAGTAAGACAGGGTTGTAGCCTCTCCCCGATGTTATTCAATCTGTATATCGAGCAAGCAGTAAAGGAAACAAAAGAGAAATTCGGAGTAGGTATTAAAATCCATGGAGAAGAAATAAAAACCTTGAGGTTTGCCGATGGCATTGTAATTCTGTCAGCAAAGGACCTGGAAGTGCAGTTGAACGGAATGGACAGTGTCTTGAAAGGAGGATATAAGATGAACATCAACAAAAGGAAAACGAGGATAATGGAATGTAGTCGAATTAAGTCGGGTGATGCTGAGGGAGTTAGATTAGGAAATGAATTTTTCTATTTGGGGAGCAAAATTACTGATGATGGTTGAAGTAGAGAGGATATAAAATGTAGACTGGCAATGGCAAGGAAAGCGTTTCTGAAGAAGAGGAATTTGTTAACATCGAGCATAGATTTAAGTGACAGGAAGTCGTTTCTGAAAGTATTTGTATGGAGTGTAGCCATGTATGGAAGTGAAACATGGACGATAACTAGTTTGGACAAGAAGGGAATAGAAGCTTTTGAAATGTGGTGCTACAGAAGAATGCTGAAGATTAGGTGGGTAGATCACATAACTAATGAGGAGGTAAGGAATAGGATTGCGGAGGAGTTTGTGGCATGACTAGAAGAAGGGATCGGTTGGTAGGACATGTTCTGAGGCATCAAGGGATCACCGATTTAGTATTGGAGGGCAGCGTGGAGGGTAAAAATCATAGAGGGAGACCAAGAGATGAATACACTAAGCAGATTCAGAGGGATGTAGGCTGCAGTACGTACCTGGAGATGAAGAAACTTGCACAGGGTAGAGTAGCATGGAGAGCTGCATCAAACCAGTCTCAGGACTGAAGACCATAACAACAGAGTCTGCTATCCATACAACCTTTGCCCACGTTATCACATTATTGCCGTGGCTTTGCCTTAACATGGACCTATGACACAGCATGGAACACCACATCCTCCAGCGCCCACTCCCAATCTTCATACAGAATAGTTTGTCGCTCCATATGATGTGGATTGAAGTCGGTGCTTTCCGGAGTCACCATGTAACCAAGAGAATGGGGTCCTGCAGGACTCTGTATTGAGTATTCCTCTTTTTAGTGGCCATTAATGGTCTTGCAGCCGCTGTGGGGTCCTCAGTACCACCTTCACTATAAGTTGATGATTTTTGCATTCTGTTTTGCTCGTATAGTATTGGTGTTGCTGAACAGCAACTGCTGGGAACCATACGAACGGTACAGTCAAGGGGCCATCACCTACGGCTTAGTTTTCAGCCACCAAGACTTGTGTCATTGGCTTCCCCATCTTCTTCAGCTTAAGCAAAAGTGCTGGCAGCATCTTAACACTTTTTTCTGCCTGATTAACACTAGCTAGGGTGCAGATCAGTCTACTCCACTGCAGCTCTATAAAGCTATGATACTGTCCCGCCCTAATTGTGGGAACGTGTCATTTGTCTTATGTTTCTCATCACCCTCAGCACTGCAGGTACTAGACCCAATACAAGACTGCAGGATTCGGTTTGCGACAGAAGCTTTGCGAACTAACCTTGTGAACTGCCTACCCATGGTGGCTGGAGTCCATTGTGCATCAGGCACCAACAACTGCTTTTTAATTATGTTGCACATGTCCTTAGTTCACCTGCACATCCGAATTACTGCTTCCTCTTCCCAAACAGGGTAATTCATCTCCCATAATAGCGGCCCAGGTCAAGAATTACTCTACATCCAGTCCCTTCTTTCTAACCTCGAGCTTTTCCCTCTATCATCTTTCCTCGAGGTCCACTCACGTACACCTCCATGGTCCATATCTCAGGCACAGCTTCGTCTGGACCTATCTCAAGGCCCAAAAGACTTTCATCCTGAGGTCTTCCACCACTAATTTTTCTGTATTCTTGGCCTGTTCTGGGGCTCAGCGGTAGTCTACACTGATGGCCCAATGGTAGATGGTCATGCTGGCTTCGTTTATACTCACACTGGATGTTACTGAACAGCGCTTCTTGTTGGATGATTGCAATGTATTCACTGTAGAGTTGTTAGCCATCTCTCGCACTCTTGAGCATATTCGCTCCTGCACCTGTTAGACCTTACTTATCTGCAGTGACCCCTTAAGCAGTCTACAAGCTCTCGACCCTCATCATCCTTTGGTGATTATCCAGGAGTCTGAAACTTCCTGGCAGATTAAAACTGTGTGCCGGACCGAGACTCGAACTCGGGACCAGTCTCGGTCCGGCACACAGTTTTAATCTGCCACGAAGTTTCATATCAGCGCACACTCCGCTGCAGAGTGAAAATCTCATTCTGGAAACATCCCCCAGGCTCTGGCTAAGCCATGTCTCCGCAATATCCTTTCTTTCAGGAGTGCTAGTTCTGCAAGGTTCGCAGGAGAGCTTCTGTAAAGTTTGGAAGGTAGGAGACGAGGTACTGGCAGAAGTAAAGCTGTGAGGACGGGGCGTGAGTCGTGCTTGGGTAGCTCAGTTGGCAGAGCACTTGCCCGCGAAAGGCATAGGTCCCGATTTGGAGTCTCGGTCCGGCACACAGTTTTAATCTGCCAGGAAGTTTCATATCAGCGCACACTCCACTGCAGAGATAAAATCTCATTCTATCCAGGAGTCTGTTTATGCCCTCGACAAACAGTGAAATGTCGTAGGCTTCATCTTGACTCCAGGATATGTCGGAATCCTGGGAATCGTACGTGCTGCCAGGCTGTCCAAAGAGGCTACCATTAAACTGACCCTGGAGATCGGCACACCAGAGACTGATCTCTGATCCATATGATGGCCTAATAGTTTCAGGATCTTGAATACCAAATGCCACGTTCTAACTACACAAAATAAATTATATGCTGTAAAAGGGACAAAAAACTGAGTGGGTCAAATATGAAAGATACTCACAGGGAGTCCATTGTTGTTTGGTAGCACCACATCAGCCATACTTGGCTGACTCATAGTCATCTTTTCTGTCACGAGGACCCCAGTGTCACTGCGGTTATCTCTTGACAGCAGCCCACATCTTGTTGGACTGCCCTAATTTAGCAGCCCTGAAGTGGCCTTTTAACCTTCTTCATCCATTTTCTATGGTGCTAGGTGACAATGCCTCCACAGCTGATCTAGTTTTAAGTTTTATACGATGGGAATGTTTTATCACTCAGTGTAAGGGTGGACGTCTGGCCTTATCTCCCAGGCCCACATTTCAGGATAAGCTTTTAGGCTGGAGGACTTAGCGCATTGTAGAATGGCTGTCAAATGGTGACAGGTGTGCTTATGTAAAAAGGGACAGTTGACCTTCGTAGTTTAGTCACTTTAAACAGAAACCAACCTATTACTGTTGTGTTTACTTGGTCGCCCAAAGAGGCTATACATTCTGTCACAAGGATCGCATGACTGGTGAAACACCAAGTGATGGTCAGAAAGGCTAACTCGACGCTATCCATCCAGCTCACTAGGTTTGAACACTGCGACAATGTCCAGGAATGGGGGGCCCAGGTTATACAGTTGATCAATTATGCCACTGACTTATTGATTCGAAATTCTTCAAGTCATCTTAGGAGGCAAACTGTACCTTGGTGGACCAGTTCGTGCTTCTCAGCAATCTAGGAGAGGCATTTTGGTCTGCTTCATTTAAGTACTGTTCAACACTGAAGAACCTCACAGCAGGGTTTTGGGAGCCAAGGCTCAACACCTCATTAAGGAGAGCAAGAAATGTCATTAAAAACCGTTGCTGGACTAAATCAACCGTTCCATTTATTCGCTCGGTTAGAAGAGGGGCAAACCAGCATGAAACTGCTAAAGATAAAAAAAAATCATAAAAAAGTGACTGATCGCAATTTTGCAACGTTTCAACATATGTTCAAACTAATTTCTAATAACACATGGGAGGATGCGGCTAGGCTGGCATAAGCACTCACACTCTTAGATACGAACATACAATTTATTCGGTGTTGTGTTCACACAATAATTTAACTTCTAATCTACGTTTCTGATAGTAACCAAATTATAAAATCGTGTCTGTTGTGTAAAGACGTAGCAATATCCAAGTTTTAGCTTCATCGGTTTTCGAGTTTTGAATTTTGAATATGATTTTAATAGTATTCTTCAAAACCAACATTTGGTACTCACACCACAATCTTCAAATGCCAGGTTTTAGGTACATTCACGAGACATAGTTCAACGGTTCTGGCATTCATTTTATGAGAAATATTAATAATTTGTTTTCAGTGTTTATTTAAATTTTCAGCCTTAAATTTAATTTAATTAACGATGTATAAATCAGGACGGATTAACAGGAGCTATCGAGCGTTTACCACATACAGAGTGTTTCCAAGGGTCACAAGCTTGTTTACTGACGAGAGAGAATAATATGAGTGTTGTAAAAAGTTATCTTGCACACACTCAAATAAAGACACTGTATAACCCGTCGGGATGTACTTAGAAAGTTTCAGGAGCCGTTTTTCAGTCAGGGTCTACGAATTTTCGTCAGACCCCTACGCATTTACGCCGTAGAGATGATTGTCAGAAATGTAAGAAAATAACTGGTCACCCAGAGGCGCTCGAGCAGTCATTATTCCCAGGCATGCTCCATACAAGAATGGAACTGGATGGGAACTGGAAATTTGTGGTAAGGTCATATGGGACCAAACTGCTTACGTCATCGGTCTCTAAGCTTACACAGTACTTCATCTAACTTATACTAGGGACAACACACACACCCATGCACGAGGAGGACTCGAATCTCCGTCGGGGGCAAGCCACGCGAGCCGTGACAAGGCGCCTGAGACCACGCGGCTACCCTGCGCGGCTGGAACTGGATGAAATCGACCTATATGAAACAGTACTGTTACGAAATACTAACATCCTTTTACCTACAGAGTCATGGAACCACTGGTAGAAGGGAGCGTAGCGGAATATCAGTTTGTGTTCCGGAAAAAGTAAAGCATCAAGCGGCGGTAAGGAATTAGGTTAGGAACTATGACACCAAATGCAGTAGCAAGGTGTTGCTGTTTGAGCAGCAAAATGACTGACGATGGCCGAAGGTGAGGATATGAAACGTCCCCTTTGAAAAATTATACAAGACTATGCTTAAACTGACACACAATATTTTTAGCGCAACGCAATCTGACTTTCAGAAATCCCTACAAAAGAATGGCCCTGACTAACATTAACCTATACCTTTCACAAATCACTTACCTCATAAAAATCTTCATTACTCGAACTACTGCAATACAGCGAGCGCCACTACTGCCAGCTAAATAAAAAATTCAAACTACTGAAGGCACTAACTACTGATAGGCATAGTTAGCAAATGAAAGATTTTAATAGAGAACAAACAATGTATTTACCTTAATAATCATAATATATATAGCAGTTCATGACATCCAGTCTTACAAATTTCAAAACTCCGCCATCTCTCTCCCCACATCCACCACTGCTGGCGGCTCACCTCCAACTGCGCAACGCTACGAGCTGTTCACATCAGCTGCCCAACACTACAATGGCAGACAACAATGCAAACTAGCCACAGACTGCACACAGCACAGCCAGTGATTTTCATACAGAGCGCTACGTAACGTTGCCAATAAGAAAACATAAACAGCCTACTTACAAAGCACATCCAGGTTTTCAGAAGACAACTGCGCGAGAACTACATCTCTTCAAGTTTTGACTCCTAACACACGCCATGACGTAGTTAGCAAGAAAACAAATGGTTCAAATGGCTCTGAGCACTAAGGGAGTTAACTTCTGAGGTCATCAGTCCCCTAGAACTTAGAACTACTTAAACCTAACTAACCTAAGGACATCACACGCATCCATGCCCGAGGCAGGATTCGAACCTGCGACCGTACCGGTCGCACGGTTGCAGACTGTAGCGCCTAGAACCCCTCGGACAAAACGGCCGGCAGCGCTCAGGCAGTGTTGTTTAACTGAAGAATGTTGAAGATTTATACGGGTTGATCGAGTAACCAATGGAGAAGTATTACGTCGAATCGACGAGTAACGAAATTTATGGCACAATTTAAAATAAGGGCTCAGTCATGTCCTCAGGCATCAAGGAATGGTTATTCTGATAAGGCACGGACCTTTGAAGAAAAAAATGGTGTAGAAAAGGTCAAACAAGTTTAAGTGTTCGTTTGTTCAGTAGTTCTTCGTAGATGAGAAAGCGGAGGACTGAAGACCCATATAGCAACACGGTGGAATAAAAAGTAACCTCTGTCACGTGCTTTGTAATCGTTCGCTTAGTACAGATACAGGTATGCACTGAAGAGCCAAAGAGACTGGTACACCTGACTAATATCGTGTAGGGGCACCGCGAGCACGCAGAAGCTCGGCAACACAGCGTGGCATGGACTCGACTAATGTCAAAAGCAGTGCTGGAGGGACCTGAAACCACGAATCCTGCAGAACTGTCCATGAATCCGTAAGAGTACAGTGGTATGGATATCACTTTGAACAGGACGTTGCAAGGCATCCCAGATGTGTTCAATAATGTTCATATCTGTGGAGTTTGGTGGACAGCGGAAGTGTTTAAACTCAGAAGAGTGTTCCTAGAGCCACTCTGCAGCAATTCTGGACGAGTGGGGTGTCGCCTTGTCCTGCTGGAATTTCCCATGTCCGTCGGAATGCACAATGGATATGAATGGATGCAGGTGATCAGACAGCATGCTTACGTGTGTATCACCTGTCGGAGTCGAATCTGGACGTATAATCACTCCAACTGCACACGACCCACACCATTACAGAGCCTCCACCATCTCGGAACAGTCCCCTGCCGACATGCAGGATCCATGGATTCATGAGGCTGTCTCCACACACGTCCATCCGCTTCATAAAATTTGAAAGGATACTCGTTCTACCAGGCAACATGTTTCCAGTCATAAACAGTCCATTGTCGGTGTTGAAGGCCCCAGGCGAGGCGTTAAGCTTTGTCTCGTACAGTCATGAAGGGTACACGAATGGGCTTTCAGCCCCGAAAGTCCATGTCGATGATGTTTCGTTGCATCGTTCGCACGCTGACACTTGTTGATGGACCGCCATTGAAATCTACAGCAATTTGCGCAAGTATTGCACTTCCGTCTCGTTGAACGATTCTCTTCAGTCGTCGCTAGTCCAGTTCTTGCAGGATTGTTTTCCGGCCTCAGCGATGTCGGAGAGTTGATGTTTTACGGGATTCCTGATATCTACGGTACACTTGTGAAATGGTCGTACGGGAAAATCCCCACTCCATCGTTACCTCATGTCCCACTGCTCGTGCGCCGACTATAACACTACTTCAGACTCACTTAAATATTGATAACATGTCATTGTAGCAGCAGTGACCCATCTAACAACTGCGCCAGACATTTGTTGTGTTATACAGGCGTTGCGTCCGTAGCGCCGTATTCTGCCTGTTTACATATCTCTGTATTTGAATACGCATGGCCTTACCAGTTTCTCTGAGTTATTCCGTTGACTCTATTGATTTGCCTTCAGCCCTTCTATACTTATTTGCACGTCTAATTGTTTTAACATCAATACTTTCGATTAAGGAGAGAAGGATGAGCAGCAGAGGATTTAATGACAGCCACAGTTTCACTTTTGTAGGCAAATATTGTCATTTAATAATTTCCGCTTTACATTTCATACGTCTGTAGGTATGGTAAGACTACAATAGTCCTGAATTTCCTTTTGCTGTTTGGCCAATATATTTCCATGTTATTTTACTGTTTTCTATTCCTTGTCTCCTCTGCTAGAGGCAGTGTATTAATGTCTGTTTTTGCTACCTCAACGTACTTTGGTTCTTGGGATGGGATTGTTTGCGTGTTAGCGGCAGATTAGCCAACTTCTGTGTAGAGACAAAGTAGCTCCTACTGGATGAAAGAAGCAATAGGGGAAACTTGTCAGCAGCTACTGTAGAAGATGGTTCAAATGGTTCTGAGCACTATGGGACTTAACATCTGCGGTCATCAGTCCCCTAGAACTTTGAACTACTTAAATCTAACTGACCTAAGTACATCCATGCCCGTGGCAGGATTGGAACCTACGACCGTAGCAGTCGCGTAGTTCCGGACGGAAGCGCCTAGAACCGTTCGGTCACCGCGGCCGGCGTATAAGACAGGTATCCGGAATATGCTGTTTGTGTCCATTTCCTCTCCTACCTGGTGACATTGATCCGGGAGGATGGAACAGCACTGTTCGCTGGGACGTCGGAAGGTGAGGCTCTTTGCTCTGGTCATCTCTTATAATGTAAGTTTAGTAGTTGGAACTCGTGAGGATATTGTTGAGGTTGAGATGCTAATATGTTTCTTATGAGTATAATCACGGTAAATGAGAACGAAGTATTTACTTCAGTTTCTGAATGCGACGATGCTTATGAATATTTCAGTTAACTATTACGGTTCTTTATCCCACTACCACTTGGCGATGGGAGTTCAACCTAATTCTTGTTTCATTTAGTGTGAATCTCAAAGTTGTCAAGTTAGAATTCCTTTTCCATGTATTAATTTTAAATTCAGTTCGTGAGTTCGGCATTTCTCTGTATTGGCTAACTAAACTAGACCATCTGCCTTTGCGCCAAGTGCAGAGCCTTCTGCTCAACGTAACTGTTCATTCAAGCTTTCTGTTCATATCGAATTTAGGTTCGAATGGGAATTTGGTTTCATCCTATATATTTCCGTATGTATTGTAAGTCCAAAGCAAGGAATTTCCACGCAAGCTTGATTAGTTAAGCTAAGGTTTTTGCAGTCCAACGTGCTTCTATCTGGCTGGTTCAAATGGCTCACATGGCTCTGAGCACTATGGGACTTAACATCTGTGGTCATCAGTCCCCTATAACTTAGAACTACTTAAACCTAACTAACCTAAGGACATCACACACATCAATGCCCGAGGCAGGATTCGAATCTGCAACCGTAGCGGTCACGCGGTTCCAGACTGAAGCGCCTAGAACCGCACGGCCACACCAGCCGGCTTCTATCTGGCGTTCAAATTTATATTTATGTCATTGTCTTTCTGCACGTGTGCTGTGGGATGAATGTATGTCTGCATGTAGATCAGATGAATCACTCCATACTCCAAATCAAGGCCTTTCCCACGTCATCAGAAATAGTCGTACAATAACTATTGTGTCAAGCATATGGTGTCAAGCATTCCTATAGTGATCCTTATTGTTCTTAATTTGATGTTGTGAAATAAATGTTAACTGGGTACTGATTTATGTTTGTCACGTTACTTGTACAACCCGCCCAACTTCTAGTCTGGCTCACTCAGTGACCTGATTTTATTAAGTATTCAGTATTTTACATTTCATTTTATGTTCGTAATGGAGTTTTAACCTAATCTAATGCAAGTCAGGGATATAACATTTCAGTAATAATGCTATGCAAGCATAGTGGACTTAACTATTAATCAATTCTTAAATTAATTTATTGAGACTTACTTCATGTAGACGGCCATTAGAGTCGCTTTTAATCTAACTATTCGAAACGTATGTGTAGTTCAAGCACTAGTAGTATCACTGAACATAAAACAAGGTTCAGTTTAGTTTTGGACACTGGGAGAACCGTGTTGTCAGGATTGAATTTCGAGTTGTGGAATTTTACTTCGCAGAAAGTAGACGTCTGTCAGGCTGTGGTTCGGCTCGTCCCAGCACCACTCGAGACCCCAACGAGGGCAGATGTAGGACGTTCCTCGAGAAGTTCTCCGTTGTTGGATGCGTATTCGTTTCCTATGGAAAAATGTCCATCTATCGTTTTGAACTTCAACTAATGGGTTCAAATCTTGATCGCAGTTCAGTTACATTTTTGTGTCCCGGGCACAATCGGTACAATCGGTAATCTTATAGGATCATTTTGTTTTCCGCCGTCTGTCCCTCTGTCTTTCTGTCCCATTGCTAACACCCATTTTCGCAGATATCCATAGAGATATAAAGTTGAAATGTATATCAAATACTAAGGTCTTACAATCCTTTGGCGATGTAAAAAATGTAAGCTTCTAAGTGAATGAAATCAGTAGATACAGCTTTTTCTCAGGAATAGGTAGTGGTATCAATATGAAATTTACGTGAAATACTGAGGTCTACGACCCCTAGACGATGCAAATGATTTAAGCTTCTAGGTTAATGCAGTCAAAAGGTACGGCCATATATGTCACGTATTTTGATACTAGCAAACTCACTCACAAACCCCTAGGAGAAATAACAGTACACAGGTTTCCGGAAATCAATGCAATCAGTCGTCATTTGTAATTTTCTAATTGTTATTAACGGTGACTGGTTTCGCATCAACTAGCGATTCATCATCAGATGGTACACATTTATGCCGTCTTTGGAACGTTGTAGGTGTCGTGTAACTGTGAGAAATGTAAAAACGAAACATGTAAGCACTGAAAGTATTGAGAATTATGTACATTGCGAGACTGGCTTGAATACATTACTTACAGTTGTCAGTATCCTTTGGTCTACAGGGTGTTACAAAAAGGTACAGCCAAACTTTCAGGAAACATTCCTCACACACAAATAAAGAAAAGATGTTATGTGGACATGTGTCCGGAAACGCTTGATTTCCGTGTTAGAGCTCATTTTAGTTTCGTCCACCTACGCTCAATGGAGCGCGTTATCATGATTTCCTACGCGATACTCTACCTGTGCTGCTAGAACATGTGCCTTTACAAGTACGACACGGCATGTGGTTCATGTGCGATGGAGCTCCTGCACTTTTTAGTCGAAGTGTTCGTACGCTTCTCAACAACAGATTCGGTGACCAATGGATTGGTAGAGACGGACCACTTCCATGGCCTCCACGCTCTCCTGACCTAAACCCTCTTGACTTTCATTTATGGGGGCATTTGAAAGCTCTTGTCTACGCAACCCCGGTACCAAATGTAGAGATTCTTCGTGCTCGTATTGTGGATGGCTGTGATACAATACGCCATTCTCCAGGGCTGCATCAGCGCATCAGGGATTCCATGCGATGGAGGGTGGATGCATGTATCGTCGCTAACGGAGGACATTTTGAACATTTCCTGTAACAAAGTGTTTGAAGTCACGCTGGTACGTTCTGTTGCTGTGTGTTTCTATTGCATGATTAATGTGATTTGAAGAGAAGTAATAAAATGAGCTCAAACATGGAAAGTAAGCGTTTCCGGACACATGTCCACATAACATATTTTCTTTCTTTGTGTGTGAGGACTGTTTGCTGAAAGTTTGGCCGTACCTTTTTGTAACACCCTGTATACCAAATGCACACGTTGTTCTGGAAAATATAATGTATGTTCTCTAGTTACGTTAAACTGAAGCACTTTACAAACTTTGCTACAGGTAGCAACTTCCATGTGCTTTACAGAATGTAAATCTACCAAAGAGCAGTGTCACACCTACCCATCATCCTGTCTCCTCTTCTAGTGCGCACCCATGCTCCCCTTCCCGACCTCCCCCCCCCCCCCACCTTCCACTAACACACAAAATTCATCACCCTCTCGCGGCATATACCACCCTCCAAAATGCACACATACCTTTGCATTTCATTAAAAGAACCCACATGAAAAGCTCCAATGTTTAATTAATAAGCAATAATCAATGTTCATTAAGGAAAATAAAACCCTGTCAAACATAGTTTTAGTAGTAAAACTGTAGACGAAAAATCACCCTAAACTCTGAGCTTGAGAGATTTTGTAAACAGCATAGGTCATTACTGCATTGTGAATGCATGGTATTTTTGTAACAATGAATGTTATAGAAATCGACATGTACTTACTGTAACCAATATGTAACGCAAGTGGTAAGCAACAAAGTCTCTGCCGCACACAAATTCTTTGACCATAACTTTAGTCATGCTCTTGGGTTTATTTACGTTCTACAAAACACGTGTCAGTTGCTACCTGTGGCAAAGTTTGTTTGTGGAGCGCCAAAAAATTACCGTTACTGGGAAGCGTACGTTATGCTTTTCAGAATAATGTGTGCACCAGGAATACACTAGTAACTGTAAGCTAATATCGCCACATTCAGTGCTTACTTGTTCCGTTTTCACATCCTGTCTCAGCAACACGACCCCCGAAACGCTCCACGATGTATCGCTAGACGATTCGAAACCGGTGACGTAAATAAAAAGGACTGGAAAAGGCGACTTGTTGCAGTAATTTATGGAAATCTTTACTCACCACAGTCGCAATGTTCCACATCCGTAATGGATAAAAGTGTTATCTATATACAAGTGGTTTAGCGGTAAAGCGCTAGCCTGGAAATTCTCGGTCGGACCACCGACTTTTCAGTCTTCGTTTTAATCCAGCCTTCACCGCTCAACAATGTGGGGAGTGATCAGAGACAACAGGTGCTTCAGATTCCACGTTAAACTTCTAAGTCCCCTTTCTCCGGCTGGATAACTAAGGCAGACTAAAGACACGCAAGTCGCCGTAGTGGCCTCCAATCGAAAGACTTATTATTATCATCATTACTATCATCTATGTGGTGTCACCGCCAGACACCACACTTGCTAGGTGGTAGCCTTTAAATCGGCCGCGGTCCGTTAGTATACGTCGGACCCGTGTGTCGCCACTATCAGTGATTGCAGACCGAGCGCCGCCACACGGCAGGTCTAGAGAGACTTCCTAGCACTCGCCCCAGTTGTACAGCTGACTTTGCTAGCGATGGTTCACTGACAAAATACGCTCTCATTTTCCGAGACGATAGTTAGCATAGCCTTCAGCTACGTCATTTGCTACGACCTAGCAAGGCGCCATTTCCAGTTACTATTGATGCTGTAAAACATGTACCGTCAAGAGCGATGTTCACCCTTTATGGATTAAAGTTAAGTATTCCACAGCTACGTCCTTTTTTTTTTTTGCTAGTCTCATTTCCTTGACCTGTTCCAGACCTCACGCCAGCCTGCGTGAGCTAAAACGCATGCCTTTCGGCTTCCTCTCATTGTGGGTTGGTCTCTTGCCAATCCACAACAATCTACATTAACAATTAGGTTTGTACAGCCAACACTAAATAATAATTATTATTATTGACATTATTATTACTATTATCGGACTCACATTGTGACAGATGCGACGTCGTTATGACGCCATAATGGCAAATGGTAAATCTAGTAACATATGACGTACAAAGACAACTTATTTGTTATAAAGACTGAAATCGTCAGTTAAAGTATTTGTCTGCAGCAGCCTCTCGCTGTTGTCGTTTGAGCTCCACCTTTTGTTTGTTCACTTGTTATACAAAAACGCTTGCGTGGAAAGTGTATTATTTAAAAAAAATATTTCAGCAGTGATGCTTCATATTACGAAACTTTGGAGTATGATAACAGCTATGAACAACATCGGAAAGGTAGTTTGATTGTGGCGATGTGAGTTTATGATAAAAAAATAATAATTTTTTTCCGAATGTTGTATGTTAACCAGGACCTAGAAACGATGGGGAGGCTCCGTCCCCGCCGCTTCTGCAGTTGTCCACAACCCCACTACTTCACCCCTCCGCCGCTCCACACCGAACCCAGGGTTATTGTGCGGTTCTTCGGCCCCCGGTGGCCCCCGCCCCCCTCCCCCAGGGAACGTCTCACACCAGACGAGTGTAACCCCTACGTTTGCGTGGTAGAGTAATGGTGGTATACGCGTACGTGGAGAACTTGTTTGAGCAGCAATCGCCGACATAGTGTAGCTGAGGCGGAATATGGCGTTCTAACCTGCATTCGCCGAGGCAGTTGGAAAACCGCCTAAAAACCATCCACAGACTGGCCGGCTCACCCGACCTCGACACAAGTCCGCCGGGCGGATTCGTGCCGGGGACCAGGCGCTCCTTCCAGCTCCGGAAAGCCGTGCGTTAGACCGCTCGGCTAACCGCGCGGGGTCTTTTAGTTATACTATGTAATATATTCGTTTTTCCACCATTTGATTTCCATACCTCCTCTTTAGTTATTCGACCGAATATTGTAATCTTTAGCATTCCTGTATAGCGGCACATGAAAACACTTCCTGTCCTTATTTTGCCCGAAGTGCTTATTGTCAACGTTTCACTTCCCACAAGGCTACATGCAGAAAAACACCTTCAGAAGAGACTTGCCAACATTTATGTTTACATTCTACGTTAACATACACTCCTGGAAATGGAAAAAAGAACACATTGACACCGGTGTGTCAGACCCACCATACTTGCTCCGGACACTGCGAGAGGGCTGTACAAGCAATGATCACACGCACGGCACAGCGGACACACCAGGAACCGCGGTGTTGGCCGTCGAATGGCGCTAGCTGCGCAGCATTTGTGCACCGCCGCCGTCAGTGTCAGCCAGTTTGCCGTGGCATACGGAGCTCCATCGCAGTCTTTAACACTGGTAGCATGCCGCGACAGCGTGGACGTGAACCGTATGTGCAGTTGACGGACTTTGAGCGAGGGCATATAGTGGGCATGCGGGAGGCCGGGTGGACGTACCGCCGAATTGCTCAACACGTGGGGCGTGAGGTCTCCACAGTACATCGATGTTGTCGCCAGTGGTCGGCGGAAGGTGCACGTGCCCGTCGACCTGGGACCGGACCGCAGCGACGCACGGATGCACGCCAAGACCGTAGGATCCTACGCAGTGCCGTAGGGGACCGCACCGCCACTTCCCAGCAAATTAGGGACACTGTTGCTCCTGGGGTATCGGCGAGGACCATTCGCAACCGTCTCCATGAAGCTGGGCTACGGTCCCGCACACCGTTAGGCCGTCTTCCGCTCACGCCCCAACATCGTGCAGCCCGCCTCCAGTGGTGTCGCGACAGGCGTGAATGGAGGGACGAATGGAGACGTGTCGTCTTCAGCGATGAGAGTCGCTTCTGCCTTGGTGCCAATGATGGTCGTATGCGTGTTTGGCGCCGTGCAGGTGAGCGCCACAATCAGGACTGCATACGACCGAGGCACACAGGGCCAACACCCGGCATCATGGTGTGGGGAGCGATCTCCTACACTGGCCGTACACCACTGGTGATCGTCGAGGGGACACTGAATAGTGCACGGTACATCCAAACCGTCATCGAACCCATCGCTCTACCATTCCTAGACCGGCAAGGGAACTTGCTGTTCCAACAGGACAATGCACGTCCGCATGTATCCCGTGCCACCCAACGTGCTCTAGAAGGTGTAAGTCAACTACCCTGGCCAGCAAGATCTCCGGATCTGTCCCCCATTGAGCATGTTTGGGACTGGATGAAGCGTCGTCTCACGCGGTCTGCACGTCCAGCACGAACGCTGGTCCAACTGAGGCGCCAGGTGGAAATGGCATGGCAAGCCGTTCCACAGGACTACATCCAGTATCTCTACGATCGTCTCCATGGGAGAATAGCAGCCTGCATTGCTGCGAAAGGTTGATATACACTGTACTAGTGCCGACATTGTGCATGCTCTGTTGCCTGTGTCTATGTGCCTGTGGTTCTGTCAGTGTGATCATGTGATGTATCTGACCCCAGGAATGTGTCAATAAAGTTTCCCCTTCCTGGGACAATGTATTCATGGTGTTCTTATTTCAATTTCCAGGAGTGTAGTATCCACCAGTTCAACTGCTCTTATAAATCCTTTGCCGTTTATGGCGGAATTGCAATGTAACTGGCGAAACCTCAAAATTTTTATTTCATTTCCCTGAACTTCACTTCCCTTTCCAAGTTTCTCTCGCCGTCCGTGGTGACCAAGCGGTTCTAGGCGCTACAGTCTGGAACCGCGCGACCGCTACGGTCGCAGGTTCGAATCCTGCCTCGGGCATGGATGTGTATTATGTCCTTACATTAGTTAGGTTTAAGTATTTCTAAGTTCTATGGGACTGATGACCTCAGAAGTTAAGTCCCATAGTGCTCAGAGCCAATGAACCATTTTTGAACCAGATTTCCCCTTGGTTTCATTTACCGCTTGCTCAACGAACGGACTGGAAAAACAGGGAGGAGAGGCAGGATCCCTGTCTCATCCATTTCTCAACTATTTCTTCCCTGCCATACCCTTCGGAACGTATCATTAGTCTGGTTTGTACACTGAGGCGACAAAAGTCACGCGATAGAGATCCGCAATATACAGATGGCCGTGCTATCGTGTACACAATGTATAGAAGGGCACGGAACTAGCGGAGCTATCATTTGTACTAATGTGAGAAGGTGTCCAGTGTGATTACGGACGCACGACGAGAATTAACAGACTTTGAACGTGGAATGGTGGACAGAACTGGACACATGACACATTTCATTTTGGAAATCGTTAGCGAATTCAATATTCCGAGATGCAAAGTGTCAAGCGTGTATCAAATTTCAGGCATTACCCTTCACCACGGACAATTAATGACCGAGAGCGAAGACGTTTGAGTAGAGAACTGTGTTCTAACAGACAAGTTGGCTCTGAGCGCTATGGGACTCAACTGCTGTGGTCGTAATTCTCCTAGAACTTAGAACTACTTAAACCTAACTAACCTAAGGACACCACACACATCCATGCCCGAGGCAGGATTCGAACCTGCGACCGTAGTGGTCATGCGGTTCCAGACTGTAGCGCCTTTAACCGCTCGGCCACTCCGGCCGGCAACAGACAAGTAACACTACATGAAATAACCGCGGATATCAGTGTTGAACGTACGAAGAACGTATGCTTTGGGACAGTGCGGCGAAATTTGACGTTAATGGGCAATGGAAGCAGACCACCGAAGCGAGTGCCTTTTGTAACAGCACGACGTCGCCTCCAGCGCGTCTCCAGGGCTCGTCACGATAGCGGTTGGATCCGAGGCGACTGGAAAACCGTGTCCTGGTACGACGAGTCCCGATTTGAGCTGATGGTGCAGTTCGAATGTGGCACAGGCCTCACGAAGCCATGAAGTTGTCAACAAGGCACTGTGCAAGCTGGTGGTGATTCCGTAATGGTGTGTTTACGTGAAACTGACTCGGTCCTCCGGTCCAACTGAACTAATCATTGGTTGGAAACGGTTCCTTTCGGCTACTTGGAGACCATTTGCAGCCATTCATGTATTTCATGTGTAGTGTCTAGACAAGACAGTCTAGACACAAGGCGAGGAAGCCGAAAGGGCACGCGTCAACTCACGCCGTCTTGCGTTAAGTCTGAAACAGGATACGTAATGAATGCTATAAAGAAAAGTACGTAGCTGCTAGAATACTTAACTTTAATCCATCATTTGTATACAGCATTCTTGATGATACAAGTGAGACTCTCTCCAGAAATGGTTAATGGCGCCTTGCTAGGTCGTAGCCATGGACTTAGCTGAAGGCTATTCTAACTATCTCTCGGCAAATGAGGGAAAGGCTTCGTCAGTGTAGTCGCTAGCAAAGTCGTCGTACAACTGGCGAGTGCTCGTACGTCTCTCTAGACCTGCCGTGTGGTGGCGCTCGGTCTGCAATTACTGACAGTGGCGACACGCGGGTCCCACATGTACTAATGGACCGCGGCCGATTTAAAGCTACCACCTAGCAAGTGTGGTGTCTGGCGGTGACACCACATCATGTTCCCAAACAATGATGGTATTTTTATGGATGACAATGCGCCATGACACCGGTCCACAATTGTTGTGGAGAATTCATGCGAATGATTTGGCGACTGAGTGTTCCTACATTTCTCCGGAAACCAAACAGCCCTTTCCCGGCCACTATTCTGCAAATAATCCAAGTCAGTATTTTGCAACCACGAATGAATCGGTAACACTGAAGCGTGTGAGGACCTGTCTTATTTGGAAGTGGACTCATTACATTTCTCTTGAAACACAAGAGCACTTTGCCGTTTAATATAGTTTGACACCAGGTGGACAGTTTCTTTCCCTATCCTAAACTGGGAAGTTGCACAGGTCACACGAATATTCAAGGAAGGTAGTAGGAGTAATCCACTTAATTATTGGCCCATATCATTAACGTCAATATGCAGCAGGATCTGGAACATATATTGTGTTCGAACATTATGAATTACCTCGAATTAAACGGTCTATTGACACACAGTCAACATCGGTTTGGAAAACATCGTTCTTGTGAAACACAACTACCTCTTTATTCGCATGAAGTTTTGAGTTCTATTGACAAGGCATTTCAGATCCATTCCGTATTTCTGGATTTCCAGAAGGCTTTTGACACTATACCATACAAGTGGCTTATAGTGAAATTGGGTGCTTATAGAATATTGTCTCAGTCATGTAACTGGATTTGTGACTTCCGGTCAGAGAGGCCACAGTTCGTAGAAATTGACTTAAAGTCAACGAGTAAAACAGGTGATTTCTGGCGTTCTCCAAGGTAGTGTTATAGACCCTTTGCTGTTCGTTATCTATATAAACGATTTGAGAGACAATCTGAGCAGCCGTCTTAGGTTGTTTGCAGATGGCACTGTCGTTTATCGACTAATCAAGTCATCAGAAGATCAAAACAAACCGCGAAACGATTTAGAAAAGATATCTGAATGGTGTGAAAATTGGCAGTTGACCGTAAATAATGAAAAATCTGAGGTCATCCACAAGACTGCTGAAAGGAGTCCGTTAAACTTCGATTACACGATAAATCAGTGAAATATAATGGCCGTTTTTTCAACTAAATACCTAGTAATTACAATTACGAACAACTTAAATTGGAAAGAACTTATAGAAAATGTTGTGGGGAAGGCTAACGAAAGACTGCGTTTTATTGGCAGGACGCTTAGGAAATGTAACAGATCAACTAAGGAGACTGCCTACACTACGCTTGACCGTCCTCTTTTAGAATACTGCTGCAGAATACTGATGCAGGATTTGGGCTGGACTTCATTAAAATTCTCACGAAATTCCAATAACCAACTTCCTCCTCCGAATACGAAAATATTTCGTTGATACCGACCTACATAGGGAGAAACGATCACCACGATGAAATAAGGGAAATCAGAGCTCGTACGGAAAGATGTAGGTGTTCGTTCTTTCCGTGCGCTATACGAGATTGGAACAATAGAGATTTGAGAAGGTGATTCGATGAACCCTCTGCCAGGCATTTAAATGTGATTTGCAGAGTACCCATGTAGATGTAGATGGCTCTCTCAGTTATTCTAATGGAATTTCGTTTTTCGAGTTTGCTTTTTCACAGCTCTGTCAAATACTTCTCGCACTGTCATGTCTCCCATTTCATCTCGATTTACTTTCTCTTCCCTTGTACACTGAAGAGCCAACGAAACTGGTACACCTACCTAATATTTACTGCGACCAGTTCATCTAGATATCAAACTAAAGAAGTTCAGTCAGTGCCGGTGAACGATGGGAACATGATCGAAGTAAAATCTTTCTTGGCACGTGCTAATAGTATTCACTTGACGGTCATACTCTAAAATCCCGTGCCCAAAATGACAGAGGTAACAGCCATCACTGCCTACATTACACCCGAGAGTCACACCTTCCACAACGCTTTGGGCACGGGAATGTCTTTGGTGCTGTCGCAGGTCGCCTCGTACATTTCGTACTGATCATCGAGACAGTCGGCTAGCCACCACTGCCTACAGTACACCCGAGAGTCACACCTTCCACAACGTTTTGGGCACGGGAATGTCTTTGGTGCTGTCGCAGGTCGCCTCGTACATTTCGTTCTGAACATCGACCACAGTCGTCTAGCCACCACTGCCTACAGTACACCCGAGAGAAATCTTTCACAAGGTTTTGGGCATGGGAATGTCTTTGGTGCTGTCGCAGGTCGCCTCGTACATTTCGTACTGAACATCGAGACAGTCGGCTAGCCACCACTGCCTACAGTACACCCGAGAGTCACACCTTCCACAACGTTTTGCGCATGGGAATGTCTTTGGTGCTGTCGCAGGTCGCCTCGTACATTTCGTACTGAACATCGAGACAGTCGGCTAGCCACCACTGCCTACAGTACACCCGAGAGACATCTTCCACAAAGTTTTGGGCATGGGAATGTCTCTGGTGCTGTCGCAGGTCGCTTTGTACATTTCGTACTGAACATCGAGACAGTCGGCTAGCCACCACTGCCTACAGTACACCCGAGGGATATCTTCCACAACGTTTTGGGCATGGGAATGTCTTTGGTGCTGTCGCAAGTCGCCTCGTACATTTCGTACTGAACATCGAGACAGTCGGCTAGCCACCACTGCCTACAGTACACCCGAGAGACATCTTCCACAACGTTTTAGGCATGGGAATGTCTCTGGTGCTGTCGCAGGTCGCTTTGTACATTTCGTACTGATCATCGAGACAGTCGGCTAGCCACCACTGCCTACAGTACACCCGAGGGATATCTTCCACAACGTTTTGGGCATGGGAATGTCTTTGGTGCTGTCGCAGGTCGCCTCGTACATTTCGTACTGAACATTGAGACAGTCGGCTAGCCACCACTGCCTACAGTACACCCGAGAGACATCTTCCACAACGTTTTGGGCATGGGAATGTCTCTGGTGCTGTCGCAGGTCGCTTTGTACATTTCGTACTGAACATCGAGACAGTGGGCTAGCCACCACTGCCTACAGTACACCCGGGAGTCACACCTTCCACAACGTTTTGCGCATGGGAATGTCTTTGGTGCTGTCGCAGGTCGCCTCGTACATTTCGTACTGAACATCGAGACAGTCGGCTAGCCACCACTGCCTACAGTACACCCGAGAGACATCTTCCACAACGTTTTGGGCATGGGAATGTCTTTGGTGCTGTCGCAGGTCGCCTCGTACATTTCGTACTGATCATCGAGACAGTCGGCTAGCCACCACTGCCTACAGTACACCTGAGAGTCACACCTTCCACATCGTTTTGCGCATGGGAATGTCTTTGGTGCTGTCGCAGGTCGCCTCGTACATTTCGTCCTGATCATCGAGACAGTTGGCTAGCCAACATTGCCTACAGTACACCCGAGAGACATCTTCCACAACGTTTTGGGCATGGGAATGTCTTTGGTGCTGTCGCAGATCGCCTCGTACATTTCGTACTGATCATCGAGACAGTCGGCTAGCCACTACGTCTTTGGTGCTGTCGCAGGTCGCCTCGTACATTTCGTACTGATCATCGAGACAGTCGGCTAGCCACCACTGCCTACAGTACACCTGAGAGTCACACCTTCCACAACGTTTTGCGCATGGGAATGTCTTTGGTGTTGTCGCAGGTCGCCTCGTACATTTCGTACTGAACATCGAGACATTCGGCTAGCCACCACTGCCTACAGTACACCCGAGAGACATCTTCCACGACGTTTTGGGCATGGGAATGTCTTTGGTGCCGTCGCAGGTCGCCTCGTACATTTCGTACTGATCATCGAGACAGTCAGCTAGCCACCACTGCCTACAGTACACCCGAGAGTCACACCTTCCACAACGTTTTGCGCATGGGAATGTCTTTGGTGCTGTCGCAGGTCGCCTCGTACATTTCGTACTGAACATCGAGACAGTCGGCTAGCCACCACTGCCTACAGTACACCCGAGAGACATCTTCCACAACGTTTTGGGCATGGGAATGTCTTTGGTGCTGTCGCAGGTCGCCTCGTACATTTCGTACTGAACATCGAGACAGTCGGCTTTCCAAGAACTACGCAACACCTCGCGGCTGCCACATTGCATATGCTCCGTCTGGGGGAAACAGTAACATCTCTGCTCAGGTACTCAACGGACCAGCTTGGTGCCAGCCTTGTTATCAGCAGCTTCACGAAAGCTAACGACTTAGGCTCCGATGGTAGGCTTGTTGTCATTTCTGAAGATGGTGTTAAGTCTCTAATTAATTAAGTGTCAGGATAAGTGAGATTGACCAGAGTTGAAATGGAGTAGAAGAGTCGTCGCTGGGAGAAATGAACTGAAGAGATCCCGCGAAACCGCGTCGGCCGCGGGACACGGCTTGACCACCAGATAATGGCAGCCTCCGGCGTTTCCTAGAGACGTGGTTGGGCCCACCGTGTCCAAGGGTGGACTATCGGCCGTCCGGCAGGCGGCGCGGGTGCGTCCGTTTAATCAGGCCGGTGTTTTTATCAGGGGGCGGCAGCGGGGGCGGCAGTGAAGGCGGCGGCGTCCGCACGGCGTTTCTTAAAGCCTTTTCAGGCCGTCCGCGGAATTGTATTACTCCAGTGAATGGGGGGCGTCTGGAGGCAGAGGCGGCCGCCGCCTCCGTCTTCGCCACCGCCACACCCACCCCCGCCGCCCCCTGTGGCTTGATTTAAGCCCCGGCTGCAGGCGAAGCGAACCGAGTCGGGCGCGCGCCTTCGCACTTTATCCTGGCGGCTCCTTATCACGCCGCCGCCGGCTCTCGTCCTTATTCTCCTGCCCTTCCTTCCTCTCCCTCTCTCTCCCTCTCACCGCCTCATCTCTCTCTCTCTCGTCTTCTCATCTCTTTCCGCCTCTGCCTCCTTCACGTACAGCCTCCTCCGAGTACACTTCGGCCGCGGTCCTTGTGCTCCACTGTCATTAATCCGATTATTCCAGCTCGCCGCACGCACACACACACACACATACACACACACACACACACACACACACACACACACACAAGTTAGAGTTGCAGCGCTCAGAGATTTTCCATTATTTAGAGAGCAAGTCCGCGCTGAAAAGACAACTGCGAGTTGGCAGTGCCACTGCGGCGGGAGATCCTCAAACAGCCCTCCGTCCTCCTTCCGCTACTCCCCCCACTCAGGGACGCCGGGGCGCAGCTGGAGTCGCCGGCTACAAGTCGAGCGGAAGAGCGTTTACTCACTTTGTTCCCCGGCCTGGCCGGGCCGCGACGCCCGTCCCAGACGCCGGTGTGTGGGTAAAGTGACGAGGCACAAATGGAGGCAGAATGAGTGAGAGCGAGCAGTTCCCGACCAACGATGGGCCACAGGCTCAGCGAATGGATTACGAGGTCGCCACGCCGGGACAGCTTTACGTTCTGGGCATGCAGAAGGATGTCTGCCCTCGTACTTACGTGTCTTAGCCAATGAAACGCTGAAGTTTTCCACGTAGTAATAACAGCTTTCTCTGATGTCATTCCAATTTTTGTAGAAAAAAAAAATACGCGCAACACCCATCCACGCTCACACACCTACATACAGGGTGTTACAAAAAGGTACGGCCAAACTTTCAGGAAACATTTCTCACACACAAAGAAAGAAAATATGTTATGTGGACATGTATCCGGAAACGCTTACTTTCCATGTTAGAGCTCATTTTATTACTTCTCTTCAAATCACATTAATCATGGAATGGAAACAGAACGTACCAGCGTGACTTCACACACTTTGTTACAGGAAATGTTCAAAATGTCCTCCGTTAGAGACGATGCATGCTTCCACCCTCCGTCGTCTGGAATCCCTGATGCGCTGATGCAGCCCTGGAGAATGGCGTATTGTATCACAGCCGTCCACAATACGAGCACGAAGAGTCTCTACATTTGGTACCGGGGTTGCGTAGACAATAGCTTTCAAATGGCCCCATAAATGAAAGTCAAGAGGGTTGACGTCAGGAGAGCGTGGAAGCCATGGAATTGGTCCGTCTCTACCAATCCATCGGTCACCGAATCTATTGTTGAGAAGCGTACGAACACTTCGACCGAAATGTGCAGGAGTTCCATCGTCCATGAACCACATGTTGTGTCGCACTTGTAAAGCCACATGTTCTAGCAGCACAGGTAGAGTATCCCGTATGAAATAGTGATAACGTGCTCCGTTGAGCGTAGGTGGAAGAACATGGGGCCCAATCAAGACATCATCAACAAAGCCTGTCCAAACGTTCACAGAAAATCTGTGTTAATGACCTGATTGCACAACTGCGTGCGGATTCTCGTCAGTCCACACATGTTGATTGTGAAAATTTACAATTTGATCAAGTTGGAATGAAGCCTCATCCGTAAAGAGAACATTTGCACTGAAATGAGGATTGACACATTGTTGGATGAACCATTCGCAGAAGTCTACCCGTGGAGGCCAATCAGCTGCTGATAGTGCCTGCACACGCTGTACATGGTACGGAAGCAACTGGTTCTCCCGTAGCACTCTCCATACAGTGACGTGGTCAACGTTACCTTGTACAGCAGCAACTTCTCTGACGCTGACATTAGGGTTATCGTCGACTGCACGAAGAACTGCCTCGTCCATTGCAGGTGTCCTCGTCGTTCTACGTCTTCCCCAGTCGCGAGTCATAGTCTGGAATGTTCCGTGCTCCCTAAGACGCCGATCAATTGCTTCGAGCGTCTTCCTGTCGGGACACCTTCGTTCTGGAAATCTGTCTCGATACAAACGTACCGCACCACGGCTATTGCCCCGTGCTAATCCATACATCAAATGGGAATCTGCCAACTCTGCATTTGTAAACATTCCACTGACAGCAAAACCACGTTCGTGATGAACACTAACCTATTGATGCTACGTACTGATGTGCTTGATGCTAGTACTGTAGAGCAATGAGTCACATGTCCCCACAAGCACCGAAGTCAACATTACCTTCCTTCAGTTGGGCCAACTGGCGGTGAATCGAGGAAGTACAGTACATACTGACGAAACTAAAATGAGCTCTAACATGGAAATTAAGCGTTTCCGGACACATGTCCACATAACATCTTTTCTTTATATGTGTGTGAGGAATGTTTCCTGAAAGTTTGGCCTTACCTTTTCGTAACATCCTGTATACACACGTTGTTTTTCTCCACTATGCACCCTCCTACAGAGAGCAGTATGTCGACCTGAATGGGGAGACTTCAACAGAAACAAGCGTAACTTTAGGTGTGCCCCAGGCAGCGTAATAGGTCCGTTGCTTTTTACGATTTACATAAACGATCTGGTTGATGGTATTGACAGCGGCATTAGACTGTTTGCTGATGATGCTGTCGTCTAGAGGAAAGTAGTATCACACGAAAGTTGTGAAGAGAGCAGAGAGGATTTGCAGAAAATATATGCGTGGTATAATGACTGGCAGTTATTTTTCAATATTAGTAATTGTAACCTACTGCGTATATCAAAGCGAAAATCCCCATCAATGTACGAGTACAAAATAAATGCACAGTCTTTCGAAGTAGTAGCATCCGTCAATTATTTGGGTGTGAGTATTCGAAATGATCTCAAAAGAGACGATGAGATTACACAAGTAACGACTAAGGTGAACGCTAAATTGTGGTTTATTGGTAGAATCCGGAAGTGATGCGGCCCTTCAACAAAGAAAATTGCTTACAATACGTTAGTTAGACCATTCTCGGAGTACTGATCGTCTGTATGGGACCCTTACCAGTTGGATCTGATTCAACAGATTACGAAGAGCGGCAAAGGCAAGATTCGTGACTGGTACATTTAGCCATCGCGAGAGCGTTACAAATGTCATAGAAAGTTTGAAGTGCGTCACACTTGCAGATAGACGACGCACTAAACAGAAGAGGCTGCTCACTAAATTCCAAAATCCGATCTTCGCCGAGAATGTCGAGCATATATTATTACCATCAACTTTCAAATCGCGAAATGACTACCATTCAAAGATAGGGAAATTAGAGCTCGTACTGAGGCGTTCAGACAGTCGTTTTTCTCTCGCGCGATCCGCGAGCGGAACAGAGGGGGGGGGGATATGACTTCGGCGCGAATTGTGCCCTCCACCACACACCGCTTGGTGGTTAGCGGAGCATATATGTAGATGTAGAATTGCTACATAGTGGCTCCAGGAACACTCTTCTGAGTTTAAACACATCCGCTGGCCACCAAACACCCCAGACGTGAACAAATTGAACATATCTTGGATGCCTTGAAACGCTCTGTTCGGAAGAGATCTCCACTCCCTCATAGTCTTACGGATTTATGGACAGCCCTGGAGGATCGTATCGGTTCCCTCCAGCACTATTTCAGACATTAGTCGAGTCCATACCACGTCGTGTTGCGGCACTTCTGTGAGCTCATGGGGCCCCTACACAATATTAGGCAGGTGTACTAGTTTGTTTGGCTTCTCAGCGTATTATTTTTATTACTGGGCACCGGCCTTGCCGCAGTGGATACATCGGTTCCCGTGAGATCACTGAAGTTAAGTGCTGTCGGGCATGGCCGGCACTTGGATGGGTGACCATCCAGCCGCCATGCACTGTTGCCATTTTTCGGGGTGCACTCAGCCTCATGATGTCAATTGAGGAGTTACTCTACCGAATAGTACTGGCTCCGGTCAAAGAAAACCTTCATAACGACCGGGTGAGCAGTGTGCTGACTAGAGATGGGCAAAACTGTTCTTTTCAGAGATCGGATCAGAACTGTTCACTCCCTGAAATGAACTAGCTCTTTTTCATGACTCACCACAATGCCCTTTAAACTTGGTTTATTCCAGTACTATACCTGTATTTTGATCTTATTTGATCCTATTTTGAAGTAACACAGATAATGAGTAAGAATTTTGTATTGTTTATTGAAATTTCCACGATATGATAAAGTTTTTGATTATTGATTTATTTTGCACTATCGTGGTTTTTTGGGTGATCGGAAAATGTTGTAACTTGAGATTTACATTAACAATATTTTTGGCTATAACGTATTAAAATTTGATTAACCTCGTACAAATACATCGCAAGCCGTATATTTTTAAAGTGAACGTTTCCTTCCGAAGACGCCTAAAATCGCAAAATCCGTACCAGAATAAAAATATATATATATATAAATTTGACTGTAAAACCAAAGTGCTGCATATAGCCTTACGCAGAACAAAACAAGGAAAATATTGGTGTATCACATTTTGCGATACGTTTATCGGTTCCCTCGTAATTAAAGCGTTAATTCGAGTGTCCATAATAAAAATCCTGTAGTAAGAGGAGTTGTCAGGGACCTAATCTGATCAGTTTAAACAAATAAAAATAAAATAAAAACAAATGATGTATACAAAACATAATAATGTAATATACATAGCGGTATTACTACGAAGAACAATATCCAGTAGGGACGAACTCCGATGCAGAGGCGCTGAGTCAAGCAGGTCGAGCTGCGAGCTGTATTACTGCGTGAGCTAAGACCGCAGAGACCAGAGTGACACCTGAGTTGCTTTGCTCAACGCTCTGGCTAGAGTCGAGAACGGTGGGGTGAGCGTTGAGTGGGCGAGTTCCGAGGGTGGGGGGAGAGCGGCGAACGGCCACCAGTCACCCGCTCCGAGACAAATCGTCCGTTCTCTTGCGAGCAGGTTGTTGTAAGTAGTTCTTATGTTCTCCGCTAGGAGGCTCTCTGTCCTGTTGCTCGCATCAACTGCCCAGAGGGCAGGACGCGCGAATGAAACGATCGCCGACAGAGTGCGATGCTAAGTTAAGCTGCGCCAGACACTGCACGCGGCAGAGGACGCACAGAGACGGCACGGCATATGTGAAACACAAAATCCGATGGGGCACTGCACAATGCAGGCAGCCAAGGTAGAAGCAGGGCAGAGGCCGGCGCCGGCTGTGTTGTGTGGCCTGCACTGTGCTCTGACCAGCAGAGGCGCCGCTGATATGCTCCGTCTCTCTCTCTCTCTCTCGCTCTCTCTGCGGTGGGAAACGTTTGGAGCTACCGTTCTTTTTTTCTGAATCACTGATTGTTCACTCCTTTGAAAGATTCAACTCTATGAATCAGTTCAGGAGCGGATCCCCCATCTCTAGTGCTGACCACACGCCCCTCCTATCCGCAACCTCAACTGAGGATGACACGGGGGTCAGATGGTCCCGATGGGCCATTTGTGAAGAGGGAGTGCCTGCCACTTTTATTACTGTTATCGACAGCGGCTGAAGTTTTATAAATATGTTGATAAGCATAACTGTTGTACAACAGGCGCTATTAATTCCGCACTCTCACAACTAGCTGAATTTAAAAATCTGTGGGCACTCAGAATGTATTCCTACTGGCTGCAGTGTCGGGTGTTGTGGCGTTCGCGCCGCGGCCTGTCTTTCTCGTGGGCGACCGCACTGGTCGGCGTGAGCGCCCGCTCGCCGATTGGCTTGACTTGCCGCCCCACCGCCAGTAATCTGCACGCAATATCCGCCGCTCTCGCAACTCCCGCTGATGGGATTCTTCGGCATTCATTTCCTGGCGGTGACTCCACCAGCCCATCTCCGTTCCTGGTAGGGCTTGCCCGCACACATGCCACCTGTTCCTTTACTCGCCAGGAGTGGACATCGCACAGCACCACCAGTGCCTAATTTACACTGTTTACCAATAAAATATTCTTACGCATTCTCATTGACGTGTATTTAAGGGGCTCCGGAACGCCCTATACTTGCAATGTTAAAATAACGCTTATAAATTACATCTTTCCTCACAAAGTATTTGAGGTAGGAAGTTGAACTTTTTACAGATTATTTCTAGGAATATGGGCTACAACTTAACACAGGGATTTTACAAAATTTTAGTTTAGTTATTAAGGATGATTTTTTTTCAATTGTAATGAAAATTCACAATATTTTTTTGCAATTTTTTATTGTTATATTCAAAAATATACAGTTTTTTTGGAAAAAGGCTGTGTTAAATTATGCAGAAGGTACTGTGTAACATTTACTGAAAGTTTGAAACAAATATGTTTGGAAGATCCTTAGAAAACATGTAATTAGCATGAGAAAATAAAAGTTTTGGGAATCGAGCGACAAAGATTGGATTAACATTCTAGTGCATTCCAGGTCCATATCTTCATCCTCTGCAAACTCCTCCTCCAGCTTCCTCTTGTTCCTCCTCCTGTTTATTCTTGCTTGTATTTCTAGACTCTTTACAGCCCTGTCTGCAGCCCGAAGGCGTTCCTTGTCTAAAGCAAGCATCGCTCGTACCATGTTAGAATGTTATTATTTACAGTAATAACACATACCTTTGGCTTTCCAACATTTCTCCTTTTCTTAAAAGCCTTCAGAGGATTTCTAATAACTTTACATTTACTCATTATTATACTTCAACAAAACAGAGACTCAAGAAACAGAATTAATTACAAATATTTTCGAGATAACGACAGAGTAAATAAACATGAAACAATCGACAATCACACCAGCGATATATATTGAACCATCACAGGTTAGCCACAACACATACTTTATCTCACATCACTAAAATGTACCTGATGAACACGGACGTTAATAATAACACCTTTTGACAGCAGTTTAACAGCGCCACAGTGGGTCACGCCCATGTAGAACACATTTCAAAAAAAAATTAAAAATAGTTGTAGTCTTCGGAATTGAATAAATTATATATCTATTAAAAGGTAATAGTCTGCAGATTCAGAAAGCGCAAAAAAGTAAAAATTGAACCTTTCATGATTTTGAGTCTTTCCGGAGCCCCTTAACTAGTAACAACATTGTGGAATAAGAATCTGGTCACTAAAAAGATGTTCAACAAAATCTCATAATCATTGACGACAAAATAATTCCACTGGTAACACTCGCCCACATTCTGTCATAAAGACACTTAAAAACGATGGAAGAGGAGAATGAGAATGATCCTCGAAGTGGGAAATAGACCACGAAACCGGAAGCAATCATTAGTGATGTAGTAATGTGAGAGGCCCCGGGAGTAGACAACATTCCGTTGGCCTTGGGAGAGCCAGTCCTGACAAAACTCTACCATCTGCTGAGCAAGATGTATGAGACAGGCGAAATACCCTCATATTTCGAGAAGAATAAAATAATTCCAATCCCAATGAAAGCAGGTGTTGACAGATGTGAAAATTACCGAACTATCAGTTTAATATGTTCAAATGGTTCAAATCGGTCTGAGCACTATGGGACTTAACTGCTGAGGTCATCAGTCCCATAGAACTTAGAAATATTTAAACCTAACTAACCTAAGGACTGCACACACATCCATGTCCGAGGCAGGATTTGAACCAGCGGCCGTAGCGATCGCGCGGTTCCAGAGTGTAGCGCCTAGAACCGCTCGGCCACTTTTGTGAATAATTTGCTTCAAATTCCCCAAGCAAGGGTGCATACTGGATAAAAACAATGTGTGTATATGTAGGTGTGTGTGCGAGGTTGGGTGGGCGAGGATGACTCTGCTCTCCGGTTGCTGTCACGAAGGATCTTCTTCATGACCACTTTTATTACACCATGCTACATGGCTATGCGTAGAACACCATCCATTGTAAATACGTTGCACAGTCCGCACAAATCAGAAGCCTGATACACAGTGTAGCACCAATCACGTCAAGACATCGCACGTTCTTTCGACCATTCTGTCGCGTCTCCACATCGACACAGCTTACCGACTGACACATAAACTCCTATTAACTGCCATAAATTACGTCAGATGTGGAGTATCACGTGATCTCTTTTACTCGATCTACAGAGTTCCGAAGTGTGCCACATTAAATTTGTGACTAATATTGTGACTGCTCAGTTCTGGTAACCTGTATCGACATGTAACATCCTCTCGTAAAATTATTGTCACTCTGTTTATATTCTCCTCCAGAGTTAAATTGAGCGTTAAGAATTCCGGGTAGGACCTAACGACTTCTGAATCGAGTGATGGCACGCACGCACGCATAGAGATCGCCAGCTCGGCAGGGAGGCGCTCCCTGGAGTGGTGTCACGTGACTGCCTCGCAAAACTAACGGAGCTTGCTCTAACGCTGGCCAGCTCTACGTACCACTGTGCGTGGGTTATTTGACTTCTCACTGACGCGGAAATACGGGCTGTCGTCGAACTTTACCCACACTTCAGGGAATCTTCAGCTAATAGTTACCAGTTAAGAAACGAATATTCAATAGTTAATGTTTCATATCGAACGAGATCTACAATGATGAATGCGTGCGAAGTATACGTTAGTAAACTGCAGGAGTTTCTTTGAAAGCTGTCACATTATTGTCTTGAGTTGCTGATAAAATACTTACTTTACATAACCAGTTTTAGTTGTTTGCCCAACATCAGGTTTATAGAAGTATAGCCACAGCATCATGTTAGGGGGATTATAAAATCGTTATCGTCGGGTGATTAAGACATAAAAGCTGTTTTCATCTCGTAATATGAATTACGTCGTCAGTCTATAAAAACAGTGCTCGCCAGTGTACTTATTTATGTTAAAACTGTAATCGGCGTTAACGCTGTGAACATATTCATACCTTGCAGAGCTGACTTAATTAGCTGTTCACATAGCAGAAAGCTGTTACTTCCACGATTCACATTTTGATATTTCCTGTTAATTTCGTTGTTTCCAATGATGAAACACTTTTTTATAAAATTGGTTCAAATGGATCTGAGGATTATGGGACTTAACATCTGAGGTCATCAGTGCCCTAGAACTTAGAACTACTTAAACCTAACTAACGTAAGGACATCACATACATCCATGCCCGAGGCAGGACTCGAACTTGCGACCGTAGCTATCGCGTGGTTCCAGACTGAAGCGGCTAGAAACGCTCGGCCACTCCGGCCAGCACTTTTTATAAGGCAACCTTTCTGAACCATTTAGCAAAGATTATGTACTATAAGTGGAACAAATTTACAAGGACGTCTGAAGCCTGTACATGTCTACACCACTAATTGCATAAGAAAAGATGGCAGAAGTAAGGTACTTCTTGGTCAAAAAATACTTTGTAACTCATGATCAATCCTCACTTGTGTTTTTTTACAGTGTGATTCCGTTTACTGAAAATAGCTCAAAGCTCTGAGAGGGAACTAACACTGCTTGCATGTCTGATGCCTGTCTGGCCACCGTTCCTGGCACAGACGTAGTGCGGGTTGCATAAAACATCATCGGTAGGGCCAGCTGCCTCTGTGTACTTGTCCTCTTTGGCGCTAGTTCGATGGGGTCGCAGAGATCCTACTGGGCGCTGAACACGGACCTTCTGAACTCACGTGATCCCGTCCAACATGACTAGCAGTACAACGGATCGATAAAAACCAAACTTAATAGGCTACGAACATTTCTCCGTCGCTTGTTGGTAGATGTTTCTCCCTCTTACGCAAGGCAAAGCGCGACGTTCTCACGAACAATCAACATTCTAAAGCGATTTCCGAAAGAGAAACGGCTTGTAATCTTTCACTATACACAAAATGCAGCTACCATCAATTTTCCTATTTTGTGCTGTCGTGCTGAAATCCTAATAACTTCTGCATACAGAAGCAGGTAACGGAAATTTGATTTGTAGCATGCTACTTTCCCAAAAGCGTTCAGTCTACTGTTGGCTCACCAGGGCATAATTAATCGCCAATTGCTGGTACATTACAACAGTAGTTTAACTAGTTTATTAATATCTCTGTGTAATTTCGTTGACTTCTTCCATGAACAGAATACTGGACTGCAGTTACGATTATCCCGTAGCTTGCGCCCAAACCTGAACTCCTTCCTCAACTACAGTGAGAGTCTGCGCCTGCCGGAACAGGAGCCTTGGAAGATTAGTGTGCATTCACAAAGCAAGTTACCCTCATACTTGTTGCCACTGTGACGCGGCTTACAACAGCGTGAAGTGCATCCACGTGTTAGTTAAGAGTGCAGCAACAGTGGCAGTACGGGGTGCAGAGGACAGCCGGAATGAACGAAAAGCTCTTTACCTGCTTCAGCATCGATACACTGAGAGAATGGCTGCACACACAGGAAGGTTGTTCCGTAGACTCTCCCATACAATTTTGAAGAAACTATTCGGTAAAAAAACGTGCTACTCTTATTTCTTGTACCTTCATTTCTCAGCTTCATTGTGACTGCCTGCCTTTTCTTCACTGGTAACAGTTACTGTGGTGTTTCTAAATTAAAAACCACAACAATAAATTCTAGGTTTTCAGCGAAAAATAGAAAACGCTATGAATTTAGACTGGTGCACAGTAGATCACTCATTGCTGCGTGTGAAATGTAGCCAACATACTGAAACTTAGTTTGGAATCGGGGAAGATCGTTATCTATCTCCAGAATCGAGAAAATGCATTTTATATGGAGTACTCACTTTGTCACATGCACGCCACAGTATAGCGAGAGTGAAATGTACAAAAAATATCCATCATATTCTGTATATGGTTCAGTATACTAAAACGAGTTTTTTTTTTTCAGAAACTAGAGCGCAGTGAGGACAGCATTTCCCCATGCAAAACTTTCAGATATTTAGAAGAAAGTAATATAGATTCTTTTCTATAGGCGGTGAAAACAGAGACAGAGTTGATCTGTAACTTAATGCTGCATGTAAAAACCACCAATTTACTGTTTATTTTTCTACCAACGATCAGCTTCCTCAGCTATTGATCTGCTTTTTTAATAATAGACTACGATTCAGAACAGCCGGTATGAATGCGACAGTGCTGGTGTTTTTAGTGTCGCACCTTGATTGGCGACTTAATCAACGTTGTCTGTGTGCAGCTACAGGCACATGTAGCTTGTGGGCCTGCAGCTCCTTTTGAAACGGAACCTGAGTGCTCATACAGCATTATGAACGTGGTTCCTGCCCTGAAATATACCCACAGACGCTCAGCATGATTTATCAAAAAATGGTTCAAATGGCTCTGAGAACTATGGGACTTAACATCTGTGGTCATCAGTCCCCTAGAACTTAGAACTACTTAAACCTAACTAACCTAAGGACATCACACACATCCATGCCCGAGGCAGGATTCGAACCTGCGACCGTAGCAGTCCCGCGATTCCGGACTGAGTGCCTAGAACCGCTAGACCACCGCGGCCGGCCATGATTTTTCAACAATGCAGTATGACTATAGGTACTAAGTATCGGAGATGATAACTTTTACACAGAATGTTACGAAAGGGAGTGGCTTACTCGGAATTAACAACACACGTGAGATTTCTATTAAAACATTGATCACAAACAGCGTACTATACTGCCTAAAAGTGTGTTAAGATTGGGCCTTATAGGGTCGAGTTGGGCAGAACAAATGTATGCCTAAACTACATAATAATCGGCAACAGAAGGCTTGTGTAATGGTAGCAGTTATTTACACTGACGTAGTCACTGCCGACGTACACTATGTGATGAAAAGTATCCGGACACCACCAAAAAGATACGTTTTTCATATTAGGTGCATTGTGCTGCCACCTACTGCCAGGTACTCCGTATCAGCGACCTCAGTAGCCATTAGACATCGTGACAGAGCACAAAGGGGCGCTCCGCGGAACTAACGGACTTCGAACGTGGTCAGATTTCCACACTCCTAAACATGCCTAGTTCCACTGTTTACGATGTGATAGTAAAGTGGAAACGTGAAGGGACACGTACAGCACCAAAGCGTACAGCCCGACCTCGTCTTTTGACTGACAGGGACCGCTGGCAGTCGAAGAGGCAGACATCTATCCAGACCATCACTCAGGAATTAAAAACTGTATCAGGATCCACTGCAAGTACTAAGACAGTTAGGCGGGAGGTGAGAAAACTTGGATTTCATGGTCGAGCGGATGCTCATAAGCCACACATTACACCCGTAAATGCCAAACTACACCTCGCTTGGAGTAAAGAGCGTATACATTGGACGATTGAACAGTCGAAAAACGTTTTGTGGCGTGACGAATCACGGTACACAATGTGGCGATCCGTTGGCAGGGTGTGGATATGGCGAATGCCCTGTGAATGTCGTGCGCCAGCGTGTGTAGTGCCAACAGTAAAATTCGGAGGCGGTGGTGTTATGGTGTGGTCGTGTTTTTCATGAAAGGGGCTTGCAACCCTTATTGTTTAGCGAGGTACTATCACAGTACAGGCCTTCATTGATGTTTTAAGCATCTTCTTGCTTCCCACTGGTGAAGAGCATTCGGGGATGACGATTGCATCTTTCAACACGATCGAGCACCTGTTCATAATGCACGGCCAGTGGCGGAATGGTTACACGACAATAACATCCCTGTAATGGACTGGCCTGCACAGAGTTCTGACGTGAATCCTACAGCACACCTTTGAAATGTTTTGGAACGCCGACTTCGTGCCAGGCCTCACCGACCGACATCGATACCTCTCCCAGTGCAGAAGTCCGTGAAGAATGGACTGCCAATCCTCAACAAACCATCCAGCACCTAAGAGAACGTATGTCTGCGGGAGTGGAAGCTGTCATCAAGGCTAAGGGTGGCCCAACACTATACTGAATTCCAGCATTACCGACGGTGGGCGCTACGAACTTGTAAGTCATTTTCAGCCAGGTGTTCAAGTGTTTCAAATGGCTCTAAGCACAATGGGACTTAACATCTGAGGTCATCAGTCCCCTAGTCTTAGAACTACTTAAACCTAACTAATCTAAGGACATCACTCACATCCATACCCGAGGCAGGATTCGAACCTGCGACCGTAGCAGTAGCGCGGTTCCGTACTGAAGCGCGTAGTACCGCTCGGCCACAGCGGCCAAGTGTCCGGATACTTTTGATCACATAGTGTATACCTCGAAGCAATGAATTTTCAGACCCTACCTGACCTGCTGGAAAGTTTTCACGAAGATAAGGTTTTCCATAGAGCAAATTTTAAATATTCACACATGGTGGAATTTGTGAACGAAGGAGAAGGTGTAATATCATGAATTTCCGATGTGAAACGAATGATAACTCTAGTACACTATGTGACTAAGGAAGGTATACAAATATAACCACCATGGATATGTAGGATTAGAACGTTTAACGTTCCCTCCGAACATCACAGATTATTGTTTTTAATTAAAATCCTCTGAAAAAATCGCCTTGTAAGCGACAGAACCTATTTTTAAGTCTGTTGAATTCACGGATGGGTATTTCAGACACGGATACCAATTACCATGTTCTGTGATGAGATCAAAAGCGAGAACAAAGGCATAACATTTTCCATGGCAAGCCCGAATGTAAAATGCAACGAGAAAACTCCCATGATTTTCAGTCACTTGAAAGCGCCTATATCAAATAGACCAGACAAGAGCCTAAATCGCTTCTGCTTGATGTATGGCCCAAAAAGAGATAGCGGTTTGTGCTTAAAATTGCATGAGGCAGTTATCTGAAAAATACGCGCTCAGATCTCTAACTGTACGCTTCCGGTCAAAGCTTTGGTGTCTCCCCGAGAGATATCTGCCTTTTCCTGTCTGCTAAGATGTGCCTCTCCAGAGAACAGAGCCGGCTAGTGACGGATCGTCTGGTGAGGTGGCAAGTGACTTACACGCAATGCGCGGCTGCACAGTTTATGGATGACTCTTGGGACACAGTGACCGACATTCAACTAAACAGCGCTCGTAAAACAATAAACTGGTAGCCAGGATCGCGGGAATTCTTCTTATTCCATGATTACTGGCTTCGGCAAAACTAAAACCACCATCATCGGATCTAGGGAGGACAGAAAATACTATAAAAGTGGACTTGGATTCCACTCATATAACATGTATACATATAAATTTAGTTACATTCCTTAGGACACACACAGCTTACAACATCAAGGCAAACAGTGGTGATATTAATATTTGCCTATAACACGCACGCCTTACAAAATTGCACATAGGCGTGCAAGAGAGATAACATTATAAATGTTAGCCGGCCGGTGTGGCCGATCGGTTCTAGGCGCTTCAGTCTGGAACCGCGCAACCGCTAGGTCGCAGGTTCGAATCCTGCCTCGGGTATGGATGTGTGTGATGTCCTTAGGTTAGTTAGGTTTAAGTAGTTCTAAGTTCTAGGACACTGATGACCTCAGATGTTAAGTCCCATAGTGCTCAGAGCCATTAGAACATTTTATAAATGTTAAGTGTCTCCATCACATACAAGCGCAAGCAATGCACTACCGCAACTCCGGATCTATATATAAAACATATGAAAGCTGCAGACCTACACAATTGCACATCTGCCTGGTCACATACGCGGCATGTCGAAAAGCAAATGCAAATTTCATGACAACTCCGGAATTACAAAAATGTACATCTGCCTGGTCCTATACGTAATAAGATACGAACATACATAGATATATTATGGGATCTTCAAGGTTATACACAGCACATCAGTCTGGTAATAGGCATGCCCCCCCCCCCTCCCCCGGTTTTGGTCCGGTGATGGCCGCGTACACCTCAGAACAGGGTCTTTTACCACTATATAATTATATAAACGACATAAGGTGGCATAACTTTTTGATATTGGTTTTGGTAGATGACTGTGGATCATTTACATGAGGCTGCCCCATAGTTGTACTTCTTATATTAAGTGGTTCTGTTAAGATCAAAACCCATAGGTTCATACGCAATGTGTATTTTATCGGTATGTTTTTTAATGTAAGACTAGACGTATAGGCATTTCTGTAACCCTGCAGTGTTCTTAAAGTTATATATGACTTTTGGTAGGTTTTATATATGACCAGACAGATGTGCACTTGTTTAACTCGGCAGTCCCAGAGAATTTGCGTTTCTTTTCGGTATGTTTTATATGTAACCAGGCAGATGTGCTTTGATATGACCGGAAAAGTATGTTTTATTGGTATTTTTATACACGACCAGACGGGTATGCACTGTGTAACTCTTCTTAAAATTTTTATAAAAAGTGGTTCAAATGGCTCTGAGCACTATGGGACTTAACATCTATGGTCATCAGTCCCCTAGAACTTAGAACTACTTAAACCTAACTAACCTAAGGACATCACACACATCCATGCCCGAGGCAGGATTCGAACCTGCGACCGTAGCAGTCGCGCGGCTCCGGACTGAGCGCCTAGAACCGCTAGACCACCGCGGCCGGCAAAATTTTTATATACCCTCCGTAGATTTTCTATATCACCAGAATGATGTGCTGTGTATAACCTTGCAGATCCTACAAAATATCTATGTATGTTCGTATCTTATTACGTATTGGACCAGACAGATGTATATTTTTGTAATTCCGCAGTTTTCATCAAATTTGCATTTGCTTTTCGACATGTCATATATGTGACCAGGCAGATGTGCAGTTGTGTAGGTCTGCAGCTTTCATAAGTTTTGTATATGTTTACGTGATAATCTCTAGAATTATGTACAAGCCCTAATGACGTAGTGTTACCACACACACAGACCCTGTTATGACGCGAACTGTGACATTCATTGGCGCCTCTTCTGCTAGCGCCATCTCGCGACGCGGCCTGTAGTGTAAGAACAGAGCCGAAGCTGCGGTAGTGCCTAGCTTGCGCTTGTATGTGATGGAGACAATTAACATTTATAATGTCATCTCTCTTGCATGCCCATGTGCTACTTACGACAATTTTGTAAGGGCTGCGTTTTATAGGCAACTGTTAATAACACCACTATTTGATGTTGTAGCCTGTATACGTCCTAAGGTACGATGAAAAGCATCAAAGCTTTTCATGTTTATAATTAAAGGACATAATTGCTTTAATCAGTCTTTAGTTTATTGCAATGTATGAAGTGTGATGGAGATGAATTATTGTGTCATTAAGTATCGGTAAAGGGCTGTGATTCTTCTCTTTGCAAACTTGGTACACTTTGTGCACGAAAGGAATTCTTCTGATGCGTTCCTAGCTGGGAAGCCCGGCGGCCGGGTGGACACAGGTAGTGCGCCCACGGGCGAGCGGCCGTCGCGCGCCCATGTCGGCACGCTTCAGAGAGGGCAGACCCCCAGAGGATTGGCGAAGACGCTGCATACATCAACACGCTGCCAAGGGAAGCCGCGGACATTCGCACGTGTGCCCGAGGCAGCGGAAACTACAAACTCAGAGCGAAGAACAGCTTTGCCACGATTCTAGGTAACGCGGACAGAGTGGCGAGTTGAATAGCAACAGCACGACTTGGGTGTTCAAGAATCTCAAGTGGCTCGGGGAGTTTTCGCTGTTTCCCCCGAGCAGAATACCTGGGAACGTAGCGGCAGTACTCGAAGGGAGAAGTCTTGGTTTATTTGTATACGCTGTCTCACACAGAGTATCGCTCTCTTTTCCTCGCGGAATGTGGCGGCAAGGAGGGAGGAAATTTTGAAAGGGACTTCTTCTTTGGCAAGAATCTAATGTTCGCCTTGAAAGATAGTAAGAGTTACGTAATTTGCGGAAGGGCGGAGACAAGACGCTGGAGGGGAGCGGCTCTCTCTCTCTCCAGGTACGAGGAGCGCAGTAGTTTTTAGGCTCTCCGAATATTGCTTCTGAGGCGGCAGGATATCTCTCTTGACTGCTTCCGATAAGTCGCAAGGATTCTCTTATCGCTTGTCATAAGACAATACACTTTGCATTCGTCGCAAACAGCGTAGAGAGCAAAGTTTGTTAGATCCAAGTAGGAGAGCTTACTGTGCGCGTTATCTAGAGCTTAACTCAGGATCACATTTTGATTTACTACATGTCCGATGACGGTAGTACTGTTGGAACAGTTTTGAGCTTTGTTTAATGCAGTTTCACGTAGGTTTGCACTTGCAGATGGACGCATACCGTCGTACAGTAATGATAACTTCCAGTAGCAGGTTTCAGGCACTATTTTCAACGTAGGGCATGTTAGACGCTATCAACTACGTCACCGGCAGAGTCTCGATGCAGCCGCACGTAATCAGCCGACTCCACCGCCACGCCGACCACGCTATGAACGTGGTAATACAGAAAACGCCCGCTTTCCTAGCTGCGCATTCTTCTTTCGCTTTCTTCAGTTTCCTTGCAATGTGTTAGATGCTCATAAAGACGCAAGGCACAGTATTCACCGTTTGCCCGCTAAGAGAATCGTATGTTCAGCAGTTTTTTTCTTTTATTCCATCCTCATTTTTTACACCAGGTCAACCCGTCTCGTGTAATTTATTCATATGTTAAATTAGAATGAAGTCATACAATGCCCATGTTAAAAGGCAAATACCAGGGCAGGCACCTTATATAATTAACTTGTTGTGAGCTCTTGGTGTCAATTATATAATATATATATATATATATATATATATATATATATATATATATATATATATATATATATACTTTCTACAGTATCTGGCGGCCCAAATTATTTTTTATTTTTGTTTATCATTATTGGAATAATATGTGAGTGAATGTTTAATGAATTTGATAAAATTTCAATAATTATTGCATATGTAGTTTAATGCAGTTTCACTGAATAAACCACTTATATCATGAACAGCCCTCCTTGCATTTCATTTATAGAGTCTAAATAAAAATTCACACCTCTTTCTCCCTCCCACACGTAGTATCTTGCAATGTAACTTAATTTATATGTATACATGTTATATAAGTGGAATCCAAGCCCACTTTTATAGTATTTTCTATCCTCCCTAGATCCGATGATGGCGGCTTTACTTTCGCCGAAACCGGTAATCATGGAATAAAAATAATTCCAGCGATCTTGGCTACCAGTTTATTGTTTTACAAGCATCTAGATCGCTCCCACATGAGCAGCACAATGTGCTCCCTACAAAATATAAACTGCGCTCGTCCGCGCTGGGAGTCAGCAAGCAGGCTGCCCGCTTCCTTCCGGGCAGTCAGCCGCCGGCTGCGGCCCTCTGCACAGTGCTGGAGACGCGGGCATCCGTCACCACCAGGGGTCGCCGCCGCCGACGCTCGCTTGTT